>NC_069132.1:16066384-17266384 GCF_026914265.1 Mya arenaria
TTCGGTAAACAATGTTTACAACATAGAAACAGTATGCATGTGTAAAATCAAGCATAAGTTTAAAGACCATGTCAACAACATTATACATAAAGGATATCAGAGACAATATATTATTATTCACTTATTTCCATTGTGATCTTTTCGTTTTTAACCATATATCATTTAAAAAGGTATAAAATAAAGGGTTCATTCTAATATAATGAAACTTTTCATAAAGCACATGGAAATATTGCAGGCGATAAACTGGATTTCTTTGACGAGGATGAGATTCGAGCTCAGGCGGCGAGACACAAATGCATATGCACTCCTCGCCTTAGCCACGTGGATCTTATTGTGTGACATCTGAAGATTCTTTTGCTCGTTTTTTTCTTAATTTTAACGACTGCTTAATTTCGAAGTAAAATGTTCCGACGAGGATGAGATTCGAACTCACGCGGGGAGACCCCAATGGAATAGTTGTCCTTCGCCTTAACCACTCGGCCACCTCGTCGTTGTATCATTTTAGAATACATCATATTATTTAGATTAAAAAATAGCTCCATTGTGCAATAAAACACATGCTTTTTGAGTTGCTTCATATGCACACTTCATACATATGGCATTGAATTTGCCTTTGATGAAAATAGATAGATATATATAATTATTTATTTCGGTAAACAATGTATAAAAGATAGAAAAGATATACATGATGGACCATATGAACTACATTGTTTACAAAGGTAATCACAAAAAAAGGATATTATAAATCCGTTAATTCACGTGTGGTTCTTTTTGTGTTTAACTATTGTACTTAAAGAAGTAGATATTGAAATGTTTGTAGATGTGAACTAAAAGGCAGAAAACAACGAAATGACCCCGAAACCATCATAACCGCTTATAAGGCGGACTTCACCAACACCACTACCTCCCTTTTGTTTTCTCACCTTCTCGTAAGCTGTGACACGTAGACAACGCGGTTATCGCGTCAGGAATGTTCGTATTCAATCAATCGTTTTCGGCGGTCATTCTCATATAATAAACATGGTTTTTACATCTCCCATAACTGAAAATCATGCAGCCGCCGTAACATAACATAACATAACAAAACATTACATAACACAATACAAGACAAGACAACACAACATTACATAACATAGCATAACATTACACAACACAATACAAGTCAGACAACCCAACATTACATAACTTAACATAAAATTACATAACATAACATAACACAACACAGCACAACATAGCATAATATAATATAACATGACATACTATTGGATAATGTTATTTAAGGCAAACAGCCCATAACACATACAGCAAATCGTAATATTGAGTAAAATAGTTTGATTAAAGCTAGAATGCGTGAGCCAGGTAGTCCGAAACAATTCAAGTCGTAGAAGATCGTAAGGTAAGAAGGTCAGTCAAGTAGCAGGTGAAACTCGTCTTCTACGACAGTGTATCCTGGTCTCTAACATAGTGGACATAATCGAAGTTCAAGTGTAGTCTTTTTTCTATCATAAGCGTATGTCCTGAGCATCTTAAGTTTGCAAAATAAGTCCTCTATTGGATAAGGTAGATCTATTGACAAATAGCGCTCTATATCCAGGATATTTTTATACAGTTTATCATGTTTAGCTTTCGGTGACGACTCTATATCTGTATGCAACTTTTGTAGGAAACAGCCTTTCAACCTGTTCGTGAACATTTTCATAAATATGTTTGGTTGGCGAACATATTGTGTTATCCATGTCATGATATCAAAGGCCGTGTTCAAATATAATATTTTTAAGGTGTGTTGCCCAACTAATACGACCTGCATTATCCATATTCAAAAGCATACCACACTGTATATAATTTTGATCCAATATCTTACACAATTTCGTAGTTAATCACACGTCATAGTAAACCTTAGTTTAGGCATAAAAATGAGCCAGCTAGGGTACTTAAATGACGACACAAGTTGTATTTCCCTGTAGCAACAACTTTAATAATGCCGTAACGGGTCCCCATTTCATAATACCATTACTTATTATCTGTCCGTATTAATGTTCATACAAGTGCTGTCACAAAACCTATCGCTAAGGTGTATTTGAGCTTGCATATTTCGGACAGTATCAGCGAAAAAAGCAATATCATCGGCACATAAATTTAACGCATAGAAATTCCCCGTCTCCTCTCTTACGTAGATTCCACTTGATACCAATCTTTACTTTGCTGCTTTCAGGGGCCACTAACGAAATTTCCTATATATTGGAATGTGGAATTAAATTTGTAAGCTAGATAACACTGATTTTGTTGAGCTTCACGACCCCCAACACCATATATGGGTAGAAAGTCCCACGTGTGTACTTAACATTAAACAAGGTAAGATAAAAGTTAAGTTTCTGCTTTGGATTTGTCGAATGCTAGCTTTCAAGGGATATGTATCTTTTTGATGGCAGGGCGTCGCTCTGAAGGCTCGGAAATAGAAAACACATCGGAGGCTTTGGAAACGTGAATTAGTGATCTATAACCTCAATAAAAATTAGCACGAAACTGTTGTCTGCCTCAGGATGTGTTTCGGCGTATATAGTACGAGACAAAGTCCCCGTATGTTATGTCACTTCCGCCCGTGACTCATTGGGACAAGTAAAATAATTTATTCGTCTGGAATCATAAAATTTTCCAGAAAACTAAAACCGTGCCATGGCAGAGCCGGGTGACCCCGACACTCAGCCGGCACAACCCGTGCAAGTAGTAGCGGAACCTGACAAGTTTGTCACGTATTTATTTCGAGTGGTGCCAGTTTTGTTGGATGATCGAGAGGAGGCGTCGACGGCCTTGAAAAATGCCCTGTTTGACAAAGCCAGCACAGAGCAGATAAAGAAGTTTTTGGGAGACCCTCAGTCACCAGCACTGTTAGTACAAAGATCGTCAACAAAGGGTAAGAGAATGTTGTATCTTTGATATGTGTTCTTATTTCGCCAAATCTATCTGACCTGTCAAGTGTGTGACCAGTGAGATGGTAAAAGAATTTCCAAATTGACAATAGGCCATATTGTACAGTAAATCACAGGCAGCAATTGCGTTGACATGACCCATCTGATGGCCACAACCTCCTCCTTTAAAAATACAGTCAAAAAAAATAAAGACAAAATTTAATTGAAACATGATCATCTATCACAAAACCCTAAATATCAATCAAAAATTCCAAGCAAAAAAAATACCATCAAATGCTTATATTCTAATTAAAGGTTGACATGTTTAGCCCTCGTAGCCCTTGATGATGGTTTTTGGTAAAGCTTGTAACTAGCTCATTTTTCAAACAATTGTCTCCAAACAACTTGCATTCTTCTCAGAACATAATAAAGTTTCAGAAAAATTACAACTTCAATTCACTTCCACCAACAAAATGAATATTTTAAGCCCAAACAACACAACCTTTTTTAAAAAACGCATTAATCCTTAATTTTTTACTAAAACTCAACCTGGAGTTTGAATTTGTGAAAATTAAAAAAAAAACACTATCTTTTATGATAACACTCTTTCTGTATGTTGACCATTTCTACATCATTTCAAATATAAGACCATCCTTTATTGGGTTAAAGAGTAGTTTAAATATTGCTTGGAAAATTTATGAAAAATCAAATATTAAAGATAAAGAACTTAGTAATTGGTCAGTATCTATCTATCTAGACCACATACGTTTTAAAAACAGTAAAAACTGATTGACTTTTCTACATCATTTTGCGCATTATTAATACATAATTTATCTCATATGTTCACTTGTTGTTGTCTTTCCATTGATGGCTGACAGTAACATACTAATTTATCAATGTACCTTATATATTTTGAATCTTAAGTAAATTGAAATTGGGGTCAACAGCTAAATGGATGATTAGATTATTACAAGGCATGGATATATCTGTCCACATTCACATTTGATTAATTAGAAATTATAATGAGCAGTGTAGAAGTTAACTTTTAAAATGCCATAGCAAATGAGGCTAGTCTTTGGCTTTTTCATAGCTAGTGCAAATTTTTCATAGCCGAACCAATCCAATACCAACCTTTTACCAAATATTATTGATAATGATAGCCAACCGTGCAAGCCTATAGCAGTTAGTTTTTTCATAGCCCAATGCCTGCTTTGGTCACCATTGGCTTTTTGGTAACCATTGCACACTGCAGTGTATGAGCAATAGTAATAATTAATATGATACAATAGACAGATAGAAATTAAGAAATGTAATCATATGACATAGCACTGATTGCTGTAGATGATTGTCATTCTCACCACAAGTTCTTTCATCTATGGAATTATGACAGATGGAAAAAAAATAATTAAGGATGTTTTTGAATTTAGCCGAAATATGCAGAAATGAATTTATGCAATCTTGGTTAACCTACAGAATTCTAGGAAAATCAGCCATCTAATAATAAAAAGATTGTCTGCAATTCGTAAATGAACTTTATTCAACATTTAACTTCTTTGTTAAACACTACTGCTTCAGTTTTAAATTGATTTAATAGCATTTTGGGAGTTTTTAAAGGTATCCCATCTGAGGTCCATTTTGGTTAGTGTTTTTCCTTGCGGTAAAATAGATTTTGTAGCATCATCTAGCAGATAGAGCATTAATAGTTGTTTACAGTGTTTGTCTGAGCATTGTATTTTGTTAATTGTTAGGGTGATAATGGGCCTGGAGGCTTAGGCAAAATAATTGTATGTGGCCCGGGTTTTTTTTACCATTTTTTGCATGTAACCACTTTTAAGTCAATACCTCAGCGAATACATCATGTATTGCATTGAAACATTACACATAGGCTTCAAACCATTTAACCCTTTTTTTTAATCAAGTAAGATAACTCTATCTTTCATACTATATAATTTTTGCCCCTTTATTATGCAACTTAGAAGTTCTTGCGACATTATGTGACATAGGATAATATCTCAGCAACTACTTCATGTATTGCATTGAAACTTTATACAATGGTATTCAACCACCCAACATAATTGAATAGCCAAGTTAGATAACTCTATTTTGCAAATAATGGCCTTTTATTATTAGACTTAAAAATTATGGTTAAAATTTTTCATGTAACCACATTTATGTTAATATCTCAGCACATCATGTATTGAAATCAAATCTTACAGTGATCCATGCATGTTTCGCCAAAACTTTTCAATCCTTACACTGAAAAGCGGCAGAATAGTTGAGCACGCTGTCTCTGTGCTAGCTCTTGTTTATTTGGCAATTTTTTCATGTACAAACAATAATGGAACTCTTTTCTGCAGTCACTTTTTTGTCAACTTGAATGCCAAATATCAACTGGTTCCCCTCGCAAAAGTGTATTCCCTCTCCACTAACTGAATTCCTTTTCATCTAGCATTTAAACTTGCAAAAGTCAACTTATCATTTTTAGCTCGACTATTCGAAGAATAAGGAGAGCTATACTACTCACCCAAGAGTCAGCGTCGACGTCTGCGTCACCTCTTGGTTAAGGTTTTGCGTGCAAGCACACATAGGTTAATATCTCAGCAACTACTTGAGGTATTGCATTGAGACTTTATACAATGGTATTCAACCACCCAACCTAATTGAATAATCAAGTTAGATAACTGTGTGTTGCAAATAATGGCCCTTTATTATTACACTTAAAAATTCTTTATTATTCAGAAATTCTCAGATAACTCATTTTTGTCCCTTTATTATGCAATTTAGAAATTCTGGTTAAAGTCTTGCATGTTAGCACACATAGGATAATATCTAAGCAACTACTTGATGTATTGCATTGAGACTTTATACAATGGTATTCAACCACCCAACCTAATTGAATAATCAAGTTAGATAACTGTGTGTTGCAAATAATGGCCCTTTATTATTACACTTAAAAATTCTTGTTAAAATTTTGCATGTAACCACATTTATGTTAATATCTCCGCACATCATGTATTGCATTGAAATCTAATCTAAAAGTGATCCATGCATGTTTCGCCAAAACTTTTCAATCCTTACACTGAAAAGTGGCGGAATAGTCGAGCGCGCTCTCTCTGTGACAGCTCTTGTTATAGACAGTATTTGGATATTATTTTTGAAAGACAACTGTTTATAATGTTCGTTTTTTAGCTTGACTATTCGAAGAATAAGGAGAGCTATACTACTCAACCAAGTGTCGGCGTCGACGTCAAACCTTGGTTAAGGTTTTGCATGTAAGCACCTTTAAGTCATTATCTCAGTAAATACATCATGTATTGCATTGAAACTTAAGATATGTATTCCCAACTATCTAACCTACTAAATTAATGAAGTTAGATAACACTTATTTGAATTTAATGCAAATAATGGGCCTTTATAATTTGACTTTGAAATTCTGGTTAAGGTTTTGCATGTAAGCACACATAGGTTAATATCTCAGCAACTACTTGATGTATTGCATTAAAACTTTATACAATGGTACTCAACCATCCAACCTACTAAATTAATGAAGTGAGATAACTCTCGTTTGCATTTAATGCAAATAATTGCCCTTTATTATTCGACTTAGAAATTCTGGTTAAGGTTTTGCGTGCAAGCACACATAGGTTGATATCTCAGCAACTACTTGATGTATTGCATTAAGACTTTATAAAATGGTACTCGACCATCCAACTTACTTAATTAACCAAGTTAGATAACTCTAGTTTGCATTTAATGCAAAATAAATGCCATTTATTATTCGACTTCAAAATTCTGGTCAAGGTTTTGCATGTAACCACATTTTAGTCAATATCTCAGCAAATACATAATATATTGCATTGAAACTTTAGCTATGTATTCCCAACTATCTTAAACCTATTAAATTAATGAAGTTAGATAAGGCCTTTTTTTAATATAATGCAAATTATGGGCCTTTATTATTTCACTTGGAAATTCTGGTTAAGGTTTTGCATGTAAGCACACATAGGTTAATATCTCAGCAACTACTTGATGTATTGCATTGAGACTTTATACAATGGTACTCAACCACCCAGCCTACTTGAATAATCAAGTTAAATAACTGTATTTTGCAAATAATGGCCCTTTATTATTGGACTTAGAAATTCTGGTTAAAATTGTGCATGTAACAACATTTATGATAATATCTCGGCAAATACATCATCTATTGCATTGGAATCTAATCTAATTTTACAGTGATCCATGTTTTGCTAAAACTTCTCAATCCTTACACTGAAAAGCAGCGGAATAGTCGAGCGCGCTGTCTCTGTGACAGCTCTTGTTTTGTAATCTTGTTTTCTGCTTGTCTTTAAGTGGAAAAAAGTTGTTTCAAACCATTTGAAATAAAAATAATATTTATATTATTATTTAAAGATATTTGTTTCATTATTCAATAATTCATAGAAATACATTACTGTGTATTGTGGCAAAAAGTTGTGAAAATGCCATCTTAAAAATTGAATGTGTCATGAAAGGTGAAACTCTTTGGTCTGGTTAAGTCTTGTTTGGTCTGGTAAAGTTTGGTTTCTTCTCGTAAAAATTTCAAAGTAATCCGACCCTCATGCCTGTTAATTTCTATGGTCTATTGCGTAGTCTGGATTTGTGATATTATGTTTATTCAGATGACACGGAGTTGGTGGCCGAGGTTGGAGAAGGGGACAGTGAGGGAACTGTGTCCTACCAGATCTCTTGCGATGTGCACTTCACCAGCTCAAAAATTACCAGGTTAATTCATATTTGATCACATAATTTGTTGAAATTATTTCATTATGTCTGATGGTTTTATTAGTTCCGTACCAGTTTCACCAGAGGGGACTTATGGTTTACCATCCGTCTGTCTGTCCGTCCACAAAAATCCCGGACCTAAAAAAGTATCAAAGCAAGTATGTGAAAAGTGGGCAATATGGAGATTATGCACATTTGTTTGTTTTTTTGTCAGACATAGTAATGCAGAGTTAAGGCCCTTGACTTATTTAAAATATAGCCAATTTGGTCCTGTGATAACTCAAAAAGTATCAAGGCTAGGTTCATGAAACACAGTATGTGGATATAGGGCAATTTGGGGATTACGCACTGTGACATTAGTTGTGTGTTTTTTTCTTCAGACAAAGTTATGCAGAGTTATGGCCCTTAAATTATTAAAAATATAGCTGTAGACGGAGAAAAAATCTCTATCCTGGGATAACAAATAAAGTATCCCAGTTTTCCCGAAATTGTAAAAATTCTGCCTGTTACATGTCGTTTAGTAAAAATGAACACGCTAAGTCTATCAATAAGTATTTAAACACCACCGACATTAGGTGCTTTCTTGTTTTTTGGTCTTCCGGTAATTCCACAAACCGCCACCATTTTGACCGAGGACGAAGCATATTGAGTGCTGACGATTTTGATTGTACATTGTTGCAAGCCAAGAACAAATCAAAACAGTTGTAATACAATGCTGTTACTGCTGTATCGTATTTTCAGGCAATCTACATCATGATTGCATATCAAAAATGGCCAACTTTGGCGATGTTATATGACGTCAAAATCAGTAATGGATTGACTAACTACCACTAAGGCAAATAATCAGGGAACAGTTTTTAGAGACATTTTGCTTTGAGATACCTTTTCACTATTTAGTGGTCTCAAAATATGTCGGTCATACGGACCGTCATTTACGGAAGACCTGCCGGACCCTTAAATTTTTTGCCGGAAATGTCCGGCGGACCGGCACATTTTGGGAAGACAAGTATCCAAGCTAGGTTAATGAAACAAAGTATAGGAACGTGGGCAATATGGAGATACAGCACATAAGTTAATTTTTTCGCCAGACAAGGTAATGCAGAGTTATTGCCCTTGACATTAGAAATATAGCCAATTTGGTCCTGTGATAACTCAAAAAGTATCAAAGCTAGGTCCATGAAACCCAGACTGTGGATAGACGGCAATATTTCTTAAGTAGACATAGGTGATCTGGTATTTTAAACGGTAAGGAGATTCTCTTGTGACAGGCTCATCCTTTTCACAAGGCTTTAAACGGGTAGGGGACACTTGGCGCCCACTGCAAGGCGCTCTTGTTTACACATTAACATGTCATTAAAACAACCTTAGGCTTTTAAAGATTCAACTTATTCAAGTCAAGTATTTGGACAGGATTGGATCTGATTAGATATTAATATGACATTAACAAAGATTCTGCTTTAATATAAAAGTCTATTTCATTTTCTGTCACAACCAATGCCATTGTTGTTCTTGGAAAACTTTTCAGATTAAGTTAGATTACTCCAACTAGATTGCACAATATTTTGCAAGACATTTGTTAAGATTTGAAATTTTCTTTCAGTTTGATTTTCATCAAGCGTGGTGGTGTTGTGGAGGCAGACAAGTCTTTGTCCTCCCAGTTGCAGGTGATGAACATCAATGATGGCTCGCCGTACGAGACACTGCACTCTTACATCAGTAATGCTGTTTCTCCTTACTTCAAGTCCTACATAAGGGAGACTGGCAAAGCAGAACGGTAAGGAATAAGATGGACTGTGCTTTTACTGTTAACATTCATTTAGCAGACAAATATAATACTTTTGGAGAAAACTTCATCAATTAATGACTTCACAAAAATAAATTATGTCTTCCCCTAAAAAATGTGAAATCAAATGCAACATATCATTAATTTAATAAATGATTCATGTATAAATATGATTAACATTGTATTTACTTCCTTTTGTTTATGAACATACATTAAACAATGCAGAGATGGAGATAAGATGGCTCCTGCTGTGGAAAAAAAGATTGTTGACTTGGAGATGGGGCTGCTACATCTGCAACAGAACATTGACATACCAGAGATAAGTCTGCCCATCCATCCCACGGTCTCTACTATCATCAAGAAATGCTCCGAGGAGGGACGAAAGCCCAAGGTGGAGGATTTCGGAGACAAAGTTGAGGATCCCCAGTTCTTGAATAACCTGCAGAGTGGTGTCAACAGATGGATCAGAGAAATACAGAAGGTATGGTTGGAATGATAACATTTTTCTTGTTTATCATCACAGAATTAAAAGAGAAAGCCATGGTTTATATTGATCAAATATTATCAAATAAGAATAGATATTGGAACAAACCCATGTTTTCCATGTTATACTTACTATCTAATCAATTCATCTCTCCCTCAGGTGACCAAGTTGGACCGAGACCCGGCATCAGGAACGGCGCTGCAGGAAATCAGTTTCTGGCTGAACCTGGAACGAGCCTTGCTTCGCATCCAGGAGAAGAGAGAGAGCATCGACATCGTCCTCACCCTTGATATTCTCAAACATGGAAAGCGCTTCCATGCCACTGTCAGCTTTGACACTGATACAGGTAAATTTGCGTTTTACTGTTTTGTTTTACTGTTTTGTGTGTCTCTGATACATTAAGAATGAAAAAAGACTTATCTGCATTTCACTGGTCTTTGGCTGTGAATTCATAAACTTTATTCTATGTTATTGAAAATCACTTGAATCAATAAATGTAAAACATAACCTTTATGTTCTAGGACTAAAGACAGCAATGATGACAGTGAATGACTACAACCAGCTGATGAAGGACTTCCCTTTGAACGACCTGCTGTCAGCAACAGAGCTGGACAGAATTCGAGTGGCCCTGCAGTCCATCTTTCTGCACCTGCGTAAGATCCGGCCGACAAAGTATCCGATACAGCGGGCCCTCAGGCTCGTAGAGGCCATCTCCAGGGACCTCAGCACTCAGTTACTCAAGGTTGGCTGAATCCACTATTATTATGCCCCACTTCAAAGAAGAGGGGTATATTGCTTTGAAAATGTCGGTCGGTCGGTAGTTCGGTCTGTCGGTCCGTCCGTTGGTAGACCAAAGCTTGTTTGAGTGATAACTCAACAATTCCTGGACGTATGGTCATCAAACTTGACATTAAGGTTTGGCCTGACCAGTAGATGACCCCTATTGATTTTAGGGTTCATCGGGTCAAAGGTCAAGGTCACAGTGACAATTAATGAGAAGAATTTTAAAGCTTGTCCGAGAGATAACTCAACACAGCCTGCACCCATGGCCCTCAAACATGACTTGGAGGTTTGGCCTTACCAGTTGATGACCCCTATTGATTAAGGGGTCAAAGGTCACCCTGACAGCAAACTCGACAATTCCCGGACCTATGGTCATCAAAGTTGACATGAAGGTTGGGCCTGACCAGTAGATGACCCCTATTGACTTTGGGTCCAAAGGTCAAGGTCACAGTAACCTGTAAAGCAAACAAGTTAACAAATCTTCTAGCAGTGATATCTCAACAATGCCTGAACTATGATAATCAAACTTGACATGGAAGTTGGGCCTGACCATTAGATGACCCTTATTGATTTAAGGAGTCATCGGGTCAAAGGTCAAGGTCATAGTGACCTTGAAAGCGAAAATTTGTTCAAGTGATAACTTGACAATTTCTGCACCCATGGCCCTCAAACTTGACTTGGGGTTGCGTCTGACCTGAAGATGACCCCTTATGATTTTAGGGGTCAAAGGTCAAGGTCACAGTGACCTTGAACTAAAAAAGCTTGTCTGTGTGATAACTTGACAATGCCTGCACCCATGGCCCTCAAACTTGACATTTAGGTTTTTGGTGACCAGCTGATGACTCCTGATGGATTTTGAGGTCATAGAGTCAAAGGTCATGATCATAACACACGCTTTCCTCACACTTTGAATGGTCATAATCTTAAAACTCCCTCAACGGCATCCAATGTCAGTGACAAATCAGCGGTCATTTCGGCCCATGCATATTTCTTTCAATCGTCCATATAATCCTGACAAAATGGTGCTCAGGGGGGCATAATGTTTGACAAACATCTCTTGCTGTTCTTAATATCTCACCATTTCCCCCTTTTTTTCCTTATTAATCTTGAGGTTTCTTCTGTCTGGGTTTTTTTTTGCCTAAAATAAAAGGATTATTAACATTGATGAATAATTTCTATTTAAACAGATAAGCTTAGGCTTATGATAGTGAACGTTTGTTGGATGTGAAAGAAAACCATGTGTATCCCATGGTATATCATGTCTATTGTGAGTAATGGAATTTTTGTTTCATTACAGGTTCTTGGAACAAGACGGCTGATGCACATCCCGTACGAAGAGTTTGAGAAGGTGATATCTGCGTGTTTTGATGTGTTCAGTACCTGGGATGATGAGTATGACAAGCTACAGGGTCTGCTTAGGGACCTTGTGAAGAAGAAGAGAGAGGAGCATCTACGTATGGTCTGGAGAGTAAACCCTGCACACAAACGCCTCCAGGGACGCCTTGACCACATGAGGAAGTGAGTGAAATATGGCATGAAAACTTAGACTACCACCTGCCAGGTTATTGACCTGTATTGGTAATGAATTGCACTTAGAGAACATTGGTGAAAATTGCAGTTAATCAAATATTTGAGTTAATTTCTTGAGTCAGTATTAAAGAAAGTACACATAACATTTATGTATTTAGAAACATATTGTTGTAGTTTCCTTAGCAATTATGGATATTTCAGTGTGATTCTCTTAATACTACAGAGTTTGGCATAATTCTATTTTTGCTGTGTGCAGGTTCCGTCGCCAACATGAGCAGTTGCGACAGGTTATTGTGCGAGTGTTGAGACCAGTGACGAGCGCCAAGCTGCCAATTGGATCTCCCATGGAGGAGACAGCACCAAAACTGGAACCTGTCGTTGATGAGGCTGCTGATGCTAACGCCATTGAGGTGAGTCGGCTTTGCAGCACATTGATCACACCTAATTTGTATATCCAACTCTTAAGATACATGTGCTTGATTATAAGTTGTTCACAGTTCTGAAGTCTTATTCATTCAGTTTTGAAGTAAAGTGATTTTTGATGGAACATGCACAGTTCAGTAGGGTTGAAAAGAAACAAAATTTCTTCAATGAATATTTTGCAAGAAATAAAACGAACTGTTCAATATGCTGTGTTTGAAATATAAAGATTGTTTGTTTTGAAAATTCCTAAATACAACAATTTGTGTTCTCTGTGCAGGAGGTGAACCTGGCATATGAAAATGTGAAGGAGGTTGATGGCCTCGATGTGTCCAAGGAGGGATCTGATGCCTGGGAGGCAGCCATTAAAAGGTTGGATTCTAATCTTATTGACTACTAGGGTAGAACATAATGATAATTTGTTAAATTTGATTCACACCTTTGTTTAATTTATTTCATTTCCCTTTTAAAAACATTGTATAAACATTTACACTAATTCTTTCATACATTTCATCACTTACTTCTAAATACATTCTTCACCTTTGATTTCACATATCTTTCAAGGTATGATGAAAGGATAGATCGTGTTGAGACAAGAATCACAGCCAGACTCCGTGACCAGCTGGGGACCGCTAAGAACGCAAACGAGATGTTCCGTATCTTCTCGCGCTTCAACGCCCTGTTTGTGCGGCCCCACATCCGAGGAGCCATTCGGGAGTACCAGACACAGCTCATGCAGAGAGTGAAGGACGACATTGAGTCATTGCATGAGAAATTCAAGGTTGGTTTGATAATATGATTTTTTTTTTTAAATTGCTTTAGCTAATACTGTTCAGTTTTAGATGTTGTGCAATAATGTTTATAAGGTTAAATAAAGTAGATGCTCGTCTTTAATATTTTGCCTGATGTTTTGTGTTTGAATATTATTCTGTATACTATTTTATTATTTACTTTTTGTTGCACTGGTAACTGAAAATTTACTTGGTCATTTGTTTTTAAATAGGTGCAGTATCCCCAGAGCAAGACGTGCAGGATGAGCAAGGCCAGAGATTTCCCCTCTGTATCGGGCAGTATTATCTTTGCTAGACAGGTAAGCCTATGTTACTTTTCATTTTGAAAAATTGTTAATTTTTAGCTCTACTGGCCAAAGGCCAGAAGAGCTTATGCGATGGTAATGTGTACGTAGTATGTGCATCCGTGCGGTCGTGCGTTCGTGCGTCTGTAAACAATAACTTCTGAACACGATACAGTCTTCAGTTTTAATTGTATCTCGATGAATCCCATGCCCATGCATGCCTAGATAATGGCCCTTGATAGTATAAAAAAATGCTATTGTGTATACAATTGGTTGTGAACACGATACAGTCTTCAGTTTTGATTGTATCTCGATGAAACTTGTACAGTATCTAGATATCCATTAAAACTTGGTTCCTTTCGAAAACCAGCAAGATCCGCCCATGAATGCCTAGATTATGGGCCATGAAAGTTTTAAAGAAATGCTTTCTATTTTTAGTCAGGTCTTCATGAGCGAATTCTATTTTTGGCCAAGTTTACATGTACATGTAAATTCAAGTCTAGAGTTAAGGGAGACAATTTGCAAGTCTAGGATTTTGAGAGACAATTTACTTTTTGCTTCTGCAGTTGATTTTGTGAATTACTTTGCCTTGTTCTTGTTGAAAGCCCAAAGGCCATTTTTTAGCTTTAAGTTCTGTAGTTTGCGCATTCATCTTAACAAAAATGGTTGTGAATGTTTAAGTTATGCACTTGGTGTCATTACTGGCCACACCCAGGGTTCACAGGTTTGGTAAACATAAATCTGGAAAGGTTTGAAAATCATTTTGTGTGTTTGTGCATCCATCTCAGCACAATTGATTGTGAATATTTGTTCAAATTGATCAATGTTGTCTTAGGATGCCCTTGACTTTGACCTTTTGACCAACTTTTTTTAACTTTTAAAACTACAGAAATTTTTACTATGAGTACAGTTTTGAAAGCATTTTTTTTGTCAGATGACTTTTACTTGGCACATATTAAAATAGTTCATGCAACTAATCTGCTTACAATACTTTCTGGGCTCAGATGTTGAACGTGCTACGTTTTCAGGTAACTCAAACACAAAACAAACTATATGTCTGTTGCCTTTTACCCATACATACATGCTCTGGATTGATATGACCACAAAAGCCATGCCAGTAGAGCATAGGCCCTTTTGAGCCTCTTGTTTAATTGATCTTTAGACTTTTGATATTTTACCAAACTGATGTTAATTTTCTTCAAAATATTGTTCTGATATGCACTTGTCTGCTGTGCATTACAGATTGAGCGTCAGTTGACAGCATACCTACGTCGTGTGGAGGATGTGCTGGGTAAGGGCTGGGAGAGCCACGTCGAGGGGCAGAAACTGAAGAATGACGGAGACAGCTTCAGAAATAAGCTCAACACACAGGAGCTCTTTGAAGAGTGGGCCAGAAAAGTATGTACATGATTGCAACTTAAATGAAAAGGGCCCAATTTCTAGAAACTTCTTAAGTCCCTTATAACAGGATTAAGCTAATCTCACTTTTTTGTTTCCCTATAATTTGTGTAATCTTTTCATTTTTTTAGAGATGTTAGACTTTAAATAGGAAATATGCTTATGACAATTACAGTTTACAGTTTTTCATTTATTTTGGCCAAGTGAAATAAGCTACGTAAGCCTGTTAAGCTAAGATGTTTTGAGAAATTGGGTCATGATAATTTGCTAATCAATACTCTACTTTGTATCCCTGATACCTACTGATTCCTCGGTTCTTCATTGTTCAAGAGTTACATGAGTAAGTCTTTTTTGATACATAATCAAAAGATATGTTAATCATACATATTTTTAACATGAGTGTGTATCTGTTGATCTCATTGTTTCATCAAAGGTGACCCAGAGACAGCTGCAGGTGTCTGGCAGGATTTTCACCATCACCAGCGTGAAGTCGCGCATCCCGGGCAAACCCAACATACTGAAGCTTGGAGTCAACTTCCAAAAGGACATCATTACACTCTCTAAAGAGGTAAGGGCTATTCCAGTAAAACATATGTCCCACCCCAGGAAGGCACTTTCAAAATGGACCATCCCCCTTCAGAAGTTTATTTGATGAGAAAAGAACCCCCTTTAGAATATTTTCTGAGCAAATTCGGACCCCCTTGAGAAGTTTATTTTTTTATACGTCTATATGCAAAGATTATTTGCAATTACTCTTTTGTAACTCTTTGATCAGGTGAGCTATATAGGACCTTATAGCTCACCCTAGTTTCTAAGCCAATCATCACCCAGAGATTTTCAAATCTCTGCTCGAATAGGTTTCATATAAGATCACATCTGCACCCAATAAGTTAATTATTATAACTAGGTCAACAGACATGGCGCGCGCCAAATGAACTTCGAGCAGCCAATGGGCACGCTGTATACGGCCTTGTTCGATGATTGGCTTAGAAACTAGGGTGAACTATAAGTCGGTTACAGCTCATGTAATGGAAAATAACAAAACTTTTTACTGGGCTTTGCTTGTAATAAATTTTGTTATTTTCCATTAATAAATTTGGTTATTTTCCATTATATGGACTATAACCTACACACCACGGTTCTCTTGTTTCTTCATATGTTGCTATAAGTGCATATTAAGCCACATGAGGCTGAAACTTTCACCCATGTAATTATATACAACCTAAAAATAACTTGTGGTCGAAATGTTAAGGGGACGAAACTTTCGGATTTATAACATTTACGCAATACGTACAAATTATGATTTCTAATAAAATTCTAGACAACTGTTGTCAATTTCAGGGGTCGACACTAACCATTTTTCCAAGGGATCCCGAAGGGACACCAACATTTGAAATCAGGTGTCCCTTCCTGAAATTAGGAGTCCCTTCCACTTTTTACATTTTTTCATTGTTGAGACTGTTTTAATATTAAATTCAACATCCTTTTACTTTTCAATTTGTAATGCAAGTATAAACCACCATAATTATTATACATGTTTTCAGCAGCATGTAATGACAGGTTAGTAGCACTGAATGGCAGTGAGGTATATTTTGGTCTCTAAGTTGGTAGATTGGGTTCAAAAGCGGGAGAATGTCTAAGTCCCTTTTGTTTTCAGTCAAAAACAGAGATGGATACAATGTAAACAAAAACTTGATGTTGTTACTATTTTTAGATTTTTGGAAAATACGCATAAAATACATCATGGTTCAGGGTCTTGTCAAATGTCGGTGCTTTTCATTAAGAAACTGTAGGAATATTACATCTGGCTTGTGAAAACTCAAATCAATATTTAGTAGAGCTGTTGATAAATCAATCAGACTGCCCAACAGTCGTAGTGCATACTGGAAGAGCAGACGACCAAAAATTGTGTATACATGTTAATTTTCGCGCCAAAAAGTCATAAAATTTTATAAATTTATTGAATTAATGAATAAAACCCTGCAAATTTTATTTCTATTATTTTTTATCAAGGCATAAAATATATGTCTTTAAAATTAACAAAGAATATTGATAAGTTGAATGCCAATTAACAAAGAATGCTGAATGTAGGATGCAGTTCTTTTGTGTCGTAAATGTTACTGTAAATACTCAAAGGTCGCATCATATTATATAAAAGGTATCATCAGAGTTGGCATCTTTTTGGGCGGTTCTGACACATAAGCAAAACAATTCCACATAAGTATTTTACCGATAATAAATCTCTGTCAGCTCTGACCTTGTTTAAAATGTAAACAACAAAACGGAAGCGTTAACCTGCATGCGCCTTTGAAATGACCTGTTTATTTATAGATTCATGACGTAACTATAGTCAAATAGTCAGCTATACTTTCGCTTTTGTCCGATAATGATAACTAATAATATTGTTTTGACATGTGCTGTCAAGAAATTTAGGGAGCCCGAATTTAGGTTATAAATTAATTAAATGCTACTTATTTATTGATATTTAGCGTTTATCAGTCAGAAATTTAAGTGTCCCGACGGAATACCGGACTTCGAAGTTCAGGTGTCCCTCCTGAAAAACTGGTGTCCTCGGGATCCCGGGGCCCCGTTAGTGTCGAACACTGCAATTTGGTATACTTACCACGAAAGGTATCCACACATGCGGCGCAACTATTGGTTTCTAGCCAATTTTGTAGGTTGGTCTTCGACCACGACTTTACAAATTCTGGCGCCTCCGCCATCTTGTTGTCAAGGGACGCAACTTCTTCTGATTTCCGGTACCGCGGAACCGACTCGTAATATCGCGAAAATTTGTATCCAAACCAATTCTGTACACGACGTTCGGTAAAATATGTTATATGGATAAAAAAAAACCCGGTATTTCACCATCGGGCAGTGAATATAAATGAGCAGATAGGGTCAGAAGCAAAAAAGAAAATGACGCCCCCCTATAGAAGCGAAATTGGACTTATCACCACCCCCTACAGTAGCAAATTAAGAAAAAGACCTACCCCCTACAGAATTTCTTTATTTTGCCGTCCTGGGGTGGGACATATGTTTAACTGGAATAGCCCTAAAGACATGTTTACTGACCCACTAGACCATAAAACATTACTTTATAGTTTGCTACAGCTATTTCAGACTTATAAATTGGTATTGAACATTGGGGCCCCTGATGGGGTATGCACTGATAGGGGTGGCCCCACCCACAAATTTAGCACAGCTCTGCTTTGAAAGGTGCAAATTCTAGCACACTTCAGTAGCATCATTTTTCAGAAATGCTTATATAATTCCATTAACACTGTTCTCAAAATATATGAAGTTAAGAATATAATTAGATACTGGGGGGTTAACGTGCATTCATTATTTTTTGCTTAAATACATATTTTATTTTTTTCTATTTTCCATAGTCGAATGTTTCAATGCTCTGTAGCTTTTATTTATTTATCGATCAGTTAATGATGAATTGGAACAATATGCATTGCAGGCCTTTTGTTCAAGGTTGTTTATGTTGAAACTCTTCAGAGACCTCAACATTTATTCAGGAAAGCTCTTTCAAATCATGTTTAATGGGGACATTCAAAGTTTTCGCTTTTCGCTTGTAAAGCTAATTATCATTGGTTAATCAAACACTGCTTTAAGTGTCCATGTCAAGAATGGGTATTGAGTTTTCAGAAAAACTAATAGCATGGGTAAAATAGTCTAGGGCCCAACTTCAATTGCTATTCAAAATATTGGCTCATACATGCCTGTATTGAGTAATTTGCCTTCTTTTTTCATTAGAAAATTGGTTATAAATAGTTGCTTTATGATGCAAAATACTTAATTGAAAATTCAAATCAAGATTTACTTTAACTTTGCAAAATCTTACTCAGGTGCGTAATATGAAGTGGCTGGGATTCCGTGTGCCATTGGCAATCGTGAACAAGGCCCACCAGGCTAACCAGCTTTACCCATTTGCAATGTCGCTGTTTGAGAGCGTGCGCACGTACCAGCAGACCCTGGAGAAGGTGGATGAGCGGCCGTCCATTCACCTCCTGGTGGCTGGGCTACACAAGGAGGTCCAGAATCTCATTGCAGAGGTAAGGCATGCTCTCACCTGTTTAAAATATTCACTAAATACTTGAACTTCATTTAGTTGTCATGAAAGATTATCTTTCACTGTCGTCTTTGTTCAATTGAGAAATTTAGCTGAAGATCATTTACTGAGTAAAAGCAGTTTAGGTCAAAGATGGCCATTTAAATACAATCAATTGATTTGTCATTCATATTTCAGGGTGTCCAACTGGTGTGGGAATCGTACAAGCTAGATCCATATGTACAGAGACTGGCGGATTCCTTGATCAACTTTCAGGAGAAGGTGGGATTTTTGTAGTTTTATTATTATTTGAATTTATAAATGTGGGAACAGGAAATGGCAAAATGATTTGCGGGACGGTTTAGATTCCAGAAGGTTATAGCTTGTAAATGTTTCTAAACTTAAAATAATATCTAATTAATAAAATTATGATGCAGAAAAGCCAAAGAAGCTTAGACCTGTGTATGAATCTTCATTATATTTATGGAACTTAACCATTAATTTCCATATCCCAGGTTGATGAGTTGCTATCGATGGAGCAGGAGATAGACTTGGAGGTGAAGTCGCTGGAGACATGCTCGTACAGCTCCACCACGTTCAGGGAGATTTTGGCCAAGATACAGAAGGCCGTGGACAATCTCTCTCTACACTCCTACTCCAACCTCCCACAGTGGGTCGCAAAGCTTGATGAAGAGGTACGTGCAAACAAATAATCATGTTATTGAATGGAAAATTATATATTCAAACTCTGAAGGTATACACTTCTGATGTAAATATAAATATATTCATAACTTTATTATGCCCCCTTTTGAAAAAAGTGGGGTATATTGTTTTGCACATGTCGGTCGGTCGGTCGGTCGGTCGGTCTGTCTGTCGGTCGGTCGGAATACCAAATGGTTTCCGATCAATAACTTGAGAACGCTTTGACCGAGGGACCTCATACTTGGTATGTGTATTGGTCATCACCAGCAGATGAACCCTATTGATTTTGAGGTCAGTGGGTCAAAGGTCAAGGTCAGTGTGACCTTTACATGAAAAACGGTTTCCGATCAATAACTTGAGAACGCTTTGACCCAGGAACCTCATACTTGGTAGGTGTATTGGTCATGACCAGCAGATGAACCCTATTGATTTTGAGGTCAGTGGGTCAAAGGTCAAGGTCAGTGTGACCTTAACATGAAAAACGGTTTCCGATCAATAACTTGAGAACGCTTTGACCCAGGGACCTCATACTAGGTAGGCTTATTGGTCATGACCAGCAGATGAACCCTATTGATTTTGAGGTCAGTGGGTCAAAGGTCAAGGTCAGTGTGACTGTAAGCTGAAAAAAGGTTTTCTGATTGTCCATATTTTATTTTCTTATATAGTAGACAGTAGAAATTTATATGTCACTAAATGCATGAGTTGAAGTATCAGTTTTCAGTAAACATCTAGTTTAATTATGCCCCCCTTCGAAGCAGAGGGGTTATATAATTGCTTTGCACATGTCGGTCGGTCTGTTGGAAGACCAAAGCTTGTCCGAGTGATAACTCAACAATTCCCGGACCTATGGTCATCAAACTTGACATGAAGATTAGGTATGACCAGTAGATGACCTGCCTCATATGCATCCAATGACAAATCAGCTGTCATTTCAGTCCATGCATATTTCATTCAATTGTCCAAATATTTCTGGCAACTTGGCGCTCAGGGGGCATAATGTTTGACAAACATCTCTTGTTTTAGTTCTTTTGCATTAGTATTTTATCTAGAAAATGATGTTATATATGATTTTCAAAAATTGTTTGTTAAAAGGTTATAAAAGCATAGACCCAACTATCCGTACACACATTATGCAGATTTGTTTGGTAACTATGGACTATCCTAAATTCTTCCATGTGTCACCAGGTGGAGAAGCGTTTGGCTGAGCGGCTGGAGGTGGCCCTGAATGCCTGGAACAAATGTCTGCTGGGGAAGAAGGAAGACCAAGTGGATTACAGCATGGACACAGATGCCCCCACCCAACCCACACAGAAACTAGGCGGGGAACCTAACATCAAGGTGCCATTATTACAAGCATTATATGGTCATTTTAAAAAACAACAACATGCATTTCGTAAACAATCATGTCGACATTTGTTTGTACATGAAGTCATAGAATTTTTTTTTAATAATTACAAACAAAGGCAATCAGCATATACGTGTTGAACACTCATGATTGAACCCTTTTCAGTTAATTTTGATGTATAACCTTCAGTGGTACATCTATTTCAGACCTTTGTCCATGAGTTGCGCATCACAAACCAGCTAATCTACGTGAACCCACCAGTGGAGGAGGCTCGTGTGAACATCATGCAGGAGCTGTTCAGCTGGGAGGCCATCATTGCCAGCCTGCCCCGCATCAAACACTCGCGATACCAGGTAGAGTAAACATGACTCGCGATACCAGGTAGGGTAAACATGACTCGCGATACCAGGTGGGGTAAACATGACTCGCGATACCAGGTAGAGTAAACATGACTCGCGATACCAGGTAGGGTAAACATGACTCGCGATACCAGGTGGGGTAAACGTGACTCGCGATACCAGGTAGAGTAAACATGACTCGCGATACCAGGTAGGGTAAACGTGACTCGCCATACCAGGTGGGGTAAACGTGACTCGCGATACCAGGTGGGGTAAACATGACTCGCGATACCAGGTGGGGTAAACATGACTCGCGATACCAGGTGGGGTAAACATGACTCGCGATACCAGGTGGGGTAAACATGACTCGCGATACCATGTGGGGTAAACATGACTCGCGATACCAGGTGGGGTAAACGTGACTCGCGATACCAGGTGGGGTAAACGTGACTCGCGATACCAGGTGGGGTAAACGTGACTCGCGATACCAGGTGGGGTAAACGTGACTCGCGATACCAGGTGGGGTAAACAGTAGGGTAAACGTGACTCGCGATACCAGGTGGGGTAAACGTGACTCGCGATACCAGGTGGGGTAAACGTGACTCGCGATACCAGGTTGGGTAAACGTGACTCGCGATACCAGGTGGGGTAAACGTGACTCGCGATACCAGGTGGGGTAAACGTGACTGGCGATACCAGGTGGGGTAAACGTGACTCGCGAGACTCGCGATACCAGGTGGGGTAAACATGACTCGCGATACCAGGTGCGGTAAACATGACTCGCGATACCAGGTGGGGTAAACATGACTCGCGATACCAGGTGCGGTAAACGTGACTCGCGATACCAGGTGCGGTAAACGTGACTCGCGATACCAGGTGGGGTAAACGTTACTCGCGATAACAGGTGGGGTAAACGTGACTCGCGATACCAGGTGGGGTAAACGTGACTCGCGATACCAGTTGGGGTAAACGTGACTCGCGATACCAGGTGGGGTAAACGTGACTCGCGATACCAGTTGGGGTAAACGTGACTCGCGATACCAGGTGGGGTAAACGTGACTCGCGATACCAGTTGGGGTAAACGTGACTCGCGATACCAGGTGGGGTAAACGTGACTCGCGATACCAGTTGGGGTAAACGTGACTCGCGATACCAGGTGGGGTAAACGTGACTCGCGATACCAGGTGGGGTAAACGTGACTCGCGATACCAGGTGGGGTAAACGTGACTCGCGATACCAGGTGGGGTAAACGTGACTCGCGATACCAGGTGGGGTAAACGTGACTCGCGATACCAGGTGGGGTAAACGTGACTCGCGATACCAGGTGGGGTAAACATGACTCGCGATACCAGGTGGGGTAAACATGACTTTGGATAGTTGTTGGATGTATACAGTACCGTTATAAGAGTTTTAGAATTTCATTGATCTTCAATTAGAATTTCATTGATCTTCAATTTTGTATATTTATTTCACAAAGGCCACAGGCCCACCACAAAATATAATAGAACAGCAAAACTTAAATATATTGTAACAGTTTGTTTTCAATAAATTTATCTGATAACAATGATACAAATTCACATAAGAAATTTTGAACTGAATGGTTGTGTTCAACAAAGATGATGGAATGGAACAATAATAATTTGATTTATCAACAACCAGGCATATGGCACCTGTATCTATTGTAAGTAGAGATATAAAAATGCTTCTTGGAGGCAACTGTAAGCATTGTAGATTTGGAACAACAGTCAAGGTATATGTTTATCACTGGTAGTTTTAATGCACACTTAATCATGGATAAACCCATTTTACAGGTTGGTCTGGATGTAGAGTCCGAGTCATCTATGACATACAAGAACTTGTTGACAAAGCTGCCAAGCGGTATGAAGGTGGTGGAAGAGTCGTACGCCGCCATACAAAAGACAGTCAAGGAGCTGGAGGACTACATTATGGTACATAAAGTGTTTTATCGGAATGTTTATTTAAGTTTAAACTAAAAGACCAATATATGGAATGCTGCATACATGCACATGGATTATTAGGGGTCATGTCCGGGTTGACACTTGTCATGCAACTGGGGATTTTTTTAAATAACCTTGCACAGATATACAGCACACAAAAGTGACTGCCTGTCAATGTGCAAGACCCACTTCCCTACCTCAAAGGTCAAGGTCACACTTACAGTTTATTCATTATGGATTGTTGCATATATGCAAATAAAGTATAGGTGGTTGTGTCAGGACACTTTCTTTGTCATGCAAGGGGGGGATTTAAAAAAAATAACATTGCATAGTGGTTTGGTACTTAATAACATGAAGGCAACACATTAAAAAGACACAATTCTGAGTATTAGTTTACATCTTTACATCTTTATTAGTTATTATCTAAATAAACATTTTATTTAGTTTCAAAATCTGTGATTTTTCAATCATAAGAACAAACCATCCCAGGAAGTAATCAAATGGGACAAGTTTCTATGTGTACTTTCATCCATTATCAGGTTTGGTTGCGCTACCAGGCTCTATGGGATCTGACCCCTGATGGCCTATACAACCGTATGGGAGACCTTGCCTCATGGATGAGAACCTTGGAGCAGATCAAGTTAGTATATCACATGTTTGTCTGTATGGGAGGCAATGTAGGTTCTTTCATCAATTTTCATTCATTCAGTAATTTGCATATATACCTCATGTCAGACAAACTAATTCTGAAAAGCATTGCTACTTGTCCAACAAGTGTTCATGGAATGTTGCATATATGCTTCACAATGAAAAAAGTAATTATATTTAAACTTTATTAAAACACCATTATCCTCCATTTTCAGATCAGCTAGGAAGACATTTGACACGTCAGAGTCACAGAAAGAAATTGGTCCAATTGTTGTGCAGTTCAGCAAAGTGCAGTCCAAGGTCTCCCTCAAGTATGACTCGTGGCACAAGGAAGTGCTGAGCAGGTTCGGAAACATGCTGAGTAATGAGATGACGGAGTTCCATGTCCACATCCAGAAGTCGCGCTCCGACCTTGAGCAGCAATCCATTGACACAGCAAACACGTCGGAGGCTGTCGTGCTCATCACCCAGGTGCAGGCCCTAAAACGCCAGATGAAGACCTGGGAAAAACAAGTTGATGTGAGTATTCACTTGCAAATTATACTTTAACCTGATAATTGTTTCTCTGCCCTACAGTGAGTAAAAAAGAGGTGCTGGATGTACGTTACCCTTTCGATTGTATTTTATGTATTTGTTATAGAAAACCTTATAATATGAAATTCCAATTGATATACCTAAATGTTATCATGTAAATTTACTCACACATTAAGGATTCTGATTTGATTCATGTACATACTGCATAACTATGATGTACATGTATCTCCTGACAGATGTACAAGGAAGGCCAGCGTATTCTGGAGCGTCAGAGGTTCCAGTTCCCAACTAACTGGCTGTACAGTGACAACATAGAGGGCGAGTGGGGTGCTTTCACTGACATCATGAAGCGCAAGGACGGCTCTATTCAGACACAGGTCGCCAGTCTACAGATGAAGATCGTCTCTGAGGATAAGATTGTTGAGGGCAAGACCTCCGATCTCCTCGTTGATTGGGAGAAGGATAAGCCTGTCGGTGTAAGTCCGTCATAGGTTATTTGATACAAGAAGTCAAAATTCAATAAGTTCATGTGCAGTTAACATAATTATGCAATTATCAATATTGTAAACCAAATCATTTTATCAGCTGACTTACAATATTTATACTTACATTTGTGTTAAATAAAAGAGTTGAATAAATATGATAAATAACCTTTTTCAATCATGACAGGGTGAGCTGCCCCCGGATGAGGCCCTGAAGGCCATTACCATCTTTGAAGGGAAGTTCTCGAGGCTGAAGGAGGAAAGAGAGAATGTATCCAAGGCAAAAGAGGCCCTGGAACTGGCTGAACCAGGTAGAAAATCTTAAATAGATCAAAGGGATTTGAAATAAAAGCAATTAGCAAGTAGAATTGTGATTCAGGTTGAACATTCAAACAAGTGGACAAGTGGAAGAGATTGTAGCTTTCCAATTTAGAATTGTAGTATACATGTAGGAACTAGTACAGTGATTGAATAGTTGTTGGAAATTGATTGTTTGCGGGGGAATGCCTCTGAAGTCCCTGATAATTGATTCTGGTTTAAAAAAATTGGATAGTGCCTAACAGTATAAATATATAAAATATATACGATAATATTACAATAATTGGTTACTTTTTATTGGGATATTAATTTCATGCATTCTGGATGATTCAGTTTCAAATATGAAGTCAATGGTTGATCAAAATGACATCTCAGATTGTTGATGATAATCTATTATGATGTTTGTCTGATCTCCAACGGCCTGGCACTTACGTACTCTGCATCAATCTCATCTTTCCTTTAGTATTATCTGTTTTATTCCTTTATCTCGTCATTGACTTCCATGTTAATCTGCCAAAAAGGTCAGTTGAGCATGAGTGAAGAGCGTGTACAGGTGTCCCTGGAGGAACTGCAGGATCTGAAGGGAGTATGGACCGAGCTTGGCAAGATCTGGGACCAGATCTATGAACTCAAGGACAAACCATGGCTCTCTGTGCAACCTAGAAAGGTACATGAACATGTCTGTACTGTTTAGAGGCTGAGAAAACTGTGGAAGAGATCAAATATATAGAATTTTATTTTGTAACAAGTAAGCAACTTTTTCTGCCCATATTCTGAAAGAAATTATATATGTTCAATAAACATGGCATGCTGGTGTAAGTGAATCTACTTTTGGTTGTCTTTTTTAGCAGAAATATATTTGAGGGATTGTGAACTAAACTAAAGGTCATGTTTTTTTTGTTCCTATACATGTAGCTTCAGTGTTTGTTTTCTTTTGCAGATTCGACAAAGCATTGATGGTCTGCTGAACCAAATGAAGGAGCTACCAGCCAGACTGAGAGCCTATTCCTCGTACGAAGTTTGTAAAACGACTGCTGCAAGGATTTGCCAAGGTACACACTCGGCTTTCTTGGCTATTAATCCTTTAATGAACTTTTGAATGAAGAGCTGCAACTGTTGAGTCCTTGTGTTGATGTAAAGGTTTTTGAAATTATGAGCTTTGTACTAGATTCATATATTTTATTTAAGAAACTTGTGCAAATATCAAGGCATGTAAATATACTTTCCATACCAGGTGAACATGCTGATTGTTGAGTTGAAGTCTGAGGCGTTGAAAGAGCGCCACTGGAAGCAGTTGACGAGGAGACTTGGGGTGAAGTGGGTTTTGTCTGAACTCACCCTGGGGCACGTGTGGGACATTGACCTGCTGAAAAATGAGCACATTGTTAAGGACATCATCCTTGTGGCTCAGGGAGAAATGGCTCTAGAGGAGTTCCTAAAACAAGTAAGTGGGGACTCTGATGTTTTAAAGAGAGAATTTAGACTGTGTTGATGTATGTGAATTAATGAAAGATATATTATGTTAGTTTATTGGATTCTAAAGAGTTGTCAGTTATGCACAGTATTTAGATATATTTAATCCAGCTCTTAACTTTCTGTTTGTATCCTGCTTTTGCCCAAAATGTAATGTACCGAACAATATGTCCCATTTTATTTGTAGGTGAGTGAGACGTGGCGAGCGTATGAGCTGGACATGATTAGTTACCAGGGTCGGTGCCGTCTGATTCGGGGCTGGGACGACCTCTTCAACAAGGTCAAGGAACACATCAACTCTGTAATGGCCATGAAACTCTCCCCTTACTACAAGGTAGGTATCCGTGTAAAAAGTGTAGTGATTTATGTAATGATGCAAATGTGTGGTACAATAACGCAACAAATGTCTAGTTAATACAACTTCAATACTTCAAAATTGCTTTTAACTATGTATGTCTTCCTATTAGTTACTTTAAAACATTTTATTACTGTTCACTTTCCCATTTTTAAAGATAATGAAATTGGAAGTTGTTGGGATTGATTTTACCACTAAAAGTTCAAGGTTTGGGTTTCAGTCTCATAGGGAATGCATTTCAAACATTCTTTTGCTCTTTCAGCAATTTGAGGAAGATGCCCTGTCATGGGAGGACAAGCTGAACCGTATCAACGCACTGTTTGATGTGTGGATAGATGTACAGAGACGCTGGGTGTACCTGGAGGGCATCTTCACGGGCAGTGCAGACATACAGCACCTCCTGCCTGTAGAGACCCAGAGATTCCAGGGGTAAGGATGCCCATTGGCTTTGTACAAAATAGATTATAATGGTTTCCAAAGGTTGTTATTTGCTTTATGAATGTCTAGTTAAGTGTGGGCAAGGAATGACATGAATTCTGCAGTTTTTATGTAAATTTTGAGAAACTAGAAATATTTGACTGATTGCCTGAATGTGTGATTTGCAATGATGTCATTATTTTTCCAGTGTGAGTACAGAGTTCTTGGCCCTGATGAAGAAGGTGGCCAAGTCACCGCTGGTGATGGACGTCCTAAACATCCCAAACAGTCAGAGACAGCTGGAGAGGCTGGCCGACCTGTTGGGCAAGATCCAGAAGGCTCTGGGAGAGTACTTGGAGAGGGAGAGAGCCTCATTCCCCAGGTACTGTTAAATGCCCAAAAGAGTATTTCAGAAACATTGCAAGACTTTATTACAGATACTAAACTCAATAAAAGGCCACATGTGAAAATGTTGAAACGCTTTGAAGAGAATATCTCAAATCTTTATTGATGGTTAGGTTTACCCATTGCATATATTTGAATGTTATTTTGATAACTACAAACTGTATGTTAGAATCCATGACACCATATCAAACTTAATGTCAAGCATTGCCCTAGTCCAAGATTGAACATGTTATACATTCTCTTATTTGTTTGCAGGTTCTACTTTGTTGGAGACGAGGACCTGCTGGAGATCATAGGAAACAGTAAGAATGTGGCACGCCTACAGAAGCACTTCAAGAAGATGTTTGCCGGGGTGGCCACCATTACACTGAACGATGACAACTCCCAAGTCCTGGGGCTGCTCTCCAAGGAGGGGGAGGAGGTCAGTGCCAAATCTTATAACATGGATTTGAAATGGAAAATTTTCTTATTATAAATACAAGTAAAATCTGTTTATTATTGAGATGTCTTCATAATTAAGACGCATTCACCTTAGCACTGCCAATTAAGGTATCTGTTTTTGGTATTCTAATATTCTTATTTAAGTATTTAAACACTATAAGTATGTACATATGTACTGCATTTTCATCCTGTCAAAGTGTCTGTTATTGCAATATAAAGTGATGAAGAAACTTTCGGCCTTTGTTCCCATAGGTTGTGTTTGCCACACCAGTGTCCATAACCAAAAACCCGAAAATCAATGAATGGCTGACCTGTGTGGAGAAGGAGATGAGAGTCACTCTAGCCAAGCTGCTTGCTGATTCCGTGAAGGACGTGACCTGCCTTCAAGTCTGGCAAGATTGACTCGCAGCAGTACCTCAACTGGGTGGACAAATACCAGGTACAATTTGAAAGGTCTGAAAGGATAATCTGGTGTTGTAGCTTGAAGCATGAGAAATAAGAAATTAATAGAAGTAATGGGAATGATAAAGGAAATACATAATTATGTTCTTGGGTACACCAATTTAAAACTGTAGATGTAAAGATTATGGTAAATGACTGTGGAGAAAATTCAGTGAAATTAACTTGTTTGTCCACCACGTAACAGGCCCAGCTTGTGGTGTTAGCGTCCCAGATCTCTTGGTCGGAGAGTGTGGATGGTGCACTGACATTGGTGGCAGGAAAGGGCGGGTCAGACATGGGACCTGTACAGGAAGTGCTCTCCACTGTGGAGTCCACACTCAATATCCTGGCAGACTCCGTGCTTCATGAACAGCCTCCAGTACGCAGGAAGAAACTTGAGCACCTGGTAAGTGAAAAGATTTTTTTTTAGAAGATTTTGTAATACTGAAATGGATTTTCATTTCATTGTTGCATAGCTAAAAGAATTTTCAATAAACAGTTGATGATTTAACATTGAATACTTCCAAATAGATCACCGAGCTGGTTCACCAGAGGGACGTGACAAGGACCATGATCACAGACAAGATCAACAGCCCCAAGTCAGTTTGACTGGCTGTGCCAGATGAGGTTCTACTTCGACCCCAAGAACTCAGGATGTGCTCCAACAACTGTCCATCCAGATGGCCAACGCCAAGTTCAACTATGGGTTTGAGTATTTGGGTGTGCAGGACAAGCTGGTACAGACGCCACTCACAGACAGGTGCTACCTTACACTCACACAGGCACTTGAGGCCAGGCTTGGGGGATCGCCATTTGGTAGGTGGATGAGCCTTTTGCTAAGGCCTTTCTTATAAAATGTTCAAGGCTGATTTTCATTCTTATAGTTAAATGGAATAGTCACTCAATTTTGAAATTTTAAATGTCACTATTGTGAAAATTAAAGGATAATGGAAAGTGGTGAAAATTGTATTCAAGGCTCTTTTATTGATGGTTTTAATTTGGTCATTAGATCATACGATGAAAATACTTGTTTCATTATGACTTTGTTAATGTGTTGTATTTTTGCTTTTAGGTCCTGCTGGTACAGGCAAGACTGAGTCTGTTAAGGCCCTGGGTAATCAGCTAGGAAGATTTGTCCTTGTTTTCAACTGTGACGAGACATTCGACTTCCAGGTAAAACTGGACACAAATCCATATAAACCATGACAAACTCACATGAGTCTTACTATGAGATACCCCCACATAGTTTCCTGTGAAAAATGGCATGATGTGACATGTTTTTAAGATTAAAACTAGGACCTACTTCTGCTTGTCTTCTACCACGTGAATTATAATGTAGTTGAAAGTCAAAGGGACAAAGATTAGTTCAATTGTGAATAGTAGTCATTTATTAATCTGACATTTCAAATTAGAGCATTTGTTATGATTACAAACTTCGGTAATTTCATATTAACACACAAAATATTCAAACACTGTGTGACCATGCAATTCCAGGCAATGGGTCGTATCTTCGTGGGTCTGTGCCAGGTGGGTGCATGGGGCTGTTTTGACGAGTTTAACCGTCTGGAGGAGCGCATGTTGTCTGCCTGCTCTCAGCAGATACAGACCATCCAGGAGGCCCTCAAGGACATGGCTGGCCGCAAGGACAAAGGTGGGTGGAGATTCGTGTACATGTCAGCTTTGTGCTGCTTGAATTTTTGGGATAAATAAGATTTTTATGGTGTCTGGTTAAATTTTTTTTAGGCTGAGTAGCACTGTGTACTAAATTTTAACTGTACTTTAATTCATTACTAACCATCAACTTTACACATAATGATTGTCAAATTAAAAGTAGTATTTATATGTCATTGTAAAAAGATTTATGAAAATGGTGTTTGGATTTGTGAAGTGAAGCTTAAATGATTTGTTTGTGCTTGCTTTTGGAATGCTCAGATGGCAAAAGAAAGAAGGGTAGGAGTTGTTGTTTGTACTAACACCACCAATTTGTTCAATGTCATGTGTTGTAACCTTGTTTTATGTATTTTGCAGTACAGTTGGGTTTATTACTATGTAATAACTAATGCACACTTGTTCATTCTTCTTTTCACAGCCAAAATGTTCACACCACTCCACTCTGTTGTTGTACATGTTAGAGCAATATTTTTTCTGTATAGTATCATTTCAGTGTGTTCGTAGAATTTTCTGTGTATGTCTCAAGTTTACTTTATTCTTATAATAGTAACTTATTTCAGTGTTGAAATATCAAGTTTTTCATGTGTTTATTGAATATTGTTGTACTTCATACATGTATAAATGAGCTTAATCAATTCCTTAAGTTAACAAAAGCATACATTACTGTCAGTTTCAGTTTTTAGCTCTTCCGAAAAAAGAATCTAGGAATTATTATAGCCTTGGTGTGTTTGACATGGTTCAACTCAGAAGTCGTTCAAGATATTTAAAAAGACTTGGTATATAGGTTGCCAGAGATTATATGCACATGTATGGCCAAAACCATATTTTGAGCTGTTATAAATGTTGAGTTATATGCCCCTTTTTTGGGCTAAAAACAAAATAACAGCGTAAGCATGCACTCCAGGGCTACCCTTGTTAAACAAACATTTGGACGTCCAGGGTTCGACATTAAGGCCCAAACTAGGCCACTTAGGGTAGCTATGTCTGAGGCTTGAGAACTTTTTTTAATGTTTTTTTTTCTTCTCTTTTTTTGGATAGCTATTATCAAATTTCAATTATTTAAGGTGCATTGAGGTTAAAATACCAAACAATATCTAGAATTAAAGATCATTACAATTTATTCTGATTTGGTTGTTCACATTGTGCTTAGCAGATGACAGAAACATTTTAAACAATGAACTTATTCATACTTAATTTTATCTGTATATTATTATTACAAAATGATAGAAATCACTCTTAAATTTATGCTAAATGCATGCAAATGTTTATTGAAAATTGTGAATAAGAGGTAATGGTACTCTTAATCTAAGTATGACTTTATATGTTATTTTATTTTTTATTATTTTTATTTAACATCTTTTGGTATGATGAATTAAACACTAAGGTCTAGTTTGGTTTAGGTCATGTCTGGTAGGTTTTCAAAGTTACTGGACCACTGTTCCAGCTCTCAATAAAGTTAACATGGAATCCTAACATCATTATTTTTATCAGTTTTCAAAATATGACTGGCCAGTATAACTGACTTCCATTGCCAGGGTAAAAACACTTTTATTGTACATGAAAGGAATATTTTAAATCTCACCAAGGTAAAAGTAAATGCTTAACATTTCCTGCACTTTCCTTATTCTGCAGGCCAGCCAATGGTGATTGACCTGATCGGGAAGCAAGTGAAGGTGAACCCTGACATGGCCATCTTTATCACAATGAACCCAGGCTATGCTGGTCGCTCCAACCTACCTGACAATCTGAAGAAACTGTTCCGCAGTCTGGCCATGACCCAACCTGACAGACAGCTCATTGCCCAAGTGATGCTGTACTCACAGGGATTCCGCACTGCAGAGAAACTCTCCAACAAGATTGTACCCTTCTTTGTGTAAGTATTGTTACAGTAGCATAGTCTTGGACGTTTTTAAGTTCTTGTAGATTTAAGTGTTTAGTGATTCGAACAGCATTTTTTCAGGCTTAATAAGATTTTGGGTAAATTATACTTCCTTGTTGTTAAAAATAGAAGTGAAATGAACATGTGTGTCGCGTTTTAATTAAAATAATATCAATAACTGGAATCTCACATTCCTCTTGCAGGTTGTGCCATGAGCAATTGTCACCCCAGTCCCACTACGACTTTGGTCTGCGAGCCCTTAAGTCAGTGCTTGTCTCTGCTGGACATGTGAAGAGAGACCACATAAAGAGAAAGAAAGAGGAACTCGAGGAGAAGGGACAGACTGTTGAAGAGACACACATTGCTGAAAACCTACCTGAACAAGAGGTCTGATAATTAAAGAAATCCAATTGTGTTGCTATTATTGTTCACTGTGAAAATGAATACATAGGAACTGTTGGTGAAAAAAGAGTTACATTCTTGTTTCAGTGCTTGAAATGATGTAAAATTATAAACAATATTCTGTGGGATGTTCAGAGTTAAACCTGTTCATTGTCTATCCCCTTACCCAGATCCTGATCCAGTCTGTGATGGAGACAGTGGTTCCCAAACTGGTTGCGGAGGACATCCCACTGCTGCACAGCTTGCTGTCCGACGTGTTCCCAGGTGTCGAGTACACTCCCGCCATCATGGCCGACCTCCGACGCGAGGTGAAGAAGGTCTGTGAAGAGATGTTCCTCGTGTATGGGGAAGGAGATGAGATGGGAACACTCTGGGTCGACAAAGTAGGTAGCAATTACTACAAAAATGAGCATTTCATACTAAATGTACATGTTTGTTGTAGGATTGCGAAGTCGGTGAGGTTTGATAGCCATCTTGATGTAGAAACACCTTTAACATATATGTTTTGCTGCAGGTATTACAGCTGTACCAGATCACACAGTTACACCACGGTCTGATGATGGTGGGCCCCAGTGGATCCGGGAAAACGATGGCCTGGCGTGTACTTCTGAAGGCCCTGGAGAGGCTGGAGGGCACAGAAGGAGTTTCCCATGTCATAGATCCAAAGGTACAATTTGAGAAAATCGAGTGTAGCAATTGCCACTGTCTAGCTTAATGCAGAAATGAAAATGCTTTCGCTTTGGTAGAAGATAGATCTTCGTTTGCACATTTTTCTTGAAAGGCATTGCAATGAGGTTTTAATTAAAGTTTCTACTGAACTTTTGCATGATTAAGACTTGCTAAGTTTATGCACTATTTTTCAGTCAATCTCCAAGGCTGCACTGTACGGAAGTATGGATCCAAATACCAGAGAATGGACTGATGGTCTTTTCACTCATACACTGCGAAAGTAGGTTTATTTTTAGAAATTAATTTCTGAAAAATTCTTGGAAAATCTTTCAAACAAGAAACAAGAATTGTAAATAAATAACTGCATACGTAACATATTCATTCCCCAACAAACAAGATTTCAAGTATTCTGAAAACCATTGGTCAGACAGACATGGCTGGCAAATTTTGATCCGGTCCGACAATTAGTGAACAGAAATCAGTCCTACTGTCCAGTTTTAATTCTTTGATAACCAGGTTTTAGCATTAAGGCCCACCCAGTAAATGTGTTTTAGCATAAATGCGTTAAAAAAAATGTGCTGCTTGCTTTCGACATTGCCCGTTGAAAAAATAATCCCTTTGCTTGTAATATACCGCCAGTTGTCAACACAGCAAACATGGCGTTGTTTGTATTTAATGAAGGTGCCAAGCAAGACAAAAAAAGAAATTATCAGCGATTGTTTGTATTACTCAAATGAAAAATGTTTTCTTTATTTTTATTCCATCTGTTTTGGTCGGACAGATTTTCTTTTGGTCTGACAGATTTTTGTGTTTTCAAACCAAACGTCTGACATTTTGTTAACTTTCAGGAAGTCTGCACTCTGATACTTGGTACACATAACAACCATGTAAATGTCTTAATATTTCAGGATCATAGACAATGTTCGTGGGGAGCTCCAGAAGCGTCAGTGGATTATATTTGATGGTGACGTGGACCCTGAGTGGGTGGAGAATTTGAATACTGTCCTCGACGAGAGCAGGCTGCTCACCCTTCCCAACGGAGAACGTCTAGGAATCCCACCAAATGTGAGTGAAGTGCAAGGGATTAATAAAGAAAAATTCACAGAAAACATTGTTATTCAATCTAGTTATAATAAAAAAAATCCCATATTATTGCCATATAAAACTTGGTTAATCTGCAAAATCTGGTTTATGAGGGTAGAAGTTACCAGTACATTAGCACCCTTCTTACATGTGATCATATTATGAGTAAAAATTATCAAGTCTTTGTATGTACAACACTAACAGAACCTATTGCTCCATAATTCAGGTGCGGGTCATGTTCGAGGTGCAGGACCTGCGATACGCGACACTGGCCACAGTTAGTCGTTGCGGTATGGTGTGGTTCAGCGAGGATGTACTCTCTGTAGAGATGGTGTTTGAGAACTACTTGCTCCGGCTTCGCAACATACCCCTGGAGGATGAAGACATGGAGTACAAGCCGACCGGGAAACAGGAAGAGGAGATCATCTCACCGAATATGCAGGTGGGTGGAATTGAATCAGTTTATGCAGAAGAAATTTGCAAATAATGAAATGAACAGGCTGGAAGGAATATCTAATGGACCAAGCAGTTCTGTTCTCTTCAATGCCATAAAGAACAACCTTGTTTAACTGGACTTTCTGTAGGCGCAGAATAGATCTCAACTGCCATTCGGCTGATACACAACGTGCAGATTACATCCGTGTGATTCTCCAGTGGAAAATGTCTGCCTTAAATGGAAGTTTTGCCTTTTGAATTTTGTTATCTCTATTATTTAGTCCTCACTTGTGCTTAAAAATCATTTGAAATTGAAGATGGTTGATGTCATCAGCTTAGGATGTTCTGGTGTTCAGCCTAGTTGTTTACCACTTCTATTCTACACATACAGGTCCAGAAGGACTGTGCAGTTGCGCTAAGCACAGACCTAACGTCGGATGGGCTGGTGAACCGATGCCTGGAGTTTGCCGTGTCACTAGAGCACATTATGGACTTCACAAGACTCAGAGCCCTCAACTCCCTCTTCTCCATGCTGAACCAGGGGGTTAGGAACATCCTTACATACAACAGTGGACACCCTGACTTCCCTATGTCGGTAAGTGTGCTTAATATAAGATTGGTTCCTTTCTACAATGAAAAGAAGAGTTATAGAAATATATCTTGATTGTTTGATTTTTATGTGATCAGTGCAAGAGCTTCAACAAAATATTTTAACTTAAAAAAAAAACACTAGAAAAATGTATTTGACATACCAGGGTTGTGCCTAAACATCATAAATATTTGTTGTTATGAACAAAGTTAAATTGGGATTTGATCTAAAATTTTCTGAATTCATGTATTAAAACATTATAAATGCAATTGACTTTGAAAATTAAAGGCATTTGCTCAAAAAAACTAAACAATCCACTTTACTCTAAGCAACATATGCCAATGTTTTATCACAACATAAAAATGGCTGATGTGATTTATAATCAAACTATTTTGCATGTTGTTTGGTGTGCTTTAGTCTCAAAACTGTCATCATATTTCATCTTTTTCATTTATAAATTATATGTAGTATACTGTGAATGGAGGGATTCTCAATTCCTAATAAACCTCTGAAGGTCAAACTCAGATCACTGCTAATGGCACCCTTTTATTTACTGTCAGCCTGGGCCACTATTCAATATTATCCTTAAAAATGCCTCAGTGATTCCCCTTCAGTCCGTAAGTCTAAGGCAATTAATTGTACAGTCTAATCAAAATTGTCATCATTTTGGACTTTTTCAATTTTTCTTCTTTCATTAATATTGTTGTAAAAATTTAAGCGTTTATTTTGTATCAATGTTTGAGATTTTATGATATGCACAACAAGATTAATACTTGTAAAATTATATGCCACAATATACCATACACTGATTTTAAAGAACTAAGAACCTGAAACACTTTAGAAACAAAATGCTTATTTATGGTGTGTGATGAGTTCCCTGAGGTCTATTCCATTTAAACATATAACACCTGGGGGGAAGGCACTTTTGAATTACACCAGACCCCCTACAGAAGCAAATTAACCCTTTTGGGGTCCAAATTAGGGAAAAAAGACACGCTCCCTTATACCAGGAAAATTATAAATTATTTCCTCATCCTATAAGACATGACCAAACATTGACATCCTCATTACATTTCAGCAAAGCCAGTTGGAGTCCTACATGACCAAGTACCTGGTGCACAGCCTGCTGTGGTCACTCTCAGGAGACGGCAAGTTGAAGGTCCGGGAAGAGATGGGACAGTTCATCAGGGGCATAACCACAATACCCCTCCCACCAAAGAATAATATGAGGATCATCGACTATGAGGTATGCAGTAAACAAGGCTGGCCTTCTGGCTTTGATTTTAATCTGTTAGACATAAACTATGGTCTACAGGTATCAAGCTACTGGTACTTATCATAAGCCTGATTAAAGAGTGTCAGAAAAGCAGGTGAATGTTGTTTGTAGGGATAATAACTAAAACATTTACGTTCAAATGTTATAGATTGACTTTAATGTGTTTATTGTAGACATATTCAAATTTGATTTACTACTGACAAAATGGTCTGCACTGAAAAAGAAAAAAGAACAGTTTCATAGAGAGTAAAATTGGATATATTTTCAGTCTGTCATAGCCTTGCATGTACTTGTACCATTTAATGTTATAGGTGTTGATCACTGGGGAGTGGTCCCCATGGCAAAACAAGGTGCCCCAGGTGGAAGTGGAGACCCACAAGGTTGCCTCCCCTGACGTGGTCATCCCCACTATTGACACTGTGCGCCACGAGAGCCTCCTGTTCACCTGGCTGGGTGAGCACAAGCCACTGGTGCTGTGTGGACCTCCTGGCTCTGGCAAGACAATGACCCTCTTCAGTGCACTGAGATCGCTGCCTGATATGGAGGTACACTTCTTAACATTCTGGCATGCTTAATTTAATGTAAGTAAAACGAGGGTTCTTGATTCAGGATTGGTCCTTAATCAGGATTGAGGTCTTTTTAACTTCATACTATTGTAAAGATTGGTTTTTGCTGGGACATTTTCATCAAAAAAACTAAGATTTTTTTGTTAAATGTTAACACCCCTCCTGTTTGTAGGTTGTAGGCCTGAACTTCTCCAGTGCCACAACCCCTGAGTTGCTTTTGAAGACATTTGACCACTACTGCGAGTACAGACGTACCCCCAATGGTGTGGTCCTCGCACCTGTGCAGCTCAACAAATGGCTCGTACTCTTCTGTGACGAGATCAATCTGCCGGACATGGATAGATATGGTGGGGTTTTCATGGATTTGATAACTGAGAACTGTTCAATATTTGAATTAAAAAGATTTGGCTGTTGAACAAACATAAGCATATGTAATGCTTCAAAGACACCAGCCAATGAAGATGCAATTGTATTTGTATTTCTTCAGGCACCCAGCGTGTGATTTCCTTCCTTCGTCAGATGCTGGAGTATGGAGGGTTCTTTCGGACGTCAGACCAGACATGGGTGAAATTTGAGAGAATCCAATTTGTTGGGGCGTGTAACCCTCCCACCGACCCTGGCAGGAAACCCCTTTCACACAGGTAGGTTAAAAATTTGGGATTTAAGCAGATCTATATAGATAGGGGATGCAAACGAATGGCAAAATTGATATTCGAATATTCGGTAATTCTTTCGATCGAATATTCGATTATTCGATAACCAAAATACATCTTTTAGAAGTTGTAGTAAACTATTATTATCATTTGCTTAAGTAACAGCCAAGGCATTTTAATTCTACTTTGTCGTAGCAAGTACGCGCGGCGGACCCTGATTTTCCCCAAATGAGCCTCTGAAATTCCCCATTTTTACAAAGAAAAAGGTAATACATTATGAACAATCAAAAATCAAAATCGAATAATTCCGCTGCCTTCATAGTGTAAAACAATGTGAAATTAGATGGATTCCTAATCAAATGGCGTTATGAGCCAATGGAGGGCATTTCCGTAGGACGAGCAGCCTCGTTCTGGGATAGACCTCTACCTAATATACCAAACCAACTCGGGAACTAGTAAAATAATAAAACAAAAACAAATATGAATTTGATTCTTCTATTGTACATCAATAGGGGAAATATATCCTAAAACGCTATACTATACAGTTACATTTCAAAGCAAGAACAGTGCATCGAAACATGGAAAACAGTTAACAGCACACATACATGTAACTACATTATTGTAGCACATGCCATACATAGTATCACGGCGATTTGAGCTATGTTTCACAGCTTAATTTGCAACATAGACAGCACATTGGTGATAAGGCTGATTCCTTAAATCCTTAATTGGCAAAGGCATTTAAATTTACCGAAAATATTTTATTTTTTTGGTGTCACTTGTCCAGTAGCCAGTTGTAAAATTACGGGGACATTTGATAGTACCCGACAATATGTCCCTAAATGACATATGACGCGTGTTTAGTGTATTGTCATCACATTCACACCTCTGGCATTAGGGGCCAATCATTGTAAAAACATGACAAACAAACTTTATAGACAATAGCAGCGTTGTAGGTCAAAGTTTTTTTTATTCTATTTATTCAACATTTGTTTTCGAATACCGATTTTGACATTCGAATACCAAACGTTTGATCGAATATTCGAATATTCGTTTGCATCCCTAATATAGATACTAGTTCATTCAGTGGATGTTAAAAATCAGAAGATAATTATTTATTGAAATTTAGGGAAAAAATTGTACTTGGAAATAGCAATGTTGTGAAAAATCCTTCTAGTTAATTTTAGTTATGTGTAGAGTCCATTTCTTTGTTCAATTGCTATACACCTGACTAAACTGTAACTTACTTTGATATACATGTACAATTAATTCCGGCCAACACTACAGGTTCCTCCGCCATGTACCTGTGGTGTATGTGGACTATCCCGGGAAGATCTCCCTCACCCAGATTTACGGCACCTTCAACCGTGCCATGTTGAGACTCGTTCCCAGTCTCAAGCCATATGCTGAACCACTCACAAGCGCAATGGTCGAGTTCTACCTTATGTCACAGGTTAGATTTTGGCCTTCAAATGCCTTTGGTTTAAGACTTTTTTCTAATAGAAATGTTGGTATATATGTATAAGTATGTAGACAAAATGCCTTTATTCATATTGTTATGAAAAGTAAATCTTTCATAACTCAACATTAAATTCATAAGATAATTTAACATGCATTTTCAGTTAGTTTATTATCCCCCGCCGAATCGAAGGTTTGGGGAGGGGGATATTGTTTTGGCGTTGTCCGTCTGTCCGTCATTCCCGTGATCAGAAAATGTCCAAACTTGGTTAGAATGTTCCCCTTGATCAAATCTGGACCACTTGTTAAAGTGGGTCACATGGGGGCAAAAACTAGGTCACTAGGTCAAATCTTAGAAAAATCTTTGGAACATTCTAGAGGCATTATACACCTCTTGAACTCTTGGTCGTAAATAAAACTGGGTCACATATAATCGAAAATTAGGTCACTAGGTCTAATCTTAGAAAAATCTTGTCCAGAACCATATCATGGTAATGATTGGTCAAGTTATGTTCAAAATTGGTCATGATGTACCCCTTGATGAGATAGGCCACTAAAAAAAGGGGGTCACATGGGGTCAAAATCTAGGTCACTAGGTCAAATCTTACAAAAATCTTTGGAACACACTAAAGGCATTATACATGGTCAAATATTTATTAAACTTAATCAGAATGTTTTCCTTGATGAAATCTTGGACATGTTTAGGTCACTAGGTCAAATCTTTCTTAAAGGACAACCGAAACTATTTTATGGTGGTGATTGGTCGGATTATGTTCAAACATGGTCAGAATGTTCTCTTGGGTTTCATTTCGACTGCGTTTTAAAAGTGGGTCATATGGGTTAAAAACAAGGTCAATAGGTCAAATCTTAGAAAAAAATATTGGGAACACACTAGAGACAATCATGAAACTTAATCACACTGTTTTCCTTGATTGTTGTAGAATAGTTCGAAACTGATTAACATGGGGTCAGAAACCAGGTCAGTAGGTGAAATCTTTGAAAATTGTGTCCCAAACCAAACATTGAATTTTCAGTTATGGTCAGAATGTTTGCCTTAATGAAATCTAACAAGAGTTTTAAAATTGGTCACATGAGGTCAAAAACTAGGTGACTAGGTCATATCTTACAGAAATCTTGGAAACACTCTAGAGGCAATACATCTGCTCTGATTTCCATGAAACTTAATCAGAATGTTTGCCACGATGAAGTCTTGGAATAGTTTGAAACTAGTATGTCATGTGGGGTAAAAAAATGAGGTCACTGGGTCAAATCTTAAAAAAAAACTTGTGGACACTCTAGAGGCTATATTTTTTTGCAATATATCTGGACCAATCATGAAACTTGATCAGAATGTTTGCCTTGATGATATCTTAGATTAGTTTGGAACTGGGTAACATGGAGTCATAAACTAGGTTTCTTGGTCAATTCTAAATGCTACATTATATACAATATTTTTTATTTCAAACAGTTGCAATCAAACTCAAACTCATATATATATATATTTCACTAACAATTGATTTCCATTACTTGACTTAGCCCAATTAGGCGGGGGATATCAATTCAACGAATATGCTTGTTAAAATCCAAAGTAACTGCCAGTATTGTTTTAACTGCATTATTAACATGTTGGTTTCTTCTATAACATCAACTTTGTAACACTTCCCTTGTAGGAGCGTTTTACCCAAGATATGCAGCCCCACTACGTGTACAGCCCCCGTGAGATGACGCGGTGGGTTCGGGGCATCTGTGAGGCCCTGCGGCCCCTGGACAGCCTCTCAGTGGAAGGCCTAGTCAGGATCTGGGCGCATGAGGCTCTCAGACTCTTCCAGGACAGGTAAAATGGCTAAAAATGGCTAAAAATGGCATCTTGGGATTAAATAGATATATAAAAAACAATGATTTACTAAAATTATTGATAAGGACAGTTTGTTAAAGTGCTTCTCGGATTCAAACTCTGATAGTCTATACATTAAACCCTCATTATAAACAGTTAAAAATGTAATATGATCAAGTATGGCAATCATTTTGGCAAATTTGATTAGATGAGCTCTACACGAACATGCATGTTTTTAATAGAAAAACTTTTGAACAGATTTACTTCGCTGATAAGGCTAACTCTCAAACATGTTTTTATTTCTTTAGGCTGATAGAGGATGAGGAGCGCCAGTGGACTGACTCAAACGTGGACATGGTGGCATTGAAGCACTTCCCTAGCATCAACCGTGAGGAGGCGATCGCTCGCCCCATCCTCTTCTCCAATTGGCTCTCCAAGGACTACAGCCCTGTTGATAGAGAGGAGCTCCGCGAATACACCAAGGCCAGGCTGAAGGTAGGTCATATGTCCTTAAACTATTTTTGGCCCGGTAAACTGCATGGAATATAACATGGGTTTAAAAGAAGAAAAAATGTTCATCATGCAGTTATTCAAATAAGGCAACATATATTAACAGAAAAACTTCAGGCAAAAAACCTGTGAATATTCATTCAAACACAGAAGATTACAGTGAAAGGCTGTTGCATTAACATTTCTCTGTCCTGTGCTCTGTTCTTAGAAATATCTGTTGCATAACCCATGATTGCTTGTACCCCGCCAGGTATTCTATGAGGAAGAGCTAGATGTTCCTCTTGTACTGTTTGACGAGGTGTTGGATCACGTGCTCCGTATTGACCGGATCTTCCGCCAGCCCCAGGGTCACGTGCTGCTCATTGGTGTGAGCGGGGCAGGGAAGACAACTCTGTCACGTTTTGTCGCCTGGATGAACGGTCTTTCGGTCTACCAGATTAAGGTTCACAACAAGTACATGGCCGCTGACTTTGACGAGGACTTAAGAATTGTGCTGAGGAGGTCAGGCTGTAAGGTGGGTACTACAATCCATTATCAAAGTATAATTTATGTTATAGTTGATGATTAACTGTATAGTACATAACATATTATATTGTAATCAGAACAAGGCAGATGATTGCTAAAGATATAATTACTAACAACAAATAATTAAAACACAGTACTTTAAATATTCCAAACTAAGCCTAGCACATAACTATATAACATTTATTATTGCAGGGTGAGAAGATTGCGTTCATCATGGATGAGTCTAATGTGCTGGATTCAAGTTTCCTGGAGCGTATGAATACATTGCTTGCAAACGGTGAGGTGCCAGGTCTGTTTGAGGGTGATGAGTACACGACCCTGATGACACAGTGTAAGGAGGGTGCCACACGAGAGGGATCTATGCTGGATACATCTGAGGAGCTGTACAAGTGGTTCACACAACAGGTACTAGTGGTTCACACAACATATACAAGTGGTTCACACAACAGGTGCTAGTGGTTCACACAACATATACAAGTGGTTCACACAACAGGTACTAGTGGTTCACACAACATATACAAGTGGTTCACACAACAGGTACTAGTGGTTCACACAACAGGTGCTAGTGGTTCACACAACATATACAAGTGGTTCACACAACATATACAAGTGGTTCACACAACATATACAAGTGGTTCACACAACAGGTACTAGTGGTTCACACAACATATACAAGTGGTTCACACAACAGGTACTAGTGGTTCACACAACAGGTACAAGTGGTTCACACAACAGGTACTAGTGGTTCACACAACATATACAAGTGGTTCACACAGCAGGTGCTAGTGGTTCACACAACATATACAAGTGGTTCACACAACAGGTACTAGTGGTTCACACAACATATACAAGTGGTTCACACAACATATACAAGTGGTTCACACAACATATACAAGTGGTTCACACAACAGGTACTAGTGGTTCACACAACATATACAAGTGGTTCACACAACATATACAAGTGGTTCACACAACATATACAAGTGGTTCACACAACAGGTGCTAGTGGTTCACACAACATATACAAGTGGTTCACACAACAGGTGCTAGTGGTTCACACAACATATACAAGTGGTTCACACAACATATACAAGTGGTTCACACAACAGGTACTAGTGGTTCACACAACATATACTAGTGGTTCACACAACATATACAAGTGGTTCACACAACAGGTGCTAGTGGTTCACACAACATATACAAGTGGTTCACACAACAGGTGCTAGTGGTTCACACAAAATATACAAGTGGTTCACACAACAGGTACTAGTGGTTCACACAACATATACAAGTGGTTCACACAACAGGTACTAGTGGTTCACACAACATATACAAGTGGTTCACACAACAGGTACTAGTGGTTCACACAACATATACAAGTGGTTCACACAGCAGGTGCTAGTGGTTCACACAACATATACAAGTGGTTCACACAACAGGTACTAGTGGTTCACACAACATATACAAGTGGTTCACACAACAGGTGCTAGTGGTTCACATGAATGTAAAAACAAGAGCAAGATAGCCGCCATTCAAGAAACAAGTTATGGTTATTCTGGTGAAGGTTTAAAAGAATTGTAATAAGATGTATATGCATGCAAAACAAGGTTATGTGTGTATATTACAGGTGATGAAAAACCTGCATGTGGTGTTCACCATGAATCCATCCTCAGAGGGCCTGAAGGATAGAGCTGCCACTTCCCCTGCCCTCTTCAACAGGTATAAGCTTTCAATATTTATCACATTATACTATATAAGTCAAATGTATTCATTTAAACTTAAGTGAACATGGTGTTAGGTAATGTAGGGGAATATATGTACATATCTATATATACAAAGCATGTTTATTTGAGAATAAACAAACTAGAGATATTGTACATCCCCTTTGCTATTTTCAGGTGTGTGTTGAACTGGCTAGGAGACTGGAGTACCCGTGCCCTGTACCATGTGGGCCGTGAGTTCACCAACAAAGTCGACCTTGAGAAGGGACAGTACATTGCCCCGGAGAACTTCCCAGTGGCCTTCCCATCCCTGCCCATGCCACCTGGCCACCGTGATGCGGTGATCAACGCGTTCGTGTTTGTGCACCTATCCCTGCACCAGGCCAATGCCCGACTCCAGAAACGTGGCGGCCGCACAATGGCCATCACACCCAGACACTATTTGGACTTTATCAACCACTTTGTGAGTTTTGAGTTCTTACTGATTTGAAAATGAAGTGTCAGGCTACATAAGATGACAAGATTTGAACGAGATGTTTTATTGCCCAGGGTTTATTCTAAGGGGCAAGATAGGTAAAAGCGATGCTTTTTGTTGAAGGATTTTGTTTTTTAGCAAGTTCACAGCGAGATGGAATATATTTCACCTTATGAACACCAAAAGTAAGTATTTTATTAGTGGATTATACTTTTGGTGATCACTCAGTGAATTATATCGCAATCTGACAGGGAAACAAACAATTGTCCTTTATATAATGTACTCTAACTTAGTAAATTTGTGATAATTGTAAGTAAACAAACTCATATATTTTCAACCCCCTGTTGCAGGCCAAGCTGTACCAGGAGAAGCGTTCAGACCTGGAAGAGCAGCAGCTTCATCTGAACATTGGCCTCCAGAAGATTCATGACACTGTGAAACAGGTCGGAGAGCTACAGAAGTCTCTGTCCGTGAAACGCATTGAGCTCGAGGAGAAAAACAACGCTGCAAACTCCAAACTCAAACAGATGGTGAGGACTTTGATTTGAACAATATTGGCAATCTTGTAGGTACATACAATATAAGATAACACACAGGTACAGATTCTGTATTATGATGTTCATTGTTTTAAACAAATAACAGTACATAAACAACTCATAGGAAGAATATCAAAATTATCAATCATTAATCATGTTTTATTTTTTTCTATGTATAGGTGAAGGATCAGCAAGAGGCTGAACGTAAGAAGGTTACATCCCAGGAGATTCAGCAAGCCATTGCGGAGCAAACCCTTGTTATCCAGGATAAGCAGGTGTTCGTGAAAGAGGACCTGGATAAGGTGGAGCCGGCTGTCATTGAGGCTCAGCAAGGTATGTGGGGGAGATTCATGTGGTCGGGATAGTTAGAACGGTGGTTTTAATTGGGGGTTTGTCTGTTGAAGGCTTTTCATTAAGTGTCAGCTACCTGGTATTCTAAAAGGAAGCTGTACACTTTTTGAGATTGCAAAATAATGGGTTTTGTAATAACTTCGTATTTACAGTACAAATAATCTCATCATATCGTTTGTTGATGCATTCATTAAGTACAGAAGTTATATTGTTTTTCAATGATTGTTGATGCTTGTCAAATAACATGTACTGAAATTCCATCCCGTTTTGCCTCCCAATCTACATGGTTCATTGACATTGAGTGACTTTTGTTGTGCAAAGCAGTTCATTGAACAGTAATGTATAAAACCATCGGACGTAAGACATCAAGGGTCTGGGGGAAGTGTGCCTTTCAGTTTGCTTCCTTTTTTTCCTTAATTTGCTTTGTGGTTAGTTTTTTATGTTGTGGAACTGTAAATGCTTTTAAGAGAGGGGACATTTAAAATGCCCAACTATTAACCCAAATAAAGTTATTTTTTTGTGCAAAATCATTCAGGAGTTTTATTAATATACTTTAGTTAAAACGCCATTATTATTATTTTGGAAGGGTGTTTCCAGTAAATCTTATAAGCCAAACATTACTTGCTCCCATGGCTTTTGTTATCCCTTTTCTTATATCCATATATTCTTATACCAATCATAATACAACGGAAAGATGGTTAAGAATGTTGCCACAAATGTTAACATATCATGTATGCGTCTTGCAAGTCCACAAAATATCATCTGATTACCATCTGGGTTTGAAAGGATTATTTCAGTAACAAAATATACCATACTAACTTGCAAGAGAATTTCAGTGTTAAAATGCCCGAGTTTAATTACTGATTAAAACAATAACAATTACTTATAGCATTAATCAATTTTCCATATTTGTTAGTATTTTAAGGAATGTTTTTTTAGGTCGTGAAGCTTTAGGATTGTATTACTTTATTATACATTGTACTGATGTTCATACGTTCATAGTTAACGCAATTATTAATATCTATTAATTGATTCACACCCAATATATTTGAAACTTCTCTCTTGATGCTTGATTTAACAGGTTTTGTACTGTCAACAGCATGCATAATAATTCAATGTATGGCAATGCATATAAATCTGTTGAAACAATGTGATTTTGCTAGAAAAATGTTACTTTGCGTGTGAGTGTGACTGTATAAAACCTGTCGATCATTTCCTTTGTTTATTTGGTGTTAGAAAGGGAAATCATTCTTAATGTTAGGAATGAATGCAACAAATAAACAGCTGCATCATGAAATTGTTTACAAAATTCTCAATTCATTAAAAAAAAAAAGATTTGATTTCCCTTTCATAGTGTATTGGCTCTATTCTTGCATGTTGTTGTAAAATGTATTTATCTGCACACTCTTCCCTCCCCTGCCATGCCCCACCAGCTGTCAAATCCATAAAGAAGCAGCACCTCGCAGAAATCCGAGCCATGCCCACTCCCCCACCGCTTGTTAAAGTTGCCCTCGAGGCCATCATCATGATGCTCGGCAAGTCCGACACAGACTGGAAGGGAATACGATCTGCTATCATGGGAGATAACTTCATCTCAAGCATTGTTAACTTTAGGACTGATGACATTACGTAAGTAGTGTTTTATAATGTTCATGTACAAGGAACATTCAGCGGTTAAATATCTGGCCATGTGCGGATTTACAATAGAATAGTGTGAGCACTTTCTTCTAAATAATACCTTGAAAAGTTTTGAAAAACAGTGATCACAAGGCCAGTAGGGACCACTGAGTGTTTCTGCTTTCTTAATAGCTAACTAAAATTGTGTCATCTTGGTTTGTAGCTGTTAAATCAATCAAGAAGAAAGACTTGGTTGAGATTCGTTCAATGGCGAACCCTCCACAGGCTGTGAAGAACACACTGGAGTCAATATGTCTCCTGCTTGGAGAAAACTCGACTGATTGGAAGTCTATCAGGGGCATAATTGTCAAGGATGACTTCATTAGTAAAATAGTTGGCCTCAATACTGATGATATGACGTAAGTGTAGCATGGAGACCCTGGGTTATCCTGGTTGTGGTTATCATGTTTGATACCAAATGATTGCTGTGAAAAATGCTTTGGTTAGTTACAGATTATAAATGACTTGTTTCTATTTCCAATACAATTTGGTTTACGCTTGATAGTGTTCAGGACCTGTGTTTGCTGATTTTAATTACCCCTGTTATAAATAACAAGATATAGAATGAATTGATCATTTAGAATATTGTTAGATAAGTTACTGAGGTTTTTTGTTCAGGTTTGGTTTCTTGCAATGAGGTGATTGTGAACTCTTTGGTTCATGTAATTTGCTTGTATGAGAACACAAGATTCAGGTTTAAAGACTACCTGGTAGAAACTCCATGATGCTTTGATCTGTATTTTGAAATATCTGTTGTTGAATATTGCGAAAAAATGCTTGTAAGGCCTAAAAAAACACCTTTGTTTAGGGCAACCTTTACTGGCAAAATCCCTTGATCCAAAGATTTTTGACACCAGATATAAAGATAATATGATTTTAGTTGTTTTTGAACGCGAAATCATTTGTGCTGATTGAAAAAATTCAAACATTATACACAGAAATGTCATTGTAAGCATTCACGACTGCCTTTGCTATTTTGACTGGACTTACAGAATAAAAAATAAAGAACTTTGTTCCCACCCTACCTAACATTTTTCAGACCATTTCCCTTAACTCGGTTAAAAAAATAGGCCTTACCTTGCATTCCTTAAACTGACAGGTATGATTTGTGATTGTTTTGTTTGTGCTATGTGAAAGTGTTATGTTTATCAGTATCTAATGTTATCAAATGTTATATCTGGTATAAATTATTTAAAGAAAGAAATGTTTGATATTATATAAAAAAACATTTTTTGTATCACAGGACAACAATAATTAGAACATCTTGTGAAAATGTGCTTTTGTATAACAGGCCTATCATACATGGGGTAAAATCGCAGGGACATTCTTCACTTTAATGGAGCCAATTTAGCTTTGTATTGTTTCTTAATCATTTGGATTAAATCCAAAAATCAGACATTTACAGTGGGTGAATATAATTGTAAAATGAGCATAAGATATAAACAATTATTTTCCTGAGCTAGTTAGTCCAAGCATTTTGAAATGGTTTTATTTTGGTTTGAATTGGGGTTGTTATGCATATTTGTTTGGTATTTGTCAATGAAATTTAAAAACATGTTCAATAATATTCAAGCTATTGACGTTTGTAGAATTTGTTAGAGTGCTATTATTTTGTTTCTTTCCTTAACAGCCGGAAGATTTCTTTAAAGTAAACCAAAATTTAATCTGTTTTGATTGATCAGTTTAAGGATGTTATTTCTATAAATTGAAACTGCTACAATTTGATGAAGCCATGGTGTTTGAGTAGGCATCCAAAATTGCATATCGGAGATAATTTTAAAATAACAGTATTACCGTTAAATACCCAAACGATGGTTCTAGAAGCTGGTAAATTTCAAAAAGATTTGACACTTAATCATCATGATTGGAACCTTAATAACCTGACATTGAACATCACTAGTATCTCAGCAGTATTTGAAATATTCTCAGAATGAAGATACTCTTTGTAAGACCAGTGTTTTATTGACTGTATTGATATGCATGTATGAATGTGTCACTGAAATCCCTGTACTGAAATTTACACCAATACAATGTTTAACAGGGACGCTATCCGTGATAAGATGAAGAACAAGTACCTGAGCAACCCTGACTTCAACTATGAAAAGGTGAACAGGGCCAGTTTGGCATGCGGTCCCATGGTCAAGTGGGCCATTGCTCAGGTAAGTGGGTTGATATGGACATACCAAAGATTAAAGCATATAAAATATCTTAAAATTAATGAAGATACCTTTTAAAGACAACAGAACAATCATTTTCATGCAGTCATCAAATCTTGTAACCCATTGGCTATGAAGAGTACAGTACTGGAAAATATATATATATAATTATTATAATTTTATGCTTAACTCTTTATCCCACAGATCAACTATGCCGACATGTTGAAGCGTGTGGAGCCACTACGTAATGAATTGGGTGCCCTGGAGAGCCAGGCTGAGGAGAACAAGCTGAAGGGTGACGAGGTGATGAAGGTGATTGCCGACCTGGAACGCTCCATCTCCAAGTACAAGGAGGAGTACGCCCTTCTCATCTCTCAGGCACAGGCCATCAAGGCTGACCTCTCCGCTGTCGAGATGAAGGTCAGTGTGGACATTATCCCCAAGTTGATAGTCATTATTCTGTACCATTGGAAGATTTTCATAAATTCTTATGTCTGACTATAGGCATGAGCTGTAGGAAGCTATATGTTCATATTTGTCTCTAACTTATGTGTATGTTTGTAGGAGTTTCTATACAATTATATGGAGGGGTGAAGGCAAAATGGTTCTAATTAACACAAGATAATGAAGTGGTTAGAATGTTTTTTGTTTCACTCCTTAATATGCTCATTTCTGTTCTTCTTAACAAGTTGCTTTCCCCTGCAGGTTGAGCGGAGTGTAGCTCTTCTAGACTCCCTGGGAGCTGAGAAAGGTCGCTGGGAGGCGGGCAGTCTTACTTTCAAGAACCAGATGGCCACCATCATAGGAGACGTCCTCCTTTCATCTGCCTTCATGGCTTATGCTGGTATGTGCTGGGGCCATTAATTGTGTAAATTCATTCCAATGGTGTTTGACCAATTGTTAAAAGATGTGGTTGTCATATTTAAGTTATTGAGTTTTTCCCCATGAAAACTCTTAATCTTGTTTGGTAAAAATATATTTTCTATTTCATCAAGAGTTAGCTTACTGTGTAGAACATTCTTCATTTGCCGAACATTTGTGTTTCAGGATACTTTGATCAGATGATGAGGCGCAACCTTTTCACAGTGTGGTCAACCCACCTGCAGAAGGCCAGTGTCCAGTTCAGATCGGACCTTGCCAGGGTCGAGGTAAGCGCAGTTTTAAATATGTGAACATTCTATATGTAATATATCAAATACTCATATAAAAAGGAATGCTTTGGTACAACCTACATTATGCATTCAAATTACATATAAATATAATGCCTTTTCTTTAAACTATCTATACAAAGGAAAATGTTTTGTTATGTGATACTTGATGCTGTATGTATTTTACCTTCAGTACTTGTCTAATGCTGATGAGCGCCTGAGATGGACGGCTAATGCCTTGCCGACTGATGACCTGTGTGCAGAGAATGCCATCATGCTGAAGAGGTACAATCGGTACCCCCTGATCATTGACCCCTCAGGCCAGGCAACTGCCTTCATCATGAACGAGTACAGGGACAGGAAGATAACCAAAACCAGGTAAGCTACAGGCATAACTCTTAGAAGTAAGGCTCAAGTATCGTTGATAGACTTTTTGATGTAAATTCCCTCAAGACAATCAAACATTTGTTTTTGTAAGAAGTTATGAAAACAAGCATTGAAACGTTTAAAACATAATTTTACTGCATCAGAAAGATTAATGTATTCTATTTAACTTTTGTTGGATATGTTGGAAAGACGTTATGTCTTATACCTCACTTGATTTATTTCAGTTTCCTTGATGATTCGTTCAGAAAGAATCTTGAGAGTGCACTCAGATTTGGCAACCCTCTGCTGGTCCAGGTTTGTACCTTATGTTTTTTTTTTGCTAATTATGTTACTTTTATGGATATTCTCAATATGTATTCATTAAGAAGTACAGTACTAATAACATGTAAATAAAATACTTTTAAATATTCATTAAAATGGGAGTACTTTCACCCAGTCACATGCTTTATTTTCAAGGTCCATTGGAAATCTTGATTGGGACATACATTTTGTATTTTAGGATGTGGAGAGTTATGACCCGATCCTTAACCCAGTATTGAACCGCGAGTTACGACGTACAGGTGGGCGTGTCCTCATCACCCTTGGCGACCAGGACATTGATCTCTCACCTTCCTTTACCATCTTCCTCTCCACCAGGGACCCTAATGTGAGTATGCAGGCTTAGCAAGGAATGAGCTTGTTGTCGAGGTTTTATGTTGGCACTTTTAATTTTTTTTGTAATTAACCAATTAGCTAAGTAACATACCAGTAGTTTATATACTCTGCTTCCAGATCTGAAAATGAATATAAATGTGTCTCTACAGGTTGAGTTCCCCCCAGACCTGTGCTCCAGGGTGACGTTTGTCAACTTCACTGTCACCCGCAGCAGTCTGCAGGATCAGTGCCTCAACCATGTAAGTATATCTCAATGTTATTTTACCCTGTGCCAAACATGAAAGTATACCTCCCTGTTATTTTACCCTTCCTCATCCATGTATGTATGTCTCGCTGATTATAAAACCATTAATGTTTTCTTGGCTTGACACCATTTTAAGATAGTTTTATAAATACTGGGCTGTAGCAAGTTACTCTCAATAATAATTCACATAACTCTTTTCATGTATCGAACAGCTGTTTTCAATTCATAGAGCCATACCAATACAGTATTGAGAATTGTTTGTCCTTTACAGGTGTTGAAGGCTGAAAGGCCAGATGTTGATGAGAAGAGGTCCGACCTCCTGAAGCTGCAGGGAGAGTTCCAGGTGCGACTGCGACAGCTGGAGAAATCTCTGCTACAGGCTCTCAATGACGTGAAGGGTCGCATTCTGGACGACGACAGCATCATCTCGCACCTCGAGACGCTGAAGAAAGAGGCTGCAGAAGTGGCTCGCAAAATGGAGGAAACAGATGTTGTGATGGCCGAGGTGGAGACCACTTCCCAGCAATACCTGCCCCTTGCCACTAGCTGCTCCAGTATTTACTTCACCCTGGAGGCCCTTCAACAGGTAAACACAGTTGTGTACCACATAGAGTGTCTTTAAAACTGATACCTTCAGTTTCTTTTGTCTTAATTGATGGAAGTACTAAACTTATTCATACTAAAATAGTAACATATTTCCTTTTGTGTTGCAGGTGCACTTCCTGTACCAGTACTCGCTGCAGTTCTTCCTGGAGATCTTCCACGCTGTTCTGGCCAGCCAGAAACTGTCCGGAGTGAAGGAGTATACCCCTCGTCTTGACATCATCACACAGGAACTCTTCCTGGTATGAAATTGTTGTACAGAACTGGGCCTGTTAGAATGAAGCAAATTATAGTTCTTCCATTGAAAGTTAAGCCACCATCAGGGCCAAATGTGGTAAAATCTAGTCTTCAATTTTCCGTTTAATTTGAATTTTTAACTATTGTCTGTTTATGTGCAAATTGCCTTGTCATGTGCTGATTGTTCAAAACTTTGTTGAAGTCAACAGTTAATAACATTGTTAAAACATTGTTAACTTCATCATTGTCAACTTTCAAATCATTACTTCTAAGTTTCGTGGGCACACTTGTGATCTGCAGTACTTCTTACACATGTTGAGACAACTGTTATCAACAAGTGAGCTCGTTTTGTTTAAATATATGATCATATCATTTTATATTTCACCTTTAAAAGTTAACAATGATGCCGTCAACAATGTTATTAACTTAAACAAAGATCTGAACAATCAGGACAATGTTTAAGTTACATTTTGTTTTATCCAGGACACATACAGCCATGTGGGACGTGGTATGCTACATGAGGACAGAATCACGTTTGCCATCCAGCTGGCCAGGATCTACCTGAAGAGCATGCAGAGGTAGGAGGGAAGGGATGATATATGGGCTTATAAAGTGTGTGCAGAGGTAGGAGGGGAGGTGTGAAATTTGGGCTTATAAAGTGCGTGCAGAGGAAGGAGGGGAGTGGGGGAATGGGGAGGTAGGGGGGGGAGGGGTGAATTATGGGCTTATAAAGTGTGTGCAGGGGGAATCTGGGCTTATAAAGTGCGTGCAGAGGTAGGAGGGGAGTGGGGTGGAATCTGGGCTTATAAAGTGCGTGCAGAGGTAGGAGGAGAGGGGGAAATCTGGGCTTATAAAGTGTGTGCAGAGGTAGGAGGGGAGGGGGGAAATCTGGGCTTATAAAGTGCATGCAGAGGTAGGAGGGGCGGGGGAAAATCTGGGCTTATAAAGTACATGCAGAGGTAGGAGGGGAGGGGGGGAGGAATATGGGCTTATAAAGTGCGTGCTGGGGTAGGAGAGGAGGAGGGAGTCTGGGCTTATAAAGTGCGTTCAGAGGTAGGAGGGGAGGGGGTTGGAATCTGGGCTTATAAAGTGTGTGCAGAGATAGGAGAGGGGGAAATCTGGGCTTATAAAGTGTGTGTAGAGGTAGGAGGGGAGGAGGAAAATCTGGGCTTATAAAGTGTGTGCAGAGGTAGGAGGGGAGGGGGCCTATATGGGCCTATAAAAAGCGGCAGAGGTAGGAGGGGAGTGGGCCTATATGGGCCTATAAAAAGTGGCAGAAGTAGGAGGGGAGGGGGGAATATAGGCTTATAAAGTGTGTGCAAAGGAAGGAGGAGTGGGGAATATGGGCTCTAAAAAATTTGCAGAGGAAGAAGGGGAGAGGATAGTCTGGGCTTATAAAGAGTGTGCAGAGGTAGGAGGGGAGAGGGGAAATATGGGCTTTTAAGGAGTCTGCAGTAGTAGGAGTGGAGAGGGGGGAAATATGTGAAAAATTGTTTTACAATTATTGAAGATCTCAACTTCCAACTTAATGAACTTATTCACAGTAAAAATGTGCTCTTATGGGACAAGTTCTGTGACAAGGTATATAAATCCAACTTAAATTTTGTAAAAGTTATGGCCATTTGTATCTTTTAATTTTTTTTATGCCCCCAAAGGTCCGTCCGACTCAATAACTCAGAATATTATGGACTGATTTTAAAATAACTTGCCACATGACGACGAAGACAAAGTGTCGCGTGCAAGAACCATGTCCCTACCTCTAAGGTCAAGGTCACACTTAGGTGTTTATTCCCAATGGAATGCTGCATATAAAAGGCATAGAGTATAGGTTGTCGTGTCCGGGCTGTAACTTTCCCTTGTATGGACAGATTTTAAAATAACTTGCCACATGTGTTCGACATACCAAGACAATGTGTCGCGTGCAAGAACCGTTTCCCTACCTCTAAGGTCAAGGTCACACTTAGGTGTTTATTCACAATGGAATGCTGCATATAATGACATAGAGTATAGGTTGTCGTGTCCGGGCTGTAACTTTTTCTTGTATGGACAGATTTTAAAATTACTTGCCACATGTGTTGGACATACCAAGACGACGTGTCACGTGCAAGACCCATGTCCCTACCTCTAAGGTGAAAGATACACTTAGTGTTTATTCACAATGGAATGCTGAATATAAGGACATAAGAATGTAGGTTGTCAAGTATGGGTGATATTTTTTATGTTCAGAGGCAATTTAAAATAACTTTAAGTATGTATTTGTTTGATCTTTAAATTTCATGTACTGACCTTGTTCATAGGTCAATGTCACATTCGGGGGCATTCGTCACATACTATGACAGCTCTTGTTTGTAGAGGGGAGCGTTTGGGCAGGTGACATCCATAACTTTAAAACCCTTTGTCCAATCATATGAGCGATGTAGGGGTAACATGGCCCTCTTGTTTATAAAACATGCTTGTGAAGGGCTTTTTCAGATTGTTATTAAGAGAAAATGGTTTTTATGTTCAAATATAACCTTGAGTTCCCCTCTTTTTTGCGGCAGTGAGTCAACCTATGACAGTGAGTTCCATCAGTTCTTGAGGAGCCAGGAAACCTTGCTGACGGGAAAGATCCCGCCACAGATACAGGGTCTTACACAAACACAGGTAGGTAACTGTTTTGAGTTAGCAGGGCCTCACACAGACTCAGATTAGAAAATGGCGGGAGCATTAGGAGAGCCTCACACAGACTCTGGTAGGTAACTAGGGGAGTGTTCATCTGAAAATGGGGGGAGTGTTAGCAGGGCCTTACACAGACTCTGGTAGGTAACCAGGGGAGTGTTCGGCAGAAAATGGGGGGAGCGTTAGCAGGGCCTGACACAGACTCTGGTAGGTAACCAGGGGAGTGTACGGCAGAAAATGGGGGGAGTGTTAGCAGAGCCTCACACAGGAGCAGTCTAGTAAATGGGGTGAGTGTTAGCAGGGCCTCACACAGGATAAGCCTAGTAAATGCTTGGAGTGTTAGCAGGGCCTCACACAGGATTAGGCTAGTAAATGGTGGGAGTGTTAGCAGGGCCTCACACAGGATTAGGCTCGTAAATTGTGGGAGTGTTAGCAGGGCCTCACACAGGATTAGGCTAGTTAATGGTGGGAGTGTTAGCAGGGCCTCACACAGGATTAGGCTCGTATATGGTGGGAGTGTTAGCAGGGCCTCACACAGGATTAGATATATAACTCAGGGAGTGTTAGCAGGGCCTCACACAGGCTCAGGTTAGTAAATGGTGGGAGTGTTAGCAGGGCCTTACACAGGCTCAGGTTAGTAAATGGTGGGAGTGTTAGCAGGGCCTTACACAGGCTCAGGTTAGTAAATGGTGGGAGTATTAGCAGGGCCTTACACAGGCTCAGGTTAGTAAATGCTTGGAGTGTTAGCAGGGCCTCACACAGGATTAGGCTAGTAAATGGTGGGAGTGTTAGCAGGGCCTTACACAGGCTCATGTTAGTAAATGGTGGGAGTGTTAGCAGGGCCTTACACAGGCTCATGTTAGTAAATGGTGGGAGTGTTAGCAGGGCCTTACACAGGCTCAGGTTAGTAAATGGTTGGAGTGTTAGCAGGGCCTTACACAGACTCAGGTTAGTAAATGGTGGAAGTGTTAGCAGGGCCTCACACAGGATTAGGCTAGTAAATGGTGGGAGTGTTAGCAGGGCCTTACACAGGCTCATGTTAGTAAATGGTGGGAGTGTTAGCAGGGCCTTACACAGGCTTAGGTTAGTAAATGGTGGAAGTGTTAGCAGGGCCTCACACAGGATTAGGCTAGTAAATGGTGGGAGTGTTAGCAGGGCCTTACACAGGCTCATGTTAGTAAATGGTGGGAGTGTTAGCAGGGCCTTACACAGGCTCATGTTAGTAAATGGTGGGAGTGTTAGCAGGGCCTTACACAGGCTCATGTTAGTAAATGGTGGGAGTGTTAGCAGAGCTTCACACAGGATTAGGCTCGTAAATGGTGGGAGTGTTAGCAGGGCCTCACACAGGATTAGATATATAACTCAGGGAGTGTTAGCAGGGCCTCACACAGGCTCAGGTTAGTAAATGGTGGGAGTGTTAGCAGGGCCTTACACAGGCTCTGTATACTCATCATGGATGGTGATTAATGAAATTAAGTGGTATCTAGTTTTCTAATGTTGAATTGAACAGAATTAAAGAAGTTTTTATAGATGAATATATTTAATTACCATTTGTATAATTGAATTGATGCAGTAAAAAAGCAATTCCAATTATGAAAAAATACTGCTTGTATACAGGAACACTAAATAAAAGTGATATCTAAAATGAATATTCATATTGCCTTTGCAGCAAGAGGCATTGGTGAGGCTGGCCCAGATGAGGCAGTTCAAGGGCATTGTTGATGAGATGAGGAAAAATGGGGTATGTACAGCTCTAGCCTTAGTGTTTAGTATATGTATAAGAAACACGTTATAAACCGCACTTGATAGTAGAAGTAAGGGCTTATGTTATGATATTTTTCATATCCGTATTGAAATGTTGATTATTCTTTATCTCGAGTTAGACCCTTTATTTGTGAATATAAATAAAGGGATACTTGACTGATTAAGGCATGAATGAATAGTAAGGTATTGGTTCTACATTAAAGCTGTATTCAGTATTGTACACGGTATCACTCGTGGTCATGCACCTTTAGAATATATTCACTTTTGCATTATGTGCTATCAGAAAATGTTAAAGGTAAGATTTGTGGTCCGCACGAGTTTGGATGTTGTAGCTGTTTTACATCGAACATTTTGTAAATATGGGGCTATATTCATAAAGCATCCAAGTGAAATTTTTCAACTTATGTATATGAATTAATTTTATGAAAATAACAGGATATTTCAAAAATCGTTGACAAGTTGAAAATGTTCGCTCATGTGTTGTATGAAAATACTGTTGCTTTATACAGTCTGTATTTATGATGCAACTCAATATTTGATTTATACATGAATAATTTCTATACTCATCAAGCTTATCTGTTTTTCAATGAAAAATGAACTGCCCTGAATTCATAAAACCTCTTAAGTCATTTTTCAACTTAAGTCCCTTTCTGATTTAAGTATCTCGATAGTTATGTGATATATCTGGTAATACCTTTGATTTATATTTATTTCATTGCCTTTATAAAGAATGCATACTTGAATATTAAAAACAGAATACGGTACTTTTCTTTTAATTTGACTAGTATCATTTTTGGAAATCAAGTTGAGAAATGACTTAAAGTGTTTGTCGTCAGCGGTGTTGTGCAAATGCTTTGGCAATGACGTGACAACATTCAAGACAAATAGTTTATCTCTTAACAAGGCAGGAATAATCCTGATATTAGGATTGACAGCTTTCAACTTGAGACCATTGTACAATTATAAAGTGTTTTGCTTGGACATTTGCATCAAAAATGGTAGATAGTAAATTGAAATGAATATAAATGACTTTGGAAAAAATTTCAAAAGGGGTCCAATCCCTCATACAACACAGCCCCCAGCTTCTCTTCAGGATTGACCATGATTGGCTATAAGAACCCCTGATGTATGTACAATTGTAATTGCAGGAGCTGCAGGCGTGGCTAGAGAGTGCCAGCCCAGAGACCAACATTCCCCAGATGTGGACCGAGGATAGGGAACTCTGTATGTACATTCTAGATATATCCTCAATAGTGCTTGCCCTTGAAGATTTAACTTGCACATGTATATATTTAGAGATGTTGAAGGTTTCATTTGCTGGTAAATCTGTGTAATCACTTCATATATTCAGGTACTGACGTTTTAGATATGATTTAATTTACAGTAAGGTAGCACTTTGATGTGTTCCATTGCAAACAAAATATTTGGTGAAGTTAAAAAAATGACTCATAAATTTTGTTAAAACTTTCAGCTGCGGTGGGTAAGGCAGTGAATGGTATGTTGGTTGTGCAGGCTCTCCGGCCAGACCGGCTCACCTCCATGGCCCGAATCTTTGTGGAGAAAGTCCTGGGCACAACGTTTGCACATGCTGCCGACAAGGAACTTGACCTGGGTGGGATTGTGGAGTCAGATGTGAGAGCAGGATCTACTTTCTAGTTATTTATGTCAACTTAAGTATATCACAATTGCGCTTACATTAAAATTCAAATAAATACTACAATTTATTTTTTTACGAAACACCAAACAAGATAATAACAAAACACAGGTAGCAAGTGTTAAACATCAATGTTGAGTTATGTGGTATCCTTTTGCAATGCTGTTGATAATTTTTCATTTTAAAGAGGTGTTACTATTTTAGATCAAAGCTAGCACACCAGTATTGATGTGCTCTGTGCCAGGATATGATGCCAGCGGTAGAGTGGATGACTTGGCCACAGAACTTGGCAAACAGTTGACATCTATTGCCATTGGTAGGGTTTAGTTTGCTTTTTGTGTATAGTTACTATGATCAGAATTAGAGAAATGCATAATAATGTGTTAGTTAGTTGTAAAACTGTCCAATTTACTACTTTCTTAAGCAAAATTCTCATCTCTTTACCAAATCATCATGATCATATCTTTTATAATCAACAAGTCTCATAAACCAACATTAAAATCTTCACCATATATCTGAAGGTTCTGCTGAGGGTTTCACGCAGGCGGACAAGGTGATCAATTCATCGAGCAAGTCTGGCCGCTGGGTGATGCTGAAAAATGTTCACCTGGCCCCTCAGTGGCTGGTTCAGCTGGAGAAGAAGCTGCACAACCTGACGCCTCATCCTAACTTCCGTCTTTTCCTCACCATGGAGATCAACCCCAAACTGCCAACCAACCTGCTCCGCGCCGGCCGTGTGTTCACCTTCGAGCCCCCGCCAGGCGTCTCGGCCAACCTGCTGAGGACGTTCAGCTCTATTCCAGCCACAAGGATGTGCAGGGTACAACATTTTGTAGCCTTATTGGTCTAGACTATATTTATAAGACTCACAGTGTTCAGTGCATAATGTGAAATAAAGATTTACTAATTATGTTCATATTTGTTTGCATTAGTTTTGATTATCCACAAGTATGAATGGTTAATTGACATGATTATGATATTTATTTAAAAAAAAATGCTTGTCTTAAATTTTTGATTATATATTTTATTTACTAGGAGCCCAATGAGCGAGCAAGACTTTACTTCCTGCTTGCCTGGTTCCATGCTATAGTGCAGGAACGTATGCGCTACATGCCGCTAGGCTGGGCCAAGAAGTACGAGTTCACCGAGTCTGACCTGAAGGTGGCCTGTGACATGCTGGACACCTGGATTGACAGTGTAGCCTTGGTAAAAAAAATTATTTACAATGAATGTATCACCACATTTGTATTACTGGTATAAATATTAACTTGCAGCTTTTAAATGAACTATTGAACTTTTTCCTTTCATCTAGTAAACATTAATTTGAAAAAAAAAATGTAATCAATGGAGAGTGTAAATTTTTATAGTCAATAAGTGGACAGGTTTGTTTTTCCCTTTTCATAAATATGAATAACACCAACCTGATCATATACTTATAAATATATACAGGGCCGCACCAACCTGTCTCCAGAGAAGGTGCCATGGGACGCCATAAAGACCCTGCTCTCACAGTGCATCTATGGGGGCAAGATTGACAATAGCTTCGACCAGGTTAGAGGAATTCTCTTCTAGTTTTGTCGTGTTGAGGTATTAATATGATTTTTTTATGTAAAAGGATCAACATGTATATGGTTACCTTTTGCACATCCATGTTTTTTTGTAAAAAACGATCACATGTAGATACATTAGTGCTTCTTTATGTGTATTATGATCAGAATCCATGTTTACTGGCATGCTGAATTGGCAAAAGACAATGTATTGAAAGAAGTTGGCATTTTGTCTTCCAGCGTCTGTTGAACACGTTTATAGACAAGCTGTTTTCACCGAAGAGTTTTGAGAGTGACTTTACCTTGGTGGCGAGCATTGATGGTTGCAAGAAGATAGCCATGCCAGACAGCATCAGGTAACATATGAACGCTGTTCTTAACCGCTTTTTGTAAATGAAACTTATTTCTATGACTATTTGAGGTGAAATTTTATAGAGATGAAAATTTTGCAATTTCATAAGTCGGTCTTATTGTAGCTGTAAGAAGCCAATATTCTTTAAAATAAATTTGCTGAAATGGGAAGATATCATTTTAAAACTAAAATAAATAATTTTAACAAATAATTTTCTGCAGGCGTGAGGAATTTGTTACATATGCGGAGCACCTGGATGCAGAAAGACAAACACCTGCCTGGCTTGGCCTGCCCAACAATGCGGAAAAGGTTCTGCTCACCACACACGGGGCTGATATGTGCGCTAAACTCATGAAGGTAAGCTTTTTGATATAAACCTCTCTATGGCACATGGATCATTCATTACTGATAAAAGAGGTTGTTAGATTTGGTCATGTCAGCAAGTGAGATTTGTGGCCAGTTTGTAATTTTGTTGTTCATCGTTGGATTTCAGAATATTTTGACAGGAGTGTTATTCATATCATGGCCATGTGTCTGGTGCAAGACTCGTAGCAATAGGTCAAGGTCAAATTTAACGGTCATTGGTCAAAATTCCTTTGTATTCTTCTGGCTTGTCGAGACTGTAACTTTGCATGCATTGGGTATTTTAAAATAACTTTGCACCAATGTTCACCATGAGAAGACAATGTTTAAACTCATGTGAACTCCTCATTCGGGGCACATCAGATTTTCTTGTATTTACGCCTGTTTGGCATTTCACTTATTATACATTCAGTCTAGGAACATAGCTGGTAAAACAATATTGAGTTCCATTTTCATAAAAACACTTTGCTATTAATATTCACTTTGCTATTAATTTAGCAACCTTTCATAGAATGGATTCATCATTTCTTTTGATCGACAGGCTCAACATTGTTGACGTTTCTCTAAAAAAGGTCTAGTTTAAGATAGTGGAACAAATAGAGCATGTAGATCTACCCTTGACCGTCCATCACACGTTCATTTAGCCCATATCTTCTGATTCTGCATATTATGTATATCATTTAAGATTGTGATAAAAAAATTCACATAAGTGGAAGAAATATTTACAATTTTGAATATTTTAATTAATTATAACCTTTTCTTCCATCATTTTGTCAACAGAATGTGGTGAAATTCTTCCTGTTTGTTTTATCACAGAAAGCAATGTCATATTTAGTCCAATTTTAAAATGTTTAAATAATCATCTGGCTTTTTCATGATTCAATGTTGCTATTGTCACAATTCAAAGGGCCCTGGCCCTATTCACAATAAAATAAGAATGAATATTGACACAGGACCTAAGCCTGTACACAATGCTCCTCTTCCTGTCCCTAGGTGGAGCTGTTGGAGGATGATGATGACCTGGATACAGCAGGAAAGGATGATGATGAGAAGCTGGTGGTGGATGGCCGCCCCGCATGGATGAGGACCCTCCATGCCTCCGTCAGGACCTGGCTAGACCTCGTACCTAAGGTAACATATGTAGACAGTCTTTTAGTCTAGCAGATTGTGTGAACACCATTCATAGTTTAGATATAAAAACTGACAATTTCTGCTTTCAATATAATGTAGTTAGTGTAAATACATTCTTAATGTTGTTATGTTTTTCATCTCCTTGCATTTTGCTGTAACTTCTTAGTTGTGTATTTGGTACTGGAATGCTGTAGTGCCAGTATTCCACTACATGTTGTTTTTATGTATTTGACTTTTTGTTAACAATTTCATTACCACACTGAACATGTAGTTACTAACAGTTTATACTGCTGTTTATCAGGGCTACGAAGATGTGGTATGTATTGTGGTATTTTGTGCCCTTCCGTCCTTCATGTTGTCCCATCCATGCCATAGTTATCATCAGTTCCCTATGACCAAAGTTCATTTCAGGCATACATATTGTCCTTGCTTTTTTGATGCTTGACATTGAACTTCACCATGTCTGAAAGACTACAATTGAATTTAAACGTACATTAAATTGCTTGTGAATATATATAAAAAGTACATAAAACATCTTGATATGTTTTCATAAGTGTAAGTGGTGAAATTCTTTGTTTATAGATACACTTGGGAAATATGTTTAGACATATTGCGGGAATATGTGTAGATGTTATTTTATGAAAATGGTATGATTGTTGTATGATGCTTTGGTTGGGAACGAGGTATATCAAATAAATATATGGCAATTTCTGTTTTGCATTTAAGGTGAGATAAACTAAAGAATGATAAATGTCATAATGAATGTAAATAGCAATTTTGCAGTTTTAGTACTTAACAATACAGTGTAATTGTTTGGCATTGCTGAGTATTGCAAACACTCAAAACTTCTGTCCCATGCACTTGTAGTTTTGCAAACAAAAGGTCTTCAATAAATCTATTTTTATAGTAAATATTTAAAATGTGCATAATGCTCCCTGCAGTCTGTGGGAGCAATGAAGCGTACCATAGAGAACATCAAGGACCCTCTGTTCCGCTTCTTCGAGCGTGAGGTGAATGCAGGTGGCAGGTTGCTGAATGACGTAAGACGTGACCTTGGTGACGTTCTACAGGTATGCATTGGGGAGAAGAAGCCTACCAATCACCACAGAAACATGATGGCTGACCTTGCTAAAGGTAAACACAACCATGGTCATTTCTAACTCTGCCATATAATGCTCAATACTTATTGTTCTTTTAAATATTACTCTTTAACATTTTACTCCAATAGCCTTAAGATCAAATACTTCAAAATTGGTAATGGAACAGTTTATACTGTAGATAAAACCACTGTTTGCTTTCAGGTATGATCCCAGAGTCCTGGAGGCGGTACACTGTCCCTGGGGGGATAACAGTCATACAGTGGATCACCGACTTCAGCCAGAGGATCAAACAGCTCCAGACCGTTGTACAGGTGGCCCAGGGTGGAGCCAAGGAACTCAAGGTGACCAAAGCTTACAAACTATTTAAATGAAACATGGTACATATGTTTCCAAAGACTGAATGCACAACAACAGTAAGGCTTATTACTCTTGACATAAATGTCTGTGACTTATGCCCCTTTTTGGACTGAAAACCCCCACAGACAAGCATTGGCATTTGCTCAGTGTTTAAGAAATGTTATGCCCTCAGTATCGTAGGTATTAAATGCAAATTTTTTGCATTTTATTATTTTCAGAACACAGAAACTGAACAACATAAAAATAACATTTAATAATTTACATGTATATATGGTTGACTCCTATATATTTCCAGAACCTGCAGGTGTGGCTGGGAGGACTGTTTATAGCGGAGGCATATATTACAGCCACCAGGCAGTATGTGGCTCAGGCCAACAGCTGGTCACTTGAGGAACTCTACCTAGATGTATGTAGCTTCTTGGTTTATACAAAAATATACATGTGTGTAGCTATTTAAATGTCAAGCAGTCACAAAACATGAGTAAAGTTGGCGCTCTGTACAACTCCATGAGTTCATGATGGAGCATATTTTGCATAACTGATTGTATGATAGCTACATGATTCTGTAGTACTATTGTCATATGGAATCTGAAAATGTTGTACATCTTCTTTAGGTGTCTGTGACGGATGGGAAATCTGGAACCCCAGATGCATGCAGTTTTTGTGCAGTAGGGCTGAAGCTGCAGGGAGCTGTGTGCAAGCAGAACAAGCTGCAGCTTTCCTCCACCATCTCCACAGACCTGCCTCTCACCTTGCTTAGATGGGTCAGGTAGGACAACCTCTCTGATGTGCTTCTTAACTTCCTTTGTGTGTTTAAACTGATGGAAATATAATTACATGTAACATGTGGTCATCCCACGGGCGTATTAAGCAGTTATCAGAATTAGGGCTTTAAATGAACAAGCCTAAATTCTTATACTTTTTCTTTAAGAGAATTGAAACAATCCCAGCTATATCAAATTTTGAGCAACCCTAGCAAACAACTGACCAGTCCTGGGCTTATATTATTTTCGACCACCTTCTAATGGTTTTTACCTTTTTGACAAATTCTCAGTAAAATTATCTTTTATTTGTAGCTCATTGTATGACTATTATTAGCATTCAGTTACAGTTACTTTTTCACAATTACGTGGTTTATATTTTTTATGAAGACAAACACATTTGCACTTAAATATTATAACACTTTTTTTGCTTATATGCATTTGTTCACTAATCATGTTTTCACTATGTGAATTTGTTACAAGTACAATCTTTTAATGTGGCTATTCTAGGTTGGATGAGCAAAAGCACATGGACTCTAAAGTGACACTGCCTGTGTACCTGAACGCAACACGCGCCCAGCTTCTCTTCACCCTGGACTTTGAGACGGAGGGACAGGGTTCTGGCAAAGGCCACAGCTTCTATGAGAGGGGTGTCGCTCTAGTCTCCTCTGACCTCGGATAGATTCTCGCACACTGAACTGACTTTATTCACATAACTTAAAAGTGGAATTTATTACAAAGAAAAGTTCTGATTTTGGACTTACCTTTCTGCGCTTACACCAGACTTCTATGTTTTAAAAGTGAATGTGAACAAGTACATGATGAACCAACCAGAAATTAATTGTGACACACTTTGATTCCTTATCTATTATCACAGTGGTTTATAACTCCAATAAATGTGGTATCCCTTACTTCATAAATGATTAACAGTGTATATCAATATGCTGGTCATCAACCCTTGTAAAAACTGTTAAAAAATCTTACCATCAGAATAGTAGATAATAAACTGAAGAAATAAACATTTTTCCAAAATATTTATGATAGAAAGTGTTTTTAACAAAGGTAAACTTGTGCCCTTCCATAGAATGGATATAAAATAGATAGAAATAAATCCTCAAAATTCAAGTTTGTTTTTATTTTAACATTTGAAGTTCTCTTACTTAGTTTAGTCTAGTTTTACTCTAGGTGTATTTTATCACGTACAGTGTATATACATGCACTCTGTGAATGCGATAACAATACTTGTATATGTGAAGATGACCATATTAGAGCTCAATGGTTTAAGCTTTGCGTAACTTGTCCTTTCCATATCTTGTGTACCTACTGGTATGATTAAATGAAACTCAAATCGTAAAACTTTGGTCACATTAAAAGCCATACAAAATGTGTGTTGAACCTTTGTAGGAACCTCAATGGGTCAAGGTCACAATACTATGTATCCAGCGTTTGAGGCATTCTTTCGTGTCCGCGCCACATGATGCTTATATGAGCAAGGATCTTTTTTTATAAAACTGGTCACATGTTTAAATCATTAATGTGATGTGTATAATATTTGTTTTAACCTACAAACAGGGTCAAGGTCATAATACAACTGATGTAACATCGCTGGGTTATTTTGCAATGCTAGGTCAAGTACATTGTAATTATGTCTCCCCCATTCATGGGGAGACATATTGTTTTTGCCCTGTCTGTCAGTCAGTCAGTCTGTACCTCACACTTCGTTTCCGCTCAATAACTATAGAATGCTTAGACCCAGGAACTTCATACTTGGTATGCTAGTTGGTCATGACTAGTAGATGACCCCTTTGTGATCAGTAGGTCAAAGTTCAAGGTCGCGGTAAACTTTAGGTGAAAAAAACGGTTTCCACTCAATAACTAAAGATCGTTTGGGTCCAGGAACTTCATACTTGGTATGCTAGTTGTTCATGACTAGTAGATGACCCCTATTGATTTTGAGATCAAAAGGTCGAAGGTCAAGGTCGTGGTTACCTTCAGGTAAAAAACATTATGTTGGCGGTGACCTTAAGCTTAAAAATGGTTTCTGCTCAATAACAAAAGAACGCTTGTACCCAGGAACTTCATACTTGCTATGCTAGTTGGTCATGACTAGTAGACGAACCCTATTGATTTTGAGATCAGTAGGTCAAGGTCGCCGTGACCTTGAGGTGAAGAAACGGTTACCGCTCAGTAACTAAAGAACGCTTGCACCCAGGAACTTCATACTTGGTATGCAAGTTGGTCATGACTAGTAGATGACCCCTATTGATTTTGTGGTCAGTCCGTCAGTCTATACGTCGCACTTCGTTTCCGCTCAATAAATAAAGAATGCTTCATCCAGGAACTTCATACTTGGTATGCTAGTTGGTCATGACTAGTAGATGATCCCTATTGATTTTGAGATCAGTAGGTCAAAAGTCAAGGTCGCCGTGACCTTGAGGTGAAGAAACAGTTACCGATCAGTACCTTAAGAACGCTTGCACCCAGGAACTTCATACTTAGTATGCAAAGTTGGTCATGTAGATGACCCCTATTGCTTTTGTGATCAGTAGGTCAAAGGTCACGAGGACCTTGAGCTGAAACATGGTTTCCGATCAATAATTGAATAAAGCTTGCTGTTGGTTCCTCTACAGTCCAAAAGTTCAAATTTCATGTCCATCGTTGATTAATTATCAGCATAATGACCACACCATTGGGGAGACAAGCACTTTTTCAAAAAAGCAATATCTAGTTGGATCTTTGTTTTGTTTCCATCCATATCTCCTACTTAACACCATTAAAGGATGTTTAAAAAAATTGGATCACTTTCTATATGCAATGCGTTGGCATACAGTCACTCTGTTAGCCATACCAGCTTACATGGTCAAGTTTCTGCCTATTTAAGTTCTTCCACACGTGTTCAGTACACATAGTCCTGTATATTAAACAATCGTTCATTATGATCTACTCTGAGGCAATGTGCAGAATCTGAGTCAAATTACTATGCATTTTTTTTGCTAGACTTCGGAGAATATGGAAGCTATACTACTCGCCCTAGCATCAGCGTCAACGTTGAGGTTTTGCATTTAAGTCATTATCTCAGCAAACACATCATGAGTTCCCAATATCCAACCTACTTAATGAAGTAAGATAACAGCATATTGAATATAATGTAAGCTATGGCGCTTTATTATTCAACTTGGACATTTTGGTTTAGGTTTTGCATGTAAGCATACATAGGTTAATATCTCAGAAACTGTGATGTATTTCATTGAGACTATAAAACCGTACTCAGCCATCAACAATACAAGTTAGGTAACTGTATTTTGCATATTATGCAAATTATGGCCCTTTATTATTTGATTTAGAATTTCTGGTGAAGGTTTTGCATGTAACCACATTTAAGTCAATATCTCAGCAAATACTTCATGTATTGCAATGAAACTTTAGACAGGTGTTTCCTATTATCAAACCTACTTAATTGATCAAGTTAGGTAATTATTTTGCATATAATGTAAATCATTGCTCTTTATTTTTTGACATTTCAATATCTCGACAACTACTGGACTACTGAGGAATGCTATAATGATAGGCGAACATTGTTAAATATATATCGACATGATATTAAAATCAGATGAAAATAGAATCAATATGATAATACTAGATCTTTGTATAATTCTCGGATAAGTTAATGTAAAACTGATTACAATAGATCGCAAACATCGAGATGAGCTCAAGTTAATTATTTATTAACATAAAAATGCTAAGCTGTATTGGATACGGATATCTACATATCCAACCTACTTAATAAATTAAGTTATGATTACTCAATCTTGCATATAATACAATTTTGCCCCTTTATTATTTGACCTAGAAATTTTGGTCAATGATTTGCATGGAACCTGGTCAAATAGCCCCCAAGTCAAATAGCCCCCATTTTGGTCAAAACGCCCCCATTTTGGTCAAAAAGCCCCCACTTCCTTTTTAATTTGAATGTATATTTGAAGGTAAGTGGTAATATTTTTAAGATACGTGTATATATATCCGCCTGGTCTCAGAACAACGCTTGCAGCGTAACCAGAAGGCAGCGTACAGGTCCATGCAGGGACGTGTGTTCGCTGCATGGGACATGTACAGATCTGGCGATCTGACCGAGACCGGCCTGCTAAAAAAGATTTCCTCTACATATGTGCACACCGTCCCAAAAATAAATGAAACAAGATTAGTGACAGCTGCATAACTATGTATTAACATATAATAACATTCTCCATCTATGTTAATGTATATTGTATTGTACAATGAGAATGCATAATACATTTTAACATACATTGTAAATGTGTATTTAAAAGATGTGAATAATGTGAAAATTATTTCAAAATAAACAAAAAAGTTAAATTATATATTCTTGTTGTTCCTTTATTTTGGAACGAGCCGATTTTTGCGAAAATGCATGGAAACCAGTTATATAAGAATGCTGACCAGAAAATAGATCGCAGATTTTTATATTCAAGTTCAAAAATTGATGTTTTAAGCATTTCGGTTTTAGCCATAAAATGTTAATTTTTGAACGGAAATATGAAAATCTGCAATCTGATCTTTTGTCAGCAATCTTTAAGCACTGGCTTGCAGATATTTACGCAAAAATTTGCTCTTTCCAAGACATTTTTTTTTCAAAACGGTAAATCTGAGAGTGCAGCTTTATGTTTGATGCTTAATCAATATTAAAATAAAGAAAAACACCAAAAATCAAAAAACTTATGACTTAGAAAGTTTAACATTTAAAATGTAGATTTGATGTAATAATATATTAATTATAAGATATATTTTAAAACGTTTGTTATTCTTACTTGGTAAAATTTTCAGACTAATTAATATACAAATAATGTTAGTTGCACTATATTTTGTAAAAATAAAGGTTAAAAAGTGTTTTGGAATAACATAAGTATGCATACATACATATAAAAAAATGAAAAAGTGGGGGCGTTTTGGGGGGGCTATTTGAACAATTTTAAAATGTGAGTGGGGGCTATTTGACCAAAATGGGGGCTTTTTGACTTGGGGGCTACTTGACTAGGAAGCATTTGCATATGAGCACATTTAAGTCAATATCACAGCAACTTCTTGATCATGCTTGATGTATTGCATTGAAACTTGATCAAATATGATGATTTCCCTTTATTATTTAAATTATTAAATATCTCAGCAAGAACTTCATATATTGCATTAAACCTTTATACAAGATACAAGGCTTCTCAACCATCCATCATACTTAATTTATCAAGTTACATGACTCTTTTTTATATGTGTGTGAGCTCATACACACACAAAATCTATTGCAATGTTGGTAAACATTGGAAATAGTGCACAAAATATAAATAAAACAACAAAGGAAACGAGATAAAATAATGTGACATTTTAAAACAATAATAAAGCTGAAATATAGCTATATTTTTAACGTGGAGGCAGGGATATTTCCTGAAAGTCAAGGGAAGTCACTGCGTAGGAGATGGTAGTGACGTTTAGCACTTTTGAAAGCTAAAGTACTTGCTATGGATGCGAATCAATACATTATCAACAAAGTAGTTCCTTTATAATATTTGAAAGAAAATGACTATCCTTTTTATGATTGTAATTAAACAGAAATCGTGTTTAAATGGGATTATTTTCGACTCATTGAACTGTTTTAAAAAACATGTTTTGAGCATATAAGACATCCAAAAATAGTTGTGTTTATTTGACAGGACAGCACGTGGGTAATGACCTCGTGGCGTTGTTTGGTCGCCATTTTCTCTGAATCAGCAAGCAGGCTTTCAAGTTTCACCGATAATGAGCGACGAAGACAGAGATGTTGATATCGAGAGTGATGTGAGCATTAAAACATTTTTCACTTTACATTTATTTGACATATTTTCATATGTTTCCGATACTAATACTTGTTTATTTGGTGTTTAAACTTTCGATCGTTTTTTTACAGGAAGACGACGAAGATGGGTTTGCGAGCATGGGAACCCAGAGCTCCACGAGTTATATGACACCGGTTAGTTAAACTTTATAAGGATTAAATCGACAATTTAGACAACCAAGCCTATTGTATATTTATTAAATCCTGTATTTTAGGGCGTTACAATGTCCCAACAAGAATCGTTTGCGCATGCGCAATGTTTTGTATACATGTTCTTATGATGATGTCAACAAATACACATGTATATGCAACTTACTTAAATAACTGGCACAAACTCCAAAAAAAGGATTCAAGTAAAACAATAATAGTTTTTACTGTATAATCTGTCGTCTGAATTGGGCTTTGGTTCAACAAGCGATCAAAAATTATTGCTTAGTGATTGGCATCAAGCAAACACATGCTCACATAAAATCCAGAATTCAAGCAAGCCTTGAAAGCATTTAAACTGCAGGCCATGCAGGCTCGTGATGATATTGACAACTGCTTTATTGTGTGTATGAAATTGTACATGACTTCCAGGTCTCGTGTTCAGACCTCGAAAAATTTGTTTATCCGAAAATCTATTTATGATAGGTTTCCTCATTCGATATAAATATACTTGACCATCATGAGGTTTCAATTTGACTGCTTACATCTGGATTGTTTTTCGCAATCATTTTGTTTTGGAAAATATATGTGTGAAAGTTTTCTGGGTTTTTTTTGGCCTTCACAGAGGTTTAAAAATATCAACAATGAAGTTTCTCCATGTAGCCACTATTCTAAAGAGCATGAACAGCCTGAGAAAAACAAAATGGTTCGCTGACATGCTCAACCTCGATATTCACTCGCAAATTTGAGGGTGAGAGTGGATTTGTCGAGGCCTGGTGTTGAAGCCTTTGATGCTTTGGCAGGCTATACATAGCATTAACCCATTTCATTCTGAGACCCAGTTAGATATGATACCTTGAATATCTGGGCATTTTCCAATAACTGATAAGCCATCTGCCTTTTTATGACCATTGTGTTGTATAAACACTAATAACTTCTTTATTATTGGTACAAGACCCAATAAAGATTACATATTTGGAAAGGAAATAAAAATATGCACATGTTTATGTAAGTTTTATTAGCAAATGATTTTAAATAAATTATTTTTTGCAAGTTAACCAGGTGATGATAAAAAAAAAACACCAAAAAATAAATATGCACAAATTGAAAGCAAAAAAAGCACACATAATTTTTTTCAAATGTCACATAATCCAATGTATGAAAGTTTCTAAATTAATCTGTCTTTAAAATGCAGAAAGAGTTATGCATATATTTTAAATCTATAAAAAGTTATAACAGTTTATATCATCCCATGTCCACTTCGGAGCAAATCGGGCGGGTGGATGTTCATCACGATGTTGGTTGGAATAGCAGTTTGAATCCTCGACCAGTAAGGTCCAGAAGTCTTGCCCCCATAACAGTTTTATTGATAAATGACAGTAATGCAATATCCTGGCTTTCTTGGGTCATATTGTTCTTTAGGACCACCATTCTTTGTATTCCCACTTGGAAACCTTGGGGTGATCCTCTTTGTCATTCAATCATTCTAGAACTCCTCAAGATCATCATAAAAACTCCACCAAATAATGCAAATGTCATAGTTTGTGATTTCTATCGATGTTTTAATAAGTCTTCTGTTTGTATCAAACAAATTCACATAAACTTCGTCATTATAACCATCCCAATATCACTATCGTCACTGTGGTCGAAAGTCCTATCCATTTCAACCAAAATTTGCATCAAAATCGCAATAAAAAGCTTAAATTTAACTCGATTTTTGAGTTTTAAAATTATTTCTTCATTAAAATTTTCTGCGCATCTATCTGTGCATAACATCCGGTCATTCCGGAAAACGTATAAACCGGAAACAATACAGTCAAAACGAAAGTAAATAAAGTGAAAGTTCAGTACGTCAAAAACTACACCTTTTGGTGTATCCCGCATGTAAAGGGTAACTACACCAAAAGGTGTATCCCGAATGAAATGGGTTAAGGGTGCTAAGTCAGAAAGGGCAGTTTTGATGTGCTTTGAATGAGCCTTGGGTTCTTGCAAGGGACAATGTTCAATACTTGTGTATTGGTTGTACTACTTCCAATACTGGTAGTGTGTTATGAATACCTTAGCTGTTATCTTTACTTTTAATAGTCAAAATTATGTATATTTATTATTTTTCTGAAAATTGACTCTTGTCAAATAAAAGGGCATAGCAGGGTGTAGAAAAAATGCAGCAGGGTGATGGTAATGGGGAACGGTGTGCTTACCTGCTATTTAGGACTAGCTGGAGCACTGGTCATTGGTTTAAAAGTAACACGATAACCTATTGAAACATTAAAGCAGGTTTTGATTTAGAGTTAAAACTTTTTAATACTTGGTAAAGAATGTGTTTAACAGTTATAAAATCTATCAGTTTAGAAGATAATACATTGGTCTAACATTTATAAGTTTACACTTCCCATTATTTTCCATAAGTTTAGTCCTGATTAAATTTAATTAAAAGAGCATTAATTATTAAACAATTATATATTTTCAATTATATGGACTATGTTAAATACATCAAAAGATTTGTGTTCTTCTCAAGAAAGTTACTAACCCTTGAAGGCAGAATATTTAGAATTTATTAATTCCAAGTTTATTTTATGTGTTTCTTTTGAAAAGCAATTAACACATTCACAGACATGTTTGACAATTATAGCCAATAATCTGATCCTTCTGGTCATATAAACTTGGAAGTTTCAGAGGTATTAGAGATCCTCAGTGGTGTACAGTATTCTGTTACCAAGGTGACCTACACCATAATTGGTGAACATTTATAATTTCATGGACCGCAACAGTCTTTTTCCATTGTTGTTACTTTTTTCATAAAAAGGCAAATTTTATTTTTCGCCGCTCCACAGAATATTAGAGCGGTCATCACCAGCCCTTGTGCCTCTGGTTTAATATAAGTATGGCTGAATTACAGCCACAAAGCTGTTGAGTTTCACTATAACGGTTTCACCTTAAAATCCTTTAGAGCTTTAGAGCGGATTCTTAATTAAGGCTTGGTCTAATATCATAAGAAGTTTGGTTTTGCTTTTCCTTTTTTTCAAATGAATGCACTCTTTTTCCTTCAGGCTGAACGAAGAGCCCACCATAATGCCCTGGAACGAAAGCGAAGGGACCACATAAAAGAAAGCTTTACTAGTTTACGAGACTCTGTACCGCAACTCCATGGAGAAAAGGTTAAGGTTTGCACAAAAAACTTTCAACAAGTCTTGCTTTTTCCTTTTGTAATTTGACTAGATTTTCTAAATTTTGTCTACAATGATCATCAGAAAAGTTTTCATAATTCAAGTTAATAATTTTTTTTTTATATGATATTACTTCCTGTATGATCTAAGAATTTACTTGCAATTTAACTGCATTTAACACTTTTATGAGCAATATCTCCAGGGTTCTCATTTATCATTTGATTCACACTTTTACTGGCGAATTCACGTTATTTTCAAGTTTAGTTTAATCTACATGTATAAATGACTTGCAGAATTTGTAAGATTGATCTCTTTTGTCTTCTTACAGGTTCAGGTGAGAACACATGATTTCTTGAATGAGGGTCGTAAAGGCCCACTTCCAAAAAGGACCAGTACCGGAAAGGACCAGAACCAAAATGGCTCAGTCTGAAAATATATACTATTATAAGGGTTTTAGCTTAAGAGTAATGGAAGGGTGCTGCACCCTGTCCTTTTTGGTAACACCCTCGGCCTTTATAAAATTGAATGCTCAAGATAATCAAATAATTGTTATGTTTTTTGTTTTAAATTTCAAAGTAAGATTATTAAGCCATTCATACTTGACATATTTTGCAGTTGAAACCTACTATTACTTCAACTTAACACAATTCTTAATATTTGTGAAATGTCATGTTCAAATTCCTCACAGCTGGACAAAATGTGCCCACTTGTCTTAGCACCCTGTCCCTTTTCTGCAGCACCCTGACCTTTTTAAACCCTGGCTAATACCCTAATTTTGTTTTCTACTGATAAATGTCTTGGATTTTAAGATATTATTTGAATACTTTAACTTACTGTTGAAATCTTGTGAACTATTAAACTGAAATACATATATAAATCTGCTAATACACTGAAAGTAAATTAAGCTGAACAAGTGCAGGGCTTTTTCTATAGTACCCACGGGTCCGACTATCGGACCCATTCCCAAAGCAAAATATAAGATATTTTTCCCAATCTTCAGAAAAAAATCTGAATTTTTTTTTTTTTTTTTTCAGAAATTCTTTTTACCTGTACTGGTTCATTTTCAACATCCTAATAAATTATGTGATGTGAAGTTTTTTTTAGTAATTGAACTCGGAAATCATTGTTTTCATTACATTCAGAGATATGAAATATTATCTGTCATGATTTATTGCAATAGATATTTACACCCCAAGGATTGATATTTCAGCCATTGTGGGTCTTTTAAAGGGAAAATAAACTAATATTAAATCATTTCCTAATTCACAGGAGACTAGACAGCTATTTCTTTTCACTGTAAAATTTCCCAATTTCCGCATTTTCACGACGCAAAATTTCCCAAAATGTCTAGGGTCTTTTTCCCAAAATGGTCAGAAAAAGCCCTGAAGTGTTCAAATGTATCATTTATAGTACTCTTTATTGACCTTTAATACCAAGGTCAATAAAGGGTACAAACCAAAATTCTTTATTGAAACCAGGTCCATGCCTGTCTGATTATGCACCTTCTTACTCCACTCTTGATTATTTTTTTTTCAAAATCCTATTTTGTTGAGTTTAAAATTCTAAATGATTTAATACATGTTCCTACTGAACAAAGATACGGCCAGTAACTGTCCTATTCTGTAATTTCAGGTTTCTCGAGCACAGATTCTTAAAAAAGCAGCAGATTACATAACATACATGAGAAGAAAAAATCACAGCCATCAACAAGATATTGATGAGCTTAAAAGACATAACACAGTTCTAGAACAACAAAGTAAGAACCATATTCAAATAATGAAATTATAGATGTGGATTATGTCATGTTTGAAAAATAACTGCAGTCTGCATCAATGCAGTTGAAATACAGCTCCTGTTTTTGCCCTGACATACAGCTCTATGTAATTTCAACAAATGAATATCTTTAGTAAGTTTAAACTGTTGATTAGCTGTCTATTGTTGTTTTTCAGATGGTTTTACTGTTGTGTCATCAGCGTCATTCTTGTGCAATTAATTTCAACCTTCGACATTACTAAAAAAACATTTAAGAAATTCAATTGGGCTACAAACTCGTGTTTCAAGATACAATACATATGTGTAGCAAGGCTCATAACGCTGGCTTTAGTAAATATATAGTTATACCCTATTTCATCTGAAAAATCCTGACAAAGCGAGCATGCACTTGTTGTGCAAAAGTTGCACTTTGACTTACCTTCAATATTTAAGTGGCCTTAGTTCACACGTTGTCGGAGACAATGCTCACATAAATAGCAGAGCACAGAACTTGAGTTGTATTATTTTTTGATAATGGCTTGTTCAACTGAACAATCTAAAACAGACATGGGTAACTGGTTTGCTAGGCAGGGATCATGTAATATATGTAACTGTTGTAATGCCATTATGATGAATCAACTAAGATCCCCATGCATGTTTTTGATAATAATAGTTTATCAGTACCACAATAGGGTTTTAAGAACAGTAATGTGTTCTAAAGCTTTTTAATCATGTATTTATGGTTATAATTTGTCTTTCAGTTAAATCACTTGAGAAAGCCAAGAGCACAGGACAGTTTGCAGTGTCAGGCTCTGTGAATTCTCGAGGTGCTGGGCTGGGATTTGATGTCTCTGGATCAGATTCTGAGGAAACAAATGGACAAGTGCCTGTTGCAAAAAAAATTAAACTGTCTGTGGACTGATATCGTGTGCATAATAATGAACAGGAGATTTTACCTTCATTGGCCAGGTGGTTGGTGTACCAGGAAGTTTTAATGATCGGCAATGGTGCAGGAAGTCACCGTGTGATATATTTTGTAGTTTGTTTTCTGTTTATTTGCAAAATTATGATATTAAATTGAATAGAAATAATTTCAGTATATTTCAGGGCAGTTGTAATGAAAAGAATAATCAGTTTATGAGATATGAGAATCGTAATACTAGATTTAATTTCTAAATTTTCTTTGGTAATAAATAATGATTGTTTGAAAAAAGATTACCTCTGAATGGATGATATCTTCATTGAAGCGAAATAATTTTGTGCCATTTCTGCAGTTTGTACTGCCTGTTCGTGTAGATCGAGATAATCCAGAGCATGTGTATATATGTCGTTGGATATTTTTCTGTTTACTTTTGTGAGTCAACTCTGTTGACCTGGGTTGACCTGGTGCAACTAAGGATTAGGAAGCAAGGGGAATGCATAACTATCCAGATACTGGGCTGGCCTGATCTGTAGACACAATACCTAGCCTCGTGTACTTTCATTCTTCTCTGGCATTTATGGTGAAATTTACCTTGAACTATGTATATGTATTCTGCATAGAATATGTGTGTTTTAACTTTGAACAGATATTATTAAAAAAAGGCTTTGAACAATTAAAAGTTCTGTGATAAAAGTTTTAAATCATCTTAGTCTTGCCACAGTATGTACACTAAAGAATAATGGATAGGACAAGATCATTTATTTTGTTATGAAGCTTGGAATAACACCTAATTCATTCTATATACTGAGTAGGTTATTTTCTGAACAATTTCTTTCATATCTTTGAACTTGTATGAGTTTTTGTGCAATTGGAAAATAACAGAAGATTGAAACTATATGGGGCTGGTAGTCTTCATTTGTTTACTTTCATTCATCATTTCCATTTTATATTGATTATTGACTATGTTTTTCTAGTTGTTTATGTTATAAAATAATTGTATGTTTTAATAAAATTGTGAAGAATCACAATGATTTTTCTGTTTTTAGTTAATATGTATTTTATACACCCCAGCAAACAAGTTCTAAAAGCAATAGAGGAATAATTGTCTGACCCCGTGAAGGAGACATTTTGATGTTGTGCTGGCCATCTGGATGGATGGATGCAACAAACTTTGTTGCAAGCTAAATCTTTACAAATGCTGGTGGGATTTTGATGACCTTTCAAAGGTATCTTCACAAAACTGATCAGTACTAAGCCTAGTTGAGCATTTACATGGCTTGCTCTGCCAAGGTGTATTGTAGAGTTATGGTCCTTTAATGTAAGACAGTGCTCACAGAGATTAGATTATCTGCACAAAATTTGCGAAACTGCCAGAGGGATTTTAATGAAACTCAACAGAAATGATAAGGACCAAGCCTAGTTGTATGTTCTGCAGGGTTAATCTTCCAGTGTTACGACCCTTTGATGTTGAAATAGTGCCCATAGTGATTAGTTCTTAAGCGCAAAATCTCTAAAACTGACAAAACAACAGCAGTGATGAGGATCAAGCCTTGTGCATTAGTATCGGTATATTCTGCTCTGGGTAATTTTCACAGAGTTAAGGCCCTTTAATTTTTAACGGTGTTTACATATCCCGAACATGAATGCATGGATTAATTTTTATCAAGGCACAGTGACTCAACATGTTGCAATCGCATTCAAGATAGCTGACTGGCAGTCATTGGATTTTGTAGAGCAAACTACTTCCACACTTGATGCTGCATCATTGCAGGTTTTTGATACAGTACCTTCACATTTTCATCATCTTAAGCTGTTTTGGTGCTTGACATGACTACTTTTATCAATAGGATTCAAGATGGTTGAATAAGGTATTATTTTTACACATTAATTTGACCATTAATGGGTTTGAATTGTCAACCGATGGCCAGCAATCACTGAAAGTTGTGAAGTTCCTGTAAGGAAGGCATATTTAGATGGAGACATGATTTCCCTAGTTGCTGTTTGTTGGTGTGTTGTTGGATTTAGCATGCACTTTGATACATTTTGTACTAAGGTAAAAATAATTGCTTTCATATTTGCTTGAAATGGTGTAATATTATGACGGTAAATTTATTTATTTTGCACCTCAGCAACAGTTGTTTGCCCTTTGAACATTTGATAAAAATTTGGCAAAATGGAAATAGCTAAACACATATTGCTTTGAATTTTGAAACTCTTAAAGGTAGTATTTAAATTGTCAAACATTGTGGGTAGAAATCAGCTATGGTGCTCGTAAAAAATTTACAAAAGGACAAAAACAGGTCCCCTTACAGGGAATAGAAACCAAGGATCCCATTGGAAAGAAAACGACACCTCATCATGTTTGTCTCATACATTTCCAGATTAAGTAATTTATGCCCTCACAATTTTGAGCTAAGAATGTAGAGTTGCTTTTGTTTGTCTGTTCGTCCTGAAACTTTGTGTAAAGAACTCTCATACACCATTTGAGGGACTTCAATCTTGTGAAGATGATTGTTATAGAAGAATATTGTGCCGAGGAGCAGAATTATTACCCTTTGTATTTACTAGAATCTAAGATAGTAAACATACCTTGTGCAAGTCATTTGTCTTACAATGCTCTATAAACAACATTGCTTATCTGCTGAAGGTCAAGGGAAACTCGTAAGTGATAAAGAATGGCATTATGATTCAGGACAGATACGGCAAGTTGTTTTTCAGCATAGATGGTCTTTGGATTAATATCATGCTCAAAGAACAAGCAAACACTTCAAAGGAGTCTGGTAATAACAAAAAATGAATTTAAAGTCTGCAGGTAAAGATCACAATAAATGTTATATTTGTAAACCTTATATGGCCATTGTGCACCACTTTAAACTTTTTGGTTGCAAGGGCACAATGTCTTGCATACACAATATATTTTATTCATAATCATTTTGGTGCACTATTTGAAACGTTTTTGGTGCACGGAAGCACAATGTCTCAAACACACCTTGAAATTTTCATATTTTATTCCTGATTAAAGTAATGTACATGAATATGAGAGATTACAAATCTGTATTAATAAAAAAAGTTTAAAACAGTAGAGGAAATACAATTGAAGCACAATCTTACACACATGAACTGTAAATAGTTTACAAATATCACTTACAAATCACATATCTGCTAACATTAGATGTAACAAAATATAGACTATAGGATCAAAAGATGCGTACAAAAATGCAATTTTCTAAACATTGCTTGTTTATCATTTCACATTTTAATGTGATTATCTTGCCAATTCAATATGCTACATTTTTACTGTTTACATGATTAAATCATAAAACTGGCACAAATGTACATTACAATCAATTGATAGACAAAGTATTGTCTTGTCTTCCCATTACAGACAACCATGATTGTAATCCAATTTTAAAAGGACAAATACATGTATAACCAGCAAGAAAGTAACACTTTTTTTGTTCAATATTTTTAACAGCCCATGAATTGATAATTATGCTAAAAAAGAGTTTAAAGTGGTGTTTTGTATTATGTGTTGGGTGATTTAGAAGCAGATTTGGGTGGTGGCAATTGTTTGAAGAACATGTCGGCATGGACAACCTTGTCTACACACACATTGTACACTGGGTGGGTGGGGCGCTGAAATGTAATAATCATGTAATTAGTGCACATAATATTATATAAAGTATATAACTGGTTATAAAATAATATGTACATTGGCATGGGTAGCCGGGGCGAGTCCCGTAGACTGAGCACTATTTTGGTAAGAAACAGAAGAATCAGGGTTCTTACAGCTGATAATTGTAAACCCTGAAAAACAGCCATACTGGTCTGTTTGAGTATGAGCCATTCATGACCAAAGCAGGGTAAACAGGCCTAATTTAAAATTATTTCCAAAATCATTGGTATTCATTTCAAGGTACTTCCTACTGTTATTTAAGTGTCTGAACATTTGACATTTGCTGTAAAATAATCTGAAGTAAAAAGAACACCTGAAGGACACCAGTAACCTTCAAGTTAAACTTATCAAAAGTGCTTGTGGTTTAAAGAATTAGTTAACCAACATGCATAGAGCAGGAAAAGGTAAAGTACCACCTCTACAAAGATCATGTGAATTCAACAGATCATTTGAGATTCAGATTTTCTATGCAACAACACGTTGGCTATGGCCGAGTGGTTAGACTCTACATCAGGGACTTCCAATTGATCCTCACTCCACCCATGAAATACACATTTTGATTGGACGAGACAATGAAGTACATGAATAAGCGAAAATATGTACTGAACTCTATATGCCGAAAAGTACATTCTTTGACAATAAGATAGATCTACTTACTACTATATTGTTTTCATGTCCTATATTAAGCACATGGCTCAGTTTTCCACCTGCGAAATGCTGGGCTATGGACAGTCCACTCAGACAGTAGCATGTATGGTAGTAGTCCCTGGCCCTGCAATGTACATACAAAATCACTTTGTGACTGTCCAGTTGCACACAAAATTTGACTTTGTGCCTCTAAACAGGGTCTTCCTTACATTTTTTGCTACTTGGCTTGTCCCTATAGTTTCCATTGTTTTATTGAAAATATCTGAAAATGAAATATAATTTCCAGAAGTGTCATTCTCAACCTGATGAAAAGAGAAATAAATAAAAATGACCTCAGAACAATTTAATGCCTTAATATATCTTCAGTTCAGGCTACAAACTACAAATTAATATGTAAGAACCAAATTAAAATTGCAATTTGCGGTTCTTTCTTTGAAAGAGTAGAGATCCTCAACCTTACTCATATATAAATGTATGGCTGAGTTGAGTATTCTAGAATGTTTTACCTGCCAGGTTTGTCAATGAGACCCCCGCCGGGGTATTGGCAGCAAACAAGCACATACTCCTGCAGGGCCTTCTGATGGAACAGCCAGCTCTCTGCACTCAGGCTGCTGTCATCTAGGTCAGTAGGGGGAAATTAAGCATTCAGAATGTATTTTGGCTGCTGTTAGCTAGCACAGAAGGGGAAAATAAAGCAAACAGAATATACAATGGCTGCTGTCATCTAGCAAACAAGGGGAAATTAAAGCATTCAGAATGCACTTAGGCTGCTGTCATCTAGCACACAAGGGGAAATTAAAGCATTCAGAATGAATTTGGGCTGCTGCCATCTAGAAAACAAGTGGAAATTTAAGCATTCAGAATGCACTTCGGCTGCAGTCATCTAGCAAACAAGGGGAAATTAAAGCATTAAGAATGCACTAAGGCTGCTGTCATCTAGCAAACAAAGGGAAATTAAAGCATTCAGTCATCTAGCACACAAGGGTGAATTAAGCATTCAGATTGTACTTATGCTGCTGTCATCTAGCACACAAGGTGGAATTAAGCATACAGAATGTACTTAGGCTACTATCATCTATCACACAAGGGGGGAATTAAAGCATTCAGAATGTACTTACACTGCTGACATCTAGCACAAAAGGGGGAAATTAAGCATTCAGAATGTACTTAGGCTGCTGACATCAAGCACACAAGGGGGAAATTAAAGCATTCAGAATGTACTCAGGCTGCTGTCATCAAGCACACAAGGGGGAAATTAAAGTATTCAGAATGTACTTAGGCTGCTGACATCTAGCACACAAGGGGGAATTAAGCAATCAGAGTATATACTGGCTGCTGTCATCTAGCACACAAGGAGGAATTAAGCATTCAGAATGCACACAGGCTTCTGTCATCTAGCACACAAGGTGAAAATTAAAGCATTCAGAATATACTCAGACTACTGTCATCTAGCACACAAGGTGGGAATTAAGCATTCAGAATGTACTTAGGCTGCTGCCATGTAACACACAAGGGGGGAATTAAAGCATTCAGAATGTACTTAGGCTGCTGTCATCTAGCACACAAGGGAGGAATTAAAGCATTCAGAATGAACTCGGGCTGCTGTCATCTAGCACACAAGGAAGGAATTAAAGCATACAGAATGAACTCAGGCTGCTGTCATCTAGCACACAAGGGAGGAATTAAAGCATTCAGAATGAACTCAGGCTGCTGTCATCTAGCACACAAGGGATAAATTAAGCATTCAGAATGTACTCAGGCTGCTGTCATCTAGCACACAAGGGATAAATTAAGCATTCCAAATGTACTAAGGCTGCTGTCATCTAGCACACAATGGATATTTAAGCATTCAGAATGTGCAATAAATATTGGTTTTCAAAACTGCTGACATAATTCACTGAAGTACCTCGTACGCCGTATTATTATCCCGACACAAGAAATTATAGCTCTTCCTGCCTGGACATGTTTTACAGAATATGTTATGTGTACAAGGTTTTCTATAAACCAATGTTGTTTTTTGGTCATCAATTGGCTTAACATTTATAGATGGGTAATATAGACTGAATTCAATTGACAATAATGTTTTTTGTTTGTTGGCAATGACATTTCTATCAACAATAAATTGTAATCCTTTGAAAATGTATTAGAGCAAGATGATCAATCAAGCAGAAATTCCAGATTATGCAACCTACCCTTGGTGCTGTGCATGGTAAGGATCATGTGTATGAGGGGGAAGGCTCCACCCTGCCAAAAGGAGTAACAGCCATCCACCAGCTTGTTCGTACGACCCTGGAATCCTCCCTCGTAACGCATCTGACGATTGCCCGTCCAACGCTGGAATATAAATGGAAAACCTTCATACATTTTTTACATACACATACAGACATTAATTAAGCAGGAATAAGATTAAAACAAAATAACAATGAAGATGCAATTTTAATTCTAATGGCAAAGAAACTAAAAAATCGAAAGTTTAATTACAAGTATTACATTCAATTGGATTTCATCTTTTACAATGAGAAAAGTTCAAACTAAACTAAACTTTGTGCATACCAGAACATTTTTGACATCACAGAGGTTGGTCTTATTGAGGAGTGTAAGTGCAGCGAGCCCACAGAATGAATATCCACCATGGGCCTCCATCCCAGGACAGCCCGCAAAACCACCCTCGTATGTCTGACACCTGGCAAACGTTGAAGTATACACATATATAGAATTCTCATTGAGAATAACTTTGAGCTGATATGAATTATGTTTCAACACTTCTATGCACAGGGTACAGAAGGTAGAAAAAAATCAGCTCTCTATATACTTATCAAATGTTGCTCGCCCTGAGCAAATTTCTGACCACTGTGCACAAAAATGTCTGGTCAAGCTGTTTTTAAAGTAGAAACTAGTCACATACCGGTAGTCCATTTTGAGTGGCCATGAAACCCTTGGTATGGTTTAAACTATTATTTTGAGTGAGCAGATGTCATCTTAATGTATACCACTACATGAACCCAAATACATTTGATATCAATGGTGAAGAATGAATCTGAATAAATGCATGCTTGCACTATCTTACACTTGATCAGGTTAACTAACTTGAATCACATTACAAGAAAAACTGTTGGAAGATCATTTTTGTTTCACAGACTTTAATAGAACTGAATTTAAATGACAGTCACTTTTTTTTTAAATAAACTTTTACCTTCAAACCTATGTTACCATCCAATAATATTTTTTTTTTTTGTAGACAAAAGAAGTAGCCCTACCTGACAATCCATTCTGGTGTTCCATCGAACAATTCCGGGGTCATTATGTTAGTAAGTCTGGCTGCACTTGCAGCACAGTATGCCCCTCTGAAATTGTATTTGAATTAACTATAGGATAAGTCTGTAAAGTAATTATTACATGATTAAAATCATAACTATATATAAATAAGTTGTTTATTTCATAAAGGGACATAACTTCAAATAGTACATTTATTGTGTGACTACACACTGGTAATGTACCCATGAGTGAAGTATATTAAATTTATCTTTTGACAAAGTATTCAATGAAAGTAGTGCAGGATGGTGTGAGAGTACAACTCCTATGCACAAGGATAACGATGTAACGAGGCTAGCTGAGTTACCGGCTATGCATCTTGCCCGAGGGTCTGATTTTTTTATCCAGACCAGACACACAATTGATATTTTTTCTATCATACCTTAAATTACTTTTGTGTGAAAAGAATGACACAGAAAAATGCATTTTTGTATATTTCACCAAAAAGTTTGTGCGATGATGTTTCTACTAACGTCATGACGCAAAGTAATTTTTATTCACTGTGTACATCAAGAAGTTCCTTCAATAAAATGTCTTTTAGGGTTATTCTGTTTTGTTTTGAATCTATATTTCTGTAAGGTTAAGGTTTATGAAAATCATCTATTGAAATTATGCTTAAGTGTATAATTAAAAAAATAAACAGTATTGCATCACAGCGCGTGGGTAATCTAGCATGGGGGGTGCCAATTTTCCAGCACAGCTGATTTCACTGATGTCTATGCGGTGAGCTAGAATAAGAGGCGTGTGCATACCTGATGTCCTCTTCCCCGCCCTTGTGCATCTTGAAGGCCCCTTGTGTCGACCTCATACTCATCAGGAAGTCATACAGCTTCTCCCTTAACACAGGAAATACATGAAACTTGTACAGAATGGTTATACTACAGAAGTAGTGGTGTAACAACACAAGTATTAAACCTTATAAACTTTATAAGTGATCTTTACTTTGAAATGAAACAAAATAAGTGAAAAACTAACATCATTCATGCAATGGTAGTGATCATAAATATAACAGATATGAAGAAAATCTTAAATCATACAACAAGACCCTTAACAAATGAAGCTTTCATTTTCAATATATCATGCAATCGAAGCATTTCTATCGCATGACTTAATACAGTCCCCACCTACCTGTCAATAATCTGGAATGCTTCTTCTGTCCCGAGGATACACAGAGCATTCACAGCAGCATAAGTCGGGGCTAGGTGGGCATGCTGCCCAGGCCCACCTACAAAAAAACACAAAAACAGTATCATACCTATAGAGCTTCACACATAAACAGTAGGTGACTATTAGTGACTGTATGTGTTTAAAATTATTGGCTGAATCAACGCCAGTAGTTCAAACTTATACCACTAACACAAAACAGAACAAACAGAACAGTATGTACATGGATATTGACTGCAGAATACCCACCTGCAAATCCTCCAGTTTCACACTGACACTTTCCAAGGAATTTTGCAACTCTGAAAAAAATGGTACAAGTTTATATACAAAAATATTTTTCTTAGGATAATAAGTACAAATAGCTGTGCTGTTTTTTTTTTCTCAAGGTTTACTTACATATGAACTTGTATATTATATAATGTAATTTGTACTTGATCATCATATGGCATATAGAGATAAAGTTGGAAACAGTACACCTAGATGTTTGTACTCGTTTTTAACCTTGTTGTTTAGTTTTTTTTGAGTCTCAATATCAATTAGAATTGCTACATGCACTATAACCATGCCTCAAGAGTAGAGATATTTTCTTGATTTCAGACACTTTACATGTTTTAGGCACTGGAACATAAAGTCCCTGAATGTAGACATTTCTGACCCAACTCACTGAGATATGGTCTCATCACTTAATGGCTCATCCAAGAGTTCCAGAGAATGCAGAATCCAGTAACACAGCCATGGCCTGCTGGCATCCAAACACTGAAATAAATTACAATTTATTATAACATTGATAGTCTTAGACACAGATACAATAACTAATTAATTACAGTTAATTCCATTAGTTCTGATATAACTATTGATAATCAGTAATTTCTACATTTGATTGATCATATTGATACAATGAAAAGGTTTGTACCTCATAAGATGATGACAGGTTGGAAAGCCCTTTCTGAAGAAAGGCTGAATGCATTTCTCGGTCAAGTACAGGCAAAATACACCTGGAAATATATATACTTACTGCTTTGACAAACAAAAGCGTTATCATATTAAACAATTACTGCATACCATTGAGGTCAACTCGATATGATGATTTATCAGCCTGATGTTGTGATATATTGTCTAAAGCAGTTTCGGTCAATATGGTGATTTCATATATATGGGTATTTTCAATTCAAGTCAATACGTGTTATATGCTCTGCACAAGAGGCAATACGACCATTCAACAATTAGCATGTTAGCAATTCAACACTTATCAAGTTACTATGTTTAACCCAATGAGAATTGCAACACTAATATGATTTAATTAAATAATTATAATGATATGGGTTTGATTGTACAAAATGATATAATCAAAAATCATATGACATATTTTTTAGACATATAGAAGATTTTTTGCTGGTTGGAACGGTATTGAAAATTGTTTGTACATATTTACATATATTATAATTTTCAATACCGTTCCAACCAGCAAAAAAACTTATATATGTCTAAAAAATATGCAGGTTTTATTTTTAGGGCAGTCACACCAAGTCTGGTATGATAGTTAAAAAAATCATGTGTTGATTAGAAAAACAAAGAATGATATTATTGCGTCTCTTTTTCAGATGATTTATTTACAACTTACTCAGGGCCGATTTCCAAATTATTCATTTACATCTTTCTCATTGTCGATTTCCAGATGATTAATGAATAACTTCCTAATGGTCGATTTCCAGATGATTCATTAACAACTAACTCATAGTCGATTTCCAGATGATCTATTTACAACTTACTTATGGTTAATTTCCAGATGTTTTGTTTATAACTTACTCATGGTCAATTTCCTGATGATTCATTTATAAGTTACTCATGGTCGATTTCCAAATGATTCATTTACAAATTACTCATGGTCGATTTCCAGATGATTTATTTACAACTTACTCATGGTCCATTTCAAGACTATTCATTTACAACTTTCTAATGGTCGATTTTCGGCCAATTAATTTAAAACTTACTCATGGTAGATTTCCAGATGATTCATTTACAAATTACTCATAGTCGATTTCCAGATGATTCATTTAAAACTTACTCATGGTCGATTTCCAGTCTGTGTTTGAAATGAGTGTATTGTTTTTTCACTGACTCTTCTGCTTCAATCTAAAAAATAAAAAAAACATTGACACACAGTAGGACAAAAAAAATTATACAATTAAACATTACAGTAAAAATGCTTGGAAATGAGTCTATGAAACACATAGAAAAAATGTTCCCATTTGCATTATGCTTAAAAGTTTGCAGTAGGACTAGGTTTTTCAACCAAAACATCTGCCGGACTAACAAAAAAAATATGAGTCAGCCTCAATTTCTGGTAGTCACAGACTGCATTTATGGGCTACTGTATATATTAAATAGACTGCAAGGAGTATGAATGCCAAAAGTCTGTTACATATCATAACACTTGATCTAGAACGTCACATCATACACTAATTTTACATAAATTTACAATAGTCTTTACAAAATCAGTTTCTGATGAGATTTAACCAAGAAATCACTTCAAACACCACAAGCCATAGATACTTGGTACTTGTATATTTCTATTTTTAATATTGTTTAATTGTATGTAGATAATGTTCTACTATAAGGGCAAGCACAGAGAATAGTTACAGTCTGTGAAATATGTTTGTATTTTAGGAGTCATTCAAACAAAATTAAATGCAGTTTTAGTAGTCCGAATGAACATTTGGATGTCTGAATATGTTCAAGGATTATGTAAAGGATTGTAAATAAAAAATACTTTAATTTGTTTAAGTATTATTTCAATAAAGAAAGTCAGTATCGCTCAAACTTTTCTTCTACCTGTAAGTTGTTTCACTTTTGAACCCATGAGGTCACTGCACTAAGATGTCAAAGGCTAAGGAAAGTTTGTGGGCATGATAGTTCAAAACATGCATTATATGATCTGCACTGGTTACCCATAAAGGCAAGAATTAATTTTAAGATCCTCACTTTAAAAATATGTACAACTGTTCTGTTGGAAATGCTCCTCAATACCTTATTGAACTTTAGCCTAGTAAAGATTTAAAACGCACACTACGATCCTTGGAATCATCAATAGGATGCTACGTTGTGCCTTTAAATAAGAAAAAGACCTTCAGTGACAGATGTTTTAGTACTTTTGGCCCTAAGCTTTGGAATAAACTGCTTCTGTGCCTTAAACAAAGTGAGTCACTAAACATCTTCAAGAAACATTTGAAAACTCACCTTTTCAGAGATTATTATGCATTGCTCTAAAACATATACCCATGAACTATTTACCAATATTATACCTTACATAAATGTGTCCCTTCTTTGTGTATATAAAGTCGATCGGTCTGTATATCAATGTATTTTAATAAAAATCCAGTTTTTTTTTACGTCAGCGGTCCATATCATGTTTTTGGCCAGTCGGGATAACGCCAAAAATATAATTCATATAATATGGACCGCTGATGACATAAAACTGGCGAGCGCTGCTTGCAATTTTCAAACGACATTTTTTTTACTAAGTATTTTATTAGATTTGTTCAATTAAACGCCTCGGTCCATATACACCTTCGGGGGCTGACTTGCCGGTCCTTATAATGTCATGTGACCCTCAGAGGTGTGTAATATTTCTTTAATATATTGATGTGCTGTTGTCTGTTTATACGTTGGTGAACACCCATTATGTATATACATGTTGTACATCATTTGTATACTATGCATTGAACTATGTATATAATGTACTGTGTGCTAATATTCATGATTTTTTCATTGATTACTGGTTATTTAATCGTCAATTCTGTATTGCTGTATTGCTTTTATTTTCTTCTAATTCATTATTGTACAACACGGTTACCATTGAATATGTATTTATATGTAGAAATAGGTGTTTAAGCAAATAAACATGTTACAAATTTCAAGTTTCTAGCAATTCAGCTCAGGGGCGTAGCTAGGGCCTAAAATATGTGTAGGCCCGATGATTATAATAAATATTATGTGAGTTTGGGGACAGTTACATGTATATGCACATTTCACACACTCAATAAATCTTGCAATGATGTTAAAATAAAACAATATTTTGAGTTGTTGGGTGTTTGAGCAGCTATTAATTTTTGTTGCATTTTTGGGTTATTCAAATTTATCATTTCCCAAAAAAAATTGTAGGTCCGGGCCTACAAGGCCTATATGTAGCTACGCCACTGCAGCTTACCTGGCCTGACATACTTTCTGACCTTTGCCAGTGAGTAATGTTTTTCGAACAAAATGGAAATTCATCCCCATGACAGCAGTACTAAGGGTTACACTGAATTAAACACTCAAGTTTTGATGCTGCCGTCAAGGTTTTAGGTTGGTTGCAAAAACATAAATCAACAGAATATGCCCGCCCTAATTTAGGACATCAAGTTTAGTGATAAGTGGTTGTAAGTTACGCCAAATTTAGAGAGTGGGCACTGTAAATACACTTTTTGCCAATTCAAGTGTAATAACTCTGGAGTGATTAAGGCGACATGGCTGGTTATCAAACCTGACCAAGAAATTACGTCCATACACATTCTGACCAAATTTGGTGATGAATGGGAAAAGACTTCTAGTTTTTGAGCGGACAAGGCCAAGTTTTGAGGCGGCGTGGTTACAATTGACTGGTGCATTATAGTTTATACCTAGTCAATATAAAACAGCCACCTCAGAGTCTTTGACGATTTTTGTTTTGGCGACTCTACGCGTCTATATCCCACTTGTTGTTTTCCTAGCCAAGAATGACAGATCCCAGTGCTAAGTATATTGAGCGAAAAGATAACGGGCACCTGCTAGATAGTTTCAAAATGGGGATGCTTTATTGACAGAAGTTGATCTAAATTAAATTAATCATTTGTGTTTCATTAAACACTTAAGTGTAATAAGCTAAAGGTATTGGCTAAAATAATTTAAGAGTAACTTTTGTGTTTAAATTATTGAACAGTGAAGTGTTAAAGCTGCACTCTCACAGATTGAACGTTTTGACAACTTTTTTTTTTTGTCTTGAAACAAGCCAATTTTTGCGAAAATCTATTGAAACCAGTGATATAAGATTGCTGACAAAAATTTAGATCGCAGATCCTTGCATTAAAGTTAAAAAAATGATGTTTTATGCATTTTCGGATTAAGCCATAAAACATTAATTTTCAAAACGGAAATAAGAAAATCTGCGATCTGATTTTTTTTCAGCAATCTTTTATCATTGGTTTGCAGATATTTACGCAAAAATTTGCCATTTTGAAGACAAAAATAAAAAAAGTTGTAAAAATGGTATTTCTGTGAGAGTGCAGCTTTAAGTAATGTGGAGTAACAGTGAGTTGATGAATAGATTTTACATTGGTATGGATCAGTTGACTTGTGGCGTTTAGGGAACAAAATGAATATCCAAATGTTAAAAAGTTCCCAAAACGCGCATTACTGTGGCTAGTTTATACCAATACACATTTGAGTGTAATTGGACAAAAGCTTCATTTAATGAGTGGACAAGACCAATTTTAGCTTTTTTCTTGAGTTACAGGGTTATTACCCTCGAGTGACCTGAGCGATTTGGCTGGTTAACGAACTTGTCCAAGATATTGATATTACTGATTCAGACTGAGCTTTCTCCACAAAACAACGGGTCGCGAAAATATATTACAAATAAAACAATTAACATTTGGAGTCATTACCTGCTCTTCTGATGAAAGTGTTTGATTTTTATCGTCATTGAATTTATTTTTCTCCTCAAAAGATGAATCACAACACCTAAAAGTATGCAATTCCATGCTATTGACGTTTTCAGCTGGAAAGTCTGTGTCAGAAGATGCTTGCACACCGTCTCAAAAATGACGGATGAAGGAATATAGCCCTAATGGGAAAATCTACTTTCTCTATCTGTAACTTGAGTATTTTGTAATACTTTGATTCTGAAAAGCAGGTATGTATTGATTCAATTTTTTTATTCAGTGTTGTTCTTATGTACAGTATTTGATAATGACTTGTAAACATTTTTAGTTTTAATTCTTGTTAAAAAAAATGAAAAAAAATAACATTTAATTTTTAAAACCACCGTTACTGTATAAACTAAATGTAGCCCTGGGTTATCTCTGAGAGAAAGAATATTGGTCACAGGTAATAAAAGCGATATTTTGGTACTTAATATTAATAAAAAAATTTTTATAAAGGCTAATATTTTTTTAATCTGTTGTTTTATCATTTAAGTCAAATGAGTTAAACATGATAATGCATTAATGCACCAGACAGTTGTAACCACGGCCCCTCCCAGGTCAGGGGGTATGCCGGGGATAGCCGTGGAAATGGGCCTTGTCTTTACCTTCCAGGTGGCCCCGCAGTGCTGTAGTGAATGCGGTGTTTTGTCTTCGTGCCAAAAATAGTAGGGAATGGGCCTTACCCATTCAAAGTCCCCCCTATTCGGTGGACCTGGGGAGGCCATGGTTACAATTGACTGGTGCATAAAAATTTCGAAAAAAAAGTTAGCATCAGGTGATTTTTAGTTATTTTATACTTGAACTCGAGCAAGACCCAGTTAAGCGAGGGTTCAGATAAGATCGTTATTCATATGAGGTTTTGGAGCCAGGGTAATAGTATAAAAGGCAGACAGTCAGAAAAATGGCCACTTCACTTGACCTCACAGAGCTGTCTGCTAGTACAGACTGCCAGTACATTTTTTCAAATATTCAAATAATTAACAAACAAATATATTGCTAAAACCTGCAAGATGGTTTATTGAATGTATCATATACATATCTGGTGAAATTCAAGTATCACAAACAGTTATAAATACTACTTTCAAATAAAAAATTTCATAACTGTCAAACAAATTCAAATTTCCCAGCAATGTTGATTGACAGATCTTGAAAGTTCATGACCCTCTAGCAGCCAACTGAATTTCACTACCAATTCCTGTTTACTACAGGTTTACTATCATAGTATGAGTATGTAACTGCCATATGTGAGAAACATCCATTATCTGGGGTGGTATAAACTATCAAATGGCTTATTATTACGCAATTCCTGGAAGTTTTGGTCAAGGTATATGAGACTAAAAATATTTATCTAATCTCAAATGAGAAACCAATGGACAAATTCTTCTGTACCACTCTATAAGAATCATATAACACCACCAGCCATGTAAATGTTTACAATTACAACTGCTGACCAGAACAGACCTCATAAACCTGATTAACCACGCCTTCTCTGCCAAATAGGCTTAATTGCTGTCCGGTAGGATATTATGACCCGGCCTTAAAGTCTAGCGACAATAATGGGCATTAAGTGAACTACTTAACATTTGGACATTCAATATATTCTCTTAGCGTAGAGTCACCAAATAAAAAATCTTCAAAGGCTCTGAAGGGGCTGTTGATGTGGACTAGATTAAGTGCACAGACAGAATGTAACCCTGGTTTTAGCTACAAATGACCCTGGCCAAGTATTTAATATTGATCTTATCCTTATCATTAGACATGCTTCAATGATTCCATTCAGCCTATTAGTCAGCCCCTGGTTCTTTAACCTGCACCAGTGTATAGCACTGTCACCTGGGACCTGTCCTGGAAGATGATTAGTATTTTTGAGTGGTGCTGCTGGGATTCAAACCAGCAACCGCTTGACTGACAGTCAAGTGTGTTACCAAAAGACAACTGTGAGATCCGCCACATCAACCTGGATATTGTGCCCCTTTAAAATCAAAGTCACACTTGGAGGTCTGAATTAAGCCTTTAGGGATTTCATTGTTATAATTTGTGTCTCAGCTGTAAATCAGACATGATAATGTAGAGCAGCACACAAACAGTATTACATGTAATATTTTTAGATAACATTTAAGAGTTTAGTGAGGCTTACAGGGATTTCATGGAAATAATGATCTGTTACTGTATCATAAGTTTTACTTTGTCACTTTCAATCAGATTAAGATGTCACTTTCAATCAGATTAAGATCAAACTTCAAGAATTTTACAGCAGCTTGGGAATGTTTTTCACTTGCCATTCCTGCTTTTGCTTCATAAAGCAATTACTTAGAGGTAAAATAATGGATTTCTATTGTAACAATTTGTGTTGAACACATACAACTATGTGTGTTTTTCTTTCGACAAGTATTTTGTTTAGGTGTTACGACTTTATTTTTTCAATTTTTTCAATTAACATTTTTTTGCAGTGACCAATAGGTGTAATATCAAAATAACATGATACATATCATACCTCCTCTAAGCAATACTTGCAAAGTATTTTTCCTATCATGCTAGATTAATTATAAGTTTTTGTTGTGTTTTTTTTTTTACAAACTACACGTTGATGTACAAAGCTGCTATTCCCTTGTATATTTTGCTACTTACAATTTTGCTACTTCAATGCATAGGATTACCCTTTAAGCTATACTGTTGAAACAACTAACCATTTTACAGTGGTATATCAACTAGTGGAACCGTGTGCGTGTGGACTGGCCGTACAGCCGGTAAAACTTGTTGGTGTTATCACTGTTCATGATGCTCTAATCCTATTTTCTTATTTGTATTTGTATGCATGCTCCAATATGTGTTCATTTTAACATATATGTACTTTTATTTCCAGGTCACAAGCTCATTGTTATTGTTATTTGATATGTTATGTATGTTTGTTATTCATGTCGGAAATAGCTCATTGAGCTAATGTTTCTTGTTAACACATATCCAACTTTAAATTAAGATTCTTGTATCTTGTAGACTCAGCTGCAACTTTGTCACTTTTAATTGGATTTTAATCAACTTTTAAAAATAGTGGTGCAGCTTAGAAACATTCAATCTCCTGTCTCAAAGGCCAAGGCCACACTTAGTGGTCATAATTATCTTTCAATCAAAATGATCAAATATGCGCATAACATGATTGCTCCCTCTGCAAAGGTCAAGGTCATGCTTAATTGTAAATGGTTTAGGGATTATTAAGTTGTTACTTTTAATTGGATTTCAATTAAACTTCACATATTCGTAGAATGACACGAAAAGGTGAGTCCTGCATAGCAAGTGTACTCTCAACACAAAGGTCAACATCAAACTGAGTGGTCATTGGTAACCAAATAGGGATTTCATGGTAATAATTTGTGTCTCAGCTGTGACCTTATCTCAGAAAGTGTGTCAAAAATCATCCAACTTTATGTCCATCGTCATATAATACAAATTCAACAAGGCCAAATTGGGGCCACTTGGCGTGTGTTTATGACAGCTCTTGTTCTTAATAATGCTTGTGACACATTTTGGGCAAACACTTGGTTTAAAAATCCGGCATTCATTATCAAAATATAATAAAACATATAACAGTCTTGTAGTAAGCATGTCTTCCTTGATTCTGTTATATACATGAATCTTTTTTGATTTTTGGCATGTTAATTCAGCCTATAGAAGTTAATTCATGACTCTGTAAGAAGCCAAAGCATTTAAGTGCATAAACATAGTAAAAAACAAAAATGACTAGGCCTTCATAGTGTTCTTGTCTGAGTTATGCCTTTTAAACATATGTTCTATTTATATAATCATTTTAGTTTTCTTTACAGTGTAGCGGTGGATAACCATGGGCGTGGCTTCATCCAGTAAACCCAGTGACTCACATAAGTGGGTTCAGATTCTTAACAATTTTCCTGATGACATTTTGTTTGAGATTCTGTTAAGGGTGCCCACCAGAGACCTTGTGAAGTCTTGTGTCTATGTGTGCAAACAGTGGCATGACACTATTGCATCCAGGTCATTTTGGAAGGAAAAATGTATTCAAGACAGGATTTTTTCACAGCACTGCTGGGATCATTTAGGCAACCGTGATGAAAATTATAAGAGACTTTACATTAAACATCCATATGAAAGAAATTTAATAAAGAATCCAGATGCTTCGAAAGGCAAGCAAATACAAATATTTTCATCCTATTAAGACATAAATGAGAAAATATGTATTGGTAAATCAGTGTGGCAAATGTAGCTTACATACCAAATGGTATGTATGTCATAGTTTTACCACATGGACAGATGAAAAGAACATAAACTATTTTTTAAAATCAATGATTTAAATAACTCACTGTTAAAATATTAATATGATTGTAAGGGTTAGGAAATAATGGGCTTTCTTGAATCAGAATATTAAAGTTTAAATGTATAAATTAATTACATATGTCTGACCAATGTTTTGTAAATAGATGGACCATGCATTTAAGATTGATTATTTTAATGAATTTCAGGTTACTTAGCTTCTTTACTTACTGATAATTCTTTTATGTATTAAAGAATTGTCGGAATGGCAAGTAGTCTATAATGGTGGGAATGGCTGGAGGATGGAGACCGAGCCAATTGGATCCGACCCTGTCTCTCGGTTCAATGATGAATGCAAAGGTTTGTTACTTTCAACAATTCCACAGCCAATTTTAGCAAGGGATTTCAATTACATTTTTAAGCAGACAAAGTAAGGGTTTGATGATTTATTTTTGGGACCATAAGCAAGAAGAGTTGAATCTTTGTAAAAATTGCTTGGTATTTCTTGATTTGGGTTGAAAAACAGCAGTAAAAATTAAATAAACTACTTTATAGTATGATAAACTATGAATGCATTGCTTTGACTGAAAGCTGTCTTGTCTTCATTTGTCATGTTATTTTTACAGGTACGGTTGGATGCTGGGTATCCTCATATGGCAAATGTGCCAAGTACCAGGTGGTAGACCTAATGGCCGCAGGCTGCAGTGAATATGTGTTGGACCACATCCGGCCAGCAATACATGTGTCTGAGTGGTCAGTCATTACATCAATTTTACTAGTAGTTTGATTTCACTTAGATTATAACCTATATTTCCAGCCATTGAATAATAATAAGGTTCTCTGCCTTCTATAAACATAAATTCTGCTATATATATATAATATATATAAAATATTGTAATTTAAATCAGACCCAGGAAGGGGTAGCTGGCTTCACCCTCTCCACATTCTTTATCATTTAAGAATTAACACAATATATTCTAACTGTACCATACAGATGCAAACTGTAGAATAATAGGAAAACCGGTTTCATTGATAGCCAATCACAAAAATGAAAGTGCCATGTAAAATCTGCCAAAAAGTAATGGTTGATCTGTTGATTCATGTCTTTCTGTTGTACAGTGTGTACACATTTCATATTGGATGATCCCAGTTTTAAGGGGGTTTAAACATGCAGGAGTTAAAGTTGTTAGAGCAGGACCGGGACCAAAAAATCATGGAAAGATTGCCTGACTTCGAAGCCAGGTGGGAGCCTCCAGTGAGGGACATTTTATGTTTGAGGACATTCCTCTCGCGCCTACACCTAGTACCCCCAGGATGCCTAGCACTCCCTTTACACCAATTCGGATGCAGCTGCTGAAGACCATCATTGGGGATGTGGGGTTTTGGATAATAACGCCAAGAGAGGTCTTAAGCAATGATGAGCCCGATGGTTAAAAGACGGCACAGGACACATCAATTCTAAAAAGAGTGACCCCGACGAGTTTAGTAGACATTGCTTAGCAAAACAGTCTTAACTCAAAGAGTTATTTTGCAAAAACCTTTTTAATTGTTTGTGTCAGCTTGGAGATTTGTATATGAAAAATGTGAGTGGGAAAGTGAGCTAGGGAATGCAGAATGGATGTATTCCCAATGAGAAGGTTGATGCGATACGCACAGAGGTGGATTTTTAAATATCATAGCATAGCACAAACGATTACCAGGAGAAGACATTCCGTCGTGTGCAAGACAAATACATGTTTGTCAAGGGTCAAGGTCACACTCAAGGGTCATTTTGCCTTCTATTTGGGCTTACCCAGGCTGTAACTTGGCCATGCAAGTGGCCTTGGGAATTTATTAAATTAAACAGCTTGAATGAGAAAAGGGCATGTAGCATGCAATTTTGATATATAGGTGGGTCAACTTTTCAACAATCAATTCAAGGTTAAAGAGCATTCTTTCTCAGAACTGTTCATTATTGCAGGTTCAAAAAAATATATTTGTCTGTATTAAGCATTTCATACTGATCTCCATAAGAGCAGGATATGGTGCAGCACTCTTCCATCGCTGTTTATGTTTATATTTAACTTTAGTATATAGAATTCTGTTTTGTATAATTGTATGTTTATGAAAGTAACTCAATAGTCTTAGAAAATATAACACCATGGTATTGGCAGGTATGCTGCTCGGTTTGACTGTGGGGCTGTGTACAAGATGAAGGTAGTTCTCCTGTCAGAGAAGACAGGGGAGTTTTGGTCAGCTTCATCAAAAGATACCAACTGCAGATACTCTTTTAAAGAAACTTTACCGTCAGGCAGAGCTTGGTTTCAGGTGAGAGCTATTAGGTCTTTCACTAACACCCAGTGAAAGTCATTTCTTGAAGAAAATAGTTATGTACTGGACATTAAATTGGAGTTAGCCAATTATAGATTTTTTTACTTATGGAATGCATTGCTTCGTACAATGTTTGCACTACTACCAATGCCCTGACGTAAATATTTTCAGACCGAAATGTTTACTTTCTGTCCCTCCATTTCAGGCCAAGCATACGTTCACTGACTATCCTACGGGCATACGATATGTAGGTTTTTACCATGAGGGCAAGGACACACAATTCTGGGCAGGTCATTTTGGGGCCAAAATGACCCTTGCATCTGTGATATTGGACTTTTCACATGTCGCTGGTCTGGCAGATTCATGTGATGGTGGTTCAAAACAATCTTGAGATTGAGGATATATGAAGACTTGAAGAAAGAAAGTGTGTTCTAGTTAGCTCTACCTCATCCGCATCATGTAATAGGTAAACCTGTAACCCTTACCTTACAGCTCTGCTTGACAAAGATGACATGTTTGTAGAAATTTTATTTAGGAAATCAAAGCATATATATACTACTTCTTGTAAGAAAACATCAGAAGTACATTCTATGTTAGTATCAATAATTGAATGGCTTGCCAGTCAATACATTTAGTCCAAACCACGGATCTATAACTGTGTTGAAACTATTGAGGAAAATTTAAAACTTGAATTTTCAACCAAAGTAGAAGTGATACATTAATAGTTATATACCTTGTAATTAATTGAAAAGTAATTTTATATACTGTAATCTGATTTCGTCAAATTCCGTTGTTTCTAGTTATTTTTTATTTAAATTTGTCTGATCACAAACCAAATCATTAACAAGCACTGATATCGCCACTCTTTGTCACTTGACATGTTATATTATATGTATTTGCATCAATAGTATTTGATAGTAAATTATTTACTGTGTACTCTTGTTTAAAACATTATTCAGTGAGCACACATGACAATTTTACCACAAAATTTTAATATTAACAAAATTATTACACACGAAATAAAAACTAACAAAACGTGGATATATGTTTACTTTTGTTGATGGAAACCTTTAGACACATACATATCTACATATGTATGAACCATATTTATCAAAAACCTAAGTAGTGGCAAGTTTTGGCCGCAGCGTGACGTAAAATCCCGTCGGTCGTAAGACCGCCGGTTGAAGCATTCTAAATGCTTGTAAATGTAAAATAAGAAAAACTGTTCACAGATGTTAAACCTAACAGTTGTACATGAGCTGGGCTCTATAGCTCAAACTAATATTTATGCGAGCTGGCACTAGCTCGGGAGCCGGCACTGGCTCTGACAAAACAACGTTAGCCTTGACACATGGTACAATATCAGGAATGACCTTCCCGACGGCCATGCAAGACTAAACTAACTTGCACAACACGTTTCCTGACTATATTTAAAAATTGGTGGACTGTAACCTCTAAACCAATGTAAAAGATATGAGACCGGAGCCACGCTAAACGCTGATAGAGGTCACAAATCCAGTAGTCATTATTTTTTAGTCAATAAATGATTTATTATATTAAACTTATTACTATTTATGTGGCAACGGTCAACCAACCGACAGAATTTTACGCCACAATAAATTTAATGAAATAAATTTATCCTCCAAAATTCTGATGCCTTAGGTCACGCAAATGATCGGTTGTTTTGGACATGTTTTTAAGGATGTCCTTCATTGAATCTAAATAAAACTTTAGTCCGACGTCCGAGAGATGCACCCCGTCGGACAGATAAAACCCCGGTGTAGTAGAATCAATATCGATCGACAGAACATCGAACGCGCCCGTAAGCCTAACCCAGCTCCTACCATGTCTGTTTAAGCGGTTTCTTTTGGCTATAATTATTTATTTTTTTAGTAAGACTGTGTGCGCCAGTCCATGCGGTCCAAAATGTCAACTGAAATTATTATTACGTTTGGAAAGGCCGCTCTAAGATAGCGGATTTCCTTTGCGATTTGGTTTGAAATTACGTTACAGGGAGCCTGGGTTAAGTCATTTCCCCCGAGATGTATGACTAAGATCTTTGGTGGAGAACACAAGAGAACCTGCGTTTCGAACGACCTCCTGAATTTAGGTCAGGTGAGGCCGCCGACTCCTCACCAGGAAATTGACGCGGGAAGCTTCAGATCTGGTATACCCCTCGATCGAGCTCTCTCGCCGGCCCGGCATGTGTATGAGGTTTTATCTCCTAACCTATTTCCCCGGGCCGTCTAATTCAACGTGTCCTAATCCTCATACTATAAAATACATATACTCAAGTAATGACCCTAAATGGCATCTTCAGATCGGCGTGTCTATATTCTTATGTATCGCTTGAACGAATCCGACGACCACCGACCAAGTTTCATTATCATATCATGAGGACATCCATGTGCCGCGAGATCAGTAGCCCTACCTATACGGAAGCTATGCGTTTTGTAAACGCTTGTGTCAAGTCCCGCGCGTTTAATACATTTTTTATACGCCCGAAGGGTCGTATTATGTTATGGCCTCCATCGTCTGTCTGTCCGTCTGTCCGTCCGTTAGCAATTCCGTGTCCGGGCCATAACTTGGTAACTAATAAAGCGATTTTCAAATAACTTTATACAAAGCATCATTACATTAAAAGGATGTGTCGCGCGCAATTTCCAGGTCCATACCTCAAACACTAGAATCACCATGGGGGGACGTTAGCAATTCCATGTCCAGGTCATAACTGGGTTACTACTAAAGCAATTTTCAAATAACTTTATACAAATCATCTCTACATTAAAAGGATTTGTCAAGCATGCTTTCCAGGTCCGTACCTCAAAGGCTAATTTCACTGGGGGGGCGTTAGCAATTCCGTGTCCGGGCCATAACTTGGTAACGAATAAAGCGATTTTCAAATAACTTCATACAAATCATCACTACAATAAAAGGATGTGTCGCGCGCAATTTCCAGGTCCATGCCTCAAAGACTAGAATCACCATGGGGTGCGTTAGCAAATCCGTGTCCGGGCCACAACTTGGTCACTAATAAAGTCATTTTCAAATAACTTTATACAAAGCATCAATACATTAAAAGGATGTGTCGCGCGCAATTTCCAGGTGAACCTCAAACACTAGAATCACCACGGGGGACGTTAGCAATTCCATGTCCAGGCCATAACTGGGTTACTACTAAAGCAATTTTCAAATAACTTTATACAAATCATCTCTACATTAAAAGGATTTGTCAAGCATGCTTTCCAGGCCCGTACCTCAAAGGCTAATTTCACTGTGGAGCGTTAGCAATTCCGTTTCAATATTGGAAGTTTAAGCCTTTGTTGTAAACACTTCACACCTAGTAAGCAGTATACTAGCATAACCTAAATGTTTATTAAAGACCTCAAGCCGAATCTTCTTCGGGCGTATAATGCTCCGTTTCGCGGTGCTCTTGTCTAAGACTGCAGTAACTTGTTGCCTAGTAACGGGTGCGGCGTCCATTTGCGCTACAGCCAGGTAATCAGTAACGGCTTTAACAGGGCATGGCCCAATGCTTTGTTTGGGTATTTTAAAGGTGATAGGAGGACCGTGTTGACTAGTTTTGGATCTGACCAAGCGTACGCCTATTCTTATTCCGTCCTCAAATAAGAACAAATCACCCCCGCGTATTTGGTTACCTGCGCATGCGTTTGCAGGGACGACTAGCTCGCTAATGCGGAAAAGCCCAAAGTATGCCAACGTAAAAATAGCTTTGAATAATATAGATTCGAATGCATCATAACACACAAAAGGAAGTGCCTCCGTTATTGAAATGAGAATACAAAGTGTGATTGGGGGCCTTTTGTCGGCTTCTTCCGGGTGTCGACCTGCCCTGCTACATCCCTCTAACAGTTTGTTTACAACAAAAACTGTAGAAAAATCCTTAAAATTCAGGGGTGCGTTTCAATAAAGGATTTTAGTCGTAACTTCAATTATCTTAAACCTGTATAAAGATTAACAATACATGTACATCGATTATTTTTATTTACTCAATTTGGTGTTCATTTTCAATGCTGACTCGAGTTCAATTCACTCAAATATGTAATAAAATAATGAAACTATGACACTAAGATAATTTCAATTTACGATAAAAATCTTTATTGAAACGCACCCCTGCAACTTATGAAAGTTATTAATGCCGGCCATGTATGTCCTGATCGTAGTTGCACTGCAGTTGTTTTGAAAACAGTAAGTTATAAACATTACTATATGATGTTCGGGAATTGGCCATACATCGTCGAAATCGAGTTTCTGACGGAAACCCCTTAATGCATTTAACCCTGTTCTATATGTTGATTGTGTGTTTGGGGCAATGGCATGTCGCAAAAGGTCGACGGCTCCACGCTGAAGACGTTCCACAGATGTACCGGAAGAAGCTGCGGTTCCAGGTCTGCTTCCGGAGCTAGGCGTCTGAACCTGTCAATCTGAAACCGGGACAAAGCATCGCATATTCCGTTTTTAGTGCCGGTTACATGCTGGGCTCTAATAAGAAGGTTAAACTGGAGGGATTTCAGAGTAATCGTTCTAACAATGGATATAACTCTGTCAGATTTCGATTTTAGCGTGTTTAAAATAGGGATGGCAACGAGTACCCGAGTACTCGATCGAACGTCCGAGTACTCGAGTACCAAATCACTACTCGAGTACTCGGAAAAAAAATCTATAAAAATCACCAAATACACGATTTACAGACAAAATATCAGATCTGGTTAGTTGCCAAGAGGACAATTTACGGTCCCTCTAATCCCCGCTGTGTACACATTTGACCTCAATCAATTAGTTGACAGTTGTTGTGATAGTTGCAAACTGTCAACAAAGGACCCCTATTTCAAATAGCACAGATGTCAATTAGCGAAGTTTTGATAGCGGTACTTTCACCTACAGAATTCTATTGTATACATATTAGAGACCTTTCACCAAACAATGGACGCTAACGAGCAAAAGTGTATCGAGAATTGATTTCTAAATGGGTGTATTTTAACTATTTTTGCAATGAATATCCCAATTGATTGTTTGACATTTTAAATCAAGAATTATGAATATTAATGAGGTAAACAACAATTACACGGTACGAAAAACTATCATTTAAAAAAAAATGTAGAGTAAACAACTGAACAACTGAACTTCGTATTGAATTTTGTTCACTATTTTTATGTATGCTATTAATTTTCGTTCATTGTAATTCTGATTGTTGTTCATTTCTGCAGTGCAAACTTGTATAAAATGAAACGAATAAGACAAATTAAAAGCCTGAAACAACATTTGTTTTCTTTTTATATCATATTTTGTTAAAATACGTAATGAAAGTTTACTTTAAAGGTGAAAATGACCAATAATACGACCAACGCACAATATACGTCATTAAAGATACATGTATACACAATCTTGTCTTTGCGAACACATAATCAATTTTTCCGAGTAATCGAGTACCCGAGTACTCGATCGAACGATTGTCCGAGTACTCGACTATTAGTTTTACTACTCGTTGCTATCCCTAGTTTAAAATTTGTACCACGGCCGAGTTATCGCAAATAAACCTTATGCGCTTATTCCTAAGGCGTGGGCCCCAGATACATGTAGCTACTAAAATAGGAAATATTTCCAGGACTGTGATGTCTTTTGTTATACCCTCATTATGCCATTCTTCAGGCCAAGCCGCTGATAACCACTGACCTTGAAACAACAAACCGAAACCACGCCCTGGCCCTCCTGCGCTACCAAATAAAAACTGTACGTCCTCATTCGACAACCAAAAACGGTCGTGAAAAACCGATACGCCGTTAAATATCTCAAAGAACCAGAGCCACATCGCCAGATCTAACCTCACTGCTTTTTTAATTCGGACATAATAAAATGGCTTGGAGAAACCACATATCGCGTTAATGAGACGTCTGCAAAAAGGGCGCCCGGCCACAATGGCCCTGCAACAAAAATTGAGAGAGCCAATGAGGGATTGAATTTCCTTCGCCTTTGCCTTATCTTTCTGTAGTATAGCCTGGATTTTGGATATGACCTCCTTGACTTTATCCCCTGGGATCCTAACCACCATTTGCCTAGTGTCTAATTCCAGACCCAAAAAAACCAGAACTTCCGCCGGGCCTTCCGTCTTATCCGAAGCCATGGGTACATTAAGTTGATGCATGATGTTTTCAAATGTGTTCATCACCTGCGAACAAGCGGATCTTGACCTATCACCACCCAGGAAATCATCTAGGTAGTGTATCAACGCACCCGATGACAAACGACATTTAACACAATGTTCTAAAAACGTTGCGAAACGTTCAAATGTTGCACAGTTGATCGACGCACCAAAACGCAAAGTTTTATCAAAATAAAAGAAGTCCTAAAAATGAAAACCTAATAGCGGAAAATCTTGAGGTTCTATTAGAATGAGCTTGAATGCGTTTTTTATTTCCATCTTAAACAAGTGACAACCTTGGCCAAGCTCTTGTATTAGCTCCACCGCTTTATCAAAATTGGTATAATGCACAGATGTCAGATTAGGATCTATGAAATCATTAACCGAGGTGCCATGAGGGTGAGATAAATGGTGGATCATTCTGAACTCATTCGGGGCTTTTTTGGGAACCAAACCGATAGGCGACACTATAAAGTTCGGCAGTGGCTGATATGTAAACGGTCCCGCGACTCGTCCTTCCGTGATTTCCTTGTTATTTTTTTGCTGTATTATATGCGGATTTGACATTGCTGATTTTAGATTTTTTGACACGCTCCTGTCTAGGGCCTTGATAATGTAGGCTAAAACTTTGTGTGAAACCTTTGAACAAATATTCGGCCTCAGACTCGTTGTAATTTAAAAGAAGTTTTGACAGTGTGTTAAGGTTGATGGGGGATGGGGCAATTTCAGTCGCATTCAAATTACATGGAAGAATACCGAATCTGGTGTCGACCACCGTTATATTGGACCTGATATGGTCGCCTCGGTCGGGGGGCACGAAATGTCGCTCCCGCAGGGTAACGGGGGATATTTTGTATCGTGTGTGGCCTAGGGCAATGGGCTGCCGGGTGGCCTTCCCCGCATTTAGCACATGAGTGTAAGTATTTGCAGTTCGCCCAGTGACAATGACGCGCATAAAAATAATTGCACACAAGAGTTTTGCGGGTGGGATTGGTGGGATTTGCGGTATCGCGGACTAACAGACAACGCCACCAGAGATCGTTGTTGATACGTGCCCAAGAGGCTGGTGCGATTGCTTGCCGTATCCGAAATTGCTCATCGTACGCGCGCCACGCGAAGCCGCCTTGGCGTGCAGCGCATTCTCTTATGTCGCGCATATTTTTTAACAAACCCGGTGTTGCATCTTTATGGGCCGATATGTACACTGCACTATATATGATGAACGCGTCAGTCCATTTCTCGATATTCGTTACCTTATCCTTACATTCTTTCGGGCGCGTCTCAAGCCGGCCGTCATTAGAAAGATGTAAAGTGGCTCCGCCACAAAGGTCAGAAAGCTCGACCGAGCCTTTCAACAGAAGCGCAAGGTTTACATAGTCGCCTTTGATAATTTGGCGTTTAAGGTGGAACGCGACTATGAATTTTTTTTCGAGTTACTGTCTGAAAATTGGTATACGAATAGAAGAGCATATGCCCAGTTAGGAACTGTTTTTACATTTTCAATATTCGGAACAATTTTGAATCTACGAGTCTTCAAAATATGCCACTGACGTCAATTTTGAGACGTCTGTCATATTTTTGCGTTCCAGCTACAATAACCGATATTTTCATCAATTCTTCGTTTACAGCTATGAAATTTCAACATCAAGTGCGTCTTATGAAAACGTGCACGCACATATATTTTTCGTTCTCTTGTTTTACGTTATTTATTTAAAATTCGTCTTTAACGTCATTTTTCGCGGGAAAAACGGCGTCGTGTTTCGCTGAAAAAAGTGCGCCTTTCTTTAATTCCTGAAGAAACTGCTCGTTTAATTTTTGATTTTTTTAAATACATGTATTCAATGATTTATTACAAATCGCCTGATATCAAAAAAAGGGTACCTCACCGACTTCGTTTTTGCGCAGTATCAAATAATCTAACCCCTATACCTGTTTCTTTTTCATTACGTATTGTTATAAAACGTTTAGCATGACGTAAATCGTACTATTATTTACGCTAATAAAAGCTTAGTTATGAATAAACCACTGATCAATAACATATATCCATTTATCCAAAATCCATGCATATATAAACATTTATAACAAGATCAATTTTGTCTAATAAAACTTTAACTTATTACTCAATTATGCATTTATGGAAAATATTAAATACTGGTTACAAGATTTTAACCGCGTGTTTAATATCATAATGCACAAAAACAATAAATTATTGGTGAATGCTAAAATATTTACTGTGGTCTACTCTAATCTCATAAGGCCAAATAAAAAAATAGGTCTGTTTCAGGTTACCCGACCGACCCTATTTTTTCCCGCCGACCCTAACCTTTTTTTCCCTGAAAAGAATGTGATTTGGGTACGAAAAGCATTTGTTACGAAATGTATGTACGTAAAGTTGACAATATTAGAGTTGGATTCTTTGAATGTATTTACCGTACTTCACCTTAGAGTTTGGACACCTTAAAATAATTAATTTTTCGCTCTACGAATTCATAGAAAATAACCATTTTTACATTTTATTTACATGTATGGTAAACCTGCCTTTTTTCTTCATGTCTGCATTTTACCACTTATTAATTTATCCGTAGTTATCAATGGTTATTACGCCTATAAGTCACTGTAGCTCCTTCATCAAGATAGTTAAAATCCCATTCAACACCATTTTATACATGCATTGAAATGAATAAACACCTTTTATCGGCTTCAGATCAAACAGTCCCATTGTGTGACGTCACATAACTCAGTTATACCCACGAGGATCTCATGGAGAGCATGGATATTGTTATTCAGGATTAATGTGTCTGGTGTTTTTTTATTGTAACTTGAGTATTGCATTTATAACTTTAATTCATCACATTTAATAGTTACCTGTATCATTGAATGTGTTGACTTTATTGTTTTCATGCCAAGAAATCCTATCCAATTTTCGATTAAGAAGGAAACCCCTGTATGCCAGCATATACCTGGATTTTAGCAGCATATGCATTATGTTCCATTCAGTGGTTTTGTGCTAAGGGTTAAAGGACTGACTTGGTTCTCCATGAAATTTTTATCAGTTATCTGCTATTACAGCTAATTCATTTCATTTAATGGCCATTACGACCAGCATGAAATTCAGGGGAGCAATAATTTTGGTCATTTTTCGGAAAAATCTTTCTATAGTGCATGGTTCTTAGATTTAACGCTTCTTCTCATTGTGTTTATTACGACACTTGTCAAAAATAAAAATAAAAATTCAATAATAGTTTATTATTAAGTATTGACATGATTTTCTTAACTATAAAAAGTATAATTATTAATTAACTAAGCTAAGCATTACATCTTTGATATTGTTTATGAACAATCTCCTTGATAACAATATTTAACTATCTAAACCACACTCTTGTTATTATGTTTAATTATGTTTAAAGATTGAAAACATCAAGTACAAATGTACTAACTGTATTTCTTAGTTCCCCGATAGCTAAATATTTTCCTCACGCCGGTGTAACGTTGTAAAGTGACCCCCATAGAATAATGACCCCCCGGTCATTATTTTATATAAAATAATGACCCCCGGTCATTATTTTATATAAAATATTGACCGGGGGGTCATTATATTATGACTGGGGGGTCATTATATTATGACTCCTCACACGTAGAAAAATGACCCCTCACGTAGAAATGTGACCCCCTATAGAATAAGGACCCCCCCCCCAATCCAAACCTTGACCTAACCTATCTAAGGTACACTTGCACAACATAATTATCTTCATCCATAGACATCGGAGGAGAGATGGCACCCGTCCGTGCATGCGTCCATACTGCACGTTTTTTTTTGACCGCAGTTAGATGGAATTGATCCAAGCTTCAGGGATTACCACTACCGATGCCTATTTGTGTGGAAAGAAAAAATGGTTAAAGTCTCCGACCGAGAATCACTTGCCCCTCACCGTTGTGAGTTCGACGCCTACCAGGGTCGTGTATGGGTGACAGGCATACAAACTGTGCGCTGCTCAGTTTATCATTTAAAACATAGGCGATGGACTGCATAGGAACGTTCCATCAACAAAATACGCAACTACTTGTTGTAATTTACGGCCTGTTTGAATATCAACAATCAAAAATATTTATAATCACAGAACTAGCTAGTTTTCAGGGGGCGAGGGTGGCTGGATTTCAATCTAGTATCGTTGGACTTCTTACCAGAACTCGTCTAATCCTGATCTGATGTAACATACTTCGATAGCTTCCTCGCCTAAGAATCGAATCTGTGCAACTGGATTAGGAGTCAACTATATAAACCTCTCTGCGATTGAAATTAAATAATTATTAATTATACAAGCAGAATCACTGTAAGTGCACTGTAAGTGACAAGTGTTTGTTAGTGATTTGAATCATTTTCGTAGTCATCAAAGTTGTATAGTGATTAAACGTCCCACACAGATTAATGGAACTAGCAATGATGAATGACTTAAAAATATTATCCCTTTTTTCTTTTCATGACCATTCGAAAAGTGGTTTTAGAAATCATTTAGCACAAAAAGGATAAGCAATTCATGCAAAAGATCTGAGTTACAGGTTAATTACAGCAACCTCTTATTATCATAAATGTTCTTTCTTCCCCAGGACTGTGTACCATTGGAACAACCTACCACTTACTGTTGCCCTCCTCCCTACCCCTGAGCAGTTCAGTGCAGCTATATTTAAGAAATGAACGCCTTCTCGCGTCGGTTCACGATTATATGAATACAACAAGTCTCGTGCATAGTTCGTAAACCCCGAAGGGGTTTACGTTAACTATGCACGCTACTTGTTGTATTCATATACCCGTTGAACTATAGCGAGAAGGCGTTCATTTCTTATATTTATATTATCATTTATATTATTTCTACTTATATCAAAAGAATAATAGTCGATTTATTGGATTATCTTCTAAGAAAATCGATTGCATCTTATTAACACGACGATCGCGTCCGTTATTCGGAAGAGCGGTGGCCAGCCCATATGACGTCACGGAGACTTGTTTATTTCGTATGTGCCAATCAGATTGCGTGACGAAATATCTCGCTCATTTTTTGAAGGAATTTAACATTAACTTGAGATATATTTTAACCTTAATTAGAAGACGTGTCGCGCACACCACCCAGATCCGCTCGTCAAAGGTCAAGGTCACACTTGGAGTCGGCGCAAAATCCGTGTCCGGAGCATAACTTCTATATGGATGGAGGGATTTTAATATAATTTGGCATAAATGTTCTCCATGGCAAGGCGGTGTGTCGCGCGAAAAAATTATGTCTCTGTGGCAAAGGTCAAGGTCACACTTAGAGGTCAAATGTCAAATAACAAGTTCAAGGTTACATAGACCTTAAAACTGAAAACGGTTTCCGCTCAATAACTTAATTATTGTTCAACCTTCAGCTGCCAAACCTGATAGGATGATCACCCATATTGAGTAAATGACCCCTATTGTTTTTGGGGTCACAATATCAAAGGTCAAGGTCATTATCATTCTTTCATCTTCACAAATGTCCATTATGAATCTTTCTGTGAAAATTTAAACCTACAAAGCGGGCTCGACATCTGCCCGTGGGCATGCAGAATGTATTTCTAGTTAACCCTTTTAAACATTCTTTTAAATCTTTTTAAACTACTCTTTAAACCTTCTTGCGATTTTGACGCGCAACCATGTCTACGTCCCCGGGGGTGTTTGACATTACCGGAAGACAGACAGACAGACGGACGGACGGACAAACGGACAGACGGACGGACATACTTCTAATTTTGACCTAATATGACTCAGTTTTAAACTCACTCGAATTAACTAGCATTCTGACCAAATTTTATAAAGATTCATATAAAAATGTGGCCTCTAGAGTGTTTTTACTTTTGTGTGAATATAGATACGGGTCTTGGTAGCATTATCGTTGAATTTGCTAGATCTGATTTTATCACATGACATCGCTTGTTTTTCATGTAATATAATCATTACGAATTTCTTTATATTTAACACGTGTAATATAACTTTGACGTGACTCATTTCCGCCAATACATTCCATATAGAAAAAAGGCGTGAAAAGCGTGCGTACTCATAGCGTTAAAAAGGGTTTATTTTATATGTTTTATTTTTATGTTTTAAGTCATGTGATAAAACGAATCTCACATTCGTTGTCAAAAAATATAATATTTTATTAAACTCGTTCAAGAAAATGTTATAAAGCTCGCCCGAGGCTCGCTATGTAACATTTTCTTGAGCTCGTTTAATAAAATCTTATATCATATGACAACTCATGTGAGATCCTATATATCCGTGGTTCGGGAGTGTTGTTCGGTATATAATAAGGACAATTTCATAAACGAAAGGACTTTTTATTTAAAACTGTATGGAATATAGAGGCGAATCCAACAAAACGTCCCAGGGTGTTGACCTGTGCTTTGGTAAAACTACATGTCACATATGTTTATATCTTAAGCTATTATTTTAGTTAGTAAATCACACAAGGTATATTTAGCACGCATTGTTATGCTCATCAGATGCAATATGTTAAACCAAATTTAGCATAAATTGTATCGTTCTCCACTGAGTTGTTGATTTATTCTTGCACGTGTCACTTATCAATTAAGTATGTTTTCGACATCGCTCCAGTCACATACTATATTGAAAATATTTGCATCCACCTCGTCAGATAACCCACGCAGCCCTTCTACATTGTAAGGCGTGTTAGTAAAAGCCTTCACATATACAGTCTTTACACTTTTGTCAAGTTTTAATAGCAAGGCTTCGTCTGCGTAACAATTCACTAAAGCAGCATCTAATATGTCATCACTTATAAGGGCGTGGTATCTTTCTGGAATGTGGTTCCGAATTCGTTTGTATGGCTTTCTTGAGAACTCTTCGCCATCTACCTCTAGCACCGGGACAAAATGGTCGCTGGAATTCTGAATGTACACTGCTCGACCCCTTAAATTACCACCAATGAGGCCTAACGGTTTGTATTCTAACCAACGCCACTGTTCCTTACTGCCATACTGTGAATAAACATACACAACGCTTCTGGTGAGAGTTGCAAAAGCAAATATCTCCACTTCTGTTCCCCAAGTGTTTTCGGAGGCCATCATTGACGTGTCTAGATATCTGGAAACCGAATCACGTGTAATGCCTTTCATTAGAGTTTCGTTTTCTTTCATGAAGTCAACAATCGCTTGCCTTATCAAGCTATGGTGTGTTTGTACGCCAAAAACTAAATAACTGAATGTTCTAAACAAACAATTGCCATCCCCACGCATGTTTACAGTTTTAGTAGGTTTGGCGTCTCGTCGTATATATTTGTCTGGACCGGATGCATACGTGTTTTTGACTGCCGACTTAAATACACTCGAGATTTGTTCCTGCCATTCTTGATTAGATGGTCTGAATTGAAATGGTTGGGGTTCTTGATTAGTAGATTCTGTAGAATTGGTAGGTTGTGTTGCAACATCTTCTCGCGATACTCTTCTCTTTTTTGGAGGGAGATTGCAGTCGTCAGATTTATCGTTTCTTTTTGCAGGTCTTTCAAACGCTTTCTCGTTTGCTTGGGTTCCTGTTTCTTTGTTTATTAGACTGTGGTCATCTTTTGGACCTTCAGTTGGTCGCTTTTCTGTGTTATCTGTAGCAGCATCGTCATTACTCTGCCTATAGCGATTCAGTCTGTTCCCACTTACACTTGTTTTCATTCCTTCTAGGAAATAAGTGCCTTTTCCAGTTACTTTTGTTATTTTGAATGGTCCTTTCCATTTTAGACCCAATTTCCCTCCTTTTCTCGTCAATTTTCTGGTGTTATGAAGAAGGACTTGGTCGCCGACTTCAAAACCTGCTGTATCGTCTTTAGGTAGTGAAGAATCGTAATATTTCTTCTGCTTCGATTGTGCCGTTTTAATATTGGACGATGCTTCTTTTCTGTTGCACGACAGTTTAATGAACGAGTCTATTCTTTCCTTTAGTGACAATTCAGAGTCTTGGTTATCATCCGATTGCATTGCTAAGTCTAGTTCTATTGGTAAGCGTGCGTGCCTTCCAAACACAAGATAGAATGGTGTTTGTTTCGTCGACTCATGTTTAGACGTTCTATAGGCAAACAGTACGTATGGTAACTTAATGTCCCAATTTTTCTGCGACAAATCTACACTGTGCACAAGCATATCGCACAAAGTCCTGTTAAATCTTTCAGTATGTCCTCCTGTTTGTGGGTGATATGCTGATGCAATTCTATGTTCTATCCCAAACTGCTTGCAAAACTTTTCATTCAAGTCGTTGCAGAATTCTCTCCCCTGATCCGTTATTAATACGCTGGGGCAACCATGTGTCGTGACAAACTTTGTGAATACTGATAGTACAGTTTCAGATGACTTGTCTGGAATCCCTTCTGCCTCTACCCATTTTGTCAAATATTCTGTTATAACGACAATGTACTTGTTTCCTGAAATGTATAAATGTAAGCATTTTACAATACTTATTTTAATCAACGATGCATTGTCAAAGACAATACTAGTATATCCCCAGCCGATAGATGTTTCTTTTCAAGTTTGAGTTTGCATAGAAACTAGAATTTCATTCTGCATGTCTACGGGCCAGCATCGCAGTTTTAAGATGTTGCATAAAAATTCCCTCATGCATATAGGATATCCTCTAGAAAAGCACTTCTAATGACCTCTGTTATCTTTACCTTTAACTGGAGACCTGGTTGATGCGTGCGACACTAGATCTCATGGTAGTTAACATTTGTGTGAAGTTATAGTAAAAAAAATCTCTTCATGCAGTTACCAGATATGCCCTGCACAAGCATTTATCAGTGATCTCTAAGAAGACCTTTACCTTTGACCCATAAACCCAGTTCATGCGCGCAGAACTAGAACTCATGGAGGTGATCACTTGTGTGAAGTTTTTACAGAAATTCCTCCATTTTCATTCAAATTGGAGTTATGGTCCGTAAAAATCAGGACGGACACATGCACGCACATATAGCGAACATCAAAACCTGGCGACTAAGGGTCGAGTTCACCGAAGGTGGGCTCGACAAAAATGGAAGGAAAATAAAAAAGCACTACTCTGTTTCTTAATAATATCTTTCTCAAGTTTACAGTTGATATGTTCTATACAAACTACTTTAAGAAAAAAATCCCCCATTCATTTCGCTTGAAAATTGCAAATTGCTAGTCAAATGCTATAACTCTTAAAAAAAATAATTGAAATCTGGCCAATAGTCTTCAAGAAATAGCCCGGAAACAAAATTTGGACGGACGGACAGACGGGACAGACGGACGGAGGGCAATCCTATCTCGGTTACACCGGTAGGGGAGTTCCATAAAAAAATTCAATGTACTTTTGGAGATATAGTGGAATCCAGTTAGGTTAAAGATGTGTTGAATGTTTTTTAAAGCAGACAGACAGACGGACGCAAAAACGAAAAAAATAAATAAATAAAAAGACGTGCATAATCTCCATATTGCCCTTTATCACTATTCCAAGTTTCATGAATTTTTTTTAAGTATTTTGAAGATATCGCGGGATCCAGATTTTCGGACGGACGGACGGACAGACGGACGGACGGACAGACTGACGGAGGGCATTCCTATAGTCCTCGTAGGGGACTAATAAGCCTGATCATATTTGACTGACAGGTCATAAACAGCTGGTACATTGACATATCAGCTGGCAACCGTCGACGGCGTTTAAGTTACAGAACTATCAAAATTTAATTTAATAAACTATGGTTTTCCCGTAAAAATACAGAACTATCAAAATTTAATTTAATAAACTATGGTTTTCCCGTAAAAATACGACATATATTTACAGTGCTTAAAAAGAAATGCAGTTGCTTTCGCACATGGCCCTGTTTCACATGGGCGGTCGCTTTGCTTGTAACTAATCGTAAACTGCGTAAAATCTATTTCAGTTTACCACCACTCAACAGGTGCATTACCGATACGTCTCTACCGCTCCAGTAACTAAAAATCTCAAGTTAAACTGACTACAATGTATTACAACGTTTCAAATGAGTACGGTGGTACAGAGGTGAAATACCCAGTAGGTTGTTTTCCACCATCATTTAGCATTAACTTCACCGTCAAACCACGTGAAGACTGGACATGGTGATTTTATCAATATAAGTATATTGTAACTTAGCAAACTGATCCTTATAGAAATATGAGTCGCATCATTACTTTTATGCATAATAGTGACTAAAAATGAGCAGTGCAACCGTTGGTACTATGTGAAGGGCGTTTTCTATGTGTAGGGGAGATGTAAAATTATGACCCCCAGTCACAGTTTATGACCGGGGGCACAATATTATGACTCTGCCTCACACAGAAAATAACCCTCATATAGTGGTTTGTGTGAGACTCATTTTCCTATGTGTGGAGGAGTCGTAATATTATGACCCCCGGTCACAGTATTATGACCCCCCGGTCATAGTATTATGACCCCCGGTCACAGTATTATGACCCCCGGTCATAGTATTATGACCCCCGGTCATAGTATTATGACCCCCAGTCATAGTATTATTACGGGGGTCATAACATTATTATGCCCTGTGGTGCCGCATAGCGGTGTTGCCGCATAAAGGTGGTCGGACTCGTTTATGCGGTGATTTTCAACGCATATAGAGGGTGACCACCTTTATGCGGCGACATGCCACGCATAAAACAACTAGATATGTGTCCATAGGACACTGGTGCACCCCTACATGATGCTTAGTAACATGTTATATCATTTGATCTTTAGCGCATATTAAGTTTGTCTTAAAAAGGTTGTTGTGCTCAAGCATGAAGAAAACTAATAAATAAATAGCAAAGTTTTAGTCACTTTTGGGAAATTTCAAACTTTAAAGTCCCATAAGGCTTTTATTTTTATGTTAAAAATGGGTTTAACATTTGTCTAAATAGGGAATGTCAACAATAAAACGTAAAGAAACACTCACTTTTAATTATCCTACATGTAAACATATAGTAAAAAGAATTAAGGGAGGTAATAAAATATTTTGTTTTCCTTATAATGCTTATTGGATATACAAATCTGTTAAAAAGCTTTAAGAAAACAGTTATTTCTTATATAATTTAACTTGAAAAATATATAATTTCTTTAGTATACTTTAGTCACAAAAATAGTGGCAGCCACTCCAAACACAAAGGCCTTATGAGGCTTTAAATTTGAAGGTCAAGGTCATTCAGAGGCCAAGGTTATCTTCATATTAATTTTTTGAAGGTCCAGTTCAAAGCTTTGTTGTGTTCAAATATGAAATTAATAAGTATATTAATACCAAAATTATTACTTCACAAATATTTCCTTATATAATGTATAGTGAATAAAACAACAAAGGGCCATAATTCTGCTAAGACTAAACGCAGCAAAAATTCCTGTCTGTACGATCATCAACATATTAAGGTTGATCATCTGTGAAAGTTTGAACAAAATCCCCCAAGCGGTGTAGGAGGAGTTGCGTTCACAATTTTTTTTCCATATATAATGTATAGTGAATAAAACATCAAAAGGCCATAATTTTGCTAAAACCAATCACAGCCAAAATTCCTGTCTTTACGATCATCTACACATTAAGGTTGATCATCTGTGAAAGTTTGAACAAAATCCACCAAGCGGTGTAGGAGAAGTTGCGTTCACAATTTTTTTCCCTATATAATGTATAGTGAATAAAATATGCCCCCACTTAAGATGGAATGACCTTCGGAACTTAAGACTTTTTCAGAGGAAGAGAGAGTGAGTACATAAAACTAGATCCTGGTCTGGTTGAAACTTCATAGAAGTAACTAGTAATTATCGTTTATGTTTTAATGGGTTTCTTTATGCGGCGAAAGGGGGCCTTTCTGCCGCCTAAACATGCCCTCTGCATGCGTTGAAAATCGCCGCATAATTTTGTTTGACCATCTTTATGCAGCAACACCGCTATGCGGCACCACAATGCCCCGACATATATTGTCTACGAGTCAAAGTCACCAGGGTCTACCAAAGCAGCCCAACAAACCGACAGACAAAACTTACCCTGATAAGAGGTTTCTAGAGGACCTATAAGGTCCATGCCCACTTGCTTGAAAGCCTCGGCGGGAACTGTGATAGGTCGCAGTGGCTTCTTTGCTTTCTTCAGGTTCACCTTTCTTTGACAGTTGTCGCAGTTCTGTATAAACGTGTGTACATCTTCGAAACATCCTTTCCAGTAAAACCTAGTCGAAATCTTTTCCCATCTGAAACAAAGCAAACATAACTATTAGTCCAGATAAGTTACCAAAATACAGTCAACCTTGCCTTAGCGACTCACTGATTTAGACAACTTCCTGCCGTATACGACCCTGTTTACGACCGCCTGACGTAAAAAAATCTATATAAAGTCACTGACTGAATTAAAAGACTCCCTGTCTGACGCCACAAACGACCGTAATGTTTGCACCCCGTGATGATAATATGGCTTAATTAAACGAATTTCATGCATTTTTCAGTCATTAACATATAGCGCTTCGGATCTTGGATTTCTTACCAGCGTGTTAACTTTACTGTGTGCTATGGCAAAAATGTTTATTTTTCTCTTTTATTATCTGAGTTAAGTCAATTTAACCATAACTTCTAATATGTCCAAAATTGGACGATCTGTGGATGCACGAGTTCATTTTATATAATCCGTACGAACAACTTTTCTTGTGAGAAAATCGAATTGGAGCTACCAACCTAATTAAAATTTCGAAATTTCAAAATCCCTGCTCCTTTTAGTATTACCAAACAATAATAAAATATGATGGAAATATAATCTCATATAAACCTATCCATTACCCGATGAATAAACGCGGGATTTGAAAACTCAACCGATGTGCAGTAATATGATATCACGGCAGACAAAATGGCTTGCAAAACAAGTAAAAAGGAATTAGACAAATAATAATGCAAATACGTATACATATTCTAAATAGGGAATATCTTATATCAATTTAAATACCATAATCCAAGAAAAAGACAGGCATCAGGATTTACAAGAACAAATAATAAATTGAAACACTTGACGTTAGTGGACCTGAATTAAAAGACTCCCAGTCATACGTGACCTTTTTGTTAAGGTCTCACGGAAAGTCACCTATTACAAGTTTCACTGTAGTATCATTACTAAAAATAAAGCTAGCCATGGATGCACCTGAGACAAGTTGAAATCCAATACATGTTGTTCTAAATGTTCTAAATGACGATAGAATTATTAGAATTAGTTTTGAGTTTACATAAGCAACTTTCAATGACTGTGGCGTAGTGGTATAATGGAAGAATGCGGAACACTACACATGTTATGATCATGGGTTCGATCCTCATAAGTGCACAGATACAACCTTTTCCTTTTCGGCGGAATTCAAATACTTTCCTGGCATTCTTATAGTTTACTTGGAGGATACTGTCTACTTATTATGTGTACTCGGACCTTATTTGAATTATACATGCAAAATCGAGATAAGTGAGGTTCTCGTGATTTAGATTTTTACATAACATTACTAAATACAAACTATGTAATTCTTTCCAAAAATGAAATAACAAGAGCTGTCACTGTAAGAGACAAATGCCCCCCTAGCACATTGACCTTAATTTGACCTTTGACCTTGAAGGATGACCTTGACCTTGAAATGTTTGAACTCAAAATTTGCAATTCTGTGAAGTTTGATTCAAATCCATTCAATAGTAAAGAAGTTATGGCTGAGACACGAAAAAATTGAACTTTGACCTTTAAGTGTGACCTTGACCTTGGACCTGGGGGACCCGAGAGTTGGATGCGACACACCGTCTCATGGTGCTTTACAATTCTGTGAAGTTTGATTCAAATCCATTCAATAGTAAAGAAGTTATGGCCAAGACACGAAAGATTTGAACTTTGACCTTTAAGTGTGACCTTGACCTTGGACCTGGGGAACTGAGAGTTGGACGCGACACACCTTCTCATGGTGCTTTACAATTCTGTGAAGTTTGATTCGAATCCATTCAACAGTTAAGAAGTTATGACGAAGACACGAAACGGGACGGACGGACGGACGAACGAACGAACGGACGAACGGACAGACAGTGCAATCACTATATGCCTCCCACTTTGTGGGGGGGGGGGGCATAAAAAAAACTTCCTCACTTGAGGTTCGAACCCACAACCGCTATCGTCATAGATCTGAACGATACCACTGGGCCAGCGACTCTATATGAGAAATTAATATCTGTAATTTCATTAAGTACAGAGCATTTTAGAGGACAATTAAATTAAAGTGAATATGCTAATGCATCAAGTAAATAAAATACTTATCAAAACAATAACATTTACCTGGAGTCATCCGATCATTACACCCCTATTTATTGACAATAAACTCGTATCTCATAATCAGCTTTTTTAAACGGACTATACTTTAATATTGCACACTGCATATCAAAATAAACCAGTATCATTTACTATTGGCATGAAAAGCGGACAATATATAGACAAAACACTTTATTTCAGTTTTATCTAATAATGGAATGATCCAAAGACCTGTTCACCTATATTATAAACTTTAAAATCAAGTACCGTTATATATTCTTTACCTTTTTCAGTATAATGGTTTTGTCAGCGAAAACCAAAATATTGCGTTCGGACTGTTCTCACAATATATTTACAGTTATTATAATCGAAAATTAATCATAACTGATACAAAGATCTAGAGCTTAATGTTAGTTTGTAAAACGACTCATCTGATACGCCTTATTTATACATACATGACTGTTTTAAAGCATGAAATAACTTTGAGAGTATCCCCTGCCTGTCGGTTGTTCGCTCTCAGTGTCCGTGTCCGTCATAATCCGTACAAGTCTAATAACAAGATAGTTGTCTCGTTATAACGAGATACTTAGTCGTTTTTACGAGATATTTATCTCGTTATTACGAGTTCAGTCACGTTTTGACGCTTTTGTTATTCAGCTTTCGTACTAATTTAAATAATCTTAAATGTCATATCTAACACAGGCTCACAGGAATCACAAGTTCCTTTTTGGTCATGATAATGAAATCATTATATCAAACTTACGTTTTTGAAACTCCCAAATGTCCTCCGTGATCTGATGCATGCATGCTCTGAATGATGTCATCTGTCTTCCCTTTCTTAACAACTTGCAAACGTTTTGATGAGCTGGTTTTCTTATAATACAACCCGTCATCAAAAATAAAAGGTTTGCACTTTCTACGAAAATTCCTCTTTTTGTTCTTGTCTTTTACAGAAACGGGATACTTCCCATTTTTTACAAACTCTACAACATCTGTGTAATCTTTCTCGTCCATGCTGCAAGGTTGGACTGACTGCTTACCACAGACCTTTATATATACACGCGTTTACGTAGAACTGCTTTCGGTGTCGCTGTCGTTTTCTTTGATGTTGAACGAGCGGCTTTTCTGAGGTAAATCAAAGGAACTATTTTTAGAAATGATGCAGTCTGCATAAAACATAAAAAACACCGCTCAGTGACATCATGGACTTTGATGTAAGTCATGGCACGAACAGTGACTGCTTAAATAGCTCCTCAAAGCCTTGCATTTTTAACACATTCGTTTTAAGCAATGCCTCCACGGTATGAACAAAGGCTATCTAACGTCAGATGAAGTAGAACAATGTTGTCTTTGAAGTTGAATCATATACAGCTACGTTAAAGCGACTTATGTATATTGTATTACATTGATGATAATTTAAATGAAATTCAAATGGAAGCAATTTTATATTTCATTTCAATAGATGTAGACACAGCAGCTTCTGCAGCAGTAACATGCAGCGGCTCCAGAAGCAAAAACAACAACAACAAATATAAAAGCCATAGAAACACGACAGTGACTTGAATTGATATAGATATGTTAGTAACAGGCTAAGTGGGGGGGGGGGGTCAATATTTTACAGATAAAATCGGGGGGTCATTATTTTATAAGGGGAGTCAGTATTTTATAGAAAATGGTCATTATTTTATATAAAATAATGACCGGGGGGTCATTATTCTATGGGGGTCACTTTACAACGTTACACCGGCCAAATCCTAATAGCCTCTTATAGAACAATACCGTACTCAAGTTGTTAAATTAAACGACTTGATTACGGTATTGTTCTATAAGAGGCTCTTAGGATTTGGCCGGCGTGAGGAAGTTTTTGGAAACAAATAGAATCACAAACCCCAGTCGAACTTATCAACTTCCGGCTCAAAATGTTATGACTCATGTATATTTAATAAAATGATACCGGGGAGTTGTTTATCTGTGGATGTTGAAAATCTGCTTAAAGGGGCTATACTCCGTATGATAAAATAGCGGGAAAAAAGAGAAAATTTTCGAAAACTGACATAAACTTGGCATCGATGTGTACAATGCATTGAAACTTACTAACTGAAGAACCCGGTCTCCGACACAGTTTTTTTTTTACATTTTGGTACTATTTTTTACAATTATGATTAAGCGTAACACAGTCCATTAGATAATTGTCCTGAGATTCGTTACAGAAGAAAACTTTTTTGGTGCGAATCTGGTGTACAGTCCCTTTAAGGGTTCATTGTACTTTGCGCTCATAATAAATAGATAAATGAAGGGTCTTCGCATTGATACAAAAAGCTTAGTTCCTTCATTCACAGCAACATATAATTGATTAACGCAAGATTAGCAGCATCAGTAGAAGTTATATGATAGTTAGTAGAAGGAATAGTAGTAGCTGTTGTTGTAGAAGTGGCAACAACAACAATTCAGCAGGAGCGGCAGTAGTTTTAGGGGTATCATCATCATCATCATCATCATCATCGGTGGTGGTGGTGGTGGTGGTTGTGGTGGTGCTGACGGTGGTGTTGAGGCGGTGGTGTTGACATTGGCAATAGCAGAAGCAGTAGTGGTAGTTTCAACAACAATAGCTGCAGCATTACCACCTGTATTGCTAAGACTTAAGAGCACACATATTAAATGACCAACATAGTCGGTTCTGTTCGGTGGGGTTAAATACCTATTTACAGTAACGATCGTTCTGAGTCATGTTATTATTTGGGGTGGGGGTGGGTCAATATTTTACAGAAAAGGAGTCACTCAAGGACAGCGACCATTGTTGTGAGTTTATGTCGGTCAAAACATGTTCTTTCACAGGTCACGGTTTGAAGACAATGCCAGATGAACACAAAACTAAGCAATTTTTTAGATTGAAACATTGCAAAAACAAATCCCAATCAGTTATATGAAAATGCATTTTAACCGCCTCATGTGTTCATGATAATATGAACAAAATTGAAGTAAATTTAACATTCGGAGATTCAGTTTCGCCAATGTGATATATTTCAAGTTTCGTTTGTATTTCCCATTTTCCATGGTGTATACGTATATACTTACGAACTCAATATTTTTTACAGTGAAAAAACAACAACAAAGCTTTAAAAATGAACAATAAGAGTGTGTGTTTTTGTTAAAAAATGTGAACCCAATAAATCTGACATTTTAAAATCAATATCCATACGCTTAGTAAAGCATACCCTTAAATATAATTCGACCTACGAGACGGCCAGATTCATATATAATGTAATATAGGTTACATTTTCATTCCAAATAAAACGGTTGGTTAAGCATACCATTTTCATTAACTTCTGTCATATGTCTAAAACGATAATGTTACTCATTAAAAACATCTTATTTTTGTTTAAGAATAAGTAAATAATAAGTTTTACTAATTAAGTACTCTGTAATTTTAATTAATTGTAGTTAACACTTGATACTTCTTCACGTCTTTCTGGGCAAAATTAAATACATTCTTCCAAATCTTGACCCAAACTACAGCAACTCCCTAGATATGAAAACATGATTAAACACATGGTCAGATTCTCGGTCAATTAGGGGTTAATGTGTAGCTGAAATTGGCTCTTGTGTAGAAATGAAAAGTGGAAAAATTGGCTGGTATTTCTTGGCATGATTGATGTTTCAATGAGTATTACTGTACGATTATTGCTTCATAAAGTCTATATTTAAAGTGTGATACAAGTTTCAAAGTTAATTGGCGGATCGTTTTACAAACATGTCATGTCTGTGTTTTCTTAATCTCTGCATTGCCCTTGTTGTTTCTTTAATCCTCCATTGAATATATCACACATCCTTTTCACCAGGCAATAAATCGTTTAGGATGGGTAGTAACCAACTAACTTATCACAGTGATGTATACGGTTAGGTAATCTAGCCAGGCATTGTAACGATAAAGATCAATAATTTTTGTCTGTGAGACTTAGTAACTGTAAAAGTTCAGTCGATGTCCTTTGGGTGTCCGAAAATTAGGTACCTAAAATAAATTATTTTTGAAAATAATAATGGATGTCCGAATTTATAGAATGTCCGAACTCTTAAGGTGAATTACGTTTGTGCTTGTGTGGCAGGTATATTTCAATTCTTGAACTATATTTTCTTGTCAGATACAAATGTGTCAGATACTGACTTTCGGATTGATATGTCAGACTTAAGTGTGCAATTTTGGCAATAAAACCTGCATGTTACTTGTTCTTCAAACCTGAACCCCCAGGTCCTCTTGACAGCATTGAGGTTTCCTTGGCTGATGGCTTATATGGTAAATTTGCTGTCCCACTCTTCATGTAATTATATTTCAGGGAGGTTAGTATTCTACAGAGGGTGATTGAAAGCAAACGGGTGCATAAAGAAAAGTAAAACCGTTCCTGGAAAGTCTCAAATAATAGCAGAGTGGTGTACCATAACTTAGTTGAAATCCAACCATCATTGTCAAAAGTATTTAACCAGACAAATAAAGAATGTTTCCTTTGAAGCATGTAACATGTTTAAAAACTACTTATAAACCTGAAAATTGATGACTTTTATTTTTGTTTACTTTCTGAGTCAACAGTTACTGAAATCAATAATATATCAAAAAAAATAATAAAAAAATATAAAAAATATTCCGACCTACCCACCCTATTTTTTTTAGCAGTGTTACCTGAAACACACCTATTTTTTATTTGGCCTAATGTAAAAATACCATGTTTTATGCTCATTTCTTTCAAATCAACTCGGTATTTCTCATAAGAACCTTAGTTTTCGACAAGATTTCTGCATCCAAGCGTCAGATCACACACGACCTTACTATCATGGAAGTCAAATAGACTTATTTTATTTGCATGTAGAATGTAAGCTTTTTATTTATACTTATATATATAGCTATATCCTACCTATATAAATAGTTTGACAACAATATGCTATAATTTTAAACTGTACTATTATTGTATATAATATTATTTATGTTCTATGTCTATCAATGTTTGGATATATTATGAATATGTCAAGCCATGGGGAAAATTAAGATATTGAGTTGAGTTGAGATGGGAGAGTAAGTGTGCATCTTTAAATAGTTACTATAAGCTCATTTTGTTAAGGGTTGTTATAGCTTACATACACACGCACAAAACGTACACGTACGCACGCGTAAAAACGCACCCCACACACCATACCACACTCAAGCACGCGTGCACACGCATACATTTATGCGCACGAGCACGCGCTCGCGCTCCCGCACACGCACGCACGCACGCACGCACGCACGCACACACACACACACACACACGCTGTCACACACATGTACGCTCTCACACGCAGGCATGTATGTACACACGCTCGAGCGCGCGCGCACACACACACGCACGCCTGCACGCACGCGTGTACAATACACACGGCAGGGACATTGAGTGCGGGATAAGGTAGCTATGTTGGCTTCCGTATCATGGGCATTGAATGCATCGCTGAAAGTTGTCTCATGAATTTGCTTGAACGCACGAGAATCTTTGATTGCGTGGTAAAGTCAGGAAAACAAAATAACTCGTTATGGATTAAAACAAACAATGCATTGATTAACAAAATTAAACATTTTACTGCACTAAAACATTAACTTTAAGATCATCATTTGAGCCATTTGGAACATATATTTTATCATAGTGTGTGTGTGCGCGCGTGTGTGTGTGTGTGTGTGTGTGTGTTCGTGTGTATGGGCGTGCGTGCATGTACGAGTATGTGGGCGTATACGTGCGTTCATGTGAGTGCATTTGTGTGAACTATAACAACCCTTAATAAGATGAGATAATAGAAACAATTCAATGTGATCATTTACAATCAGTGCAAACACAAGTATTAAACACAAATACGATTTACCACAACTTATACTATTGTTTTAATATGCCTTTTAAAATAAATACATATCGAAAACAATGGTTCTTATGAAGAATACCGAGTTTAATTTGAAAGAAATTTGAGACCATAGTAAATTCTTTAGCATTCACCAAAAAAATGATTCATTTTTGCGCTTTCTACTATTAAATAAACAGTTACAATCTTGTAATCAGTGAATAATATTTTGTATGAGTTTATTATTAAGTAAGAAGTAAGGGTTTATCAGTCAAAATAAATGTATGTTATACATGTGGAAATTGATTTGAATAAGAGTTTCACTTTAAAACTTTAATGTGTTTTAAAATAACGCCGATTGACCCCGTTATATATTGACCACATGAGTCATGTTCTTTCTGTTCAAAGAATGACCGATCATTTTTTAACGTCAAGAACTGACCATCCCCCACCCCTCCCCAAACCGTTGCGTAACAAATGACCCTCGTTAAAAATGTTCAAGATTTATATTCACTACCAAACTTAGTCAATAATATGGTTACCAATATAAGTGGAATTTATTAATTGTATATGTTTTTATTCAACGATAACCGATTGACTACATCAAACTTAGTTTCAAGACACTGAACTCTATATTTGCGTATTTTATAGATCTGTATACTATTACATTTTTCTCCGATAGTGACATACAGAAGAAAACTTGGATGATTTTAAGGGGGGAGGGGGGGGGGGGGCTGCACCCCCTCTACTGCCGGGATCCGTTTGTGCTTATTACAATACAGATTTCTGTCGATTATCATTTTTTGGTTTGTTAGTTATATTTTGTGTATGAAATGAGTGTCACACACTGGATTTACTATACTTTTGCTTAGTTTAGAGCATTATAACTGCAGATCTCTACTGATACTTATTAAAGAAATTGGTAACTAATAAAGTAGTAGAACCGTTTATTGTTGTGTTATTACTGTAGATGTATAATTATATAAAAAAAACAAAGCACTAATCAGCATAGTCACAGCTCATAGCATAGTGACTGGAACGATTATTGATGTGTATTATCAAAATATTATAATTTGGCAAATGAGATTGCTTAATAATTAAGAAAGCCTCTCATTAAAATAGCCGCAATTCGATTAACGTCATGCTAAACGTTTAAATACACTACGTATTGAAAAAGAAACAGGTATAGGGGTTAGATTATTTGATATTGCGCAAAAACGAAGTCGGTGAGGTACCCTTTTCTTGATATCAGGCGATTTGTAATTAAACATTAAATACATGTATTTAAAAAAATCAAGAATTTAACGAGCAGTTTTTTTCAAGAATTAAAGAAAGGCGCACTTTTTTCAGCGAAACACGACGCCGTTTTTCCCGCGAAAAATGACGTTAAAGACGAATTTTAAATAAATAACGTAAAACAAGAGAACGAAAAATATATGTGCGTGCACGTTTTCATAAGACGCACTTGATGTTGAAATTTCATAGCTGTAAACGAAGAATTGATGAAAATATCGGTTATTGTAGCTGGAACGCAAAAATATGACAGACGTCTCAAAATTGACGTCAGTGGTATATTTTGAAGACTCGTAGATTCAAAACTGTTCCGAATATTGAAAAAGTAAAAACAGTCCCTAACTGGGCATATGCTCTTCTATTCGTATACCAATTTTCAGACAGTAACTCGAAAAAAAATTCATAGTCGCGTTCCACCTTAAGTGATTCTGGCACATGCGCGGCGACATCGTCGCCCGCCAGGCGTATGATAGTAGGGACGTTCGTTTGGTGTGCTAATTGCGCGACGCTACTGGTAATGTTAGACACAGTGTCCTGTAATGGTTGTACGTTACAACCTGCCTCACCACACCCATTTATTATGTTAGATTCCCTAATAATGGATTCAAAATCAATGATCCTTGGGGCGGTTACATTGATATCTTTACCTCCGTCATCTCGTTGTTCAGGCACGTCAGCTGTCCTGTCCGGGTCGACCTGGTGCCGTCTTCTCTTCACACCTCTTCCGCGTCCCGGCATCGCTGAATGCTTGTCAAAATACTTCGATTAATTTAGATATTGTTTGGAGTTTTTGAATTGTAGCGGCCGCTACAGTATCGCCAAAGAGAAAGAACTATCGCGAGATCTCGTCACGTGATCCAAATTTCTCTCGTTTCCAGCGAGAATAAAATCTCGTGGCCATGATAACGGTGACATGCAAATGTATCCGAATGCCTTAGAAACGGCATCATGTAGTCAAGTAGAACGTTTTGATTTGCTTTTATTTAACTGCATAATGAAAAAGGACAATGTTAAAATATTTTGATAAAAGCTCAGCTCTTAATTTTTCTGAAGTTGAGCAAGCCTGGTAATTATTTAACCAGAGAAGGGCTTGTGGGTTTGTTTGTGCTCATATGAACTGCTGCTTTTTGTCGCCGCTTAAAATGCGGCCTCAGTATTACATTCGGTTCAAATTTGTACCATGGAGGATCGCATGATAAAAGTGGACCAGCCATCATTATTTTTGTAAAATAAAACTATAAAATATGTTTGATGAAAAACATCCCTTAAGAACTGTCAATTATATTAACTGATTAAAAGAAATAAGACACATCAAGATACAAAAAAAAGTTTTATGTTGTTATTACAATCCTTTGGACAAATATAATGGGTATTTAATAACTTGTCCTCAAACTCCTATAGCTTGGTTTACGAACCGTAGGAAATATGGAACCGATTCATGAAATTTCAGAAAAAAACGTTTTGAGGATGTTATCTGATTTTTAATAAGTGGGTCACCTTGAGAATTCAATGACAATTCATTACATATATTAATATCAATGATATAATGTATGTAATATAACTAGCTTTCAATTGAAATATTCTATAAAAATAACAGTGTAAAGTGTGACTATAGATATTAAACGTATAACTTCTTAGTTGAAATATGAAAAATACTAGTACCATGTATAACACAATACAGAATGAATTGCTTCATATAACACATATAACTTTCCAGGGGAGAGATTGTTCCCATAAAAAGGGCGGCGGAATTTTAGTCTATCTACAAGAACATATAAAATATGAAAGACAATATGATATAGAGTCTGCCGATATTGAAACGATTTGGGTAGAAATAATTAGAAAACAGTGCGAATCGTTAATTTAGTTAATTTTGTTTATCGTCTCGAGTCAAATGTGGATTGACATATATGACTCACAAGTGGACATTGCCGATACTACCGTAGTAATGTGGAGTATTATATTCTTGGTGATTTTAACATTAATAATTTTAGTGATAAAAAGTAAGACAATACTAAATGGTCTGTCTTTACAGTGAAATACGGATTTAAAAAATATGGTTACAACACCGACTAGCGTATTTAAAAAAAATATCAACGACAATTGACCAAATTTATACTGTCATGTTACACCATTGTCATTAAGTGATCACTTTCCATTATGTTTCACTAGACATAAGATAAATATTATTATTATTTGTGTGTGTGTGTGTGTGTGTGTGTGTGTGTGTGTGTGTGTTGATCTTTTATTTTCCCCGTACATTTATGGTATGCGTGGTTCGGGGCACACCACAGGCAGGAACATACCTCACAAAACATTTTCATAAATATAGGGAATTTTCTACATACTAGTGTATTAAATTTCAATTATATCAATATGATATCATCTAAAAAAAACCATCATCTATAAGTTGAATTATTATATTACATCCTTGTCTTTTTATTTCTATTTCAGATGTTAAAACAAGTATGACATAACTAACAAGGTGAACACATTTATAGTTTTATAAATTTATATATATATATATATATATATATATATATATATATATATATATATATATATATATATATATATATATAAACAAAGAAAAGAGGTGAAAAAGTAAAGAAAATATAAACAGCATGTTCTTGTACAAAGTATATTAGTTTTAACTGTTTTTAAAACGTATGTGGTCTAGATAAACAATTTTACAACTGACCAATTACTAAGTTCTTTATCTTTAATATTTGATTTTTCATAAATATTCCAAGCAAATTTTAAACTACTTTTTAACCCAATTAAGGACGGTCTTATTTAAGATAAATAATTTAAAATGTTTTGAAAGATTTGATCACAAATCGATATTCAATCCGAATGATGCTTTAAATGTAATTTATTCTATTGCAAATCATCTATTACTTAAACATGCTCGTACTAAGCAAAAAAAAGGATTTTCAACCTAACTGGTTTACTGATGAAATGAAAACAATGATGTTTGAAAGAGACGAGTACCATAGAAATGGTGAACACGACAAGTATAAGATATTCAGAAATAAAATTACAGCCTTAATTAAAAAAGTAAGAAGGCATTCCTTAATCAGGCTGTAAAGGATAAACATTTAATTTTTATCAGGAAGAATTTAAAGGATATTTCTCATTTGGAAAAAAATAGTAAGATAATTTAACCAGAGCAACTACAATTTGGTGATACAGAAGTTACTGGGAGACTCAATATTGTTAATAAAATTAACACTCATTTTACCATTATATCAAATATAATAGAAAAACGCCGTTAAATAAACCCAGACATTTTAATAAACGAAGAGATATTTGTCAAACATTATGTCCCCTGAGCGATGTTGTCAGGATTATATGGACAATTGAATGAAATATGCATGGACCCAAATGACAGCTGATTCGTCACTGACACTGGATGCCGTTGAGGCAGTTTTAAGATTATGACCATTCTTAGTGTGAGGATAGTGTGTGTTATGACCATGACCTTTGACTCTATGGCCTCAAAATCCATAGGAGTGATCAGCTGTTCACCAAAAAACATAATTGTCAAGTTTGAGGGCCATGGGTGCAGGCATTGTCAAGTTATCACACAGACAACTTGTTTTTTCGTTCAAGGTCACTGTGACCTTGACCTTTGACCCAATGACCCCTAAAATCAATAGGGGTCATCTTCTGTTCAGGCCCAGCCTCCAAGTCAAGTTTGAGGGCCATGGGTGAAGGCATTGTTGAGTTATCACTCGGACACGCTTTTTTTATTCAAGGTCACTGTGACCTTGACCTTTGATCCAATGACCCCTAAAATCAATAGGGGTCATTTACTGGTCAGGCCCAACCTTTAGGTCAAGTTTGAGGGCCACGGGTGCAGGCTTTGTCGAGTTATCACACAGACTAGCGTTATATCTTCAAGGTCACTGTGACCTTGACCTTTGACCAGATGGCCCCTTTAATCAATAGGGGTCATCTATAGGTAAGGCTCATCCTCCAAGTCAAGTTTGAGGGCCATGGGTGCAAGCATTGACGAGTTAACACTAGGACAACCTTTTCACATTCACAGTCAATATGACCTTGACGTTTGACCCGATGACTTTTTAAAACACTAGTGATCGTTTATGTCATGTTTGAAGACCATAGGTCCAGGAATGTTTGAGTTTGCATTCAAGGTCACTATGAACTTAAGCCTTTGACCCTTAAATCATTAGGGGTCATCTACAGGTCAGGCTCAACCTCCAAGTCAACTCTGAGGGCCATGGCAGCAGGCATTTTCGAGTTATCACTTGGACAACCTTTAAGCATTTAATGTCACTGTGACCTTGACCTTTGTTATGGTAACCCCTAAAATTAATAGGGGTCATCTACTGGTCAGGACCAGCCTCCATGTCAAGTTTGATGACCATTGGTCCATGCATTGTTGATTTATCATTTGGACAAGCCTTGACAACCTTTTTCTGTTAAAGGTCACTGTGACCTTGACCTTTGACCTCTAAAATCAATAGGGATCATCTACTGGTCAAGCCCAACCTTCATGTCAAGTTTGGTGACCACAGTTATCACTCCGACAAGCTTTGGTCTACCGACCAACATGTGCAAAGCAATATACCCCCACTTCTTCAAAGGGGGGGGGGGCATAATAACGTATTGCATCGATCTAAATCCAAGTGTATGGTTATCTGAACTATACTTAAAGCAAGACAAGTTATTAAATTAAATTCAACAATCGATGGATTATTGTTGTCATATTTGGGGCAAAGAAAATTACATAAAGTTAAACTCTTGCAAAATAGGGCTGCAAAAACCATTCTTAAAATTCCCAAACAATCATCTTCAAAGGGATTGTTATTTTAAATATCATTTCAATGCTAATTTTCCGTTCCCTTAAATTTGTACTGTCCCATTTATGCCTTGAAAAATTGTACCTTAGCTTCACAAGGCCACTTTTGGAGTATGATGATGTTGTGTGGGATGACTTCAGTGCTGATTTACAGAATGATATTGAGGCGATTCAGATTGAAGCAGATCAAATTGTAGCGGGGGCCACTAAACTTTGAAGCATTTTGAGTTTTTTGGCTGACTTAGAAGTGGGACACCCTTGCATTTAAAAGAATATGGACTTGTTCTCTTTTATAAGATGAAAATTGATATTGCACCGGACAATTTAACTTACTAAATACCAAACCAACCTCTAAACGGTTATCCCCTTTGACACTCTGATAGCATAACCCTTACCGCTTTGTCAAACCTAGTCATATGCACCATCATTCCTTTTTGGTACTATCCCAGGTTGGAATCTCCTTTAACTAGCGACAAGACTATCGAAATCAGTCGAATCCTTCAAATTTAAACTTCACACACACCCTGCAAAGTTAGCTTCACTTTACAATGTTGCTCATGCCGAAATCCATTCGGAACTCCTCGGCCATTTTATCGAAAACAACCTCGGATGTATTTGGACGGTTTACATACTCGAAAAGTGGTACGTTTAAGTCCGCTGCAAGTAGATCGCGTAGTAATTTTATTTAGCAGTTAAACTTTGTGACTTAACTCATGGGATTCTTAATTATGTTTGCAATAATACAATTCAGTGGCAATCAATTTCGACTTAGATCAATAAATACAACTCTAAAACATTACATTTAATTTATGATATAATTCAAAATTTTACGAACTACTACAACTGATGTACCTGCATACATCCGAGGTTGTTTTTGAAAAAAAATGGCCGAGGAGTTCCGAATGGCCGAAATCAAGTTACGCATTGCCGTCTAAGGCTCAGTTGTAGTTTTCTAAATCATGATCTTCACAGAGAAAATATCATTGAATCTCCCTTGTGTCTGCACTGCTATTAAGTGTTTCAAAATTTTCTTTTTAAATACACCTTATATTCATCACAAGGACTGTTGTTTTAGTGATGTCCCCCATGCACTTACCCGTGGCTTCTTCTCTTTAAGAACAGGGACATATTTCTATGGATGCAGAGGTTTAAATCAACTTCAAAATGATTTGTTGTTTGTGGGGACTGCTAGAGTTGTCGAGGTTTTCTGTCATTGACGAAATCTTTATCCAAGTAAATAGCTACATTTCTTAAACTTTACAAAAGTATATATCATCACATGTACTTATTACATGTCTTTTATTACAGTGACCGCAAATGTACGTAATAAGCTTATATGATTAAATAACATTAGAAAAAGGAATTTACATAAGTTTTTGAGTTACTTGCTTTCCGATCCTTACTTTTTATAATATTGTAAATGTTTTTTGTATGTTAATTTTGAATAAATACTGTTTAAACTAAAGTTTATTTTTTATTAATATTATTGGATGTTAAAATATAATAAATGTAAAATCCCTTTCGAATATGTGCTCCTGTTTTTATCATACCAGGTACAAAGTGGAAGAGAATAGAATTTCCCTTATTCATCCGAAATTTGTGTCACATTAAACAAAACAAGAGCTGTCACAAAGAGTGCGCTCGATTATTCCGCCACTTTTTAGTGTAAGGATTGAAAAGTTTTGGCGAAACATGCATGGATCACTGTAAAATTAAATTAGAATGATGCCTGCGAACTTTTGTAAAATTCAAAAACATCCAGCCTTTAATGAAATACAGACTTGAGGGTATGCTTGATCGTTGAGTACCGTTGTATTAAGTCTCAATTAAATAAATCAAGTAGTTGGTGAGATATTAACCTATATGTGCGTACATGCAAAACCTTGACCAGAATTTCTAGGTTGAATAATAAAGGGGCAAAATTTATATTATATGCATGATCGAGTTATCTAACTTGATTAATTAAGAAGGTTGAATGGCTGGGAGCCCTTGTATAAAGTTTCAATGCAATACATGATGTATTTGCTGAGATATTAACATAAATGTGGTTACATGCAAAATTTTAACCAGAATTTCTATGATGAACTAGAACTCCGCAAGACCGATGTGTCGCCTGACGCATTATTTACTGTCGACATTATAGCTTTTGGATTGGCATTTTATTCATTAATAGACAATGATGTTGCCATTTAAATTTCAAGTGTAAATGGCATTTGAACTGCAGGTTAAAACGTTAAGTCGGACAAAAAATTACAAAGAAAATTAGCAAAGGGCTATAACTCTTAAAATATGGAAGCAAGAGTTAGGGTTCTTGGCACTGCACTTGCCTTCAATGAGATCTATCTACCTATTAAATTTCATTTTATAGTTTATGATATATGCCCCTGACAAAATTTAAGCTTGAAAATTAACAAAGGGCAACAACTCTGAACATATAGATGCAAGAGTTACGGTTCTTGTGCACTGCACTTCCCCTCAATAAGATCTTTCTAGCTACATGTATGAAGTTTTAAGTTGATACCTCTTATATTTTGCAAAATTTGCCCCGGACAAAACTTTAAGCATGAAAATTAATAAAGGGCAATAACTCTAAAAATATGGAAGCAAGAGTAACAGTTCTTGTGCACTGCACTTACCCGCAATGAGATCTATCTACATATGAAATTTCAAGTACCACTAATAGTTTACGTATATGCACTTGACAAGTGAAAACGGGACGGAGACGCCAAAAAAGCAGAATAACTCTAAAAATACGGAAGCAAGAGTGACGGTTCTTGTGTACTGCATGCGCCTTCAATGAGATCTATCTAGCTATGAAGTTTCAAGTTGATACCTATGCCCCGGACAAAGCTTTAAGCATAAAAATTAACAAAGGGCAATTACTAAAAACTAAGAAAGCAAGAGTTACTGTTATTGTGCTCTGCACTTGCCCTCAATGAGATCTATCTACATATGAAATTTCATACTACTTTTAGTTTGCAAGATATTCTCCGGACAAGTGAAAACGGGACGCGACCGCCGCTGACAAAAGTAACCCCTATATGTCTCCTTTTCAGGCGACACAATAAAAAAGGGCCATTATTTTGCATTTAATGCAAACTACAGTTATCTTACTTGTTAATTAAGTAGGTTGGATGGTTGAGTTCCATTGTATAAAGTCTCAATGCAATACACCAAGTAGTTGCTGAGATATTAACCTATGTGTGCTTACATGCAAAACTTTAACCAGAATTTCTAAGTCGAATAATAAAAGGCCCATAATTTGCATTTATTTAAAAAAGTGATAACCTTAACCAAGGTGTGACGCCGAGGCTAGGGCGAGTAGTATAGCTCTCCTTATTTTTCGAATAGTCAAACTAATAAACACATTTAACCATATGTTAGTATTACAGGACGTTTGATTTGTTTGCCCAAGAGTGGCATATTACTGAGTTATCTGATCATCTGTCCCTCCATTCGTCCGTCCCCACAGGTTCTTATTGATATCTGAAGAACCCTTAGGACCCTTAGGACCAGGGTTCTTAAACTTTGTATGCAGGTTGGTAATGGCCAGCAGTTATAGCTGTTCGATTTTGAGGTAAGTTGGTCAATGTCATGGTTACATTAGCTTCAGATGAAAATCGGTTTTCAATCATAACACTAAGGCCCAGGGACCTTAAACTGTAGGTCATGACCATGATATGACTTCTATTAGTTTTGAGGTTAGTGGATCAAAGATTTAGGTCATGGTGACCATCAGTTGAAAATGGCTTTACATGCAATATCTGAAAACACTTCAACAGGAGAGCGAATAAAACATTTATATAACAGATATGGGTTTTTTCATGAATATTGCAAATGCAAACAAGTCAAAAAGCAAAAAAAAAGTTAAATAGTGATTTGAATAGTACACTGTTATAAAAAAAAAACACATAGTAAAAACCTTTTTTAACATTAAAATTTATGCCATTTCTTCAGTACTTTGAGCCTTTGATTCTTTTCCAGGTTAAACAAAAAGTTTCTGTGCATTTGTTGATGCATTTGTTGTTAAAATCATAGATAGCCCCAGGTAATGTGCTCACAAATCCAGTTAATCTAGTGGTATATTGCTTTCGGAGATCTATTATTTGGTTCTCTTTGGTTGTCTGTTTGGATAGTACCCTCAAAGGTGTTCTGTACAAGGTTATGCTGTTGCACCTGAAAAAAGGAGATATTTTCATACATAAGTACATATCCATACATATAATTGATAAGCCAAAATGAACCTTTTCATGTAGAAATTAGTCTTGCTTTAAAGGCGCACAATATAATTTGATGCAAACATTATTATTTTCAATTTTAATGTATTATCATGGTAAACTTTTTTGACTTAAATGGTAAAAAAAAAACATGATTTAGGTACAGATAACCAAATATTAGCCTTAATAAATGTTTTTTTTTTTATTAATGGCTAATGGCCACAAATTTACCGGTTAAACAAGGGCTGTCATAGGACAGTGCTCTCGACTCTATGCTTCGTCTTAGAAATGAATGCATTAATAATTATATGTGCCCATCAAAAACAATAAAGAAAAAAAGTCAATCAAGGGTCATAATTTGTTTTTACGATAGCATCGAGTTATGTAACCTAATTGTGTGATGACTTAGTGACTTAGTTAACTGAGTGAACTATTAAGTGCAATGAATAAACGGTATTGGAGTTATAAGTGAAAATGCCTAGTTGCCCTTAAAGTGACTCTTATTCAAAATCAATATATACACATGTATAACAAACGTAAATTTTGAGTGATCAACTTTAACCTACTTACTATATAATGCAATTATGGAAGATATTAATTACTGATAACAAGTGTTAAAAGATTTACTGTGATCCACTTAAGTATCATGAGATAGAATTATCATATTTTCTGCACCTCTCTTACATATTAAACTCATTATATCCTTCATAAGAACCATTGTTTTCGGCATTTATTCATCCTTTTTGGTACATATTAAAACAATTGTATTTAGTGTGAATTTTTTTATTTCGGAGTAAGAGTGCATCTTTAAACTTTAACCAAACTTTCTTAGTCTATAAAGGGCCATTATTTGTATTCAGGATAACATGGAAGTTATGTTACCTTATTACAGGATGGCCAACTGTGTTAAGTATGAAACAAGTTGAATGAAGTTCATATTAAGAGTAATTAGTAAAAATCCAATGTTGCGCTAAAATATTAACCGGACACAATGTGCCCTAAAACTTCCAAAATCAATCGGGGGCCATAATTTTTATTTAGGATGATATGGATTATGGAATGGTGATGGTCCTGAACAACTGTAAAGTATGATTTGAATGAAATGAATGGTATTTTGGAGTTTTAAGTGAAAATGCCAACTAAAAAACATTAACCGGACTGAAGCGAGAAGTAAAGCCTCCTTAATCTTCAAATTGACAAGCTAAAAAGCACCAAAATATCGCTAATATTTTTTTATCTGTACACAAATCCTTTTTTGTTTTGATCATTTAAGTGATATTTATAGTTGCACTCTCAAAGATTGTCTATTATGACAACTTTTTTATGCCCCCCTTCGGAGTAGAGGGGTATATTGCTTTGCACATGTCGGCAGGTCGGTCTTTCGGTAGACCAAACCTTGTCCGAGTGATATCTCCACAATTCCTTGACCTATGGTCATCAAACTTGACATGAAGGTTGGGCTTAACCAGTAGACGACCCCAATTGATTTTAGAGGTCATCGGGTCAAAGGTCAAGGTCACAGTGACCTTTAACAGGAAAATGTTGTCAAAGCTTGTCCAAGTGGTCTCAACAATGCCTGGACCTATGGTCATCAAACTTAACCTGGAAGCTGGGCCTGACAAGTAAATGACCCCTATTAATTTTAGGGGTCATTGGGTCAAAGGTCAAGGTCAGTGACCTTGAGTGCTAAAAGGTTGTACGCATGATAACTGGACAATGCCTGCAGCCATGGCCCTCAGACTTAAATTGGAAGTTGGGCCTGAGCAGTAAATGAACCCTATTGACATAAGGGGTCATCGGTCAAAGGTCAAGGTCACAGTGACTTTGAATGCAAACTTCCTGGACCTATGGTGATTAAACTTGACATGAAGGTTGGGCATGACGAGTAGATGACCCCTATTGATTTTTGGGGTAATCAGGTTGAAGGTCAAGATCACAGTGACATTAAGAACATCAAGGTTGAAAAAGCTTCTCCGAGTGATAACTCAACAATGCCTGGATATATGGTTATCAAACCTAACATAGAGGCTGGGCCTGACCACTAGATGACCGCTAGGTATTTAGGGCTCATTGGTCAAAGATCACAGTGACCTTGAATGTGAAAAGTTGTTTTGAGTGATTACTTGACAATGCCTGCACCCATAGCCCTCAAAGTTGACTTAGAGGTTAGGCCTGACCGGAAGATATCCCTCTTGATTTATGGGGCATCGGGTTAAAGGTCAAGGTCACAGCGACCTTAAACGCAAAAAGCTTGTATGTGTGATAACTCGACAATGCCTGTACCCTTGGTCTTCAAACTTAACATTTAGGTTGAAGGTGACCAGAAAATGACCCCTGGATTTTGAGGTCAATGGTCAAGGTCACAACACATGTTGTTCATTAAAATGATGTTATTTACTTATTCCCTGCTGCTTAGAGGATACATGTTAATCAGCAAATATCAGTCATCATCTGAAAATAATTAAAAAATGTACTAACTATCCTCACACTTTGAATGGTCATAATCTTTAAACTGCCTTAAAGGCATCTTATGTCCATGACAAATCAGCTGTCATTTCGGTCCATGCATATTTCATTCAATTGTCCAAATAGTCTTGACAACATGGCGCTCAGGGGGGCATGATCTTTGACAAACAACTCTTGTTTATTTATTTTTCTTGGAATGAGCCCATTTTTGCATCAATAAAAAGCAGTGCATGCTGAAAAACAAAACAAACATGAGTTTTCATATTTTCTTTTTGAAAATTTATGTTTTATGCCGAAAAAATATTTTTCTTCAAGCGTTAGTAACTCTTTACCCTTAAAACATTAATTTTTGCATTATATGCTTGATGTCTGCTTAATTTATTAAGTAAACTGGATAGTTGGGAACACATGTCTCAAGTTTCAATGCAATACATGATGTATTTGCTGAGATATTGACCAAAATGCGGTAAAATGCAAACGATTAAAAAAAAATTACCAGAATTTCTTAGTTGAATAAATAAAGGGCAAAAGTAGAGTTATCTAACTTGGGTGAATTGTATAAAGTCTCAATGCAATACATCACGTAAATGCTCAGATAATGTGTGCTTACATGCAAAACCTTCACCAGAATGTTTTATTCGAATCATAAAGAAACAATGATGCGTAATTTTCAAATAAGTTTTTTTCTTATTTCATTTATTAAGTAGTAGGTTGGGTAGTTGGGAATACATAACTTATGTTTCATTGCAATACATGTATTTGCTGAGACAATGACTTGAATAAGGTGCTTTTTTGCAAAACCTAACCAAAGTTTGACGCTTATGCCAGGATGAGTGGTATAGCTCTCCTTTTTCTTTGAATAGTTCAGCTAAAAAGCAATTTCTAGTTTCATTAACTTTTACATTGCACTATAGCAAGAAATGCAATACACACTACACAGAGTTTTTTTCCAGAGTTTATGGTTTTAAATACATGAAATGATTCAAAAAGCAATAAAAACATTTTTTTACTATTTAAATTTATAATGTTAGAAAAGAGAAGTATGAGCATATCTAAAATACCTGTCTCAGACTTGGTCACAAAGGATAATCAAAAAGAGAATGGGTACATAACTTTAAGTTAAAAATAAGTACAATCAGAGTAGGTCATTTTTACCCCAATGCAACATAGCAACTCAAATTACTGTGAAAATGGTGTCACCTTTTTAACTAAATAAAAGAAACATGCATTAACATACAGTTTGTTTGTTTGTTTTTTTGTTGTTGTTTTTTTTTTTTTTTTTTTTTTTTCATAATTTGGATTTATTCAACAATATGCATTTTACATAACATAGTATGACATTACATAATACCAATTTACAAGCATGCTATAAGAATGCAGTTATGTTATTTACGAATAATAATTGAGATACTATGAATGTAAAACCAATCTAAACCGAAAAAAAGACTGGAAAAAAATGAAGGAAAAGAAAAAACCCCTCAAAACATGCATGTTAATGATCTAATTGTTCATTTCGATACATTGTTTTATTCATTTGTACAAACAACTTTTGAAAAAGTGTAGTTACAAAAACAAATTTCTTACAATTGCCCAATTATTTTTAAATTTATCTGAGATATTTGTATTTTTATAAATGCTAACTGAAGGCTATTTCTGAAACCAATTACTGTTGGATAACACACTTTTTTCTTTTACACAGAAAAATAAATTTCTTATATTCTTATAAAAGTATATCAAACTTAAAGTTATTATTCCCAGAACCTAACAATACAAACATAATGTTTATGACAATACTTGAGTCATTTGTATTCAACTTTTGTAGCATATCCTGCAAAACCGGCTGTATTTTATTGCAATCCCAAAATAGATGTAAAGGAGTTTCTTTACAGCATTCACAAAAGGAGCAATTATCATTTTCAACTAGCTTCATTTTATATAATAATGAGTTTGTTGGTAATATTCTATGAAGAACTCTTAATTGTAACCATTGGATGTAAGAATCCTTTGTACACTTACATACACAGCTATAGGCATTTTTCCAATTAATACAGACATTTTCATATTGTAACAGCCATTTGTGTTGACTTGTAGGCATTTTGGTTATAAAATAATGGCATATGCATAAATTGATTAACATTGTCTATGCAAAACCTATCTATATATAACATATATGCATTCATTACATCTTTCCAGAATGTGTTTGACATCTTTTGACAAATAATTTCACAAAATTTCTTACCACAATTCAACATTTTATTTACATCAAATAATACAGACATTTATTTGAAACATTTACTTCTACCATTCAATATATAATTTCGTATCCATTTTAATTTTAAGCTATAAATATAACTTGTCATATCAATCATATTAATACCACCGTCTGGAAAATCTTTTTTGAAAATGTTACTCTTAATATTTGCTTTTCCATTCCACACAAACTCAAAAAATAAATCGTTTAGCTCTTTAACAAAATCATTTGTTGGATTAGGTAAACTAATGAAAAGCTGTGTGAATAATGGTAGTAAAAGTGACTTAACTACCATAAGCCTGCCAATTGGTGTAAGTTTCCTCTTTTTCCAATATGAGATACAGTTTTTAACTTTTAACATTTTTTCATCAAAATTTATCTTACCCATTTGATTTAAATCTACATTCAAAATGTAACCCAAGCAATTTGAATCTAGTATCGCCCCATGATAATTTAAATTTTGTTTTTATGGACCGCGATGAGTATTTCAGTGGTCCTATCCAAACTAATTTGGTCTTATCATAATTAACCTTGAGCCCTGATAATTGTGAAAAATGATACAACAAATCTACAACCTTTTTCACTGTATCCTCAGTACCATCTAACAGAAGAGATGTATCATCAGCAAATTGTGAGATCTTATACTCCTCACCATCAATTACAATACCCTTTACAGTTTGATTGTTTCTTATTATAATTGCCAGAATTTCTGAACATAAAATAAACAAATATGGAGAAATAGAGTCCCCTTGTCTACATCCTCTTCCTATCTTAAAACAACTCAGAAAGGTGTCCATTTAATTGGATTGCCACTTCAGTAGTATACATAAAAATTCTTATCCATTTTTTAAACATATAACCAAATTTGAACAGAGACAAAGTTTTTTCAACAACAACAACAATTACCTTTATTTGTCATGGTAGCATTTGTTACAACAGACTAAAGAATTCAATAAAGCATCGGTAAACAAGATGGTATCGAAGTAAAATTATTACGAAATATAATAATGTTAACATGTACAACTGAAATAAAGCTTTATAAACGTATTTGCGGGTTCAGTGACATGGGTAAAGTTAGTTTCAATGAAATTAAAATATATGGAATCAAACGCCTTTTCAAAATCAATCAGCATCACTAGGCCAGGAATATTCTTATCATCACACGTTTTCATAATATCATACAACAATCTTGCGTTTTCACTTATATTTCGACCTTTTTATGAATCCTGTTTGATCTTTTGAAACTAAGGTATCTAAAACATTTTTCAATCTGTTGGCTATACTTCCTGAAGCTATTTTGTAAATAACATATAAAAGAGTAATAGGTCTCCAATTCTTCAAAAACTGTTTAGGCTTACCGTCTTTTGGTATACATACAATTGTTCCCAGTTTGATATTTCTAGAATATACATACAATTTAATGACAACTAGAGCTGTCATTGGAACAAGAATATCCCCGAAATTCAGCCTGGACACATAAATGGCAAACTTTTTCTTTGAAAAGAGGCCATTACTCCAAGGTTATTGTACACGGCATTTCCATTTATCTTGCTAAACCAATGTTTGTTGTTTAATTACAATCCATTGAGTCATTTAGTAACAGTTCTGACAAGTAACAGTAACAGAACAATAACTCTGTAGTTGGCTGAAATAGATTTATGGTTCTTGTTCATTGCACTTCCTCTCATTGTGGTTTGAAGTTAAATTCCATCATTTAGTTTCAAGTTATGCTCACAACAAGGAAAAGTAGCTAAGGGCAGACACTCTGTTTTAAGCTAAAACAGAGTTATGGTTCTTCTACACTGCACATCCTATCATTGTGCTTTACCATTGTATAAAGTTAACTCGTATACTCCATCCGATAGATTTCAAGATACGTTCCAGACAAGAACATTTACAAAACGCAATAACTTTGTAGTTAGCTGAAATATAGTTTAGGTTCTTACTTACTTCACATCCTCCAATTGTGCTTTACCAATGTATACCGTAATGTTTAATAAAATACCATCCAGTAGTTTACAAGCTATGCTCCTGACTAGATAAAGTAACAAAGGGCAATTACTCTGTAATAAGCCAAAACAGAGTTATAGGTCTATAATATTGCAATTCTTCTCATTATGTTCCATCATAGAATGATGTTCCATCCAATAGTTTTGAAATTATGCTACAGACAAAAAAGGTAACAAAGAAAATAACTCTGTGATAAGCTGAAGTATAGTTATGATTCTTGTACACTGCACTTCCTCCCATTGTACACCAGCATCTTATGAAGTTTAATTAAATTATATCCAGTACTTTACAAGTTATGCTCCATACACGAAAAAGTAACCAAAGGCAATTACTCTGTAGTTAGCTGAAATAGAGTTATGTTCTTGTACACTGCATTTCTTGTTCCAAAAGACCCACCGTCGAACCACAGGGTGACTCCAATTACATTCATTCCATGTTAACTCAGTAACTTTTGAATATCGACTGTCCCATGGATATGTTTTGACAATGAATAATGTTAAGGTGGGTTTGGGGGCACCTGTGTGTTGAATAATATCAATATTTTCTCAAACCAATCATTGTTTTAATATACAAATTGTCACAATGCTGTGGTTTTATCAGATATTAGCTGTTTTTCGTCATTTTGGGCTGTCACAAATGATATAGACTACAGTGTACATGCGATACTATGCATACTGAAGTTGATTAAAACATTTGTTCTTCATTTGTTCATAAGAAGGAAAGATAGATTTATAAAATGCTGCTGTGTTCGCTATTATTTCGTATGCATGCCAGATATCCATTGTCCCAGATTTACGAATGAGATACGTTCCTTAGATTTACAGCCAATTTAATTCGGTTTTAAATGGCAGCTTAATGTCTTAGAAGTGTTCAATCAAACAAAGAACATATATAGATTAACTTCATGAAAAGTACCCTACAGGTATAATGGATAAAAAGAAAGTTTTAGGCTTTGTTTTAATCACAACTGGGTTTGTACAAAAACAATCCATCAGATACGTTCCCAGTCAAGCCTCCATATCTGAAACAAATTGGTGATAATACGTCCTAATCCTATAAATAATTACATGCAGTTATGTGCTTTAATAGTTAACAAAGTACATATATGTCAAATGAACATTGACTAAGTAATTAAGCATTGAATTTAATGGCATCAGATACGTTCGAATAAGGTAAGTTCTAGCAATAATTTAATTGATTAACACCCTGAAATAAATCCAGCAAAACGGTTTATGTGCAAATCATCAAGATTTTAACATCCGCCGGAAACATGATGTAGACATTTTTGTTTATTATACTTCAAGTTTGAATGCGGCGAATGTTTCAAACATCAAGGATACCGGGTACATGAGGAAGACAAAATGACCAAATTTTGCGATAGAAATTGTTATATCCCAATCATTTTAGGATAACTATTAATAAATATATGATTTTAGTAATGCCTTACTAATGGTTATAACATAGTTTAAGTAAATGAAACAGACCATGTAGTACCGGTTGTTTGGGAAAAGTATCCGGATAGCAAATAAATAACGTTTCTTATTCTTGTCAATGTGTCTTACAAGGTATGAATATATGCAAAATATTTTAATAAAACCATGAAAATCAAACAGATTTTTTTTTTTAATTCTAGCAAGATTATAGGCTTATTGAATAATAAAACAGAAAATGTTCAGATAATTACCTGTCTATTAGACAAAGTAGTAAATTGTGTATCTATATGTAAGTATTTATAATTTTACAAGTGTGTACAAAATCCACCATTTATTAGGAAACATGAAGTGGTTATATAACGTAAAGATAGCCTGCGAAGCATGTATATTCATTTATTAAGTTGATGCCAAGTATAAAGAGAAATGGTATGTTGGAAAGGTTACTGGAGTTGACGTAGAAAGTGTGACCGTTGGCATAACATCCATGGAAAAAAGTGGAAGTTAAGTCAAACCGTACAGAGGGCCAAATTACTGTGAAAATGATGAGTTAGAACTTGATATGAAAGACATGATTTATCGTTTTGAAGGCCCAACGCCAACAGGAAAGTCACGAGGACTATTCAAGTTGAAAGAATCTGACATATAGATGATCAAGTCGCGCATACCAAACTAAGTCAGAAGACCTACAGTTGACAATGGGTCCAATTGTTTAATAAACCGGTGTTTTGTACAGAGTATTAAGTATTGTATTGTTATAAGGATGATTCGTAGCATTTGGTGTAAACATGCAAATTAAGCTCGTTATGGTGTTATATTTTTATGCAAATGCTTATAGTCAATAGGAAGTTATTTTGAACACTTTGTGAGACCACTCAAAAATATTCTTATTATTGCTCTATATACAGAAATATATTTAGTTTTAACAAGAGCTGTCACAGTATGTGGCGAATGCCACCGAATGTGACATTGACCTATTAACAAGGTTAGTACATGAAAAGTTGATCTTGCCTTTACAGTCAAACCTGTATTAAGTGGCCACCCTTGGGAAATGATCAAAGTGGCTGCTTATGACAGGTGGCCACTTAATCCAGGTTTGACATTTCCGCCACTTTAGCTTTATTCAGAGATGGAGTATGTATCTTAACCACCACCTCACACCACAATCAATAACATCTGTTTCAATATTATTGAAGAAGGTTGAATACAAATACATGTGTATAAATAAAAAACTTTATTTCAAATTTATAAATAAAATACATTAGATAAATGTTGATACAAGGCATAAACAAAACACACCACCACATATCAGTCTACACATTAACACAACTACATGTATATACACATTTTTAGTTCACTTTTTAAAGTAGTCCGTATATTAAATAAATGTTGATGCATAGCATTAACAAAACACACCACAGATCAGTTTGCACATTTACACAACTACATGTGCATACACATTTCCCGTAATTTTACTCTGTCTTTTTGCCTTTGGATTTCCATTGCTTTCATATTCCTCCACAATTTCACGCATACGCTTAAGTAAGAAATTGATTTGAGTCCGTTCACAGTTAACATCCTTGGCAACATTCTTGCATTACGGCCGTTTTCTAATAACTTTACACACTCGACACGTTCTTTTAGAGTCAAACACTTTCGATTAGTCTTTTTTTTCAGCCATAATCAAAGTTAAAAAAAATATCAACAACAATGCATTGTAAATATCCGTTCGTAGAAATATAAATCCGTGCACTTAGAAAAATAATATTGAAGTGAATAAAAATCGTAACTCGTTTCACGCCGTCGAATGACAATGCACACTGTGAATTCATAATAACCGGTGTTTTTGTCGGTATTTAATAATTAACTTCTTATCTTAATTATTTAATTATCGTATTAATTGTGTCATTAATTGTGTCAATTCTGATCAAAACATTCGCCGACGTGTTATAAACATGATTTCTTGATGAGTAAACACGCATGGCAATCGTGTGATGCAATATTCATTTTCATTGGATGACGGAGATACCCGAGGCCGTCGTTCTTTTCCGTAAACTTCTATGCGCAATTAAAGCTGTGTATTGGAAAAATTTAAAAGCGGAAGTGTCAGTGACAAGGGATTAGTGGCCGCTAATTAGTGATTATATGGCTTCATGGGGACAAAAAATAGTGGCCGTGGCCGCGTTAGACAGTTGGCCGCTTAATGCACGTACATTATATAGTAAAAACGTAAGGGGGGAATTTGGAGTGGCCCGTTAAGGCAGGTGGCCATTTAAAGCAGGTGACCGTTCAACCAGGTTTGACTGTACGTGTCAAATACATATGGCAAGTTATTTTAAATTGCCTCTGAACATAAAAAAATACCACCCATACTTGACAACCTACACTGTTATGTCCTTATATGCAGCACTCCATTGTGAATAAACACTAAGTGTGACCTTGACCTTTGAGGTAGGGTCACGGGTCTTGCACGCGACACGTCGTCTTGGTATGTGGAACACATGTGGCAAGTTATTTTAAAATCTGTCCATACAAGAGAAAGTTACAGCCCGGACACGACAACATATACTCTATGTCCTTATATGCAGCACTCCATTGTGAATAAACACTAAGTGTGACCTTGACCTTTGAGGTAGGGACACGGATCTTGCAGGCGACACGTCGTCTTGGTATGTGGAACACATGTGGCAAGTTATTTTAAAATCTGTCCATACAAGAGAAAGTTACATCCCGGACACGACAACCTATACTCTATGTCCTTATATGCAGCACTCCATTGTGAATAAACACTGTGACCTTGACCTTTGAGGTAGGGACACGAGTCTTGCACGCGACAAGTCATCTTGGTATGTGGAACACATGTGGCAAGTTATTTTAAAATCTGTCCATACAAGGGAAAGTTACAGAGCCGGACGGACGGACAGACAGACGGTGCGATTTTAATATGCCCACCTTCGGGGGCATAAAAAGTAAGATATTTTAATCAGGTACGTTAAGCAAATAATTATAAGCATTTTAATTAGTTTAAAGGCTAAATTAGATCAAAGATTATATGTTACAAAGAGGAAGCTTACTGCTCATGTAAATATTTACAGCCTTACATTATATTTGATGTAATAGAATGATATGTGGTTAAGGTTATACAAATAAAGACAAACTATTAGAACGACTAAACTATGGACATATATATTCAGTGTCAACGTTTATAACTTTTATTCTTTTATTTTATTCGGTTATTCTGATGTAACTGTTTGAAAACAAATCATAACTATTCTCACATTGACATGGGTTGGATCTGAAAAGTTCTTATGACATTTTATGCCTGTTGGTAAATATTCCTGAAGATGTAAGATACGTTATTTTGGTCTTTAAGGATTAATTATATTATTTCTCCTACAAGATAAAATATGCATAAGTATAAACTACCGTAATTCACCTTAGAGTTCGGACACTCTTAAAATTCGGACCCCCATAATTATTTTCAAAAATAATTTATATTGCGTACCTAATTTTCGGACACCAAAAGGACATCAATCATAACTTTCACAGTTACCAAGTTTCACAGACGAAGATTATTGATTTTTATCTTTACAATGCCTGGCTAGATAACTTATTAAACCATATACACCACTGTGACAAGTTAATTAGTTACTACCCATCCTAAAAGATTTATTGCCTGTAGAAAGAGGAAGTGTGAAATATATATTGGAGAATTAAAGAAACAACAAGAGCGGTCACAGTCACAGACAGCTATATCCCCCGCCTTATAGGGACATTTTTTGTAACGAAAGCCAATCAATGGTAAGGGTAGTTTCTCTGGAACATAAGAAATGCGTAAAATTAAGGAAGGGCAATAACTCTTTCAAAAAAGGTCAAATTGCAAAAGCCTGACAATATGCACTGTGTCACTATATAGTCATTAACGTAAGGGGAGTTGCGAAGAAACCAATTTTAAATGTAAAATAAAGAAAAGGCAATAACTCATTCAAAAATGGTCGAATCGCCAAAGCCCAACAATACGCGCTGCATCACTATATAGTCATCAATCTGTGAAAGTTTGGTAGAAATCGCATGAAAAACGTAAGACGAGTTGGGAAGAAACCAATTTTAAATGTAAAAAAGGGCAATAACTCTTTCACAAATGGCTGAATCTCGTAAGCCCGACAATATGCACTGCGTCACTATATAGTCATCAATCTGTGAAAGTTTCGTATAAATCGCATGAAAAACGTAAGGGGAGTTGCGAAGAAACCAATTTTAAATGTAAAAAAAGGGCAATAACTCTTTCAAAAATGGCCGAATCGCGAAAGCCCGACAATATGCGCTGCGTCACTATACAGTCATCAATCTGTGAAAGTTTGGTAGAAATCGCATGAAAAAACGTAAGAGGAGTTGCAAAGAAACCAATTTTAAATGTAAAATAAGCAAAGGGCAATAACTCTTTCAAAAATGGTCAAATCAGGAAAGCCCGACAATATGCGCTGCTTCACTTTATGATCATCAATCTGTGAAAGTTTGGTAGAAATCGCATGAAAAACGTAAGAAGAGTTGCGAAGAAACCAATTTTAAATGTAAAATAAACAAAGGGCTATAACTCTTTCAAAAATGGTCGAATCGCAAAAGCCCGACAATATGCGCTGCTTCACTTTATGGTTATCAATCAGTGAAAGTTATGTAGAAATCGCATAAGAAATGTAAGAGAAGATGCAAAGAAATGAATGTGGGACGGACGGACGCACACACACGCACGGAATCGCGCCTACCATTACTATATCCCCTCGCCTTTTCAAGGCGGGTTATAACAAGAGCAATCAAGGGATAAGGAAAACAAAGACATGACATTTATTTCTGCCAATAAACTTTGAAACTTGTACCACACTTTATAATATAGACTGTTAAGAAGCAATCGTACAGTTATACTTATTGAAACATCAATAAAAGTAACACATTCAATGATATAGGTTACTAATTAATGTGATAAATTAAAGTTTGAAATGAAATACTTAAGTTACTATCGAAAACACCACTCTAACACATTAATCCTGCTTAGCAATGTCCATGCTCTCCGCGAGATCCTCGTGGGCATAACTGTGAGTTATGTGACGTCACACAGTGTGATTGTTTGATCTGAAGCCGATAGAATGTGTTTATTCATTTCAATGCATATATAAAATGGTGTTTAATGGGATTTTAATTAACTTGATGAAGGATTTACACTTAGGCGTAATAACTAAGTTTATGACCATTGATAACTACGGATAAATTAATAAGTGGTAAAATGCAAACATGAAGAAAAAAGCAGGTTTAAAATACATGTAGATAAAATGTAAAAATGGTAATTTTCTATGAATTCGGACAGCAAAAAAAAAATAATTATTTAAAGGTGTCCAAACTCGAAGGTGAAATACGGTATATTATTTAGCAATGTAAAATGTTGGAGTTTTTCATCATAACTAAATATAAATTATAACCTCCCTTACTTTATTTTACCCATTATTGAAAGCACTAGAAAATAATGTTCAGTAGAATTCGACAAACAGAATACTTAACAATTAATATTTAAAATATGTTTGATTGACCGACTACAGATTTTTCATAGTTATCTATTTCAATATGACTGGTGCTTGTTTTAAAACAGAATTATTGTGTTTTGACTATGTTCATCATACTATAATTTGTATATTAAAAAATCTAAAACGTATCTTACAATAGTTAAAGCTGCACTCTCACAGATTGAACTTTTTGCGAACTTTTTATTTTTTTGTCTTGGAACGAACCAATTTTTGCGTAAATGCATGAAAATCAGTTATATTAGACTGCTGACAAAAAATAAGGTTGCAGATTTTTATATTATTAAGTTAAAAAATTGATGTTTTATGCATTTTTCTTAAACCGTTAGTAACGGTTTAAGCCATAAAACATTAATTTTCTAACAGAAATATGAAAATCTGCGAACTGATCTTTTGTCAGCAATCTTTTATCATTGATTTGTAGATATTTACACAAAAATTTGCTGTTTTTAAAACAAACAATAAAAAAGTTGTAAAAGCGTTGTGTCTGTGAGAGTGCAGCTTTAATGTGTTCATAAGCTGATGTGTTGTTTGTTAATTAGGGCCTGTTTGGACCCACGGCGTTCAGTTATATTAAGTTAAAACCTTACTCTTTTGAATGAAATAAAGAAAAATAACTTTCTTGATGTGTCATTTTAACTTAGGATACACATGCGAAAATGCTGAGTTAACGTAGAATGGATGTTAAAACCCCAACAAACTTTGTTTGTCAGGGGTATAAAAACTGAATATAAGTTTGAAACATTATACTAAACAAACAAACGTTACGGTTTGAAAATGGAGAAAAAAGAAAATAGCCTACAAAATGAAAAATACAAATACAAAAAAGCATATTCTTTAAGAAAACACAGAAAGGATGACCAATTTTAAAAAATAAAACAATCATAGAGAAAAATGAAGCTTTCAAACAAAATTAATGTCATCATTCTAAAGAAATACAAAAACTAACAAAAACTAAAGATTATGTGGCAAAATACTGTGATAGATAAGTGTGATAGTAAAGTACATACAAACATGTTATAAAATACATCAATGCATCAGACTGTGATAGTTAAATATGAACACGTACAGTGACCTGTAAACATTTATATCATCCTTTCATAAAATATGTCTGTGTAAAGATAACTTGACAACTTCATAACATGTCTGTGGGCTTTTAATTTTTTCATTTATCAAGATAATTTAATATGTATATGCTCCACTACACTGCTTTTAAAAGTGTTTATGAGTATCTTTAAAATCTTGGAATGAGCAACTCACCAATAACAAAAAATAACTATGTTACCATCATGCAATTATACACAACAAAGACATGTTATCAGAAAATAATTTAAGTACTTGGGTATTTTGAAAGGTCTGAAAAAAAAAAAAAAAACCTGCTATGCCACTTAATCATTTACAAATCATAAAACCAAAGCAAACTTAAATTGCAGACTCTTGTAGTGATTTAATACAGCATAAACTACAACTTAAAATAAAATAAAGTCTGAAATTAAAATAGAAGATATGATTAAGTTGATAAATGCTCACTTTTCATGACCCATTCAGAACACCATGGCAACTTGTGCAAATTAAGTATTCAATTTTTCCTTTCAATGTTATTGAATGATTGTTAATACCTGGATACTGGATCAAGATACTGGATGAAAGATAAATGTACTTCTACTACTAGTTGGTTTTAGAAGGCAAGCAACTTCTTGCTTATTGCCAAACATGAGAAGGTTGGAAAAGCATATTATTTTGGGAAATTATCTTACAGCTCTCTGGCACAATTAAATTTAGTCAGGTGGGTAAGACTTTAAATAGCTCATAGCAAAACGGTCATTCAAACATTTAGATCATCAAGATTCACAAAGGAGACACTCCTAATAATCATGATTAAATGTACTTACCTTTATGATTCAAGATTTGCTTTGTAACAAATGTGCACTCTAACCTCTGCTCTTATTGTAGCACTGACATGCAGCTCATTTTGTTCATTATTTCAGTTGAACTTTATCATACTTTTCCCTCTGCAATATTGTTTATTTCAAGTAGTATTTTGGGAGAAACAATTCCTTCATTTTATATCTGTTAACAATATTGTCTGTTCAGCCATAAAACTTGATCAGTTAGTCCATGTTTGCGTTATTTTTCTCACCACTATTACAATATTTTAGGGCGATATTCTTCTATGAAGATTCTTTTCATTTAATTGAGCCCAAGTCAGCCCAGTTATAGTTTTTGGAGTGCATTGTTTCACAAAAAATCACACATATGCATAATAGTGTGTCAAAACTAGGCACAATTAAAAATGGGTAACAATCATCAAAAATAATCTCAAATGCAGAAAGGCTGGTTTTCAAAGGTGTTCAAAAGTCTTACTTAGAGCCAGCCTGATTATCCTGAAATAAATACAAACATGCTACAGTTTCATAAAAAGAAATAAACTTTTAAATATAGTACATATATGACTATCATCAAGATTTTTTTCTGACTCTCAACAACTAAGTGGCATAGCTTCTAAAATTGATATCAGTACATAATGTAAAACCAATACTAGCGAATTAATGTTCAAGCCTTATTTTTTCCTCAGGGTAATTTAAATTATTTTCTGTTTACAAATGATACAAATGACAATCAATAATATATATATATATATATATCCAAAACCAGCAACTACTTCTGATACTGCAGTATACTTAAAATGTTACTGAATAAGGAAAAACAAAAAAAGCAAAACAGAAGCATTATTTACAATGTCTTGCCAAAAAGCTTGAAAACTTTTTTTCATGAAATTAACATCATATACATAGGCAGTCACAAAACACATAAAAATCGCTATGACAATTTTAGTGGGCAACTAACAAAGGTATCACATAAATCACATGGCATTAATATATAATCTGTTTTATTGCAGAACTAATCTGCTACATGAACTCATTGCCAACCTAACCATCTTCTTGCATTGAACAACAGCAACAGGTTGGCCACATTACAAACATGACTTGTTTTAAATAAGTCATTCTGCAAAAAGTTGCTTAAAAATGAAGCAATGATTATGAATGAACAAGAGCGCCATGGAGCAAATGCCAATGCTCATCTGTCATCGAAAATACGGAGCAGTTTTTGAGACATGCACTCTGGCAGCGAAACCTTTGCCTCTTTTCTCTCCAGAAAGACAGGTCTATAATAAGACAGTAGTTACAGAACGACTGACAGACAATCGCTGTACAAGGATTGGTTGGCTAGATTTCTGACAATCCATCAACAAGCATAAACTTTTAAAACCAGTTTACTTAAATTGGTTTAATTTTGACATTATTATTTCATAGCATTGCTCCTTAAAAATCACATATTGCTTATTGAAATCATTCTTCAATTCAATAGTGACAGTACTGTAAACATTTGCATTTGATCTTTTGAGATGATTGAAATTCAAAAGCAGCTTCTCTTTAATCATAAATGATCCATGAATCTTCTATGCTCGATAGCCTTGTTGCGCCTTTGCTCAACATTAAGCACAAATTTATAGGAAGCCTTTAAGTAGTCCAGATTGGTCATAACACTATGAATCCTACAAAAGTGCTGATGTATGGTGCATCAGAATATATCATTTTCAATCTACTTCACTGTTAATCATCAACATTTAATTATGTCCAGTCATACAGATAGACAATGCAAGACATATAACATATACACAGTGAGTTTGTCAGTGATGAAGACTCATATGAAGAGTCAATTGTTTCATTATAATATATGAACACTCCCTGTTAGTATAGAGGTATTTGAAACCCTTTTTTGACAGATATTATGGATTGGACTTGCTTCAAATTATAAAGGTACATGAAACAACTTATGTACATAACTATGAATGAACATACTGTCAGAAAATATGACATACACAATAACTTGCTAAAAAAATACTCTTTTTTTTAATCTCGGCAAGAATTTCAAAATAATTTATTGAAAGTCTGCTTATAAAGACTTCATATAATATCATGAGAATTGGCTGTTTTTCCCTAAATTTACCTTTTACCTAACAGACATACGTAACATCTGATTATTCAATCATAATTACACATATTGCGATAGATGTATGTAGTTTTATTTTGCAATTTAACTTGGCTAAACATAACTAATAAGGATAATATGCGATATGTACCATTAGGGATACAAGTTTAACGGAAGTCCAGCATCAGAAATGATATCTTAGGAAAGATGTTAAATGTTACAATTCAGATAGTAAAGAAATGGTTGATTTTTTTTATTAAATCGGGAAAAATTTCGGTCTCTTATCTGGGTTAAATATAAAGATAATATTTATATTATATATTTGACATCTATCATATGGAGTCTGCGGCAAACAGCATAAATCAACAATAAACCTTGGTATTCACTTGATAATCTACTAAACAATACCAATAATCTTCAAAATGACTATTTGATATGTGAAAAAACAGCCCATTATGAGACAAAGTCAGAATATACAAGACTGATGAAACATTGTCTCATTTCAAATAGCCAGCAACCATGTTCTTCGGAATAAGATCTTTAAAAGACTGCTGCTTCAAAATTTGGTATAAGTGCTAAAACATCACAAACTGTTACTGAAAGTACTTCAATAATCTCCATAAAAAACATCTGGAGAAAAGTTCATAAGCACATCGTTTATTTAGTATTTGAAATAGACAATACTCCTATGATAAAAGGTAACGAGCGGAGATAATGTGATAATGCTGGATGAAACATACAAACAAGAGCACAAATGAGGTGTTCTTTTAAAGACAATCAAGGGTCTTTACTCAACAGATATTAAACCAGAGTTATTGCTGGATGAAACAAAACATACAGACAAGAGCACAAATGAGGTGTTCTCTTTTCAGACAATCAAGGGTCTTTACTCAACAGATATTAAACCAGAGTTATTGCTGGATGAAACATAACATACAGACACAAATAAGGTGTTATTTTTTTCAGATAAGGGTCATAACTCAACAGATTTTGAACCAGAGTTATAGAACCTGAAACATGTGTGCATAGGGTTCTTGGTTTCATATTTACACATTTAAGGTTGACACGTATGCTCCTGCTAGTACCAGCAATACTTGCACTAACTCAAATACCAATTCTGGTTTTGGAATCAATGTTTTTGTTTTAAGCCACCTTTGAACTTAAATGCGTTTAATATCCAAAAGAACTCTGGTTTTTGCTGACTGTTAAAGGAAGAAACCATATCATTTATTGATAAACAATATTTAAATAATAAATATAAGGTCTGCTTTTTCTCCTACAACTTTCAAAAATTGGCTGTGTTTCCTTGTGGCTTCCATTAAGATCAGATCCTGGTGCCTGTGGCGATATCAGATTATTGTGCCTCGTAAAAAGATCTTATGTTACATTAACTTACATGCCTTACATGACATGGTTAATATGTGAATGGTGAAAGTGTGAGTGTACCATGTAGTGAAGAATCAATGAAAGATGCAATATACATTCATATTAGCATTAAAAAATGTTGATTTGCAATGCAATATCATTACAAATTTATACTTTAAACAGAAATTCAAGGTGCAAAATAGGTTGACTTGTGCACTCTAATTTTAAGTCATTTTGTTTTTAGAAAATTTCTTATTCATATAATGAATTTAATTGACTTATTTTTATATACTAAGCTGTAAATGAAAAAAAAGCTTTGCAAAAAAGCATACTGAATTTCAAATGGCAACTTTAGCATGAAGTTTTTGCAGAATATATGCTTAGTTGATTCATGAATGAGAACCAAGGAATAATAAAATGGTTCTATTAATCGATATATATATATCCCTGTTTAAATATACCATAATACATATCCTATCTTTAATGCTAAACTGAGTGTGAAACCAAACAGAGCATATTGTGACTACAGTCTCCATCTCAAGACAATATGTAATACCATCCAAACTTAACCATGGAAGTTGCATTGAAATCAATGCAGTTTCCAATTGCTTATACAATTCATAAGAATAGCTTATTAAGTATGAACTTCATATTATATATTGTTTCGTTCTGTAGAAACTCCTCAGTTGAGAAAGTTCTCATGATTTTCTATATCTACGTTTTTAAATTTATATACTGATAAAAGTATCAAACACTATAAAGGTTAATCGCTCTTTGTACAAAGAACAATTAATGCAAAACTAAAGTGAGTCAATTGCTAAGATTTAAGTTCATGGCAGTGTTAATCTCAATTGTTCAAACAAACATTTATTCTATGAACATTTGCTCAGTGGTGCACTCAGAATGGCTCTAAACAGATGCAGTGAACATTTATTGCTAATACCAAAGACAACTACAGATTCCTTTTTTGAGAAGTGCTTGTCTCCCCAATTGTGTGGTCATAGGCAAGAAATAATCAATGATGGACATAAAATTTGTACTTTGACCTTTACCTACTAACATCAAAATTGATAGGGGTCATCTACTTATCAAGACCAACTAGCAAACCAGGTATTAAGTTCCTGGGCCCAAGCATTCATAAGTCATGTACCAGAAACTGTTACTTTCCCTCAAGGTCACCTTTGACCTTTTACATACTAAGTTCAAGGGTGCAAGCATTCTTTAGTTTTTTTAGCTGAAACCATTTTTTTACCTCACAGTCACAATGACCTATACCACCACCTTGACCTTTGACCTACTTATCCAAAGCAATAGGGGTCATCAACAAGTCAAGACTAACTGGCATGACCAAGTATGAATTTTCTAGGTGAAAGTCTGATTTACGGACTAACTGACAGACAGGGCAAAAACAATATGTCTCCCCATTGGGGAGACATAATTGTAATGGCTAAACATATTTTGATGCATTCACTTATTGTATGAACTGTCATATCTTTCACTTAAACAATTACACCAAAACAAAATAATCAAATAAATCAAGTGCCGGCCTGTTTAGTACACGACATTATCACTAAAATATCTCCTCAAACTATAAAATTCAGACTAATGCTTGTAAGTTCCCAAACAGAACTAGTAAGAAATTTGTATTAATCAGCAATTTCTTTCCATGTACAATTCTTTCTTGTGTGTTTGTACTTTTAACATAGCTAAACATTCATAACTCATAATTTGCAGCAGTCGTTTTTTTTTAAAAACAAAACATTTCTGGTTGATGAGAAAATGTTACGCAGTTATAATCAACACTTGCTATTATGTAGAGCTGTGCTATGATATGGAAAATAAAGATTGATTCTGATTATTTCTCTCAAAATGTTTCCCACTTATTCATATAAATACAAGTTTTTTGTTGAGATTAAACAGATTTTTCTTTGCGTTTGATTTCTACACATATTTTTTACTCTCCATTATATATAAATTCACAGTACAGTACACACTGGAAATAAAACATAAGTCCAAGAAAATATCTAACTTGCAACACATACTTTTACTTCGAAACTATTTTAGTCTTGTGTATACAAAGCTCAGCTTTTATACAATGCAAAGCAGATCATTGGATTTTAAAGATACACAAGTGACTGAATGAAAATTAATTAATTTCCTGATAAATCATTTTTGTCTCAATATTAACATCAGAGTTGTTATCTTTTGATTAAAATTCATTTAAAATGACATTAAATAGTATGTTTTTGAAAAGGAGCCAACTATTTTTTTACATCATGTAATTTCAAAAATTGTGTCATTGATATTTTGTACAAGCTGAAGTTGTGCTGATTTTGACAGCTGAACAGTGACCAATATTAAACGTTATTTCACTATATTTAGTTATATTAGTTCTACCTGCTGATAAATTTCTATTAACCACAAGAAGGCATATGATTAATTAAATTAGTTATGCCAATGACAAGAATTAAAGTTTTAATTTTTGAAACAACATTATAACAGAATGCTAATTGTAAGTATTATGTCCATTCAGAAACTAATACAACTTTATTAAATCCTCTGCACAAGGGCTCAAAATTGTGTTTCAATTCAACAGTTTCTTTGCCAAAATTGTTCAAATACCGTAAATAAACATTTTAAATTTGACAGATGTAATTACTTTTGCAGTGTTTAAAAGCCCTTCTCTGCTTTTTAAAAAGAAACAGGACATCATTTCAATAAACATATATTCAGCTTTTGATGCTCCATACACCAGCAATTTTACCCAGGTTAATAAATTTTCAAAAATGTTTTTCTTATCATTCAGGTTGGTATCAAATGAATTTTTTTTATCAAATAGCAGACTATATATTGTTCTTAAAACTACATCTCTCAGACCTGAACCATAACTGGCAACTTCAATTAAAAAAAACACATCCCTGCCATTCAAGTTATCCCCCGCTGTAATTCTAGTGCAACAAGATGGATTAGGTTGGCAAAGATGCAGTACAAAACTTAAAGCAAAATCCATGAAGATTAATCCCAGATGTGTATGCAGAATCAAGCAAGGTTCTGTTTTAGGGATGTTGAAGATTAAACAAGTCCACAGTAATTTTCAAAATCAGAGTATCATCTTTGATGTACTTTGGTGACTCAAGCACCGTGTGCGCCACAAACAGTGGGCACCCAGAGGCCACATTCATGTCAGACGAAGGTTTCTTGAAGCTGGAGCTGGTCGGGTCAGGCTGGAAGGAGTCAGTCAGGTTAGTTTGGCCTGAATCCTGGTCCAGCAGCTGCATGGTCACCTTCTGGCGGAATGGCCACGGTAGCAGGTTGTCAAACTCCCCCTTCATGATCACAAAGAAGAGGCTCATGTGGCTGTTCTTGCCCATACCATCACCATTTAGGTACACCTGCAATACATGTAGAAGTATTTACATGACCTTGGGTTATTGCAAATAGCCAGAGTGGATGTGGCATGAAAAGGAACTACAATAATTCCATGTATTCTTGTAAGTAAATACAGCAAACTGGTGATAGTAATTAAAGAATTGAATGATTGCAAAGGAAATAGGCAATGCTGACATTAATTCACAATTAGGCAAATGAGATTTTTCTAATCCAAATCGGACGTTCCACAACGGTGACAGTAAAACCCATAACGCACCCGTGAGCACATCTTATATCCATATCTGTGAGTGTAGAACGGCTGGCTGTAGAGGGACAGAGTTCTCCCTGCAAGGGCGTCAGCTTTGCGACGTGTGTAGTCACGCACCTTCCACAGCAGCAGGCCATCGTAACTCGCTGTCTCCAAAATCTGGAAACGCAAGTCAAGTTCGGCCATCTGGATGTCGATGTTGGCAAACTGACTCTCATGGGATGCAACCTTACGTGTTAGCTCAGCAACTGTAAGACATAAATACTCATTACTAGGTAAGCTTCTAAATTTGTAATAAGATTTGTTGTCTCATTTGCTTTTGAAAACATTATTAAGGTAATTTATACCATCTTAATGACTTTGTGATTAATCAATAATCTCTGATTAAACAGCTTTACTTTTTACTAGATACTCAATTGGTTTATATATACCCGGTATTTATTTTAGCTCATTTGTACACACAGCTATTTATATATAAGACAATATGAATCAATCTCAAGTCTGTTTTCTGGGCTAATAACAGTACTGTGTCCTTTTTGAGAGGCTATGAGAAAATACCCTTGGTGTTAATAAAACATATAACCTCTTGGGTTAGAGGCAGACATCTTTACCTCTGGACCGCTGTCACCCTGGTGTGGCCTGAACTGTTAACCTCTTACATGTAGGTCAGGGTCAGACGCTTTTACTACTAGACCACACTGGGATTGAGCCTACAACCTCTTTGGTGAGGATCAGAAATTAATACCACTAGACCACTCTAAACCTGGTGGGGATAGACACCAGACCTCTTGGATGAGAGGCGGACACCTATATCAGCAAACCACTGTCACCCTGGTTGGGATAGAACCCACAACCTCCAGGTTCAGGGACAGACACATATACCAGAAGACAACTCTCACTCCTTATTTTTAAAGGTTTACATTCTGCAACTCAATGGTTACCACAAGTGTATTTAACCTCTATATTGGTTTATCTACTTCATGTACTACTTCATGCAATTTTACATACAGCTTATTTCATGTTTTGTTGTTACAAAAACAATGATAAAATGTGTATGTTTGATCTACCGGGGGGGGGGGGGGGTATTTATAGGAAAATCGATACTGTTACCAAAATAAACCTTTTTGGAATACCAAGTTATACTAAATTTATTACAAAATCCCTGTATTTTTTGGGGAAACCAATTATCACTGTATAAAAAAGCCAGAATGTCTATCTATGTACTGGAAAATCCACCCTGTTACTTAAATTAACCTTGGAATACCAAATTATACTGAATTTATCACAAAATCCCTGAATTTTTGGTTTTGGAAAACCCATTATCAATCTATAAAAAAGGCCAGCTTACAGCTGTTAGGTTAAACAATTGAGAACTTAACAAACAAGGTAAGCAGTTTTCATAACTTCATGACAATTATAAGTAAAAAGAACAGATATTTTATCTATTACAATGTTTGAATAGAATATATTTGTACTACTATGTATTACTATGCTACTTTTTCATTTTAATAGAATAATTTAGCTTTTCTGAAAAGATCATTTTGTGAAAGTAACCAAAGTAACCAAAGTAAAGGGAGAACTTAATGCATACAGCTATCAATAAATTTTAAGTAAATGAATGGACCAAAAGTTGGTAGAGAAAAACCTCAAATTTTTCTTTTTTTAAGCTTCCAAACCTTTGATAACAGTTACAGTTGAACACCGTTAATCCAAAATCGTACGGACCCAAAAAACTATTTCGGAATAGCAATATTTTGGATTAACAATTTTCAGATATGACAGCGTTTGCCAATTATAGATAACGTGAAATACTGTTAACCAGCAATTACATACACACTACATCACCAAAATGAATTGCTCATCTTCTGACATCGATGTTTGTGTTTGTAACACACACATGCTCAATGTCATTCTTTAACAAGCGCTAATTGTGCTCCATTGTCACCTCAAGCCGATCCTTGAGTGCATTCGAAGTAAGGTGTGAAAAACTATGACATGATCGAGTTCGAAATAAGAATTGATAAATAGGTGTGAAATACCAAATGGGGACCGTAGTTTTTACTTCCGAATAGCGATTATTTTGGACTTGAGGATTTCAGATTAAAGATTAAAAATTCAGTTAAACAAAGAAGGAGGAAATCGGGACCGAAAAATAATTTCGAAACAGCGATAGTTTTGTATAAACAGTGTTCAGAATAGTGTTCAACTGTATTTATACTGTTGGTGATAATTTAAAATATCATCGAAATTTTAAAATATGTAATTTATTCACAATTGGGAGTTAATCATATTTAAAATCATTGGCAATAAACCCTACTCCCACCTTTAAGTAGCTAACATACCTTCTGCACCCCCACCACCAGTCTCCACCTTGTGTTTAAGTTCCTGTACCAGTCTCTCGACTGCGGTGAGCTGGGTGCGCACCTGGGCCATGGCTGTCCGGTTCTCCACGATTTCCCGCCCCTGTGTCTCTACCACGTCCTTCCGTGCCGTCTCTGTAGCAACCTTCTCCAGGTGGATTACACGTTCCGTCAGGTTCACCATTTTCAGCTGAGATGCGGACAGGTTAATGGGTAATTTGGCATGAATACACATGTCCAGTACAACACTTCAGAATTCATATATGAACAATGTCACATACATATACTTACCACATAAATAATAATGAAACACTAAGTTACAATCTATCTGTAAATGAAGTTCAGATGTGATTATTGGGTCTTGGATTGACTATAGCATATTGCACTATTTTCAACAATATACCGAGATAAAACCCATTTTGATATGACAACTGTGACTTCTATCATGATCACAATGGATTTAGCATCCATTTTTACAAATCACAAATTAAGCATGGGTAAAACTTCTCTAGGTATGAACTTCTATGATAGTCAGTATATAACAGTAGTTGAGGTGACAAACTTCTGCAAATATAAATAAAAATGTCATAAAATAGCTGTCTGGGCAATGTTCCACAGTGAAAGTTCTCTATACAATCACAGTATACGACACAAGCCCATTTTAATGTAATAGTTTCATGAGAGTCCTGTGCTAGGATGAACAGGGTTAACATTATGTACATAGAATAAGCATAAATAAATAATAATAAATAATCAGCACTATTGTGACTAAACCTGTCTTTCTAATTCTGCTAATTTTATTCGAACAGATAACATAAAACCAGATGAAATAATACAAATTATGTATATGCTGAGCGTTTTTGGAAAAAAAAGGAATAATTTTTTAAAACTAATAGATAAAATAAGCGTTGTTTACCCTTCAAGTTCTTTACCCCTTGCCTTGCATTTGAGAATACAGCCAAATGTAAGGGTCAGATTAATTTACATAATCCTCAAAGATGAACAGGTAACATAAAGCTTGAAGTTTCCCTACAAACAAAGGTACAGGTCAACATCTTCTATGTTCATGTGATTAAGAAATATTTACCATTCAGGGTGAAAACCAGTACTACCCATTGATAAAGCTAGGAGTGGGGATTGAACCATGGACCCTCTGATCCGGAGTCTGATACTTACACTCACCCATCACCAATGATACAATCACAAATTGTCATTTCTTTTAGTTGTACTTACCTTTTTTTATAACAATCGTTTAGAGATAAACAATGTAACAACTTACCCTTCCTTCTTTGTTCGAATTTGTCATTCGTTCCACTTTTTGTTTTAAATCTCTGACATCAGTTTTCATTCTTTCTTGCTCATCATTCATATCCTAAACAAATATAATTATGCCTGTCATTCATATCTCATTGATTCATTAAAAAAATTGCTATCTTTATCAAACTAGGCTTCAGTTTTCTAGAAGAAAAAAGAAGTAAATGTGTAAGTGGCCAACTGTCTCATCTGAAGTATATATCTTCTAGGAGGGTTTCCTTTACTATACTTAAAAAGTTAATTAACATTTCTGCTAATGTGCAGGTATTATAAAGTACAGGTTCAACTCACAGTGACTTTTCTCTGAAACTCTAGGTGTTTCAGGTCTATCTCCTGTGTGAAGAGTGTTAGTTTCTGGAGGTGGTGCTCCGTCTGGTCATGCATGTGGGCTGCTACCTCGACCTCTGTACCCTGTACACAGTAACATGCAACCCAGTTACCTCTACACAGAAGACTAAATACTTCTACAGCTACAATTGTGAAAGTGTAACAGTAAGTTTTTTTCTCTAACTTTTAAGTTTTGTAGAAGGCAAACTGGACTTCCTCAAATGTTAATGGTTTAAATATTTTATATTTCAAGTGGAAAGAATTCCCTATACTTGTTTAAAATATCAGTATCATATATTGCTTGGTTATTTTATATTGCATGTTTTAGCCAATATTCAGAGAACATCATTTTAAATAGGTTTAAGGTTCATTATGCATTTTGCTAGATTAGTCATAGACTTTTATTGTACATGGAAAACAGTTACATGTACCTTGTGAATGAAAATGTATCCTTTTATGTTCGTACAATGAAATGTTAATCTGTCCAATAGCATACGTATTAATGTCAGGAAAATGAACAAAGTAAATTTTCCAGAAAAATTGTATTTTATCTATACTACCTGATACGAGCATCCTATTCCATTAAAACTGCATTCTTTAGGTCGTCTTCCACATGTTTCCATATGGGCATTCAGCTGCAAAAATGAAATACATGTACATTCAGCAAGGTAACAGTTTAATTTACAGTGTTTGACTTCTCAACAACAATGATTCATTAAACTTGAAAGAATTAGAGCTGTCACAAGAGTGATGAATAACCTCAAATTCCGCCTGGACACAAGAATGGCAAACTATTGCTTTGAAAAGAGGCAATAGCTCCAAGGTTATTGTACACTGCATTTCCGCTTATCATGTTTAACCAATGTGTGTTGTTTATTTAAAATCCATTGAGTAATTTAGAAGTTACGCTTCTGACAAGAAAACATAACAAAGGGCAATTACTCTGTAGTTAACTGAAATAGAGTTATGGTTCTTATACACTGCACTTCTTATTATTGCGCTTTACCATCGTATGAAGTTTAATTCAATACCATCCAACACTTTTAAAGTTATGCTCCTTAAAAAAAAAATACCGACAAAGGGCAATACCTTGTATTTAGCTGAAATAGATTTATAGTTATTGCACACTGCACTTCTTCTCACTGTGCTTTACCAAAGTATGAAGTTTAATCAAATCCCATCCAGTAGTTGTCAAGTGCTCTGGATAAGGAAAAGTGACAAAAGGCAATAACTTTGTAATATTAAAGGTAGAGAAGAGTTATGGTTCTTGTATTCTGCACTTTCGCTCAGTGTAATTTACCACCACATGAAGTTTAATTTAATTCCTTCCAGTATTTTTCAAGCTTTGCTCCGGACAAGAAAAGGTAGCTAAGGGCTATAACTCTGTAACTAGCTGGAACAGATTTATTGTTTTTTTTAGTACACTGCACTTCCTCTGATTGTGCTTTACCATTTTGTAGATTAATTAAAATCCATCCAGTAATTTTCAAGTTATGCTCTAGACAAGAAAAACTGCCACAGACCTACTGACCATTCACAGGGTGACTGCAATATGCTCCCATAAGCTTTATTTGTCAGGGGGTATAATTACACATACAGCAGCTAGTATCAACAATATAACATATTCATGAGGCAAACGTAACCATTTACAGCTAAATAAATCACTGTTTCCAAAACAATATAATGAAATGTTGACTGTAGAGGATAGAAAACTATAAATACTATACAATAATAATATTGAAGTGGCCGGTAAACCATGCAGAAAAAACCATGTAGAAAAAAAATATGTGATATCATCAGTATTATCAATAAATAGATACATGTAATACATTTTATTTATGGAAGTTCAAAAAAAAAACTGATCAAAAAAATACTGACTTCATAACTTTAATGAATGAATTATTACCTGTTGTCTTTTCAATCGCTTTGCACCACATTTGTATGGGCAGTCAAGTGGAACCTCCTCACACTGCTTTTGTAGGTGTTCCTGAAACAAAATGTCCTGTCCTAGATTGTATTTACTTGTAAAAACAGGTCACTCTGAGATATCCATGTAATAAGTATAAATTTTTAACTTGGAATACCAGACATATCTAAAAATATACACTGGAATATACCTGGAAAGCCAAGCTTACTATATTTGTATATATATCTTTACCTTATACCAGTATTTGTTTCATTTTGAAAGAATTGTTGCTGCTTACAGCCAGAAGAGATCAAATGTGCATATATATCAGAGGTATGTTTATAAACCAGTTTTATTTATATATCATTACCTTGAATTCAACAAAAAATAGAAATAATCTATAACCTTCAATGAGAGATTCAGATGAATTCATTGAACTTGTTCTATTTGTTTCAAGTCTTTGTCTGTGTATATTTATGTGAAATAAATCATTAATTTTAATTCATATATATTTAGCAAGAACAGAGGATAAACTGACCTGTGTGTATTTCAGAGGTACATTTATGGCACAGTATTTGCAGGGGAAGGGCCTGAATTCGCAATCCTGGGTAGTGTGTCTCTCCAAACTGTTGTGGGGCAGCTTTTCTGTGCAGCCAAGGTTTTCATGTGTGCAGGGGACTGGTCTGTACTCGCAGGACTCTACATGTCTCTGGAATGTAAAGGTAAAACATCTCAAACTTTTTCATAATATTTGTAAAATAAAATAAGAAATGGCAACGATGATTACTTACTTATTCCAAATGTAAAAAATATCATTACATATAATGGAAGTCCACCTTCCAATTGTATAAAGCAATATCTTTTTATTAATAAACCTCAATCAGTATGGGTGAGTTATAGTTTAGAAGTGTTGCTAAATTTCTTTCTTGTCATTTATATTTGTTCCCAATTGATACAAAGCAAAACAAATATGCATCAAAAAATAGTTTGTAAAATTTAACATACAAGATTATTACATTAATAATTTGTAGCTACATTATGAATTATTTTGTAGTTCTTACATCCAGTTCGACCCATTTGACTTGCTTCTCACATCCGAGCTGTTTGTAAATGCAGAAAACAGGTAAGTTTCTGACTTCCCGACGTCCTCCTGGGTCTGGTGTAATCTATGTACATGTACAACAGTATTACATTCATTACAAGTAGTAGGCAAGTGTTAATTTTACTACTTTAAAAGTTATAGAACTTAGCATTATAATGGTACCAGAATCAGTTTACTATGACTAATACCCTGTGCATGCATGTCTTCAATGAGAACATGGTAATAATTATGGTGAATACCGAAAGTCACAATGTTACAACAGGAGGTACATTTAAATGAGCAAAATAAATATTTTCATGAAAAGGAAAATTGCTTCTTACATCTTTCCTATGAAGTTCTTCACAATCCACTTCACCAGCTGGACATTTCACAGGCTCATTTTTTCCTTCAAACAATTTGGGCACACAGTCTTCACAGATTCGGTGGCCGCAACTTGTCTGCATCGAATTTCGAACTACATTGTGACATATTAAGCACCGATGTTTTGGGTCAAGGCGAACAAATTGAGGTAAACCACCCGGTGTTGCAATGGATGATATTGACATTCTAAGTTAATGTTACAAATATCGTCCACCTTTTCCTTCCAACAATAATGTCATGACCCCATGTGGAATGTATTCCATGCTGAAAAGAAAACATACACATAAGTACATAATGGACAAATATTTCAATGAAGCAATGATTTAAAATACGAACAGGCCAACAATTAGATCTTAAATTAAATATGGGTTAGGTAAATTCCTAGATAATCTCCAAATTATATGCAATCAAGCATACTGACTAGTGAAAATACTGTAATTACCCCCCAATTTTAGTAAAAGTCATAAGAAGTTTGTTGCCAAAATACCTGGAAGAAACTCTAAATTGTTTCTTTTTCAATATAACTTGTAGTTTTCCCCTACTCCAGTGTACCGTGTTAATATTTTCAGACTTGTTCATTTCAATTCAGGCTGGTCTAAATTTGCTGTTCAAAATCCTAATTTCAATCAATGATAATAATAACTAAACTTTGGGATTGCTGATGATTTCCCTCCAATTAAAGTATTTTGTCAAAAATTGGATATAAAAGACAAATCCAAGCATTTTTTAGCATCAGCTTTCAGAAATGATAAATGTTGCAGTTTGTAACAGTGATTAGTTGAACCACAAACAGTAATTAGTTGAACCACAAACATCGAGCTCTGAAAATGTGGATCAAGTAATGATCCAGGGATAATTCTAAAAAGAGATTTTCGCAGTTCTCACATAAAATTGTTTAAATTGCATTGAAAATACATAACTATGAGATATTCTCGCGCTCACTCGTGATTTGTGTGTTTTGTGCCTTTTCCATTTTGTTTTTTTAGCGAATTTCAGCACCATCCTTGACTTACTACTGGCCTCACTTGTTCTGTTTTTTTATAATTGCATCACTCATACATGCCATATTTTCTGGAGACCATTCAGGGGGATTTGTTCAGAAAGGCTGAAAATTCAGGGGGATTTTGGTAGTATTCAGGGGGATTTTTTAGCAGGTTTAAGTTGGCGAAATTTAAAAGCATTTTATAGACGCAAGAGTACGAAAAAATGTATTCACTTATTTTTCCCAATGAAAACCTCTAACTTTTTAATTATACAGAATTATTTTATGTCATGATTTATCATATTCTTATGATACACTGTCATGTCATACTGTAAATTAAATTTATCTTCCTCCAAAGTCTTATAAAAAAAATCTGCATAATACTATCAGCTATGATGGTGTTCAGACACTAAGAGAATGGAATAAATTTTATTACTTTCTTCCTTTTCCAAAATAGTAATATTTCTTTGCCTTTGATCATTACTTTAAATTAATTGATCACTTGTTGTTAAGGTTTCCTTTCGGCATTTATCAAACCTTTTTTAAACAGTCATTTCACCCTTGCGGAGTTGTTTCCTTACATTCAGTTTCACTCACATACTTTGGTTTCACCTTGTCATTATTGCCTGATGTAAAATATCTAAAAAAAAACTAAAAAAACAAAACAAAAAAAACTGGGGAATTTTTATCTCCCGCCGGGAGACCGGGGAATGGATCGAAATTCCGGAGGATTTTCCCCCCCGCATGGAAATATGGCATGTTTGATCACTGTCAACCATACCCACAATAATGTGTGTATAGGGAACTTTTTTTAACATTTGGATATTCACTTGTTCCCTAAACGCCACATACCAATGTAAAATATATTCTTCAACTGTAACTCCACAATATTTAACACTGCATTGTTAAATAAAAACACAAAAGTTCAACATAAATTAATTTCTAGCCAATACACTTCTCTTATTATGCTTAAGTGTTTTATGAAACACAAATTTAGATAGATCTGTCAACAAATCATCTCCATTTTGAACTATCTAGAAGGTGCCCGTTATCTTTCCGCTAAATATACTTAGCGCTGGGATCTGTCGTTCTTGGCTAGGAAAACGACAAGTAGGATATGGACGCGTAGAGTCGCCAACACAAAAATCATCAAAGACTCTGAAGCAGCGGTTTATATGGACTATGTCAACCACTGTCAGCCTGTGCATTATCGATTTTTTACACAGATATCTTCAACAAACTTGCTTCCAAGGATTTTAGCATTTACATTATCGGAAGCTTTCTGAAAACCTTGAAAAGTTTCATCTTTAAAATTTACTTTGACCGAGGTACATTTGTATTTGGTATTAAACCTAAGATTCACACAATCTATGTTATTCTTCATGATATTATTCATAAAGAAAATGACTAGGAAAATCTTTAATGTACATGATATGTTAAATTAGTGATTAAAAATGCTTTGGTAGAAAATGCTACACATGCTTCTCATTCTGATTCATGGAAATTACTGGGTCGCAAGACCTTACTGAAAACTGTTTTGAGCAAAAACAGCACAGCTATTGTTCGCACGTGTCCATATCAATCGAAACCGGTAGACGAAAGGTCATTTGATTTCGTGTAACATAGTACGTATCGTTTTTGTTCATAAGTGTTTTGCCGGTTAATAAAATATTACTTACATGGTTTTACATTATTTATGATACGGTATTAACTAAACAACCACGTTATAAAAACAATGTGAAACGAGGGATAGGGCCCAACAAAGATCTTCAAATGGATTTTTTTGTTTATTTTTAAATAAAACGGGATCCCACTTAAGGGCCTTTTCATTGACCCTTCGCACTGATAAACCGGTTCTGGGAGAGTTCAACAAGTCGGGCGTTATCTGCCCCTGCCACTGTCACCACTGTACGGACCATATAGTAGTTACAAGTGCCATTACCCGGTATAATACCAATTTGATAATTGTTTACAACACAATTACATAGATATATTGTTATAAGAGTACAGTACATGTTATTAAGAACTACTATCTATTTTTAAAATGTATGATTTGGCTGTCGATCAACGTGACAGACACTACTAAAATCGTATATATTTTTTAGGATCAGCTTTCATGTATCACGTATATTTCCAGTATATAAACAGCGGCTAGTTTGAAATTCATTAATTTGATCGGATCTCATCCTAGCAAGTTACCTTAGATCCGTTCAAATTAATGAATGAAAGTTTTGCTAACAAACAATCATATATAATATACTAAATCTAAATTGTAATTAAAATTATCAAAGAGAAGATGAGCAAACTGAATTATTTGAAGTCAGTTACTAAGCTAAGCTAAATTCAATCTTTCTTCAAAGGATTATTGCACAATGTGGTGATTTAGATGCCCTATCTTCTCTAATTAATAAGTCTTTAATGTGTGCAAATTATTTCTAATATATTTTAAAACATTTTAATTGTCAACAAATCTTATGTCATGAAATCAGTTTTTAAATGTTTGATTAGCAATTATGTAAATGCAATATATCTTAAAAATATTACAACTAACCTTCAAATATAATTTCATATAAAAAAGGAGTGGGGGCTATTTGACCGAAATGGGGGCGTTTTGACCATTTTTTCCAAGTGGAGGAAATTTGACCAAAAGTGTAGGGGCTATTTGACCAAAATGGGGGCATTTTGACTTGGGGGCTATTTAACTTGGGGGCTTTTTGACTAGGTTAATTAAAGTTAATTACTTAACTATTTGCAATCTTAATTATGTTTGCAATATTACACTTCACTGGTAATCAATTTAAACTTAGATCAACATATATAAGCTTAACTATTACATTTCATTAATGATAGAATTCAAAATTTTACGAACTACTTCTACTGATGTATTGACATACATCCGAGGTTGTTTTCGATAAAAATGACCGAGGAGTTCCGAATGATTTTCCACACAACATAAACATAATAAACTTTTGAATAGTTGGGAATGCTTCATTTATACAATATTTTAGTCTTAAATTACGATAAAGTGGGCAACATCAAATAAAATGGTATTCGGATTCGACTACTCTCAAATTACAACATTTACAAAGTTTAGGATTTCTTTCAATATTAAGATATCTGCCAGTTTCAGTTTCAAAAGAGTGAGAACACAAACGTTATTTCGACATTTCTTTTTTAATATAATCATTATTTATAACGTCAAGACGTTTCTCAAATTTTAACTCACTTTTAAATAGTCTATAAAAATCTAATTTTGATTGACTAGCTACAGTTGTGTTCCACTCATATGTATGTATACTGGTCATACAATCTTTATTTAAACAGAGGTAAGTAATTAACATCATTATTGAAAGCTGTGAATGTATCGCTGAATCCCATGTTGTCTAACAAAGTTTTTAAGGCAAAAGCCACAGTATTATTTCTATTTAAGTGTTCTGAATAAAAGATATATATAGGATTATCAGTATTTTTAATTATTTTAACCAATACCTCAGTGCACTTTCCTTACGTTTAAAAAACAACGGATATCTACCCAGTTCTCCATGAACTGCTGCACAAGAAGTCTAAGGTTTGACACCTAGCAGGTGTTTGCAAAATTTAAGATGTAATCTATCTACTTCTTTAAAATTGTAAATGCCCCATATTTCAGAGCCATACATCAGAATGGGGGAATGCTTGAACCAAATAATTTTAGTTAAGATTTAACATCAAAATGAACTTTATCTAAAAATGCTTGCAAGCTATTGGGATCCGTAGTGAAAAGAGCAATATCATCGGCAAACAACAACATAAATACAGACAATAATATTATATCTTCAGTAATACCATTGATAGATAAAATAAATAATAATGGAAAAGTGGTTCACCTTGTTTTACACCAAGTGAAACGTAAAAAAAATCAGATATATCCATATTTCTACAGTTGAGTACACACGAGTTGACATTCATATATATTGATTTGAACATCCTTAACATTTTAAAACCCGTACCAGATTTGAATAGTTTTATCCATAAAGCCTCGTGATTAACTGTATCAAACGCCTTTTCATAATCAATATAGGCACAATACAATTTTGATTTCTTAATCAAAACCGCCTGAATAATACTATGCAATATTAATATTGTAATGACCCTGTCATTATGCAGGTTACTCACCTGGACATTTACTTGTCACCTTTCTGTGGAACTAATATACAATACTGAGATATATTTAAAGACTATGATATGTTTTATAAATTTGCACTTACTTAAGGTCATGCATGTTTAGATTCCATCCAATCATTTTATTCCTGTTGCTATGTACATACAAGGAGGGTTCTCCACCCACCTTACATATACGTGTTGAATGTATTTGAACTGATAAGTATAACTGTTTAATCATCTTCGTAATAAGATAAACATTATTTATTAAAAGTTGTCATATAATAATCATTTAGATTTTGAGCCACTTCGTTACTGCTTGATTTTATTATGTCTTGAAGTTGTATTTCAATATTGTAAAGAAACTGTCATGGCTGCCGGACCGCTCGGTGGGCACTGTGAGTACCGCCCTACCGGTCCTTCTGTTCTGTCAGAGCGGTCCTCCGGTGACTGGTCAGCATTTCACCGGTCCTCCGTTGATTGGTTGGACGTTTGGCCGGTCCGGCCGCCATTGGTCAGTTTTGATCACGTGGGCATCTCCTGTTCTCTATATAAACAGCGTTCCTTTCGGGATCAGCAGCTTCAATTCCGAGTTCGGATAGCTCGTTTGGGTTAGGTTACACCCGTATGTTTGAACTGGACTTTTGATGTCTAATAGCTCGTTTAATCTGATCTATTGGTCTAGTAGTTTGACCGTACGTAAGTTCGATAATGTGTAGTAGTTTGACCTTACATAAATAACAAGTTGTTTTAACAAAAGTTAATTGTTACCAAATATAGAAAACGTGAGAGCCCATGCAACTTAAACTGTTATCTGATGACTATACATGTGTTTGATGTCAATGATTTGAAGTTATAAGAATACATTATAAACCGTTAAACGTTCAACTCGGTGTTCGTTGTATTTCAACATCTTCCCTTACTTTTGATGAAGTTTTGCCACGACTGCGTAGGTCGTTACAATATACAATCTGAAGTGCTGTGGTTATCTCTAAATCCAAATCTAAATATAAAATGGGTATCTACTAGGGATGGCAACGAGTACTCGAGTACTCGATCGATCGTCCGAGTACTCGAGTACCAAAAAACTACTCGAGTACTCGGAAAAAAATAATAAAAAAATCTTTAAAAATCACCAAATACACGATTTACAGACGAAGTATCAGATCTGGTTTGTTACCGAGAGGAAAATTTGCGGTCATTTAATCCCGGCTGTGTACACAATTGACTCTAATAAATCAGTTGAGAGTTGTTGTGAGAACTGCGAACTGTCAAGAAAGGGCCACTACGGCAATAAGCACTGATGTCAATTAGCGTTTTGATAGCAGAACTTTCACCTACACAATTCTATTGTTTACCAATTGGAGACCGTTACGAGCATTGATTTCTTAATGGGCGTATTTTAACTATTTTGCAATGATTATCACAAATGATTGGTTGATATCTTAAATCAAGAATTATGAATATTAATGAGGTAAACAACAATAATTACAGTACGAAGTATTTCGTTCATTATTTTTATGTATGCTATTAATTTTTGTCATTGTAATTACACGATCTTGTCTTTCCCGAAAACAAATTCAATTTTTCCGAGTAATCGAGCACCTATTTTACTACACGTTGCCATCCCTAGTATCTACCCAATTCACCACATACATCAACATGTGAAAACGATTGTCTAACGCGTAGTACGGCTTTGCAAAATTTTTAATGTATCTTCTCTAGCTGAGTAGACTTCTTAAATCCCCAAATTTCACACCCGTATATAATAATAGATGAAACAAAGGCATCAAATAATTGCAAAGCTACCCTAGGTTAACATTAATACTTTTTCAGATTTGACAACAAGGTGTTAACTGCTCTTAAGCCTTTACCACATCATGTTTGGGTATTAAGGCTAAAATTGCCAGTATAATTTAATGTTACTCCTAGATAGTTAAACTCATTTACAATATCAACATCTTCGTTTGCATACACCCATTTTTCATTACGTTTTGTGCCACCTCTTTTGCGAAAAATTACAATTTTTGTTTTAGCAATATTGACCTCTAAGCCCCAGGTATTACAATAATTGTATAAACCGTCTAACGACATTTGTTAGTCTTCCGGGGTTTCACCAAGAACAACCATATCATCAGCAAATAACAATAAAATCAAACAAATCTCATGTAATGCTAAACCAAAATCGTTTCTATTTTGTAAAATCAATCCTAAGTATTCCACAAATAATGAAAACATACTCGGGGAAAGTTTCTTTCCTTGCCTTAAGCTACTGCAATATTAAAAAGTCTGAATAGCTATTACAGTGTTTTACACAGGACTTTACTGACTGATACATATTGCATATAATACGTAACATTTTACCATCTAAATTGGATTTATACAACTTTAACCACAGCGCATTGAGATATATGGAATCAATATTTATGCGAAAAGCTACAGAAACAAGCTCAGTAGTAAAACGTTTAAACATAAACTCGGTTTAATGGCACTGGGTAAACGCCAAAGACATAGAACATAAAATCACAAACAAGAAACATGGAAGAACAGCACAAAACTCCACAAGCAGCACAGTGCATACATACTATATATGAAAAACTAGGTATGTTTATCAAGGATTGTTAGGTACCGCCTTGGAACGGTCAGTAAAATGTAAATTTACTGGGGGTTTAAACCAGTTTATGTGCACAAACCTCACCCTTATCACAACAAACCTAAGTAAAGATAAAACGCAAAAGGTAAATCTTATATAAGTAGGCATTAACTTGAGGGAACTTAACAATAAAACAAATAATAATAAACCTATGGGTAAACCCCAAGTACTTCTATGATTACAGATCCCAACTCTATCTGCAGACGGAGGAATACAATTCAGAGCACCTAATGCAAAACACTTTTCAAAGATACGATGCAGTCATTGTTTGAAACTAAGAACATCACACACAGTGTGTGTAAAAGCGACATGTATTAGCTAATCTTTCCTTCCAAATGATTTGAAAATGTAAAATATTTGAAGAAAATGAAGTCACATGCCAAAACACTCCGAGTCAGCCAAAAAAGTTTCAGCCAAAAAAGGTTTTAAAGATAACATGAATTAGCAAATTCTTCATAAAATCAAAGGACTGAAAGCTTAGTTATGTAAGGATGCTATATTCAACCCTATATTTTGTTTCAGGAATTCATCTTCAAAAACTAGAAGGCGGGTGCTCTTCAAAATATTGCCTTTATATCCACGGTTTAAATAAAATTCAAGTAATTGATTGAGTCTATCTGCCCAACTACCTGCTGGAAACATTTTAATTTTACTAAAACAAAGTTTCATGTCAATAAAGCAGCAATTAACGTTTATTTTAGTTTACGTAATTTTGCACAATTGACTGAAGATTAAACACAGCATCGAATGTAGACCTGCCTCTTCTTAAACCAAACTGTGCATCAGATTTATCACCTTTTTATGTTATGGTACGGTTATACCCTTAGTCCAGGCGACTGGAAAATTCCCGGAGTTTAAAATAATATTGAAAATTTCTGTAATATATCCGCCTAATATGTCACATGCTTCTATAAAATACTCATTTAACAATTTATCTTCTCCAGGTGATTAATTCTTCTTAAGCAATAATATAGCTTTAATAATTCAAACTTTATCGTATGTTATTGGGTGATCCAGGTCTCCGAAAACAGTACTAAAATCATTGAAATCATGGTTGGCATTAAAATGTTCAGACTCCTCATTTATATCATGGGTTATATCCGGAAACATCTGCTCGAAATGATTTTTGAAATCTTCCAAGGGTACATTTATATTCGTATTACTTGACTTTTGTGAATGAAAATATGTCCAAAAATCTTTAGTTTTTTACGTTTCAAATTTTCAAACTCTTTACAACGTTTGAATCTAAAAGCTGTGCATTTCTTTGACACAGTAGTTTTAAACACTCGTTTTAATCTACACAGTTCGAATCTATCTATATCTCTATGTGAATTATTATAAATATGTAAGGCATTTTTGTACAAATTCTTAGTATTTCTACATTTTTGATCCAACCATTTAGCCGACTCAGTTACAATACATTTTTCGAAACATGGGAAATTTATAATATGCTTAACAAATAAAGGGTCTGCTACCTCACGTACAATGTCAGTAAACGTATTTACAATATGGTCAACATTTTGTACATCACTATTTTGGACTAAATTGTTAAAATCAATAACTCTAGTAATCATTTTTTTAAAGGCATCCTTCTCCTTATCATTCCATTTCAAAAGTTCACCCAAATATGGTTCTTATTTAAATACATTAGTGTTACCAACAATATCAAAAGACATTAGGACATGGTCACTGAACTCATCTAAATGACAAACAGTGGAGTTTTTAACAAAATTAAAGTTATTTTCATTAATTAACAAATAGTCAATAACACTGGAACCTTTGGTATTAAAGCATGTATATTTACCTACGCCACAGTCCGAACCAAGGCGGCCATTTACTATTCTTAATGTAGTGGCTTTACATAAGTCCAATAATTTATTACTGCCCTTGTCGAGTATCTCGGTAACGAGATATCGCATACATAATTTTTATCATCAATATCAGGTACACTAATACTATCGCTTTTACTTGAAGTTTTAGCATTAAAATCTCTAATAATCATAACAGTGCCTAATGAATTATAATGATTTATATCATCTCCGAGGCATTCGAAGAGATCAACGTCAATGAAATTTGCGATAGGCGATGAGTCACCCCACATATACATTGCTGCAAGATATATATCGTTATCATTATTAAAAAAAAATGCTTATCCATGTTTAGCCATATAATAGTGTCATGTGTATTTTTAACTATAGATATGCCTTCCTAAATGATATTTCGTACATAAATGACAATGCCGCCACTATTTGACATTTGTGTCTAACAGATATTCTGAATCTTCTGCAGAAGTATAACATTGGGGCAGTTGTCGAAACTCTTGCGAAGGGACCGCCGACAACAAAGTACTTTGAAGTTTTGTTTGTTTCAAGAGATGTTGTTGAAAAGCTGCTATCTTCGCCCGAACTAACATATAGAAGGAGGTGTTTTTTTTTCTGTTATAAACTCTCAGATTGTTGAGTGTATGTGGCACTGACTTCCTGTCCATTTAGGGGACTTTGTTGTGAAAAGCATTTTTCAACCTTACGGTAAGGCAATTAACATTGAGGACATGGAAGTGAAATATGGAGTGGCCAAGATCAGGAATTGTGTTAGGATTGTGAAACTAGGGGTGACATAGGAGGAATGGGGGTTATTCCCCAATTGCTTTACTTTCCTTGTGGAAGTTAGGCGTTTGTGATAATGCAGGGACGTGCGCCTTTGTGTCTGAGATGTAAACGTGTGGACACTCGAGGAGCTCCTGCCCGAGGATTGCAACTAAAGCTAGGGCAGATTTTGCAAGTGCGGCCTAAGCCATTACGCTTGAGGCAGACAAACCAGACAGGAATATGCTTTGGAGACGGGGGAAGACCAGGAGGTGCGGGAGGTCACAGCCGAAGGACATGACGGGACTGGATATCAGAAGAGGAAGAAGGAACGTGAGGAGGAGAGCAGATAGAGTGAGGAGGAGAATGAGGTGATGTAAATTAAGACGAGAGGGGAGAAGCGGTCTGGCCAAACGGTGTTCAGTCAGATTCTTCTTGAGAATCCGATGACCCGCACGGAGTCCACTGCCAAGGATTCGGTCATGTATGAGCTCCTGGCTCTACAGAGCCCTACCATGTAATTTTGATTTATTATTTTACATTTAACCATACTGATTTAGATTATGGATTATACAATGTTAATATGGAGAATTTTTTAATCGTAAAATGTACTTTAATTTTGAACTTTGATTCAATAATACGATTTTGCCGGGTTTATTTATATTTAATAAGAGATAATCATTCTTTAATTTCAATAAAACTGTTTCCTCATCCTAAAGAATAACCACTCTCAAATAACCTGTGTCATTTTCTTAAAATGTACTTTTCCTCCACTCAAGTGATGTTTTCTCACAAACGTGTACATTTTAATTATTTTTTAACACTATACAGCCTTCATTCTTCCTTGGACAAGATCCGCTACCAAGGTGTGTTAATTATACACACTTAGGCATAGATTGTAATAAAACGCTCTCGGTACAAGAACGCATGCATCAAAATACGTGGGGCGTATATGAACATTTGCAGTAGTGGCATCGACCCCGACACCATCAGCGCAAAGACATTAAGATTTAAGAGTATTATACACCTCAGTTGTTTTACCAAAAGCTCTTTATGGCTGCTAGCTATGGAACATCTATTCTAAACAGGATATCAAGAGACTCGAAACTGCGCATCATTTCTGCATGAAGCACATGCAATGATTTCAAAGGAACATCTCTACCAAATATGTGTTGATGACGCTTAATATGACATCCATAGAAACTACTATAGACTTTTAAAAGCTTCAACTGTTGTGTCAGCTATGTAGACTATCCAGTCAATACTTATTAAACTACATTCTCATTAACAGGCTAATTCGATTTATGCACTATGATAAACAAAGCGTGGGTTTCATTCCAGATATCTTTTGATTACTACAGAAATCTAGCCTAGTTGAATATTTAACGAAGTCTATTGATACTGGAAAGATTCCATCAAAATACGCATGGAAAAGACTATTGAATCGCATCGTTAAACGCATGAGCTACGATGAAAGAACTATCGAAAACCAAGCCGTTATAAATGTTGTATCTTATAATAGCTGTTCGCCACTATGGGACATTGCAAAAACAAGACCAAGGCTTCGTTCTGTTTGTAACTTAATCTTGAATGAACTAGGACTGTTTATTTCAGGCCAATGTGTTCAGATATGTAAATCCTGTCAATTGTTGACTGATAATATGTGTGTTCATCTTCTTCTGTTTTGTCACGAGAAATATCTATCTTTGCGATACGATATACGACCATTGTGGTCTCGAGACTTATAAGGCGATTATGACAATGACTTGTTCTGACCAATGTGCTCACGTGTTTGCTGTCAGTATAGAAAATGATAACGGCTGCTTAGTAAATTATCCAATTGCATGCACTTGTTTGTTGTTGTTGTTGTTTGTAAATTATGTAAAGCTGTTGGCTATAATCTGGCTTAACATTTTTTTTCTGTTTGAAACTCTCGCAGAGTTTATAATGTTATTTATGTAGTCAGTGTGTTAATAGTATGATAATATACTGATAGTTTTTTTTTATTCTCGGTTTGATAAACTTGCTGAATGATATGATATGTATTCATCAATGTGTATTTACTGTCTATAATGTTGTATATAATTGTATATAAGTTCATCTCTTCAATTTTGGAGGAATAAAATAATCTATCTACCATTACACTCACTTAAACTTCATATACATTTAAACACGTTAAACAAATGATCTTAGAATGGATATTTTTTGTAATCTTTTTTTTATCTCGGAATTTAATCTTATCTGGAGATTTTAATTTCATTTTTAACACCAAACTAGTTAAAATTGGTGGATACCTAGAGAAAGGTGGTCTTAGGTCTAAGTGCTTTTCTTCAATTATTAAAACATATGGTATGACTGATGTTTATAGATACCCAACAACAAATGGTATATTCTTTTGTAGATATAATATAGGTTGTAGATTAGACAGATTCTATTTATCTTCTGAGTTGAAAGATGATGTGTTTGATACTGTATTTTACCATGCTCTATGTCTGATCATGAGTTAATTTATGTTAAATTAAAAATTAATAACAATTTTAGTATCGGGAAATCTAATTGGAAATTGTATAATTAAATATTATTGGATGAAAAAATTGTCAAATATTTTAAGTTTTTGGGATAACATGAAACTATTAATTAAAGAATTTTGTATAGATTATAGTTAATGCAAAAGTACTGAGTATCATAAAGAACTGGGGAATTTAAAAAACAGTATCCAGATATACCATACCCTCTGCTGTGGAGAAGATTTTTATTAAATCTAAAAAATAAGCTTTATGAAGGGTGCCTATATTCGCAGTAGAGCTAATCTAATTAACCAGAATGGAAATATTTCGAGGTTTGTTTTCGTGATGTTGCGTTTTCAAAAGGTAAAGATTTATTATAAATGAAATAGATGATAATAATATAGTGAAGAAATCATCTTTAGAAATATTGAACTCAAGTTTAGTTTTTTTTTTATAAAACTTTGTACACAGCTGAAAATATTGATAGCTCTTTAAATGATATGTTTTTAAATGATCTCCTTAGGATTTCTACTGATGACAATAATGATTTGACATTAAGCCAATCAAAATTAATGAAATCGAATGGATCATAACAAAACACCAGCTAGAGACGGTTTAACGTCTTTATTTTAGCTCTAATTTATTGATATATTTGGTCCATTTTTTTAGAATTTTTTTATCATAAGTTACGAATTTCGTTCTATTTCAGAATCTCAAAAGTTATAGGCCTATTTCTTTATTGAATATAGATAGGAAACTACTGTCAAAAAATACAAACAGATTAAGTAATGTCTGGCCTAGTATAATAGGAATAAGTCAGACATGTTCGATCAAAGGTCGCTCCATTTTCGATAATGTGCATTTAATGAGCAATTTGGTTGATTAGAACCAAAAGTGCTTGTTTTAAAACTTTAGAAATTCAAGAAAAAGCTTTTGATAAAGTATCATGGCCATATATGTTTTCAGTTTTAGAATCCTTCGGATTTGATAAAAAATATATCAAGTGGGTGAAACTTTTTAATATATTTCTAATTAGAAAAGATATCATCAAGAATATGCAAGACATTGTTGATTGGATAGTCAAGCGCAATTTGACACAAAAATAGATTTATATCGTCGACAGACTTTCCGAAATAATGCAAATGCTTTTTGAACCAAAGTCTCATAAAATTTTCTTTCGTAAAATTTGTTCAACTCCTTCATTCGGAACTCATCGGCCATTTTTATCGAAAATAACCTCGGATGTATATGGACGGTTTACATACTCAGAAATTGGTATGTTTAAGTACGCTGCAAGTAGATCGAGTAGTAATTAAATTTAGCAGTTAAACTTTATGACTTAAAACTCTAAGGAATTTTAATTATGTTTGCTATAAGACACTTCACTGGCAATCAATATAAAATTAGATCAATAAATACAAGCTAAAACACTTAATTTAATTATGGATATAATTTTAAAAAAACCCGAACTACTTCTACTGATGTACCGACATACATCCGAGGCTATTTTTTATCATGGTCACATTACTAACTACTAAACATGATTTACTCATATAGTCATTTTTAGATCCAATTAAAGCAGGTCTAAGCATAATTTAACCTTACTAGTAACCGATTTTCTCTTTAACAATTGACCATTATGGCCCAAGGTAAAAAATAACAGAAGCGTTAACGGAATTCTTTTTTAGCAGAAAAGTTGACAGTTCAGTTGAATGAACGGGAATGTGGACGATCAAACCGAAAATTAATTCTGTTAAGTATTGACTTGCACTTTACAGGAAAATGATAAACACTTTTTATATGATTGCGCAATTGCGGTTTCCCTATAATAATGGTAAACATAAACACTTTTATAGGATCGCGCAATTGTGTTTTCCCTATAATTATGATAACATAAACATTTTTATATGATTGCGCAACTGAGTTTGATGATAATCAATAGCCTTACTCAAGTGATAAATTTGAACTTATTAAATGAGGGTACTGGTGTGAGGTCTTGGCCATGCTAACCAGCTAAAGCCCACGGTAGACTCGTGTTCCAGTGTACTCTTGTTTTACTGACCGTTCCAAGGCGGTAATCCCATCATTTAACTGTAATGCAATTTTGATGTTGGTATGGTTTGTTTGTGATGTTTGTATTTGTGTATCTGGTGTAAGTTTTTTGTATGTTTGTATTTGTGTATGTAGTGTTATGTTGTTGTTGGTGTTTGTATTTGTGTATGTGATATTAATAATTATGTTTGTGTCTATACTTCATTGTCGTTAAGGCTCTTGCCTTGTGCCCTTAAACAGTTTTTTTTTTATTTCCGACTACAGGGCTTGTCCCTGTACTTGTCGTTGTATTATTAATAAAACGTTGAGCATGATTAAACACTTGACTTAAGTGTATTGTAATGTGTGAAATAAATGCTTAAATTTTGAAATATTTGTTGTTTTTATTAAAGAAATTAATATTAACATAATTCTTTTAAGCAAATTTATGAATTCGTTTTTGACTTTTGATTTCCGGAAATAGTGGATCTTGGAAGAAAAATACACATATACATATGCTATTAAAACAAATAATTTATTATGATAAAATTTAATTGTGTGCATAGAATATGGTGCAGTCAACGTATCAACACTTAATTTTTGGAAAAGGACAAGATTGCAAGAAAAAAAATGAAATACTGTTTTAAAACATATTTCACACTTTAATCGATGAAATATTACGTTTTACAGAAATACCTTGGTGTTATTTTTTTTTCAAAGAATAGAAAATTTGCAAATGCCAAAAAAAATGTTGTTTATCAAGCGAGAAAAGCTTTATTTAGCCTGTTTGTAAGAAATTTAGATTTACCAATTGATTGCCAATTGAAATTGTTTGATTATTGTATTTTAATACTGTTGCACAAATTTTCTTATATGACTGTGAAGCGTGGGGATTTGTAGTTCTGGCTTCCATAACTTTAATGTTGATATTTATTTTTTTGATGTTTACAACACATTAAAGTTATGGCGTAACCCCCATAGTAAAGTCAACCAGAATCAATTGAGTGTGATGATGCAATGCAATCACATGACCATGATGACGTCGATGGATTCTATTTATAGCATCGAATTCACATTGTTCATTTAGTTGAATCCAATTGCAGTAAGGCTGTAAATACCTTTTGATAAGTAAAAACAATTTATTTATTCCAAATTTGTTATTAGTTATTTATTAATTATTCGAAATAGAAAAAAATAACAGCAAAATAAACACTAGGTCACATGGGTATTTTCTGAAAATCTTGGTGTCACGTGATTAAATTTGAACACAACTATGACCTAGATAAGGAATGCTTGTAATAGGATTTATTAAAATGCTAAATCAACTATCTTTAAAGCGTTTTTTTGGTTTTGAAAATGAGTTTGTGAACTACATTTTACTTAATTAACCTAAGGATACAGCTATTTTGTCTGTACAATGCATACAAGTGAAATAACAGCGTGACATAAAAATGTCACGAATTCTGGTAGGGTTTGGATACGGCGTTCTCTTAGCGAACACATCCAAAAAGGTAATATATAACGTGTTCGCTGAAGTTCTTTAGCTAGGGGATTTGGAGACCTTAGCACAATTGAAAAAATACACACTAATTGTATGAAGCATATTTTAAAGTATAGAAAGGCACCTCATGTTATGCTGTATGGATACTTAGGTAGATTCCTACTTCGTACTGTTATAACGAAACGGGTTAAGTGATTCAGGTATAAACTTATTCACAATAACTACAATTTATTGTCGATATTGTATAAACTACTTTATAATGAGTCAATAAGAAATAATATGCATTATCTGTGGTTATCGTTTCGTTTTTGTGATTTTATGTTTGTGTGTGTTCTATGTCTTTAGCGCTTTCCCTGTGCCATTGAAAGGGATTTATGTTTAAACTTTTGGCTACTGAGCTGGTTTCTGTAGTTTTCACATAAGTATAGAAAATGTTAAGCATATTTTTGATTAATGTGGAATTTGTTTTATACGGCAAAACCAGTACTTTGACGTTACAAAGGAATCTTTGTTAGACCTTGTTGAAAATTCGCTGAATGATCAATACAAGCAATCTTGGAATAGTACTGTAATTTCAAAGTGTTACAATTCTAGGATTTACAAAACTGATCATAAGTTTAAAGATTTTTTATAGTTTAAATCCAGAAATGTTTATCCAGCCGATCATAAATTTCAGACTTTGCAATAATTGTTTGCCCTTTGAGAAGGGTCGCTGGCATGGTATTCAAAGAAATGACCGAACATGTTCTTTATGTAACTTAAATGACATTGGTGATGAATTTCACTACGTTCTGAAATGCACCCACTTTGCAAATGAAAGAAGGAATTATTTACCAGCTTTACAAAGAAATGATGTCAATAATATATACTTCCAAAGGATAATGTGTGAGAATGATTGTCAAAAGCTAATCGACACAAGCAAATTCATATCATTTGTATTTAAAACATTGAGAAATCCACCTGGCAATATAACCTAATATTTTAATGATGAACAGTTCGGCTATAATAAGTTATGGTTAAGTGTATCTTATGTCTTTTCAAATTCAAATATATTATGCTTTAACATCTGACCCCCAAAACCTTGTTCATTAGTTGTTTTTTTATATTTTTATTATATCATATAATAATATAATGTCTACCTCTATGCACATGTATAGTGTGTTGAGCGTAATAAAAGAAAGAGAGAAAGGGGTGTTATCTATAAAAAGAACTAATATTTGACGATTGTGTTTGTGATAAAAGAAATAAAACGACATAATTGATTACTTTATTCAGGACATGCATACACATTGATGTGTAATTTTAAACAAAGAGTGTATGACCAGTGTCAACAGGAGTGGGACACAACTGCAGCTAGCCAATTGAAATTAGAATTTTATAGACTATTTAAAAGTGAGCTATATTACAGAGTAATCTTGACATGCATAATCATAAAATAAACACACCTAAAGAACCATATGATTGCGTTGAAAAAACGTTTTGTGTTCAGCCAAACTCGGAAAAACCTCAGTGAGTATGCTTTGGAGAAGTTAACAGGTATGATTGCGACTTTAACACATTCAACAACCGATGACATCACAAAACTTGAAACAAGTATTTATTCTAACATATCTAAAACCCAAGAAGCTCATTAGAGTGTAAAAATCAAATAGATGGATTTATTAAAACATTCAAGAATGCCGAAAAATCAGACTAAGCTTCAGAAAAGGAATTACTTAGAGAATTAACTACTGGAATGGAATCTGTTATGAACTTTTTGGAGCAAATTATAACAAAATTGATTCTTAAAAACAAGAGGTTGATGAATCAGCTGACGCTAATGAAAAGCACTTTAGAACACTTAAAAACTAAGAAACTGTTATTGAAAAAAGGTTTGCCATAGGTGATTGATTTTACTTAAAAACAAGATTAATCATCAGCAAATGTTGCCGAATTCTAAATTTTATGAAAAGAAATTATAAAAAATAAATAATGAAAAGATAGATTTGAATGTTGATGATAGTTTGAGATTATTGGATAAAGTAAATAAATTAGAAAGTAATTGAAAGTCTTTACAAACGGTTGTTTAAAAACAATAAAGCAGAACAAAACTGAACTAAAACTGCAACTAAATGGTTTAAAGGTTTAAATTAGAAAAGCCGGCAAATATAACGTTAACACTCCAGCTTTTAATTATCCCTGACACGGTTATAGCGTTAACATTCTTTCAATTTGCATCCTTAGTCTTAGATGCTCAAGTAATTGAAAACTTTTACTTTTACAGCACAAACAAACGTGGCAATACTCTTTCAAGATTACTTGAAGCTGGTGTGTATTATTTAAACTTCCCAACGATAAGGCAGATCACATAACTTTGATTGCAAATTTAAGTATTTTATAACTATTAATATACAATGGAACAGAATATAACATTGTCATTAGATACTGGACTAAGATTATATGTACATCAGATATTAAGTATGCTAAACTTGTATATAATATGATGTTAAATGACCTAGATATATATCCAAATAAGCCATCTTGGGCAAAGCATGTTAGAAACATATTACAACGATTAGGACTTAACGATGCTTGGTTATTCCAGACCGTAGGAAATGTTAATTTGTTTTTATATCATGTTAAACAAAGAATAAGTGATCAATATAAGCAAGAATGGAATGCAGATATAGAAAGTTCAAGTAGAGCATTAACGTATAGACTGTTTGCTGATTTTAAATTTCAACCATATTTAGATATTGTTAGCAATGAAAAGTATAGAATCTCACTAACTAAATTACGTGTCTCGTCACATAGACTTTGTATAGAAACAGGTCGATGGAACAAACTTACACCTATTCCAGTTAATGAAAGAGTCTGTTTATTTTGTAACTCTTTAGAAGATGAATTTCACTTTATTTTCGAATGTGAATGTTTCATAGAACTAAGACAAACACTAATAAACAGATATTGCCGTACCAACTCTAATGTTATAAAGTTCAAAGATTTATTACAATCAGAAAGTTGTGTTGTTTTGAAAAAAATAGCAACATTTTGTCTTAAAGCATTTGCTGCAAGAAATTTACTTTTTTACAATTAGTAATACATATATATATATATATATATATATATATATATATATATATATATATATATATATATATATATATATATATATATATATATATATATATATATATATATATATATTAACCATTGTATTTGTATACTGTACTCATGGGCTTATGCCTACTGTATATGTTTTCCCAATAAACCCATATAACAATTTAAATTGACTCGTTGAGTTATAAGTGCCGTGTTTCCATTAGCAATAATTTAACTCTTGATTTAAGAAACTCCAAATTTGGAGCATTAATTGGTTTTGAAGTCAAACCTAACCAAACGGAGTACGAATCTTTATTGCCAGGCATAACTAATTATATTGTTACGCTGTAAGTTCACTGCGATGTTTATGATTCAATTGTTGATGGAAGTTATGAACAGAACAGAACAGAATTTAATTAGACGTATACCATCACAGTACATAGTCAAATAATATCAAACACATTTACAAATATGAATTCAACAAGTCACATACTCCACAACCGATGTAGGTTGAATACAAATAGAAATAAATAAGTTGTCATGATCAAATGCAAATAAATGCACATACATACATAACGTGAGGATGAGCATATTACTACTAGTTATCCTAAGTAAGAAAAATTCTATGTTTTACGGATTCTTTAATATCTTTTGACAGTTTAAATATTATATTTTTATCTTCAGATTTTAACAATTCTATAAACTTATACATGCTTGGTCTAATGTAAAATATACTTTCTTCTAATATCAATATAACAAGGACAAATTAATACAAAATGATATTCATCTTCTATGTCACGTGTGTTACGAACAATACAGCAACGTTCATTTCTGGGAATATTATTAGTTGCATATCTACCTGTATGAATTCTTAGAGAAAGCACCGAAACTCTTAGTCTACTCACATAGAATCGTAAATCATGTGGAAGAATATTTAAGTCTTGCTCGTAGCCTAATGTATCTTTAATACTATCGTACAATTTTAACACACCACTTGTTGCTTTGTCATTAAACCATGTTTGCTTAAAAGTATAAATTATTGTTTGTTTCAATATGCCAACAAATGTGTTAACATCATATAACGATGGATTATTGAAAACAGATTTATAACTATGTTTACTAAGAAAATATTTAACATCAGCAACCCAATTGCGTTTTCTATTTTCGCAATAATTAACGGACATGTCGAATATCTCCGTGTATAACATCGTCAGTACTTGCAACTTTATACCAATATTTCATAATTCTAATATAACGTGATACAAACAATGGATAACGTCCTAATTCTCCATATACTTCACTGTTACATATATTTATACGAATATTTAGAATTATTTTACAAAATTTTAAATGGATTCTTTCAATTTCTTTAGATTTTCCAAATCCCCAAATCTCATACCCATAACTTAAAATTGATATGGTGATGTTATTTACGATTTAAGTAGAGCGAATCTAACAAGAAGCTACCATTTTGAAGAAGAATCCCAGTGAATTGGATAAAACAATCAATATATCCAAAATTGCATCTGCAGATGGCGCAAATTATGGCACTGGCGATAAAATTGTATCATTTAATGACACGGCATCTTTAATTAGTGAATTACGGGTAAAACAAAATGGTACAATTATAAATGACAGAAATAGATTTATTTAGATTAATTGTTTAGAGCAACAAATGTAAAAAGCTTGCTTGGAATGTCTGGGAGCTACGTCAACACAACTGGTGCGAGTGAATATTTTTATTTAGGTAGACAGCGATTACGGTCACAACAACACTACAAACTAACTTGTAACCACCAAGTCAAATTCAAATCAGTTTACCACTTCAGATAACGGTACAGTTAATTACAGTCTCTGAACGTAGATATTTTAGGGCTCAGTAAAAAACATTATGTTTATTATATCACGTATTCCGAATATGCAACGGTTTAAGTGAGGATTTGGAGTCTGATATGCAAGATGGCGGCGAAACAATGACAAAATAGGATTTTCGGAACCTGTTTTCGCCTGGTAAGTAGTATTAAGTATAGATTTCCAAAATATCATGACGCGCAATCGGCTCACAAAGACCATGCCTCCCTCGGCTTTTTATTTCATGCTTTTAGGTTACGGAATAAAAAAGTTATTGAAGGAAAACCTTTGACCATTCTGTTGTTTACAAATGTGCGAAGCGAGAATTTGATACTTGAAAGGACGTTTCAACTCCCAAAACACAATTGTTTGCAATGGTTTCTATTTTAACATTATTTAAATGTGGTATTTTAATTTCATGACAATTCCTTCGCTGTACAAGAGCCTTCATGGTCATTTTTTTGTTTAACCACCTAAATGTGTGCTGATAACAGTTAAACCACCTTTTGGCATCTGAACTGAAACATATTTGACGAGCTTTTATAAATGAAAACAAACTGTGTGACAAATAAAACTTGTGACAAACGTTGCATAATATTATACTACCACGTGTTGAATACTTTCTATAAAAATATTTTAAAGCGATATACTTGTATATTGTTTACTGTCGATATAAATAAAATGTGTATTTCATTTTAAGTTACTATTAAATAGTGTAAGTTGACCATTGCAAATCACTGTTGCTTTTTTATAGATCGTTTCAAATGAAGACATTCAAGTAGCGTTCGTATAAAGTACCACCGGACATCGGCATCTGTATTGACGACGAGTCCGAAAGCAGTGCTGCGAACTTAGTTGACGCTAGTAAAACATGTCTGACATCAGATGAAGTCTATGAAGACTCCATTCCAGGCATCAGTTAATGTTTGCCAACAGTGAAAGTTAGGTAACTGACAATCAAAACTAATAAAATGAAAAATAAAGATTTAAAAGTTCTACTTTTTTTAAGGAAAACACAAAGTGCATGGACCGACCATTTGTTATTTTCCCGCCTTTTGCCAGAGCATGTTTCTGCAAAAAAAGCTATTGTCTTAACATTTTAGTTCATTTCTTTATTTGTCTGTCAAATGCCATGTTTAACGTTCATATTCAATATAACTGTGTTTTATCTTAATTCTTAAGTTTTTGTTTTCAACTCCAGAGACCATCAATTTGATAAACCAAACTGGTATACTACTCAACAAGATACACTGCAAAATGATGAACATAATGTGTGTGTTTTTTATAACATTTTCCACAAGTTTGATGTATATATCTATATAAAACAAGTAATTTCGCTAGAAAACACTATGGTTAATGGTCTGTGTACTTTATCTGGTAATTAGGAGCATTTGTCAAGTGATATACTCAAATACATGTATTTAAAATTCAGACACATTTATATTAGGTCAAATAAAAAAGAATTTTAACATTTGAAACTGAAATTTGACCTTGACCTTGGTCACACGGATCTGGATAGTTAACATGAAGGAGTGTCCTGTCATGCAGTAAATATGTGAAGTAATTTTGATAACCATGATTGTTCAACAAATTTCCATCTTAAAAACCTTAAGTGTGAGCTTGAACTTGGATATATACACAGCAACTCCTTTTGTTATAAGGAACATTTGTGACCAATTATTTTGAATCTCATTTTGCATGGGAAAGTTATGGTTCCAACACTTATTGTAGGCAATTTGAACTTCCACCTTTAAATCAGAAAACGGCATTTAAAAGAAATGTCGGCAGTATAAAAGCTATGAATACGTCGCCTACAGGCGCTTAACACAGTTCTATAGAGTTTGCATTGACACTGCACTGAAGATACAGGTGTGACTCGAGGAACTGAAGTAAGATGGGCGCAATCTGTTTACATGCACCCCTACCTCAGACTTTTATTTCGTATATTTTAACTGTGGCAGGGGGTTGGGGTCCTCGACTTTATAAAAAAATCTTAGTCCGAAAGCGTGAATATTTAGCGTATCTTATTGTTTTTCTCCGATATTTACATAAAAAGTAAACATACACGATTGAAGGCACGTCTTGTTCTTTCTACCGACCATTGATATCAGCTCATACCAGCAGAAGAGTTATAGAGGGCAAGGTTAATATCAATAGCTATACACTTTTGATCAGACCAATTATTTTGTTCCTAGAGTCAAACTAACAAAGGAGAGCATAGATGTATAAGAAGCTTGTTTGTATAATTTACATATGTTAATTATAGATGGACAATCAAACGGAATAATCCATATAAAATTATATAGAAAAATAGACAGTAAACAGTAGACAATAAATAAATACCACATTTAAATAATGTTAATGTAGGAAACATCGGAAAAAATGTGTTTTGGGAGCTGGAACGTCCTTAAAAGTATCAAATTCTCGCTTCGCACATTTGTAAACAACAGACTGGTCGAAGGTTTTCCTTCGATTACTTTTTTATTCCGTAACCTAGAAGCATGAAATAAAAAGCCGAGGGAGGCATGGTAATTGTAGAGCCGAATGCGCGTCATGATATTTTGGAAATATATACTTAATTCTATTCTAGCAGGCGAAAAAAGGTTCCGAAAAACCTATATCGTCATTGTTTCGCCGCCATAACATAACTGTGGTCAATTATAATAATATGTATACATGTGTTTGTTTATATTCCACAAATTGCACAAAATTGTACCGTTATAAGTAATAAACATAAACGTCTGGTATTGGCAAATATCATAAGATATTATAATAAACAATATAACATTAAATATATTCATTGTACAAATTAAACAGCTATGCTGTGAAAGGAACACCGTTTTATTTACTTGTGCCCATTTTCCATAAAAAACCCTAATTTCCATAAACTATTAAATATTTACGCTGTAAACTAAACACTGTTATAATTACTTGTGTCCAATTTTCCGTACAAGTTGTCATTTGAAATAATGCAGCAGTTTTCAATAACTGTACATCCTCTTTATAACCGTCACAAATGTAGAAGCACAGGCACTGTTCCTCAGAAGTTGTTCCAAGTTATACACTCGTACTACGCTTGTATTGGCAAAAATGTATACCCACATCTACATGTTCATATTCCCACGTTGTGATGCCCGTTCCGATCACTGCAAGGAAGAAAATAAATCAAATGACGACAGATGTGAACACCCACGGTGAAATTGACACAAAAAAAACGCATGTTTTTTTTTTCCCTTACAAACTTTAATAAACAAGAGCTGTTACAGTAAGTGACGAATGTCCCTGAAGTACCATCCAGTTCACTTCATTATGCAATAGCTAATATGCTTACATTCAGGAAGAGCTTACATTAACTGTAAGCATATGCCAGACCCCATGATGGTTAACCTCAAGGGGATGAATTAAGAGGAAGGCTCGTGAGTCTTGCACGCTACACATCGTCTTGGTGTAATGAACACATTCTTTAATGCCAATTTCTTTAAAAGTACCTACGTACAAGACAAGGAACAGCCGGATATGGATGTTATATGTGCATTTATGTAGCATTCCATAATGATGAAACTCTTAGTTCGAGTTGAGTCGTGTGTCTTGCATGCAAACCTTTACCTATATGTACGGAATACATGTTCCAGTTAATTTAAAAATACCTCCCTTCCTGACAAATATTACAGCCCTGGCACGATCAACTATATTCTACGTTAATATGCAGCAATCCATTATAATTTAACTATATGTACGACCTTGTTTTTGTGGTAGGGTCGTGGATCTTGCAAACTACACATCGTCATTATGTACCGAACAGTGCCATTTTTTATTTTAAAAATCCTCCCGTTGTGACTACGTAATATCCCGGACACGACCAACTATACTGTAAATATGCATATATGCAGCATCCATAATGATAAACATGAAAGTGTGACCTTGACCTTCGAGATGGAGACCTGAGTCTTGCATGCGACACTTCGTTCTTATGTACCGAACACATGTACCGCATTCAAAACAAATTTGGAATCGGTGATGCATACCACCCATGTTTTATAACTTGCGAAAACAATAACAAAATGGTTCTTTATAAAAACAAACACATACAGCTAATAGATTAATTAAGAGTAATTGATGTTTTTGAAGGAAAAAGTAAAATATCAAATTATACCACACTAGGTCATTTTAGGTAAACGACCATACTTTTTAAATCATTTTAAAGGGGTGCGAATAAAGCCTCAGTGGAGCGAAATCATTGTTTAAGATTATACTATCAAGAAACAATTAAAAAGAATTGATAACTACGAAATGTCTCATTAATATTGTTTTATGTTTGTCCCCACTAACCCGACCAACCATATAAAGTGGGTCTTAAAAAACGAGAACAATAGTTATGCCAACCTTCCTTACCTAAATGTTTCAAGATGTCAGCGGAACAGATAATTTCATGTAAGTTATTTTTAACCTGACTTTGAACGTCGTACGCTTTTCTGAGTCTGAAACTCATGCAGGTTAATAATTAAGTGACAAATGGACACTGTACCCCAAACCATGTATGCATGCTTATAATAAATTGGTATCTATAGTCGAAGGAAGCTCATTTCCCTACCTTTCAAAAATGTGGTCGTTCGCTTAAAATTTCCGAGTGCGGTCGTTCCCATAATTTGATATTTAACAATTTCATTAAAAATCAATTTACCTTGCAAAATGACACCTAATGGTATATTTTACTTTTTAGATATGCGTTTCGTAAAAAAAAACAGTTGCAAATATCCGTTTCAGTTTATCCGCAAGTTATACAAAACTTGTGGTCATCTGCATATCCGATTCCAAACTTGTTTTAAATGTTCGCAAAAAGAACTTCACCAATAATTACAGACAATTTACCACATCAATACACCATATAAAAGCCATAATCAAGTGGCATATGGAGGGCTAGGTTTTATTTTATTTTTTATTTAGTTTTATTCGATTACCGTTAAGAAGGAAATAACAAAAACATACCTTTTGTTGTGTACATTCGGCCGTGGTCGCACACATTTGTGGTGACGTCACATTACTACAATGGCATAATTACACATAATTAAACTCTTATACACACTGTAGTGTAATGGTTATTCACTGTTGGTATAATATATAAATGCTAATGTATTGAATTGGAGGATAATTTCACATGTCACATCTAAATTTCTTTCACCGATTGAACACAAAGCAACATTACACAAATGGTGTAACTATGCAATTATGGGCCATAAAATTCAATAAACACTTCCTCTGAGATACAATAATCATACAATAATCATACAATAATCATAAGTTTGCGCTGAGTTTTAAACAAATACCAAACATACATTGAAGGAATGTTAAAAGTCAAGTGGGTTGATTATGCAAGTATGGGTCTTGGGATAAAGAAATGTTCTTCTCTGAATTGTTTTTATTCTATTTTAATATTGATATAACAACTCGTGTGTGTAAAATAAAAAATAAAAAAAATAAAAGCAGATGGTCATAAACATACAATATGATTAAAAGTATTTATCAAAACGTTACAGTTCTGGCGCTGTGTACAGTTGCTATTTGACTTACATGCAATTTGTTCTTGATATTGGTACAACAACTAATTTCCAATAATTTTTCAAACATCCTTGATTGCCAAGGGATGAAAATAGGTTACAACCGGTCACAAGAGTTATGGTTCTAAGAAATGTATTCAACATCGCCATCATGCTTCAAGTTTCGTTGACTACCAAAGCTTAGAGTAAGATACATTGAAATCCAACAAATATTCTGTTTCATTTATGCAATGTCAATTTAATTGGCAAAAAGGGACAAAACATCGTGACGTCATTTTGGTCGCATAATTTCAGATTTTATCAACCGACAGAGTGAACGCTGCGTTTCTATTTTTGAGCAATACCTCAACGAAAATCCATCCTCATAACTTGATAAGGATTGGAAATGGGCAAACAACCGACTCCATAACATGATTAGGTATGAAAACGGGCACAACCGAGCCCATTGTTGATAAAGCTTTGAAATAGGCATACAATCGACTCCATAACTTGATAGGGATTGGAAATGGGTACACAGCCGACTCCATAACTTGATAAGGATTCGAAAAGGGCACATAACACGAGTCCATCCATAATATAAGTGCACCTGCACAAAATGTATGACCAATAACAATACCGAAATTATTGACTTTTGGGTACACAAACAATACCAACTTAATTCATATGCATAAGATATAGAGGTGTTTTTTTTAAATTTCAGTGTAAGATCGTATTTTATTTCATGAGTGTCACAGAAAAATATAATTTAACGAGTGACGATCGTACACTGAAATAAACAAATTTTCTGTTTCTTTTATGCTTATTTTCGGAGTTTTATTAGTATCTTAAATTATTTTCTTAATTACCCCCTTTTTGATAAGAGTGTTTTTAATGTTGTCGTAATTTCCAGTTTCACAGAGACTTCGAACGGTAGTCTTTAGTTTACACACTCGTGGCCTTGTTGCAGACTTATTTTATACAATGGTTTTAGTACATTTTTCTAGTCATTTAGTGTTGATTTCATTCACTCACTTTATATGACTAAATAAGTAATCACTTATGAGTTATAAGACCGCATTTAAGTTGCCATGACCCAGCTCTTAAGTTTCAATGCATGTGTAGTTACGTTGATTTTGGGTGGTCCGTAATATAGCTTTTTAGCCATGTATTACAACGTTTCTATTAACTAGGTGCCTATTATATGCACAGTGTTGTTTGTGGAGTTTTGTGCTGTTGTTCTATGTTTCTTGTTTGTATTTTGTGTGTGTTCTATGTTTTTGGCGTTTTCCCTGTGCCATTGAACATAATTTATGTTTAAACTTTTGGCTACTGAGCTTGTTTCTGTAGTTTTTCACATTATTACATACGCCGCTACCCGTGAGACGCCCCTCACGCAAAATTAAAGTTGATGGCGAGGCTGTCAATTTCCTATTTCCAGTTTAATGAGAAAACGTTCTCTGATATTCTTTTTAAAGTTTATTACTCGGTCGTTTTAGTGCAAAAAATATCAGCATTAGTCACTTTTATTTTAAGCAGGGCATGAATACTTAACCAAATTACTTCGCCGTCATGTATTGAATGAACATTTGAAAGGTCGAACGTGTTAGCAACACTATTGCGGATACTTATTCGATATAAAACATTTTTCTTAGTTTTAGAGTTTGTTTCATGATAAATTCCGTCATCTCACTGTCAGAGACCAGTCTGATTTGCTTGAAGACAGGTCAATTTCCAGGTAAACAGTGAATACCACGCTAGATTGTTGACAAATTTTGAGGCGTTAGTAGGGTTTAAATAATATGTTAATTGTGGTGTGAATTTTCCGGGAAGTTCGTATTGCAACGACAAACAATTCAAACTATGTTTGAACGATGATAAATTTGTAACAACAAAGGAATTTAAAAGTAGTTCTGAAAGTTGATATTTTCACTCCTTATTTTGCAGTGAAAATATCAAATTGATATTTTCACTGTTGTTATTTCACCGTTAAAACCCCATATTTCATCGTAAAGCATGAAAGAAAGTATTCTATTAAACGAGTGTCATAGAAAATATAGTTTTTCTATGATCACGAATGAAATTAAATACGTTCTTACACTGAAATTAACAAATTTTCTGTTTCTTTTATGCTTATTTTCCGAGTTTTATAGTATTTTTATTTATTTTCTTAATTACCCCCTTTTTTGAAAAGGATGTTCTTTTACGCCGCTACCCGTAGGACGCCCCTCACGCTAAATTATACTTTTTTATAGCTAGTGACGTGGCTGTCAATTTCTATTCACGGTTTGTTGAGAAAAAGTTCTCTTATATTCTTTTTTATAGGTAATTATTCGCTCGTTTTTTAGTGCAAAGATTTTATGAACAGTTATCAATGAAAGTTTATTAGTGCATCTATTTTCCAAAAAATGACGAAAACACTTTTATTTTAAGCGGGACATGAATACATATCCAACTTATTACGCCGCCATTTATTGAATGAAAATTTGAAAGGTCGAATGTGTTAGGAAAACAATTGCTGATAGTCATTGGATATAAAACATGTTTTCTTAGTGTTAGATTGTGTTTCGTGATATATGGATATTCAGTCAAGTTACTGTCGAGGACCACGCTAGGTTGTTGACACATTTTGAGGCGTGGGAGGGGTAAAAAAATATCGGTTTATCTGTAAATTGTTGTGTGAATTTTCCGGGAAGTTTGTATTACGTATTGCAACGTCCAACAGTTCAAAATTCACTCGAAAAATGATATAACATTCTATCTATGTTCGAACAGTTGTTTTCGAATGTAATTAGTTTGGTGTGAACACAAATGTTCGAACATTCAGCTTCAAGATCAAGGAAACGTTTGAAAAACGGGATAACCATTTTTGCAATAAACGGTAAGTTGTTAATTTTAAAATATATCTCTATTATAAGTTATGTAACATTTTTTTTTAAATTTTAAATATTTTCTTTGCGAACATTTTATGCTTCAAAGTCAAGTGTTCTGTTTCGATCAAGGGGAAGAAACTTCAACGGATTTTAAAAGTAGTTTTGAAAGTTGATATTTTCACTCCTTATTTTGTAGTGAAAATATCAAATTGATATTTTAACTGTTGTTATTTCACTGATTTAACTCCATATTTCACCGAAAAGCATGAAAGAAATATACTTACACTAACATAATAAATACTTGCCCTGCAGAAACCGGAGAAGATGATTCGGCTAAACACCGGCCATGAATGTTGCAAGATATGTCGTGCGACTATTCTCTGCTGTGCTGCTTTCTGGTCATTGTTGTAGTTCGGCGAATATTTTCATTTTCTGAAAGATATATACCTGCATGAACATGAATGAGGTACTTGTAAAGCACTTTATACACACATATAAAATAACGGCAACTTGTTGACCATTGGAATGTGAATTTCAACGGCGCATTATAATTTCGGAAACAGCAACCTTTATTCACCTCATCCTAAGAAGATAAGATCGGAAACGCAATATATAGTAAATAATAATAATAATAATAATAATAATAATAATATAAACATAAGCTCACAGAACGTTTTTAAGGTAAATGTATAAATATAAAAATATGCATAATAGCTATAAAGAGGAAAACAATATTAAGACATTATCATGTACTCAAACTAGGATCATATGCACATGTCGTTAAGTGGACAAGATACTGCATATATTATATATCACATTCAAATTTAATAAATAAATGAATTGTTCTCATACTTAATATTTGATATTACGTAACATTAACAGAGTCTGTTTTTGACCTTATGCTTATGAATAAATAAATGGTTTAGGAGCACCTATTTGGGAACGGCACCGGGAATCAACACGCACCATACAAAGGTATTGTATTGAGAGGTGGTAAATTGAAATGAAGCTTAAAGCATATACACATTGATGGACGAAAAAAAGGCCTATGTCTAAAAATAAAATCAGATACTTGGAACGAGTATACATATTTGATGGCGTTTCGTAAAAGTATGTCATGGAAGTGGAACGGTAAATGTATCTTAGAATATAAGATGGCTTAAGTAGGTCAACTAATATCGACTCAAACAAATATCTGAGGCGATAAAGGCATGTCACAGAATCAAAATGAAGCTGGATTTACATGAAAGAAGAATGTGGGATGTAACATATACTGTTTAATCTTGCTGAAGGGCCAGCAGCTATGCAAAAGTGAGTGGGCAATGTCAAAAACTAAAAAGTTTAAAAAATACATGTTTTATTTAGCTTTGAGGAACGATCTTTTTTGGAAGTGAAACATGTATTCTTGGCGACATGTTTTGGTATAGCTAGAAGTTCAACAAATTTTACAAAATAAGATTTTAACAGATTTTGGATAAAAAAGCATTCACATTATTACGGAAAGGTCTGTCGACATTAGTACTTCGTCTTTTCGTCAAAATGCCCCAAACTACCTATTCAACACTGTCTTGAGATATCTTGATGATATATTGTCAAAAGAGAAAGTTATTTTAGAAAAATAATGAAATTTCGTGGATGAAATTCATTTCCGGGTTAAAAAAATGCATATATCTTTTTTAAAATAGCCGCAATCAACACAAAGCCACAAGACAGTGTTGATTGGGCAGTTCCAATAAATTTGATGCACAAACATATTCTTTTTGTATTAAGAAATTTCCGGGGAAATGTAAATGCTTTTTGATTGGGAATCTGATAGAATATTCCTTCGTAAAAAATGCTCAGCTCCTAACTACATTGCATGTTCCATCAGATATATGCGTCATGTTTGTTAAATATTGAACCTCAAAACTAAATAGAAGTTGAATTTTTAATCATTTAAAATTTTGGTCCCTCAATCGACTCTGTTTGCATCGCTGCCGGCCCTTAATATAAATTAATTTCTTCATCTTATAAATTATATTTTTAACTAATTCTTCGTTTACTTTCAACAAATAGTTTTAGCAATAATTAATATCCATTGTTTGATAATTAACACTCCTTTATGTGTTTATAATACTTTTTTATTTGTGCAATGCTGCTTGTTTTGTTTCATTATTTATGCGAAAAACTACAGAAAAGCTCAGTAGCAAATAGTTTAAACCCGGTTTAATGGCACTGGGTAAACGCCAAAGACATAGAACATAAAAACAAAAATCACAAACATGAAACATGGAAGAACAGCACAAAACTCCACAAACAGCACAGTGCATACATACTAGATATAAAAAACTAGGTATGTTTATCAAGGATTGCTAGTATACCGCCTTGGAACGGTCAGTAAATTGTAATTTTACTGGGGGTTAAAACCAGTTTGTGTGCAACCTCACTCTTATCCCAACAATCCTGAATAAAGTAAAAAACACGTAAATGGTTGAACGTCCCAGGTGTTTCTTTAACATTTGCTTTCTAGTTTTTGCCATATCTCGTTCAAAATAGGGCTTCTTTAATTTTCTATTCATATATAAAAAATAGGTGGTTTTATCAAGGACTGTTAGGTACCGCCTTGAAACGGTCAGTAAAATGTAAATTTACTGGGGGTTTAAACCAGTTTACGTGCACAAACCTCACTCTTATCCCAACAATCCTAAATAAAGAAAAAAACGTAAAAGGTAAATCTTATCAAAGTATGCATTAACTTGAGGAAACTTAATAATAAAACAAATAATAATAAACTTAAAGGTAAACCCCAAGTACTTCTATGATAAGAGTCCCAACTCTATCTGCAGACGGAGGAATACAATTCATAGCACCTAATACAAACACTTTTCAAAGATACGATGCAGTCATTGTTTGAAACTATGAGCATCACACACAGTCTGCCTTATAAAATAAAAGGTTTAAAACTGTGTGATCATAGAGTTTCATAATAAAACATGCTGTAATTGAGCCTTGATACTAAATGAGCCTTATTTAAATCAACTTGAAACTTAGTTAAAATGTAGGCTACTGGGCTTTACCTATATAGTTTTCAACAGCCCGTTGTATAAATTTAAGTGTTTTCATCATAGTTGAAATAGCATTAGCTATTTTTAAGTAATTAACTATTGATTTACGACACGTAAGATCAAGCCGAAACTAACCGGGTACGGTACATATATCAAATCACTAAAAGTGCTGTATGACGGAACTGGTGGTAGTTTTACTAGAGGTCACTACGAGTCTTCTACAAATGCTGTAACGTACACTCGTAATGTGCAAGAGAAACGTCAAGAAAAAACAACGGTATGTTTACGTATAAGGGAATAATTTAATACAGGCACATGGCCTTACTGTAACATAAAGTTAAGGCGACTGTTTATATTTACCAAGTGTCAGTTGGTATCTTAAATGGTTTACAAGTTGCACGTCAGTTAACAGTGCTTGAATAAAACATACGAGAAAGAAATACAGAAATAATTGCTCACCATTGACAAAAAAGACATGTTTTTATGATTTTACATTGATGAAATAAAACAGCAAAATCAGGTGTGCACCGACTTATGTTTAAGTATGGGAATATAAAAAGCAGTCATAGACTGCCATATCCTACATCGAATTAAGAACAGTATAAACGTTGCTTTACGACAAAGTGTAACATTGAAATTAAACAAAGTGCAATAACTCAAAATATACTGCATTCAGAGTTATGGTTATTGTGAACTACACCTATCTTTCATGCGGTCTATCTACACATGAATTCAATACCTCAATGGTTTTCGAGTTATGCTCAAAACAAAAATTATGTATAAAAAATAAAAAAGGGCAATTACTAAAATAGTGCCCCTGAGTTATGGTTCCTGTGTACCTTAATGAAATATTTCTGTATACGATGTTTGAAGTCAATACCTTAAAGACTTTTAAGGTTATGCGAAAGGTATACAAATGTGTATATCATAGCTATGTTTAAGAATTATAGGAGGATGGTGCCCCCTGTCCTTTTGTTTAATTATTCGATGCCGGCTACAATGTGCCCTATGTCCCTCAGCACACTTTCTCTTTTCTGTAGCACCTTCAGGTGTTAAAACATTAATTGAATAAACACACATTCAGTCAGGGTTTCCGTTATTACAACGAAAAACTTCCAATACTGATGGTAAGTCAGTGCATACTTCCAGTTTCAAATTCTTAATGGAAGCCCTGCCCAGCACATGGCTTACAGCTCTTAATCGCAGAGCATATCCCATTTGATAATCGTAAATACCTGCTAATCTGGCTTCACTTTGATCTTTGAAAATAGCGAATTCGCAGTGGTCGAGGCGACTTAGTCCCTAGTCTGCCAATAGTTGTCATTTTTTTATGCCTTCCGTTCAATTTAGATGCATACGCTGCCATCTGCTGTCAGTTGTTTTATTTTGTTTAAGTCTGGGTAGCAGGAGTTCAGTTGCATCTATGACAATGGTGGCTAGTTATTGTTTGTAATTTGTTGCATGTGTAATTGGCACGAGGTAAACATATTCACAGAGATTTTTGTTGGAATTGTGATACTTTGAAGAATTAGTGTCAGTCAGAGTCTGACAATATTTGTCACTTTGGATGCCATGCGTTCAATTTGGATGTGTACTGCCATCTGCTGTCAGCTGTTTTACTTCTTTAAAGTCTTGGTAGCAGGCGTTCAAGTGCAACTGTGACCATGATGTCACCTACGAGAAGACACTCAGAAATTCCCTCATCTAACAGACTAGTTCCTACCACAAACACCTCTTTTGTGGGAGGAGCCTCCATTTTCTGCAAACATGAATATATACAAAACTTATGAATGCAGACCATCAACACTTTAATAAATGCTTTATTTCATTTGCCTTCCAAGTACATGTGTACAAGTTATTTTAAAAATATGTGGATATATATATTTACAGTAAAAGAGAAAAATAACCCCAACTTCTGTATTTTTATCTGGCAATGTGTTTAAAAAGTTTTTAATGGAAATATATTTTAATATTGTTTTTTTTGGTTAATTATGGATTCAATAACAGTTAATTCATATATGTGTCAGAGATTTACATGTAATAAATTAATAGCTAATAAATCTGATAATTGCTCTAAACATATTCTGCTACAGGGAAAACCCAATGGATAAGGCAAATGTATATATTGAAATGAGTACCTTTGAAAATATACGGGAGGAAAAATAGTGTGGCAGATTGTTGATAATAAAAAATACCTGCATTTTTGATCGGGGCGTGGTTAAGAGGGACACTTCCTTCCGCCTTGAGTGTTGGTTTCTATATCTGTGATTGTCACAAAGTCAACTCACATTGGACTAGAACGCAACATGCCAACATTTGATTTGGGCCTTCTGTAGTTGCATTTCTGAGTTAATGACTACTTTGTAAACCTTTTGTCGCATACATTGCAGGTGACTAGAAAAAAATACATAGTGAAAATATTGATATATGTTTTTACTTCACATTTTATGTATAGAAAGGTAGTTCATCATTCAATGTGTGTTTTGCATGAATACTGTTTCTTAAAGGCCTAGTTTAAGCAATGTTTAGCGTGACAATCCCCTTCTGTGCATCTCCTGCTAATTGCACTGGTGTCACAGTAGGGGCTAATTTCCTGTTTATCCGTGTATTGGCTCTTGGCCATTTAGGGTCCATTTCTATAAATAAAACCTCTAAAACTGCAAAGCAGGAAATTTAGATCAAAGACCTGATAAGACAATTAGGCAATTAGATTAAGATCAATACACAGAGGTTGTGTACAAATACATGGTGTTTTTGTTTTGTTTTTTGGGGTTTTTTTTGGTTGTTGTTTTTTTTTTTTTTTTTTTTTTTTTTTTGGGGGGGGGCACTTATAGAAGGAATAAACAAGGCCTTTAAAGGCATAGTTTAAGGAATGTTTGTCATGATAATCCCCTGCTGTGCATCCCCTGTTTATTGTACTAGTCTCACAGTGGGGCCATTTCCTGTGTATCTATTTATTGGCTCAGGTCCATTTAGGGTTGACACTTTTCAAGTAGATAATCTCACTGTCTCACTTATACATATACATAATATGCATATTTAATGCATTTATTGATTAAACCGATTGAAACTGATTAATAAACAAATAAGAGTGTTCAGTTTTTAAATTTATATAACATACATATTTAAATCCATATTTATGGTCACCATTGTTATATCCAAATTGTGAAGCATCCTGGTTAAATCATATGAATGGGCTATTATATAACATACGTCTTATTCTTAATCAAAGGCATTGTAATAATACTATTATTTCATTTGAAAAAAACAACAACAACTAAAAGACAATATGTATTGTCCATTTCTATAATAAAACCTTTATAACTACACAGCTGGACACTCAGATCGGAAATCTGATAGGCAGCACAAGACAATTTAGATTAAAATCTAAACACAGAAGTTGTGTACTATACACGGATTTGGGTGTGTGGGGGGGTCACTTATAGAAGGCTTAAACTAGGCCTTTGCAGATGCACTCTCATAGGTTGATCGATTTGACAACTTTTTTTTGGTCTCAGAATCAGCTGATCTTTGCATCAATGCTTTCAAATCAGTTATATAGGAAAACACACATTCGAACAAATCTCAATTGTTTGGAAATTTTTTTATTTTTTTACTATTCTTTAACCGTTAGTTATGCTTTCAGACACAAAATATCAATGAACGCGCATAGATATGAACACCTGTGCTCTGATATTTTTTTATCTGTTTTATATCACCGGTTTCAAGACATTTTGACAAGGTTTGGCTCATTCAAAGTCAAAAAAAGAAAGTTGTCGAAGCGGCCAATCTGTAACAGTGCAGCTTTAACAAAACAAGATTTAAAATAGCGAAACATTAACCATGATCTAATGTTGTTGCTCGACAACATGAAATAAATGGTATCCACCTCTTCATAACTGATAGGCGTTTGACCATATAGTGTATGAAGTGTTGACGTTAAACATCTTGTAGTCGCATAGGAACGGCGTTCGTTGCTCCAAATATGAAACAACCATTGATTTATTCAGGTTGTCATAATGTCGTAATTATGTTTAATACTTAATTTCTCTAAAATCAGAAAGTCTCCTCGGAGATTCCGTTCGGACTGTGTTCACACCTTAATGACGTAAAATAATGAAATGACCTTGATAAGATAAAGCTTGTAATTAAACATACACGATGGCCCGAATCTAACATGTGATTTCTTGCTGAACATGTAAAATCTTAATCGTGTTTATGTTTTACACACTTGGAGAACGAGAACAGACATGACTGACTACATTTTGTAAGAGCATGCGGCATTTTTACAAGCGGCCACACATAAATAACCGAGTGATGACATCGAATTAAATGTTTTTCAGAACATTAATAATACATTTACATTCACTGATTAATAACATTTAAATAAGGACAATAAGTTAATTGCTTAGTACTGATTTTAAAGACACGAGTTATATTACTATTCTTTTTACCTGTTATGGTATGCAGCTGGGTAACTTAAGTTTGATGAAGATTGTGCCAGTCAGTATGAGGAAAAACTGAAGCCAGCGATAATCTTCTTTTTATCATAAGTGCGTCGAAAGAAACATCAGAGATACCATTATCAAATGAGATGACATGTAAAACGTCAACGCTAACGCGTCTTCATTATATTGTCATTTAAGTATCGAACCAGGTGAAGTGAAATCATTGGCTATAAAAGCATTGCCATGTTCAGTTTCTGCTGTGGCCTGTGTCAGAAGAGCATGGCGACATTGGGAATGATTCTGGCCGAAGAAGTTGTTGCAGATTGACAATATACTCCTCATCTTCATATCGTTATTTATCATTTGTCCCGAATCTAACGATTTGGCCAGAAAATATAGTTGATGTATGTCCGCTCTTCACGCGTTTGTCACTGCTTAAACTGGTTGTCTCTTTACTTGTTTTGGTGTTTCCGTATCTTTTGCTGCCATCGATATCGACGACAATCTCGTCTTGCCCCATTCGGAAATCCTCGACCATTTTTCGATAAAAAATACAAGTTTCTATAGACATTGGTGTCATTGGTGACCCCATTTTCAATTACGCAATAATACGCTTCTGTAAATGCATTTCTATCCTGGACCCTAAAATAAAATGATTATCATAAAAATCATAAAATCATATTTTAAATACTTCTCCCTGCTGTTAATAGCATGTAAATTTGCCAGTAATATGTAACAATGTTGAGCTAAACATTCATTATATTCAGTGAAGGACATTATGATTTTACATGTCACTGATAAGTTTTATCGAATTTTAATTTGTAAACTGTAACTGTATCATTGATAAAGAACTGCGTATGAAAAATTTCGAATTACGTCTGGTATTTCACACTTATAAACTACATATATTGGTTAAACGGTAAATACGAGCTTTCTAAAAAAAAAAACAATGCCCGATATAGGAAGACTTACATTTTACTGGACAGAAGTCTCTTTTTCAATCGATGAAGCATTCGATGATGATTTCAACATAATTTATATGTGTTCTTATGCTGTCAATATATTGCGAGATCTGTCACTGCGTACTGGTATATAAGCTAAAACTCCGGCACTATTAAAACGAACAGTTTTCGCTCAGTAGCAAGAATCGCCAGCTAAGTGCCGGCAACGGTACCGGTGACACTGCCAACACAAATGATCTAAATACGATTCTAATGTTATCTTGTGCTAATTAAATGTATGACATGTTTGTATTTTTGCTAATATTTTGAATGTACAAGCACAATAAATGTGTTAATTAAAATTATACATTATTAGCCTTGTGCCCTTAAACATGGACTTTGGTATGTTATTTGGCTATTATGCTTTTCACTGTAGATGCCATGGTATTATGATAACATTTTGTTGGCTGTATAAGACGTCGGCTTAGTATATAAATAAAAATGTGCATTTAACAAGTAAAACTTATATAAGGTAAGTGTTAAAACACGGTCTTCCACGTCAGGGTTTTGGTGTATTTTATTAATTAATAAGATGGGTTATGTTTTATTCCTGTTATACGTAAAAAAAAAATGATGTGTTTCATAAACAATTGTGTGGGGTTTTTTTCTTTTGTGTTCTTCATTTGGTTCTTGGGTATTAAGAGTTTCAAATTTCGAAAAGTATGGAAGCGTTGTGTTTCATCACTTTACCCTATATAAAATATGGGTGAGAACACTTAATATGCAAAGCATTGAATTATTGTTTTTGAAGTGGTGTATTAAAACTTCAAATATGTCGAGAAGACATTATTCATCTATGTAAACAATTTTATTTTCACAATTCCATGTCACTGTAGTATTTCTATATCCATCATGCCAGAAATGACATAATATTTGAACACAACTTTTAAAATAAATTCCAAAATATTGAAGTTTTAGAATTTGGAAATAGTTTCATGACAATTTAAATGACTGCTGTATTAAAATAATTGAAAATAGTATATTATTTTACAAAGGAGAGAAGCTTATCCTTTTGACCACTTACCAATTAATGGCTCCTCCAAATCATGGGCATATAAACGCAACCTTCAGAAGGATTCGCAGGATAAGTGGGTCATCCGTAGAGAAAATATTATATGAAGCGAACAGCAAGTCGTCTGAGAATACGATTACTGGAACTCTGACACATAGCACAGCGATCTATGGAAGTAAAAAAGAACCAACTTGTTAACTTAAATTTGTGTTTTCTTGAGCTTAAACTCAAATTAGAAGTGTGTCACACTAACAACGGAAACTACTTGGAATCCGACCATTCGTCGTCGTTTATATCTGAAATGCCTATTTGCCATACCGGTCAACTGTTAAATATGCTAGCTGTTAAGTTGACATTACTTGTATATCGTTTTTAAAGCAACTTCTGGTTCGTTTTGATTTACGTAAGCCCAGGAAAGATAACTTCGAATGAAATATTACATCGAGTTCAAAACATCAAAATCTTACTTCTTTGAGTGCTCAATTATTAGTTACTTCACCGTGTGTATCTTCTCATACTTCGTTCCTGTGCTTGTTTACGTTATGCTGCAACTTAGTCCTTGTTGTAAAAAGAATGTCGCCATTCTCCGACATTCGTAAAACGAAAATGTTCAACCCAATTAATAGAAAAAAACAAGTCGATGTATAAAATGCAGTTCCAAAACATTGTCGATATTGGAAGTGGCTTTTTTTGCTTGTATATCTACAGTAGATTTATTTTTGCTATTTTCTCAGATACTGATGCCCCGATCCGGAAATAATTTTAAGGACTGTGCTGGTAAAGTGAGTGTTCTCCGGATACTCCAGTTTCATCCACACCATAAGACACCACTCCCGTTACCATCGTGTTAGTTTTCTATTTACAGTTTGTTGGGAAAAAGTTCTCGGATATTTTTTATAAAGTTAATTATTCACGCGTTTCTAAGTATAAACATTTCATGGACAATGAACTTTTGCATTTATTTTTCATAAAACAGCGAAAGCACTTTAAAATTTTCAGGGACGTTCGTATTGCGTATTACAACGATAAAAAGTTCCAAAAGATATTTGAAAGGTGACTTAACATCAACTTTAAATTTTTTGTTCGAGCAGTTGTTTCCGTCTGTTTTGTTTGAAAGCAAATGTTCGAACATTCAGCTTCAAACATCATGAAAACAGGATTACCATATTTCTAATAAACGGTAAATTGTTTATTTCCAAATATATCTTAATTTAAACTTATGCAACATTTATTGAATTTTAAATCATTATTTTTATTTCTATTTGGATCAAAGTGACGTGTCTAGTTAAGCCAAGGGGAAGTAACTGCAGTGTATTTTAAAAGTAGTTCTGAAAAATGATATTTTCACTCCTTATTTCGCAATGGAAATATCAAATTGATCTTTTCACTGTTGTTATTTCACTGATAAAACTCCATATTTCATCGAAAAGCATAAAAGAAAGGCTAATATTTTGTAATCTGTTCACAAATCATATGTTGTTCTTGTGGTATGATCATTATGGGCAACACAACACGCAATTACTTTCATTACTGGCCATCAATTCTTACTGAAGTTATTGGGTGGAAACCATTTTTCTATTAAAAGTTACAGTGACCTTGACCTTGATATTGACTCTGACCACTCAAAAGCAACCCCAAGCTAGCTCTTAACAAGCGCTACCTGCATTTCAACTTTCATTACTATTCATCGATCCTTACTTACGTTATTGGGTGAAAACTGTTTTCCTATTTTAGTAGCAGTGACCTTGACTTTGACCCCAACCCCCACAAAGCAATCCATAGATAGCTCTTCGCATAAGCTTCCGACTCGCCATACTTCATTACAATCCATCCATTCTTATTTAATTTGATGGGCTAAAACGACCCTTTTTTTCTTACTAAATTTATTGGGCTAAAACCTTTTTTTACTATTTATAGTAACAGTAACCTTCATATAAACCACCTACTCACCTACTTTTATTACTATCGATTTATTTAAAATTAAGCTATTGGGCGGAAACTTTTTTTTTTCGATTTTAGTAACAGTGACTTTGACCTTCACGCCGACCCCCTCAAAAGAATTCCAAAGCTTGTTCTTGACATAGGCTACCTACACATTATCTTTCATTACAATCCATCAATTCTTACTTAATTTATTGGGCTAAAACCGTTTTTTTTCTATTTGCAGTAACAGTTACCTTGACCTCGACCAAACCTCCTCAAAGGCTAAAGTTCAAATATATCTCTTCACATTGACTACCTAGACACCTACCTTTATTACTATCGATCAATTCAAGCTAAAGTAATTGGGCGGAAACCATTTTTCTATTCACTATTATTCTATTTCACTAACGGCGACCTTGATCCCGACCCTTTCAAAATAATTTCCAAGCTAGCTTTTCACATAAGCCATCTACGCACCAATTTTCATAACTATCCATCAATTCTTACTTAATATTTTGGCGAAAACCATTTGTCTATTTTAGATAAAGTGAATATGACCTTGACCCCACCCCCTCAGAAGTAATCCCAATCAGTGTGTGTATACCACTGATAAATTGCGTCATAAATGCTACGCCGGAAGACTTTAAACAAGGATAACTTCACTTTTTCTTCACCATTTTAAATGAAACATAGCGCAGTCAACGCCGCTTACGGGGCCCCACCTTCGGTCTTTTACCAGAGTTTGATTGAGAGTTTAGTTTCTTAAAATACTTCGACAAACCTTTTCACAATACGGCCGTCTGAAGGAGCAATGTCAAAACATCATTTTGTTAACAGGTTTGTCGAAGTGTTTGATGAAAGAATCACCTTATCAAACTTCGGTAATAAAACGAAGGCGGGGCTATTTAAGAGGCATAGACTGCCCTTTGTTTTATTTAAAATGGTGTAGTAAAGGAAAAGTTATCTTTGATTAAAGTCTTTATTTTAAGCAAATTGTGGCCTTCCGATATGACGTAATTCATCACGTGGTATACACACACTGTGAATATAACCGTTTAAGTACCGAGCTTTATCAGTTTCTAAAACCATGCTTCTATAGAAACCTCAATACATTTAAGAAAGAAAACATCATAAATTCAAGCAACAAGCAAACGCAGACGAGTTTGTATAGATTTGTAATTACTATTTTTCAAAGATTATGTAGTTGGATGGTTGTAAATACTGAGTCAGTTGCAGCTATACTGATATGTTAATTACAGAAAAATTGTATGTTTGTACTTTTCTGTTTAATTTTATTGTACTAATTAACATGAACTAATTGTATAGCCTATTTGTATTGCGATTTACTCGAAGACATATACGTATGTATATGTGTATGAGGATACGTAGTATGGTACAGATGAATGCTAGTTTATTTATTAGAAAATAAAGTACTTAATTTTACAAGTGGCTATTTGTTAGAAATTTCATTAACATACAATAATATATAGTAAGTTAGCTTCCAAGTCAAATTCATGACTCTCTGATACCCATGTTGGGTATCACATTCTAAATATAAACATGTATCTGCCGCCATGACATATATGTATATTGTATATACCTAATTTGCCATACATTACATCATGAGTGAATAAACGCGTTTGACTTGACTTGAGAAAGACAAGATGTGCCAATTAGACATTCTTGATTTTGCAAAATTTGAGTAAGGCCATAATATGCACAGTCATATTCAAATGTTTCTTTTTATAGCCGATGTAAACAATAGAAGCGACGACTTCAAACTTTGAATCATCGGATCACTCGAGGGTTTAGCTCAGTGCCTGGCGTCCTCGAGCGATCGCAGTTTTACATGTACATGTATATTGTTTATATATTATTTTTCATTAATGCGCTGGTCTGCCCTTTGTATCATGTTTGTATTGTATGCATAAGTATTTATTGAAATGATACTAAAGATACTGCCTGTATAATATTATTACTTTTATGTACTTCACCGAAAAGAAAATTATGAGAATGTCGACCTAAACGTAATATTTTCGGCACAATGTACATTACAAGTACATTACATTACACGTTACTACAAATGAACGTGTTTGGAAGGGCGGAAACTTTAACGAACTATGGTAACGCTTCCACAGATTTGATTTTGAGTAGATAGAGCTTGACAAAACCCGCTGAACTTTGAAATAACAATAATAATTTAGCTTAGCTATTAATACCGGCAGTTGCTGAATAAGTAGGCATGTATCACGCACTTAATTATTGCCTTGTTGGTTTTCCACCAACCATTTACTGTTACACGCAATAACAAAGGTGAATCATAAGTAATGTGGCTGGTTTCCCAACATTTCTCCACATTAACCGAAGAGGGTCGTTTAAATTTTTATCCTGGTCAGTATTATTTACAATGCTATATGATGCATAATTTCAACGTTCAGTCGGCATTTTTCAAGCTCTAACGTTATTTTTTAAGATATCTGTAATTCATCAGGCCGGAAGACAGTTAAGTTCTGGTCCAGCAAAAAACATATTTAATCTCGGAGATATTTATGGGTTTTTTTTCTTTCTGAGTGCAGGTATTATACTGAATTTAAAGTATAACAACTAAACATTATGTGCATTACTCAGACTAAAACAAAAGATCAATCTGAAGTAGCTTTCTCAATCTTAAATATAGAGAGAGCATCCTGGACCTCCTCCTATACTTAGCATTTATTTTAACATAACCTATAATGAATTAAATAAATTGAACAGGTGGCGAATGTGTTTACACTCATGCTCTTAAACCGTGACCTGTGACTTGCAGAATAATTCTTACATAATCAGATAATGTTTTGATGACTGTTACAGGTTTATGTACTTTTGAAAGTTTTTCAGTTCGGAATTGATCATGTCAGTAACACACGGATGAGGAGTTGACATTAAACAGAGATAGATAGATAGAATAAATTCGAACAGTTTTGAGAACTATATTTTTGAATGGGTAGTGTGCCGAGGTAAATAGGGAATAACAGCTGTCTCCGGATTTTTAAAGTTACTTTTAAATCTAACGGTAATTTATCGTGTGTGTGTTTTTTAACAAAGTAACAGCTAAAATAGAATATTGGATTAGTACAATGGATGGATAAAGTGTATCTGGCTTAGCTATGGGATTTACCAGTCAGTGTCAGTGCCATGTTATCTAGTGAGGTTTTAAGATAAAAACTGGGTATGCGCCAAACGCTTCTTGTAATTCGGCGAATGATAGAAAACAAAGACATTTGATATGTTTTAGATGTGTCAATTGCTGCTCTATTGATGCTTTAAAGATTGTGATCATTTTGATATTTATTTCCGCTTTATTATGACAATGTATGAAATAAATCTTTTTCTTATCTGTCTTTCTTATCTGTCTTAATGCTATCGTAGATTATAAGTTTATTCCATGGCAGAGAGTGTAAAATAGGTTCATACAAACCCGAGCGTAGGTTTTTTGTGGAAACGAGGTTTACCAAGTTTCCGCAGAGCACCCTGCGCGAGGGTTGGGATGAAACTATCTTACACGAGCTGCTATGGTAGATGCCTTTTCTCCCACCTCAGTTAAACAGAATAAAGTTAAAATGTATTTTTTCGCTGGAACTTAAACGCAGCGTGAAAACTTTATTATTGTGCCACTTGAAGCGAGAAATAATTAATCAGCATTCTAATTATCGCCACAAGACAAGGTTTCCATGATGCCACAGTCGACGGTCTTCAACAAGGGAGATAATTGTGTGAAGACAATAAAAAGGCGTTCCATACGGGTACTTGTTTTATCTGAGGTGGGAGAAAACTGGTCTTTGATTCCAGTTAAGCCATTTTCATGGGTTTTTTTGTTCAGTGACGGTGATGATTGAAAGGCATTCGGTACGGAGGTAATTAATAAATTATGATGTCAATATGGATATGAGCAATATTTAAAAAGGTTCACAGGGACATGAGTTACTAGTTAAACATAATTATGCAACACCAAATTCAAAATAATTATTACATGTATCTGAAACTAGGCGCAAACTTTGCATTTTTTAATTAAGTTAGTGTTCAGCATCCTTTTAATAAATATATAAATACATATATTGAAATGTGGACATATTCGTGCATCATGAAAAATGAATTATGTTTATTCCATGTGAATTTTTGTCTTAATCAGAAAACATGAATTAAGTTATGGCAGGAAAAAGAAAACGATACGATTCTCTTGACACACGTTTCTTGACATTCTTTTGTTTCAAAAATGATAATGACATCTTCCTAGAGTAGAGACTGATATATCTGATGTTGACAGCTACAATTAGACGCAATTTTTTACTTCAAACTTGTACTTGTCTGAGACTGGCATAAATCACTTTCCTAATGCTATCGTACATGTCATTTTAAACAAAACACATTAAAAATAGCTAACAAAACGTACCTGTATAAAAATGATTCGTAGACAAAGCATATGTACAATCACACTGAAATGACTGAAATTCCTACCTTAAGCGTTTGCCTCCAATGCACAATTGACAGCACAGATATATGGATATTTTTACATTGAAATAGAAAGTAGAATTTTGCGGCTGTATCCATCCACGAGAAAATAATCACACACACGCATGGATACGGAAGAGAGTGGGAAGAAAGAATATTGATAGATGTGATATGTTCAGATAAGTTCAAGATGTATATAAATCAAAGCACTAAAAGAGCTGAGGGACGGTACTGCTTAAAGCTGGCAGCAGTAATGATGGAATATTATAAGTTATGTGCTAGAAAGATGGTGAAGTGGACCATACAAAATTACTTGTCTGTTTGTTTCGTAGGGGAAAGGGATATGTTAGAAGCATGTCCATTGTTTAATATATAGGTGTTTTGCCTGTTAATAGAAAACAATCAGTTGAATAGGTTAAATGTTGTTGTTTTTAAGTTGTATACCAATGTTTTGGGACAACAGCCAATACGTAAAGGGTATGATAAGAAATGTATGTTTGTCTTTGGTAAGAATGAAACAATAAAAACATGAAAGTTCAAATGGATATAAATTTCGTTAAAAAAGTTGTTAAAGATTTCCAGAGAATTTTAATTGAAGAATGTAATACATAATGTCATTAAAACATTGATTTTGAGTTATATATGTTTTTTTCTAATAACACTATTATAAAAATGCGTAAAGTGGGTTTCATGTTCATGACAATCAAATACTAAATTAAGATTATAGTCTATAATAGACCAGTTGTTTTTGCCATTGCGGAAATGAAAGTGAATATAAATGAAAGTTGAATGTAAACTTATGTGTGATTAAAGCAATTACGGAATTTTCACATTTCAGTTATAATTATAAACATCAATTAGTGAAATAATTTGGAAATAATATTTTAATTGTATTAGCTAGTGCAGTTAAAATTGTATAACAGTGTGCATCTGTGTCTGCTGAAAACAGTAATGTATACAAATGAGGTTTAATAAGTGATATGGTTTAAAATTACCTAAATAACAGTCAACCACACCTGTGCCAGAACAATGCCTTTACAATCACAGAGCATTTCAATTCGTAAAACAACATTGACAAAGTAAAACAAAGTATAATTATACACATGCAAAGTCCAAAAACAGCTTTTTTAACTGGTAAATTCAAGTTATAGTCCATTATTTATTACTTGATCTAAAAGGGGTCTGAAACTGAGCCCAATTTACAATTGCAAAAGATGCATCCACATTTCTTGATAAGTATCAATTCTACCAGCGTTAATAAGATTAAGTTCAGTCTATAAGTACGAAATTGAGCACCCTGGATTGGAAAGAAGCACGTTACTTTTCTGTTTTATATTCCAGATTGGAAAAGAGCACAACTGAAAATGACTATTTTTTTAATTTCTAGTACCTTGTGTACTTTAATAGTCAGAACTGGTTTTTAAAGATAATGTAAAGTTTGGAGACATAATGGGTGCAATAAAGGCTATCACAGGATGGATGATATTTTGGAAGAAAAAACAAGCTAAAAATGATTTATCATTAGAATTGACCAGTGTTATGCAATATTTATCTATGAAGAACTATTTTGGCAAAATGTTTATGTATAGGATATTGGGTTAATTAATAGTACTGCCTGTTCTAGCAGTAACAGTACAAAACAATCAAAACAATCATACATATTATAGCATAAATATGTCAGTGGGTTGCAAAGAAATTTAAGTATTGCAATTCCTGAATGAAAGATGAAGCTGAGAATCATCACATAGCATTAATGACTTGACACGTGAAAGTATTCACATCAGTACAATCTGTTGAGTTATATTTGACATTGAACAGACAAAAATACGCATCAGTACTGAATCATGAGTGGAGTAATTATGTACGAGGGATTAAATGCACAATAACATTTTCGCAGAAAGCACATGCAAGTAGTGAAAGTGGTTAGAAAATGTTAATAATAAGTATTTAACATAAAACAACAATGCATACACACAGTGAAACTTAAGCTCACATCAGAAGTATATCTATAATGATTTGTAGAGATAAATCGATAACACACTGAATAGTGAATATTTTCAGTTTGTAGAAATAATGTTGTAAAGTATCATTTATTTACAGGAAAAACGTGCACAATACTTTGGAAAATCCTATTTATTTCATCTAGATTTTGGCTGTAAACTATCAAAATGATTGTCTGAAGTAATTTCATAACTGTTGAAGAATCCTTGGAATATGTTTTCAAGAAGTTGAAAAAAATGTACATGTATTGTTATTTCTATTGATTATTAATTCAAATGTTATTTCTAGGCACTCGTGAAATGGAATGTTTTCATAACAGCCGTCATTCAGATTTTTTAGGAAAAGAATATTCATGAAGAATTTACAAACAGCCAGTTGAAAGGTCAAACTAATAAATGCCAACAGGCTTATAGTAAAGTAATGCTGTAGCAAATCAGACCTTGACTGCCTGTTTTATTATTAAGCATAAACGATACAGTGGTATGTATAAATAAAACAATGGCGACTGCATTCTCTATTAGTTATTGGACACTAGCATGGCAACAAAAATGAAAGTATGGCAACATCAAGACTGAGTAAAATTATCGCAACTAAATATCATTGTTGCCATAGGGTACAGATTTTATGTTAAACACTTTCTTCTGCCGTCAGTTTATCAACATTTGTCAAGCTAGGACAAGGAAGCCAAATCAGTTTTATGGTGACCGTCAGAATTGTGTCATCAGCCGACAGAAACTCCACCATCTCATCCTCCTAGCCTCGATAACCTCGATGCTTTCTCAGTCTCTTTTGCAAGGGGAGCTTAGATTTATTTAACTGTTCATATACACTATCAAAACATTAATTACCTTGAATACGTCAATAGGCCTATCATGTAACTATGTAGTGTAAATTTTAGTTTATTAGGATAGTAGACCACGTTATGTTTATCTACAGTCAGGTGGTCATGTGACCGCGAAAACGGACTTCTTTTCTGTTCTGAAATGTCAATCACTCGCCCATAAATTCCCATCACCCTGCAGGATAAAGACACTGGCAAAGAAAATCGGCCAGAAAATTTACATCATGTACAAAAGTCATGTTCACCTTCCCCACCCGCAAAGCTGAAAAATGTGCAACATTCAACGATATTCAATTCCATTTCTGTGGTAAATATCAAAATCTCACTTACAACAGAAATTAATTTTCTCTTTGCAGGTGCAGTTTTGAACATCCAACACTTTATTCTTTAATATCAAAATGAATGAAATCCATTGAACATGTGGCGAATGTTTGTAAACACTCGTGATCTTGAACCTTGACCTGTTTAGTCTATGACTTGCGGATTAATTGTTACAATATAAGACAATGTTTGGTGACTGATCCAAGTTTATGCACTTTAAAAGCTTTTTATGTTTTGAATTGATATTGACGTATTAAAATGCAATTATTTTGACTATAAACGTATTTAAAAAATGAACAGTTTTGAGAACTATTTTTAGGGGCGCATTTAAATATGGATACCGAGTGTGCCGACGTCAACAGGGAAAACATTTGTCCCCTTTATTTGTAAAGATACTTGATAATTTTAAGGTAATTGATAGTGTTTTAATAAACGAAGTAACAGGATATGTAGAATAATTGGTTAGTGCCGTGGATGTAAAAAGTTTTTCTGGCTCGGCTGCGGAATTTATCGTGTTCGCCTTCGGCTCACCCGATAAATTCCTCCGCCTTGCCAGATATACTTTCACCATCCACGGCACTAACCTAGTTTTTCTATTTATCTGGCAATGTGTGCACATAATTCTAAGTGAAATGTTTTGACAAGGGGGTCAAGCTTAAACTATCTGTATATCTGTATATTGTGTCTCGTGTGGTAGTCGATATGGATTGTTTTCATTGGCAATGACAACGACATCAGTAAAGCACAACATCAGGAAAAGTCTCCCGGCCTCACAGCACTTTGTTTCGCATGAAGTATTAGTGTGAGTTTTGCTTGTCCGACTCAAGAGTTATGACTGAAGAGCCACCTGGGTGGGGAGGTTGGCAGCTTCAAAGGATGAACACATGGCCTCTTAAGGGTGCATGTGCTGTTCAGGCACATCAAACAGTCAGCTGTTACAAAGAGTTTGGAGGGTTGTTTTTAGAATGGGGAATATATGTCCTCAATCCTTAGACTTATGTCTCTATGTGGTCAAGAGCACCGAACTTTTAACTTGCTGAATTTAGTGTTATCGTAGATAGTTGCCAAGATGATATAATTTCCATCACTGAATTGGCTCCTGTCATATACCACGTTTCCCCAGGCAACAACTTTGACTTTGAAAAGAATGGGGTATGGCCCACTTGATTATTCAAAGGCTTCTTTGAGTGAGGTCATCTGCAAAGAAGTATGTTACATTCTAAAAAATGGTGTTGTTCATTAAATGAATTGATTTGCAAATAATCAACACAATGACTTCTTGATATCAAAAATGAAGAATCTGAGGTTCATGTGTAGTGCAACATACTATGCTTCATAATAATTAACTTACATTTACAGCTTATTCATGAATCAATAAGTTATTCATTGTACAGTCTAAACAGTTCTAATACAGGTACATTATATAATAAAATATTTTATAAGACCTAGTCCTTTACATAGGTATAAGTTTCCTGCTGACAATTTATTTAAAAGAACTCCTAAAGTTATTTTATTATAAATGTATAATGGTTGTATTAATAGCGTTACTTTACATTTAAATTTACTAGTTAAGGCAAGTTTCTTATCTACCGTAAGCATTGAATTTTAAGCAAAATGACATTAAACCCTGTTTTCCTATTCTAGGCTAAAATGTGTAATCAAATGAAAATGTGACTGTTTTATATAGGATGTACACTTGCATAAAGGCTGGAAAAAAAACAAGATTTATTAAAATATATGAATACCTTAAGAACTGCTTCTTATATGTCAGAACGCTCACCCTTTCAGGTCATGTCCTTGTGCCCAGAGCCAGCCAAGGTCCGCTGTCTACCGGGGTCCACAACGGTTCACTTCTCCCCGGTTCTTCCGGCCGCGCAACCCCCGAACAACCGTCATTCAGGCGACATCTGGGACCTAGCACATTCTCCACTCGTTATACCCACCCTTAAACAGTCTCTGTCACGCTACCAAAATATTACTGATTCCAGTTCATTTTTCAGTTGATTTATATACGGTTTAAAGTTGAATTACGCCGGGCCGCGTATTGCCATTCAGTCTAGAAACTTAATTTTACCGGGTCACACCCCATAGTACTCGCGGACATAATTTAAAAAATAATATATGCTACGCATCGACGGCCCCTTTAAAATACCCCCAATGTCAAATTTTAGAACTTCCCCTATAGTTCCAAAATCAAGCGATGGTTTTCGTTTAATCACATATCTTTCTTACCCACCTCAGCTAAGCGTTAAAGTCAGGATTGTGTGCCTTCTCATAATCATGTATTTGTATGTTCCATTGTAAATATTTGTAAATATTTTGTTTGTCTTCATGGGCAGTATGGCTTATTGGATATGAAATAAACCTACTTCTCTATATTATTTTTTAAACACACTTAACGGCTTTGTTCATATTCCTATGTCTGTGTAGATTTCCAATGATATCTTAAAATGTTGGACTGACAGCGCCGGGTCGACTGTGTAGGCTCGTCAAGCTACATACAGGGGTGTTGGGCCTTCTTTCAATGACCGGTAGTATCACGATACGCTCTTTGTACAACAACACCTATCGATTGCGTAGAGATCCTCACGAAACTGGAAATACTTTCGAAATGCGTCAAGTAACTCATGACGAATCTCTGGAAAACCTTGTTCGACTATTTCACAGTCACTGGCTGCTGCTGTGTGTACTTAAAGTACTCAAGAAGATACGCTTGGATTTTTGACGATAAGCCTCTGTTGCAGGTAGGGGTAGCTTACTGGGTGGTGGAGGCGGTCTGTGAGGATAGGGACATGAACACAGATGCGAGATATATATATATATATATCTATATTATAACATAATTTGCTAAAAAGTTATTGTAGATTTTTGTAGTATGTACTGGAACATTCTCATTTGGTATATAAGGGCAAACAAACCTGGTGTTTAGTCTTTTGTTAAAATTAAAGTTGAAATTAAGTGTTTTATTGTTTACACGTCCTTATTAAAGTTTCACCAGTGCTAGAACATTTCTAAAATCTTGGATTAGATAAACTATAATGTAAGGGTTACCTTTCAACTCGCAAAAGTACATTGATGATTATGCATAAGATAGATTATGTTTTGTAAAATCGCATTTAGGGTAAAATCTGTACAATTTAAAAAATGTATTTATCATTAGAAAATGTTTTTAATTAGTTATAAAACACAAATTAAACCAAACCCCTGTGATGGTACCTTATTCATTTATTCCCTTGGTAATAAAGTAATAAGTTTAAAGAAATTGCAAAAAAGTTATGCATGTACTGTTGTGCCAACAACGTCTATCATTCAGAAATATATATCCAAAATTAATTCTAAAAGAATGATCAACGGATAATGATTTTTTCAAAGCCTATATTACTATATATGCGGAGAATGAGATTTGTTTAGTTCATATTTCTTTATTCAATGTGAACGTTTGTTCTACTTGAAACATACTTATTAAGCCAATTTTAATTGCCTATAAAACACTTATTACTAAAATTGTGAAAAAAAAATTGTGAATATTGAAATAAAACATTTTTAACTTGAAATACGCTTTTCTTTATTTCTTTGCGGGTACTGTTTCCGTTTTATAATGAAGATGCGCAGCACAGACGTGGACTATGCATGCGGAAAGTGCACACATTAAAAACCTGCCCTAAATGAAAATGCAATGGCCATTTTTTAACGCATTCACCAGTGCATTCAGCGTTTTGATTCAACAAAAGTTCTGCAACCGACATCAAGTTACTGATTATTTGTCAGTTTGGGCTCACTGCACAGATGACATTTTGCAGAAAAGTAGAAAACCATGCAACTGCTATTTTGCACACGGTTGCCCGGATGCACACATAATTTAGGTGATTTTGACCTAGTTACAATTTCAGCCTCATCCTTTTCGACCCACTGACAAACTCTTCCTGGTCCATTTCTACCTACTTTTCTGTAGGCCTGTAAACCTGGTATGTTTTTTTTAAAAGACAAGAAAAAATCTTGGTAACAATGGTCACTGCCCAGGAAAAAAAAGTGTTACATCTCCATTTGTAGTAAATACGCATGTGGGAATATTATGAAGGATTATTTAATTTATTTAACAAAAGTAAATGCAAAAACACGAACAACCATAAATAAATTTTCAGTGAACGATTTGAAATTAAAGTTTAAATATGATGATAACGCGACAGTACGATAATGATAACGCGACAGTACGATTATGACAACGCGACAGTACGATTATGATAACGCGACGGTACGATAATGATAACACGACAGTACGATTATGATAACGCAACAGTACGATTATGATAACGCGACAGTACGATTATGATAACGCGACGGTACGATAATGATAACACGACAGTACGATTATGATAACGCAACAGTACGATTATGATAACGCGACAGTACGATAATGATAATTTGACAGTACGATAGTGATAATGTAACAGTACGATAATGATAACGCGACAGTATGATAATGATCTAACGAAGGTACGATAATGAAAGCGCGACAGTACGATCATTATAACGCGACAGTACGATATACTGCAAAATCGAAAACGCGATATCACGACATCACGATGGTGAAAACGCGATAGTACGGTGGTGAAAACAGGATAGTAGATCGTATTATCATCATCGTATTGTCGTATTATCGCGTTTCCGTTATCGTACTGTCGTGTTTTAATCATCGTACTGTCTCGTTTTCGTTACCGTAGTTTCGTGAGTTCGCGTTTAATCATCGTTCTATCGAGTATCGCGTTTCAGCTTAACACATTCACAGGCGATGGCCCTAACGGAATTTCGTACTATGTTGCTCGAGAGTGTGGATTTGTGTTCTGTGGGAAACTGGAGACCCCTGCGAAAACCAACTTGTCCCGCTTGGTGATCAACAACCAAATTCACACGCGCTTTAGGCCAGCAATCGAACGAACCCTGTTCAACTTGGTGAGAAGCATGTGCGCCTACCACAGCGCTTGCCGGAAAACAAAAAAGTGTGCGCATCTCCAATTCATTACAAAACATCAAGCAACATGCCCGTTTATTGTATAAATACGAGTAATTAAATGAATATACCGTTTGGCAAATCTCAAACTTTTAAACAAAGTCAAAGCGACTTGTTCTTAAAGTTGCAAAATCAAAGTGCTCGTATTCATATCATAACAGTGATTCATTTGAAAACTCGTCTCATTTGCACTATCCATAAAATGAACGGGCAGCCGGAAAGGTAAGTTTTATGCAAAGCTTCCTTTACATCAAAGTTTCCAGAATAAACGTGTAAGGGTGCAATTGAATTATTTATCATATGTACATTGTATACAGATGTTGGACATTTCAAAGATCACTTTGTTAAGACTGAGCGACCAACACCACAAATGCCCGTATGGGATGCTACAAGCGTTTACCAAACTTTCCCGTCTGCCGACTGAGTTAAGATAAGTACAGCATTATATTATTAATTTCATCATTCAAGAACCATACGCTACGAATAAACTTTTATCACACCAACGCGTTGATTAATCAGTCAGTAACCCAAGACTTAAGTTTAAGTTCGGAAACATGTTGATATATATGTAAACATTTTTATGTTCTTTTTGCAGTGGTGGTTTTCTTTTGGAGTGGCTGATATGATAGCTGAAATGTTAAATATGCCAAAATGATTTGGTAAAGTCTGGGTAAAATTCGATACGTTGTGATTTTGAAGTACTTTGATGAAATGTTGACTTTAAACAAGAGCAGCACCAAAGGTTTATCCAAAAAATCTAAATTGGGATATCTGCTTAAAACAACGTACACCTTTGAATAATAATCTGCGAAACAAATTGACCGTTGTAATGAAGTGTCACAAAGTTTCTAACTGAAAAACATAGCACATAAAAACTTGCTTATGTAACAGATTTAAGCACAATTAAAAAATACATTTAATATAAACTAAATGAAGTTGGTTAATCATGAGCTTAAAATTAATAATGAAATTTTCCTTGTTGTGTGGCGTGGAAGATTTATAGGCATGCATAAGGGAACAAGAAAGCTGTTTAAAGAAATGTGCAAAGTGTGAAAAAAGAAAACCATGATTCTGAAATAAATATGCTCGTCAAGTCCAAACATAAAAAATAAATCACATAAATAGTAGTTTAAAAGTATGTGGACACAGAGTAATGACTTAGAAAACAGTGATTGAAAAATAATCATATTATAATCTGTTGAACATACATACTTTAGAACATTTATACAGAACATACATACTACACTATCAATATTTGCATTGTTGGTATTGGTAATAGCCAAAATGACAGAATTGTTTAAGTCTAAAGAGAAGAAATGAAAAGAAGTATTTTTAAGATATTGAAAAGAAATGTTTCATGTTTTGAAATAGAAATTAACATTTTTGTCTACACTCAAGTCACATGTAATAGAAGAATGAAAATTTTAAGACACAAGAAAGGCTATGACACAACAGGAAGACAATCATACATCGTAATATGGGAAGACAATGATACATCGTAATATGGGAAGACAATCATACATCGTAATATGGGAAGACAATGATACATCGTAATATGGGAAGACAATGATACATCGTAATATTGGAAGACAATGATACATCGTAATATGGGAAGACAATGATACATCGTAATATGGGAAGACAATGATACATCGTAATATGGGAAGGCAATGATACATCGTAATATGGGAAGACAATGATACATCGTAATATGGGAAGACAATGATACATCGTAATATGGGAAGACAATGATACATCGTAATATGGGAAGGCAATGATACATCGTAATATGGGAAGACAATGATACATCGTAATATGGGAAGACAATGATACATCGTAATATGGGAAGACAATGATACATCGTAATATGGGAAGGCAATGATACATCGTAATATGGGAAGACAATGATACATCGTAATATTGGAAGACAATGATACATCGTAATATGGGAAGACAATGATACATCGTAATATGGGAAGACAATGATACATCGTAATATGGGAAGACAATGATATATCGTAATATGGGAAGGCAATGTTTAAGTAACAGAAGTTTAAGTTTGTCAAAGGACACAAGTTTTGCATATAATGACATTTTTTTGGTAATAAACATTACGTCATCAACATGCAGTATGCGTATTTAAAGCATACAATATAAGTATAATGAACAGAATGTGATGCAGGTTGATAATTGTATGACTAGAAAGTTGAATCACTAAATGTGTATGGAAATATAATGAAGCAAAAGAATTATGAAGAAAGTGGTGAAAATTATAGGTTACAATGAAATGAAGTGAGAAATATGTTTACATGAAAAGGGAAGCATTTGTACAAAGTTTGGTGGAAATGTGTTAATGTTATTTTGTCTGGTGAACCTCTCAATCTTTAACATACGACATTGAAATATAAGAATGAATACTGCATTGATTATTATTGAAAAAAACATAAAAGAAAGAACATTAGCAATATGTCATTTTATAAGCATTTTGTATGCAAAAAAGAGTGACGAGCATGATAACAAAAATATACAGAGTTAGTTTGTTGTTTGTTGGAAATGGTAGAGTTGTACTAAAATGTTAAGGTGAAAAAAATAATGAAAAATTAATAAAAATAAAACAATAGAAAGAATGTTTTGTTATAATTTTGGGTAAGTGCAACAGATACATTATGACCAATACATTGAATAAGAATGCACACAGACAAATTAATATATAACTGAAATACATGCTGCCATTATTTGACTTAAGTATTCACATTGTTGAATGTCAATACAAGTATACATACGAAATGAAATAAAACAGGTACAAATGAAAATAATATGAATGAAAATGCATGCAAACCTAGTAATATGTACACAGTATGCATGTGCACAGTATTTAAAAGAAACTATTTACAGGGTGATAAATGTATTTACATGGGGGGGGGGGTCTTAAAAATGACTCAGTTTCAGTTATTATGTTGGAATAAATTGGGTTCAAAAAAGGTATTTTTGTTAAAGGATTCTTTTTCTTAAAGGTGAAAGTTGTCAGACCCAAAACTATAAATTATATGCGTTAAGTTTTATACTATCAATATAACCATTTCTGCTATGGTTATAAGCCAAAATGCCATTATTTTTAACGTTTGAAAAGCCAAAAATCATAGAAATGAAAAAAACAACAACAATGGAATGGTTTAGGGTCATAGCAAAAAAGCAGGGTAGGTTGAGAAGTTGAAACAGACATATTTTTTAAAGCATTAAGAACATTTTGAATTTAATGTTTGTAAATAATTATGGAAAGTCAGTGCCTATAAAAGAGACATTTAATGATATATTTTTAAATGTAAGTATAACAGGTACAAAAGAACATGGCAAAATGGCAAAATGACATAGTGATATAAATACAGATCTTCTATTAAAATGAACATTTTGTCAATTTTCAAGGTAGATGTTGAAAAACAGAACATTATAAAATATATGTACACATAAGAAATGAATTAAAAAGTTAATGGGAATGAAACGTTGCAAAGGCATAGTAATATGTACAGAGCATTATGTCAACATCAGTTTTCAAGATAGACAAAACCTTGAATGAGAAGTCTTATAATACTGTCAAATGTCTCTGATTTAAGGAAGATGTTTTGTAAATAATTATTGGAGTTGCAGAACATTTAAAAAAAAACAATAGTATGATAAATAATCATTGTGGTAAGGTTTTTAAATAAAGATACGATTCTGTAAAGTCATACATGGTGATTGTAAGATATTGGCACAATTGACACTGAACAATTCCGTATAAAATGACATAATGGTAAAACACAACAATGGCAGAAATGGAGATATGTTTCACCTGTACAAGTATTTTAAAGTAAAATAAATACAACATTAAATAAAAAAAAAACAAGAAAAACACCAAAGAAATTGTGAAATGTACAAAGTTTACATCAAAATGATACTGGAGGATTTTTGAAAATTATTTGAGATACACTCTAAACATTACTACGGTATTGTCATGTACTCAAATTAAAAGGTTTGCTTAAAAACTTTAAAATTGATATTGCAGGATAAGGTGAATATAAGAGGTATGAGAAAGTTATTGTTATGAAATGTCGTAAAAGAAGAAAATATTAAAAGTATGTTTGAAGGGTTATATGGAAATCATTATCATTATATGTAATGCATATTATTTGTACATACACTGTGGTTGTATGATTTGGAAATGTAATTTGTAATAATTGTGATTTTTAAATGAAAAATAAGCAATAGAAATTTTGATTATGGTCAAGGATAGTTATTATGGCTGTGCAAGAGTTATATCCTGAGACACAGAGTGATATAGACACAGAGTGAAATGGTAAGATGTGTCAGCAAATGTGTTAGCTTGTTTGAATGCAACATTTGCAATGCACGGTTACATTTAAAAGGTAACATGGTACAGAATTGCACAATGATATAACATTACAAATACAGGTAAGGATGATGTTAGTATTTTAAGAAACCTATTTTTAACATAGTGCAGACGTTTTGATGAAAGGTACACTTTTATATAAATATCAGATCTCATAAAGTGTGTTTGTATAATGTTAACTTGATGTAGTGTCAGCCAAAGCGTTGAGGCAGGTTGTACCGTTAAGAATCAATTGGTCGTTTCAAGATTTGAAGATGAAGATAAAATGATACTTGAGGAACAAAATAACTCCAAACATTCAACTGAGGTGAAGTTGTTAGGTTTCAGGGTTGATATCATAAGCTTTATTAGAGATGTGAATTGACGGCTTATTTGCAATTTGATCTCAATTGTGAATCAGGTTATGCAAAAAAGATCGATGCATGAATCGCGAAAAAATAATTAAGATTATTAGTATTTATATACAAGTAAAAAAATCATTCATTTATTCAGCTATTGAGTTAAGCGATTTTGTTCAAGGGATAGATTTTTTTTTTATTATATTGTGAAATAATGTAAGCATGTAGAGTTTATTTTTTTTAATACATTATTTGAAATTGTGAATAATTGTAAATACATTCAATTATTGAATTGAAATGCATCGAAACATCCATATTTTTTTTGTTTTATTAAAGGTTTAATGTTAATACTAAAAACAACGCTTGTTCTGATATTTAATGTTTAGCTTAAGTAAGATGATACTCCCGCCTCTAGAGTTTGAATTATACTGTTATACTGCTAGGCACACAGTTGTCTTACTGCGTTCTTGGTATACATATGTAGATGAATAAATGGAATACACAATTAAGTTGTATTGTTATTCCATAAACACAAAACATTAAAACATGGTGTCAAAAGTATAAAATACTTGACAAGGATTAGTACTATAGTGATCAATTGATCCAAAACCACAATGGAAAGGTTAACTGGCGTTCCATTACCTTCCATGAATTGGAGTAGTGACAATATCCTAGAACCATTTAAAAAGTTTCATCAACATTGTGATCTTATTTTTGCGGGACCATTGAGAGAAGAAAGCGAAGAAGTAAAGGTGACATATATGCTTTTATGGATAGGGGAAAAAAGCCGTGAAATCTTCAACACATTGACATTAACGGCAGAACAAAGAAAGAGTCTTCAGTATGTTTCTGACAGTTTCGTAGCTCACGTGCAGCCGAAATCAACCCTGTCTTTGGCAGATACAAATTCAAAAATGAATTTCAGGGAGACCATTCAATGGAACAGTTTGTTACAAAATTAAAAAAAACTTTGGCAATAGACTGTGCATTCGGTGATGGTTCAAAACATGATATGATAAGAGATCAAATTGTTTTCGGTGTAAAATCTTCAAAAATAAGAGAAAAGTTAATAACAGAGGGAGAAAAGCTTACATTGACAAAACCAATACAAATTTGCCAAACATATGAGTATGCACAAACGCAACTCAAATCAATGGACAGCAATGGCCGATCAATAAATGCTGTATTTCCTAGATCACAAGGGGCAACCGCCAGTACGGGTACGTTCGCATCGAGACGATGGACAGGAAGCGCAAAACCCAGGATGACCAAACAGGGACCTTCCAGATACACAGGCGACTGATGTGCAAATGCAACGGGCAACATGGAAAAGGGCAATGTCCGGCATTTGGAAAAAAATGCATTATCTGCAAGAAATACAACCATTTTGCAGTGTGTTGCAGAGCCAACAAATCAATCAATGAAGTGCAAAATGAAATTGACGAAATGGGCAAGCATTTGTAGAAATTGGTGTGGGATCAAAGGAAAAGCTCGTGAAATCAAAATCGATACAGGAGCACAGGTAAACATTTTGCCTTATTCTGTTTTTCGATCTCTGGGTGTAAAAAGTGCTCTTAAACCTTCGAAATATAAAATCTTTGCATACGATGGTTCTCCATTAAAAACACAAGTTATTGTTAACCTCCACTGTAGTTGCAAAAGCACGGGTCATTCTCAAAATATTAATTTGCATGTAGTCGAAACAAATTCTACACCCCTGTTAAGCCTAAACGCATCAATAGATTTCGGGCTACTCTGACAGATTCACATATGCTGTGAACAGCCAATGCTCAAATGGTATGACAAAAGTATTTTAAAGCAGTACCCTCAAGAGTTTAAGGGAATAGGAAATATCCCTGGTGCATGCAAAATTCAGGTAAATCCTGGTGCAAAGCCTGTTGTTCACCCGCCACGTAAAATTCCTGTTGCATTGAAAGACAGATGCAAAACAGAATTAGATCGAATGGAAAAACTAGGGGTCATAGCTAAGGTCAACGAACCTACAGACTTGGTTAATTCCATGGTTATTGTAGAGAAGTCTGGGAACAAATTAGGAATTTGTTTAGATCCACATGACTTGAACAAAGCAATTTTACGACCACACTATCCGACAAGGACACTGGATGAAGTATTGCCATTACTTAGTGGGGCGAAATATTTCACAAAATTTGACGCAAGATCAGGTTACTGGGCAATAAGCATTGATGAGGAATCATCATATCTGACAACCTTCAATACAATATGGGGAAGATATAAGTATAAAAGACAACCTTATGGACTTAGACTAAGTGGGGACGTATTCATTCGCGCCATTGACGAATGTTTAGAAGGTCTAAACGGCGTCTTTGCAATCGTTGACGACTTGTGTGTATATGGTAGCACACAAGAAGAACTTGACCGAACTCTTAAGGCAGTCATTGAGCGATGTGCACAGAAAGGCGTGATATTGAATGACGACAAAATGGAAGTTGATATGCCACATATCCAATACTTTGGCCATTTGATCACTTCTGATGGACTCAAACCAAGTCCAGACAAGATTGATGCAATAAGCAACATGCCACCCACCGACAAACAAAGCTGAAGTGCAAACGTTCTTAGGAATGGTTAATTATCTTTCAAGATACGCACCAAAATTGTCAGATGTTACCAGTCCTTTAAGAGAGTTGCTTGAAAACAAAAATGAATTTTCATGGCAGAAACCACAAGAGGAGTCATTTAACACGGTGAAAGAAATTATCACCAGACCAGGTCTTGTACTAGGTTACTACGACCCAAAGAAACTTTTGATATTGCAAACAGACAGTTGTCGAACAGGACTAGGTTCTACGTTGTTGCAAGAAGGTCAGTCTATAGCATATGCATCGAAATCATTGACATAAAGTCAAAAGAATTATGCAATGATAGAGCTGGAATGCTTAGGTATATTATTTGGCCTAAAACGTCACCATGACTGGGTTTATGGACGTAAGGTCATAGTTGAAACTGACCATATGCCGCTTATATCGATATTTAAGAAAAACTTGAATAATGCTCCAGCAAGGCTGCAACGCATGCTTTTACAAATGCAGCGTTATGGCATTGAAGTCAATTATCGACCGGGCAAAGAAATACCTATTCCTGATACGTTATCAAGGAAATCTGTACCTGATGATACATGCCCAAGTCTGACTGAAAATATTGACATACAGGTCAATATGGTTATGGCTAGTTTACCGATAAGTGATCGGAAAATGACAGAAATTAGGACAGAGACAGACAAAGACTCACAACTTGTACCATTGAAACAAGTTAGTTTACAAGGTTGGCCTAACAACAGAAAGAATTGTAGGTCAGAAATAATTTACTACTGGAATCATAGAGATGAACTGACGGTAGTTGATGGAATCATTTTGAAGGGAAACAAAGTTGTTATACCAAATTCTCTTAGAAAAACATGTTTAGACATTGTTCATGCAGGTCATTTTGGTATTGATAAGTGCTTAAAAAGAGCACGAGATGTCATGTGTTGGCCTCGAATTTCAGAAGAAATTAAAAGATTAGTTTTGAGCTGTCCAATATGCTTAGAGCATAGAGACTCAAACCCAAAAGAACCATTGCAACCTCATGATATCCCAGAATATCCATGGCAAATGGTAGCCACAGGTCTGTTCTCAATAGACACTCAAAATGATCTACTTGTTGTAGATTACTACTCACATTTCTTCGAGATAAAAGAATTGCCAAGCTTGAAAAGTAGTACAGTTATCAGCCGTATGAAAGCCATATTTGCAAAATTTGGCATTCTAGAAATTGTGATATCTGATAATGGGCCATGCTATTCATCAGGAGAATTTCAAAATTCTCTAATGAGTGGGACTTTAAACACAAAACGAGTTCCCCAAACCACCCATCAGGAAATGGCTTTGCAGAAATTTATGTAAAAATATGCAAGAAAATCTTAATGAAAGCCAAAAGGTCAAAGAAAGATCCTTTGATTGCCATTTTAGAGTACAGGTCCACTCCTCTCAATATTGGCTACTCCCCTGCAGAATTGTTAATGGGAAGGCAATTAAGGTCATTTTTGCGTTAAAATTCTAAAGCTTCACATATTAGTAGATTACTAATCTTAATCTTCTATTGCAGACTCAAACAGGAACCAGTCTAGTAACGAACTGCTACGGAAATATCCGAGAGCTGACGGTAAGAAACGGCGCATGCGCGATCAAGACGATAAACACGCCGCATGCGCAAGCCCATTGCACTATGGTGATTTTGTTCTCAAAACAATGATATCGCAGATGGTTGTTTGCCTGTTTTAATGGTGTTTCAACACACGTGTTGGATCACTGTCTGCCATGTTGATGTTTTTCAAAGTGAACGAACCGACGTAACCACCTCCGGAAGGAGTTTTGGTAGTTTCAAAGAAGTTTGAAACTGTAACAACAAATACACAGTTCGTGAAACCGATGTTAAACCAAACTTAGTTTATTACCAACAAAATCGCCCGTAATAATCATTTTCTGTACATATGCTACTTTAATAGGCTAAGATATTTAGGAAACCTCCCCTACGCTCGTTTTAGAATACATTATATTTAGATATATTACGGAGGTCTAAAAATATTATAAGTTGGTATTTATAGAAATGAATTAGATAATTTCGAATATAGATTTTGAAGAAATCCCATACGAAAATGTGTTACCTTTTGTGGGTGTTACAAAAGCATCAAGCCATGCAATAATTTAGGTGAATAGATTATTGCATTCATATGACAATATGTGCACGAATTCAGGGGTCCACAATTTTTAATAAGTACGACACAGTTCTATCGTATAAACGTCACAAATATGGAAATACATCCAGTTTTATTTCATCAACTCTGTGTTCATTTTTAATTGATGGCTTAATTTTAATTCACACAAATATGAAGCAAAATTGTGAAATATGACACTAAGATAATTTCAATATATACGACTGAAATCAACACACGATCACTATTGAAACGGCCCCTGGGGAACGTTTCAGTAAATAATCGTAGTCGTAAAATTCTTCAATAATCTTAATATGTAGAAACGTCACACATGTCGATATATATATTTTTTTTAATTTGATCAGTTTTGGATTTGGATTACTGGCTGTGGTCATTTTTACACAAGTATGTAGGAAAATAACGAATTTATGACACGCAGATAATTTCAGTTTACGACTTGAATCTTTATTTACACGGGCCCCTGTGGCGGAAGTATATTGTGCGACGTAAAAGACGCATTATTATTTCGCACAAGAACATAACTTTTTTCGTACATTCATTTTTCGGGTGAAAGTGTTTATTGCAAACACAAAACGACCAATAGCTAGAGAAATGCAAAATAAATAAACATGTTGAAAACGAAAGTAAAACTGGAATCCCAACAGGGAATGTCATCAGTCAGGAATTCCATCATACATGTAGCAGAACATCTATTATTAGTTTTTTTGGGATTCCCTATCAATCCAATATCACATCATTCCTACATTCTATAATGGCGACAAATGAAACAATTTCCATTGGAAAACAACAACAAATAAAACATCATTTGAAATACAATTGAGAATGGATTAACCGCTTGTACTGAAACCGATTTCACACTCGATATCAACAATATTGGCATGACATCGGACGCTTGTGAAAAGTAAAAATATATCAGGTATTCATATTGATTATGTATGAAATACACATACAACATTACTAAATGACTTTTTGAAAAGAAACAATATGCAACAACTTAAAAGTGTTTTTTTTTTATTATACTACACTAAGATCACTTTAAAAGGCAATGGAAGTGGTTTTCCCGATTATTTTTCGAAGAGATTAAGTAAATCTAGTGTTTGAAAGTCGTTGATTGTAATTTTCACAAAAATATAGCAAATGTTACACTAATTAAGGGACGTGTAGTAATGAGATTATGGTGATAACAATAAAGACTAAATAAGCTGTCTCGAAGAAATATTAGCGATATTTAGCGCTGGGGACGTAGCCATTAATTTATAAAAATATTTATAAAGGTTAATGTGATTTTATCCGTACCTAAATCGTATGTTTTTATGGATTTTAATTATTCATGTCAACTGAGTTAAACATTAATGCATTAAAATTATAAAAATGCATCAACAAATACTATGTGCCTTACACATGATTTTCTAAACCAGCAAACAAACAAGCTAGTTGTATTTGCAACTCGAAGTTCTACAATAGCTGTACTTAATTGCCTTCAAATTATTATAAAGTTTCATCCCTTTGGCTTGTCCATGTGATTTTTCTTTACTATCCCGGCAGTTAATCTACTGGCTGTTAAGGAATTGCGCTCTATAAATTCACTGAAGACGTTAAGTGTATCCAGGCCCCTATAATTTTATTTTTAATTCATTTGATGCTTTTCTGTAGTTTATTTTAAACTATAACTCAGAAGTGTGGGGTTATATTTACTAATATACTAATCGGTAATTGAGAAAAAAGTACCGTTATGCACTATGGGCAAACGAAAACACCTTGAGCGCAGGAAAAGTAGTTCATCGGATACAGATCTTATAATGCATCGAAAAGACCCATTTACGACGGCGTAGCAAACGTTAGCTTAAAAGCGATTCTATTGCCGCTGCGAACTCCGTTCTATACGAAGACGTTCTACAAACCCCTACGATGGCAACTGGTGGCCCCCAAATAAATTCTGATGCTAATATGAATGACGTCAATGACAAATTTGAACAAGTGCTATCAATTGTGAAAGACATAAAGACCAATCAAGACAGTCTAAGTAAGAAAATTGACAGCAAACTAGACAAATTAAAAAATGATCTAACAGCATCAATAGACGGCAAAATAAGTAAACTACGGGAGGACATCGTCATGGATATGAGCAGGGAGAGCAAATAACAGGGGCGTCACGTCTTAGGTCAAAACTGCCGGGGCGCTCAGGCCCTGTTAAAATCAGCTTCCGGTCTCTGCAAGAAAAGGTGCTTAGTCTCCGAAACAAAAGCACACTTAAGGACTCAGAAATGTACAAAGATGTGTATATGAAAAGTAGCAAGTCACATGCCGAGCGTCTCATAGAACTGAATGCCAGAACACTCCTTAGTCAACTACCGCATGGTAAAAACTTCCGTGTAGACGCCAATGGACGGATCCGGCCGCGCCAAGGAGATGGGCCGCAACATCCGACGACCCCACAGGAAACGCAATATGAAGAGTCCCGTCCCAGTGGGTCACTCACAATCGCGCATATTAATGTGTGTGGTTGGACGAAAGACAATCGTACTTTACGTGAAGAGTTGATAAGCAGTATTAATGCTGATGTTATTTCTATTTGTGAAACTCATCTTACAGGAAATGATGCCATCAACGTTAACGCTTATACGTGGTTTGGCTTTAACAGGCCGGACATTCACAGAAATGCTCCTAAAGGTTCCGGAGGCGTTGGACTTTTAGTTCGTTGCTCTCTACTTGAAAACTACAACGCTGAAGTTGTTGATAGAATTTATGATGGGATATTAGCTGTGAAACTCGTACATAAAGAAACTGAAACTGAGTTTGTGATATTTAGCTGTTATTTGCCGCCAGAAAACTCTGTGCGGGGAAGAGATGCACAGTCTTTCTTTGCTCATTTATTGTCACTTATTTATTTATATGGTGAATGTGATAATATGTACATTGTAGTGGACTTTAATTCTAGAATTGGGACATTGTCTGATACTCTTGATCAATGTGATAGCATTCCTGTGCGAACTTCAATAGACAAAAGTATCAATCAACATGGTCATGATTTTATAGAGTTTCTTAATGATGCAAAATTGTGTTGTTTAAATGGCCGTCTAAGGATTGAAAATGATAATTTTACGTCTATATCACGAAAAAGCAGAGCTGTTGTTGATTACATATGTATTCCCCATGACATGTTTAGCAAGTGCACAACCTTTAAAGTATTATCATCTCAATCCATTGTTGACAAACATTCGCTTCATGGATTACTAGGTGAAAGATCACGCATACCTGACCACTCTGTTTTGATAGCGACGTTTGAATTGGACTATAACCGCTATTGTGAAGATCACGAGGATACCCCCAGCAGCGTGCGTTACAATTTAAAGAGACTCCCTCATGATTTTATGACTAGTGAAATTTCGCGCTTAGCCATTGCAAATTTGATTTCAAGAATAGAGATTGCACGAGAAACGCAAGCAGAAATGGATGACATTTATGGAAATCTCTGTGACATCATTAAAACAGAGTTACGAAACACAGTACCGGTACTAGGTACCACAAAGTCAACAAACAGACGCCTGAAATTGCGCAAACCATTTTGGGACGATGATTTACAAAGTCTTTGGGATATTATGAGAAATAAAGAAGTAGTTTTCCTTCAATGTAAAGATAGTAGACAGAGACGCTTAAAGCTTCGACACGAGTATGTTTTGTCTAGAAATGAATTTGATAAACTGCTACGCAGGACGGAACGATACTATAAACGAATCACTGCAATTGACATTGAGGAAATGACAACCAAAAATCCGAACGAATTCTGGAAAAGATACAAAATCTAGGACCCAGAAAAGACAATTCCAACCCAATCGAAATCGTTGACGAAAGGGGAAATATCTCGCACGAAGAGAACATTGTTTTCGAGAAGTGGAAGAATGACTTTTACAACTTGTATAACTGCAATGAGCACAATGATTTTGACGATGAGCATTTTGACAGAGCGAAATTACATAAGGTGTTATTAGAAAACAATATGTCAGACCCATTGTACGAACCTAACGCTGAGCTAAATTCAAATGTGACTATCGAGGAAGTGGCTTTAATAGTGCAGAGATCGAAAAGTGGGTCAGCTTGCGGCATTCGCCTTATTCCAGAAGCCCATAATGCTTTGCGACAAAGGTGACTTCCGGTTTTTTTCCGCATTCAATTTCCTAGTTATCGATACGAGTGAAAGGAAGAGCATAATTGGCAAAATAGATCGATAGGTGAGTAAAACATGTTAGGAACATCAGGTTATACATTCTTCTATAAATATCTACCGTTTTTTGTAAATGTCAATGAAGTTTTCGACGTTTATACCCAACTTCAGTACACATTTAAGTGGGTGGGGTAAAATAACAAATATAATGGTAAAGACTTTCATAGTAGTTCTCAAAGACTTCAAATACATATTGGTTGTTATGAAGTATGCATTCAATCGTGGTTTGTTTAGTTTGTTATTAAATTAAATGAATGATATGTTGCAATTAGTGTGAAATTGTTAAAATCTGCAACTTCAAAACAGTCAAATAAATGAAGCTTAAATGTGATTAAGAAGGGCATTTAAATACTGACTGCTGTGCTGTATGTAAACAAATATGCAGGTCTTAAAATAACAGCTTATTGATATTGTACTAGTAAATTGTAACTATTTAAATATCTGACTGATATTAAAGCTGCACTCTCACAGATTAAACATTTTGACAACTGTTTTTTTTTTGTCTTCGACTGCCAATTTATTTAAACGTGCAAGAAAACCAGTGATATAAGACTGCTGACAAAACATTGGATCGCAGATTTTCATTTTTAAGTAAATAAAATAATTTTTAATGCATTTTTCTTTAACCGTTAGTAACGCTTTTAAAATTAGCTATAAAATAATAATTTTTAAATGGAGATATGAAAATCGGTGATCTGATTTTTTTTGTCAGCAGGCTTATATCACTGGTTTGCAGATATTTACGCAGAAATTGCCTCTTTCCAAGACAACAAATAAAAAAAGTTGTCAAAACGGTATATCTGTGAGAGTGCAGCTTTAACAGTTAAGAGTCTTTTATATTTTTTCTGGCTAAGTTGGATGATGATAAAACTATTTATTTTATTTCAGAGATGTACATTCTGGATGTTTGATTCCGCCAAGTTGATGCTCAACAGGAGTAGGCAGTTGATACCATTGATCTGATAGCACCTGCTATATCAGTGGTTTTACAAGAAAAATTTGTGCAAAACACAAGAGACGGAATCGGTTCAAGAACAGAGATAAAATAAATGAAGTGTGTCAATATAAATGAAAACTTTCCTTGACTGCAAGGACTAAAGAAATGCACACAAGTGACATAAATTTAAATGTTTGGTACAAAAAGTAGACATTTAGAACTTAAAATTATGACACAGGATGTGAAACAACACTTTATAGCCGATAACAGTCGAACAAGAGATTTTTCAAAAAGAAGCAAGATGTGGTTTTTTAACCCTTGGCAACTGAACCTTTAAAGGGATTATTGCATACCAAGGACAATTTATTGTTATTGAATTATATCATGTTTAATGTTATTATTAAATTGTAAAAAATACCGTTGTTATTAATATGATTGTCTATGATCTTTTTATTCCAATGACTGTGTAAACTCCCATGGTTAATATTAAAAAGACATAAAATCGAGTTAACGTTTGTGGGCAATAACTAGCCACCCGGTTAACTTAATTTGTTGGAGCACCGTGCTTTTTCTGGCAGCCCTTGGTTCGAGCTTTTTCCTATCATGTTACTTTAGTATTGTTATAGTCAATAAGCCTAGGTGTCGTTAGCGCAGTACTGTAGGCCGAATATTTTCTTGGCCCAAATTCAAACAGCCTGGAGATTTAAATTAAACTTGGTACACATGCAAATTTCCAGAAACAATAGGCCCATGTCCAGCAAGATAATACATAATATTTCAAGACTTGAATGATTCAATACATCTGCTCCTATTTATTTTATTACTTCCTCATTCCTCATTAGATTATGACTGTCAGATAGTAAAACAGACTAATGTATTATTTGTGTTAATTTTCAAAACAAATATTTTAGAATAGATGAGAATTTGTTGTTTATAATACTCCAATAAGAATAGTAACTGCAGTCTTTTCTGAACCATCTACCCCACCCACCAGAACTAACTGTCCAAGTAAACAGTCAAGCGATTTATAGCTCATGACATTCAAATAATATCACAATAATGTAATATAAACTCATTAAAATGACAAATCTAATAAAAATAAATAAGTTATAACAAACCTGGAATGATAATTTGTCCGTATTTATCGCTGTTATTGTACTTCGTCATAACCCGGAAATAAACCGGAAGTCACCATGCCGCAAAGGATTATGGTGGAAAGTCGAGAATTGATGAATTACCGTATGACGTGGTGAAGAATCCGGCCGTTATAGGTACCCTGCAGCAATTATTTCAGCGGATTTTTGACACCAGTACAATACCATCAATATGGCGTAGATCTATTATCTGTCCAATCTTAAAGGATCCTAAGTCGGACAAAAGAGTGCCCATGAACTATAGAGGGATTAGTCTCTTAGCTTGCATTAGTAAACTGTACACCTCATTTCTGAATAAGCGGTTGACTTGATACCTTGAAAATAATGACATTTTAGCCGACGAGCAAAATGGGTTTCGAACCGATAGGTCGTGCGAGGACCATGTGTTTACTTTAAACAGCATTATTAAAAACAACACTCAAGTATATACTGCATTCATCGATTTGAAACGCTGTTTTGACTATATTAACAGGGGCATGCTCTTATACAAGTTACTTATTAACGGAATAGATGGCAAACTGTATAATTCAATAAAGAATATTTATACAAGTTCGGTTTCAACGGTCCGTATAAATAACAAACTGACAGAGTGGTTCAGCTGTTTTACTGGCGTCAAACAGGGCTGCAATTTGTCCCCGACATTATTTGCATTATTCGCAAACGACCTTGTCCGCGAGGTAAATGACCTTGACCTTGGGTTCCAGATAGGCGACCGGAAACTCTCCATGCTTCTATACGCAGATGATATAGTCCTAATGGCGAAATCGGAGGAGGATCTTCAAACCATGCTGAATCAAGTGCATGACGGTGTAAGCGATGGCGCGTGCTAATCAATGTCAGCAAATCAAAGTGCATGCACTTCCGGAAGGGCAGAAGTCAGCGCAGTAACTTTGTGTTCAGGATCGGAAATGATGTTCTAGAAACTATGGATCGTTATAGGTACCTTGGTGTGATTTTTCATGAAAAATGTGACTACGCATTTAATAATGAAGCATTGGGGAAAGGGGCCGGCCGCGCACTAGGGTTCATTATTAGCAAAATACACAATCTTAAAGACTTTGGTTTCAAATCTTTTGAAAAGTTGTTTAACTCATGTGTCACGCCAGTCATGGACTACTGTTCTTCAGTATGGGGCTTTAGAAAGTACCAACATTTAGACAACGTACAGCACAGGGCAATGCGGTACTTCCTGGGCGTCCATAGGTTCACCCCCATCCTTGCCATGGCAGGAGATACGGGCTGGCTACCGAGCACCTATCGGCGATGGCGGTCTATGATTCGAATGTGGAACAGACTTAACCTGATGAACGACGACAGAATTACTAAAAAAGTGTTTAACGTTGAATATGCTACACACAATACTAACAATAACTGGTCAAATGAAGTTAAACAAGTGAAGGACGTCGTAGGCCTTAATGACTTCTTCGAATCTAAGTCTACGGTTCATTTATCTAAGGTTGATGATCTTCTGAATGACTTTTACGGTAGAAAATGGCAAACGGATATACAACAGCTAGGTTCCCAAACTAAGAACATACAGAGTATTTAAGGACACATTTAATGTTGAAAAGTGTATCAGCTTAAACTTGTGCAAAATGAACGATCTGTATTGTGTCAGTTCAGGTGTGGAATTTTACCACTTAGGATAGAAACAGGTCGGGTTGTCGGTGAACCTGTGGAACAAAGACTTTGTAGGCACTGTGAACTTTCGTCCATTGAAGACGAAAAGCATTTTCTGTTTGACTGCAGTCTTTATAGTGACTTGAGAAATACGCACTACAGCGATATTTTTAACCAGGACATCAACCTAAATGTGAATGAAAACCTAGTTCATCTGATGTCAAATTATCCACGTAGGCTTGCCAAATTCCTGGTACATGACTTTTTGATAAGAAGAAATACTTTGTATAGATAGACTTATATAATGCATGACTTAGAATGTTGCTATATATTTTATAATACATCTCCATGATAAGTACTAGCGTTATCGCATTGATGTCTTATTTATTTATCTCTAACATCATAATTATTTTATTTTCAATTAGCTAATTTCCACGGCTAAACTATACTGAAATTCCAATATTTGCTATTGTTATAATAGTGCACATCATATACTCATGATATCTGAATGTTTAATATTCATATATGTCTGTTTTGTATTAGTATGCTTTCTCTGAATTATTGTAACTTTTTTTCTAATTGGTGACCTATAGGCCCATTGGACCGGGTGTTATCTGTTTGATACTTAGCTATTGAATTTGTTTTATGTTTATACACATGTCACGGTAATAAACAATTTACTTACATGTACTTACTTACTTACTTATTCAGTCTGAGCTAGGAAAAAGTGGCTTATTAATTAAGTTTCTGTATTGATCCTGTAGCATGCATTGGTCTGGGAATACATTTACCACTTTTCTCATTGTTAAATTTCATAAAATATTTGACAATACGGATATGACGCTCAACATACAATGGAAATCTACCTTGCTCTCCATTAAGTGACAATGAATTAGTGGGGCGCTTTAATGTTAATTTGTTAAGAGTCTGTTAATATAACGCATTTGTCACCATGTTTAGAAATAGACTAAGAGTTATTTCTATAATAGGGTGGAGGGCTGCCAGGAGACACACTCATCATTGTAGTATATAAATGTTTATTTACATATTTGTTTGTAGTTGTATTAAGAAGTAAAACATAAACTCCAAGCTTTGAGTTATTATGAAAATGTAAAATACCGAAATATTTTAGTAATTCTATTTGTTTTCTTATTTATTTATTTATTATTATTTTTTATGTGTTTTTGTTGTTTTTGTTGGTGTTGTTATTTTTTTTAATTTATAACATACGACTCTATAATACTTTCCATATGCATAACATATAATATCCATGCATGCCTTATTTTTTCTTTTTGTGTTTATTACGATAAGTTGTTTATGCTTAAGTTAAATATACATTATTTTCTTTTCTGTTCTAATTCGTCGGTCCTATTCAAAAAATATTGTCACAAAGAAAACTAATGAAACATAAAAACATAAAATAATGAACGGGACTTGTTTCGTCATTTAACGTCATCGGGACACTGTCCGCCTGGGAATTATTTTTTTGTGAAGTAGGAAACCTGTTTCCGTAACAAATGCGCGAATTGCATGTTTAACCATTTGTCAGACTATTTCTCTTATAATAAGACAACGGATATGTCCACAAGCCCAGCAAAGTAAATAACAAATTATGTTTTAATAGAGATAGCGTTTTAAAAACGAAAATGAATTTGAATGTTTACTAAATGCTGAAGTTGCCGAAACGAAAGTTTTCGAAGAAATGCCAAACAATGCAGTTACCTGCCTTCGTTCCGAATGAACATGTGACAAAACGGCTAGTTTTGTAGTGGCTAAGCCAAGACATAGGTACACTTTACGATGTTGCCGTGAAGAACAAATGTCTCGACACCCTCTTAACAAAACATTTGAGAAGAAGAATAAACATTCAAATCCAATTAATCTGTATTGTCAATATTTCAAAATGACTTGTAGGTCTAAACCACATGTTATCATGAACTGTTTTCTAGATAATCACATAGACATCCTTAGCCTGGTCCATCTTCCAAGGACAATGTCTTTTAATGCATCTATCAGACAGACATGTAACCTTTGCAGGTTGCCCTACTAGCACGCAAAGTGTGCGTTCCCAATTTTAAACCGGGTGTAATAAAATACAATGTGTTAACGATACATTCTCTTATCCTAGTGTAACTTAATTTCTTGTTTTTGTACATCAAGAAATGTACGCCTTTAGACTGAAAAATAGGCATATTGATTGCAAAATTGACAAACAAGCTAATTTCATATGGCGCTGAATCATATTGTGCGGGCATGTAACAAGACTAAGACCTCTCGACCCTCTATGTAGACTTCTGACTTGTTTCATCTTATTCTTACAACAATATGATCAGTTTAAAACCTTATATCTGAACAATCCAATCTCGTCATAGCATTAAAACGCATTGCATATCATTGCTAAATCTCATGCATAAGTAAGACGTGAATCATTTGAAAACTATTAGAAAGACACTGTCAATAACGTCAATAGCTTCCCTTATGTTTTGATGTAAGTATCTTCGCTGTATTATTGAATGCATTCACTATATAGCATATATTGTCGAGGAAATAATACGGAAAGACTTTCCTTGATCTAATAAATGTAGAGAGTCACAGTGGTTGAACTGGCAGGCTATGCGCTTAAATTCTTTGCAGCACAAAAGACATATTGTTTTCAAAACACCCATACTCCTTAGTTCTTTTATTGTGTACAATCAGCACGAGATTTAAGCAAATATGCTGCCATATTTGCTTCCTTACGCCCAGTCTCAGAGAGATCCACCCCGCACCAATGAAACGATATTGTATCGGTTTAAGGTCAGGACGTTTTGACAACAACAAATATTTAGATATTTGGTTAAAAATGTACAATTTTCGGCTACCATGTTGAAAGACAACTGATCTCTAGCAAGAATCCCGTTATTTCCTAGTCCACAACAAACAACGCTGTGAAATTGTTTAATTCTCGTCAAAATACACTGTAATCATCTCGTTTTACTAGGAATGAGTGTATTGGTGCTAAAGTCGGAATAGCAGTCAAATGAAAGTGACACAAATACGTTTATTAGATGTTGCTATAAAAATGCCGGGTACTGGTGCATTCCGGTGTAATGTGTTTTCAACGATTTACAAAATTGATATTTACTGGATAGATAGTGGATCCGCTTGGATTCTGCACCGCCAGTAGGCTGTCGATTGAAATAAAGAAACAACCTGGTATGTTTATCTTTCAATTGAAATACCGCAAAATTTAACACTGCAAATAATTATGCACCAGTCAATTGTAACCACGCCCCCCCCCCCCCCCCCCTCCGCAGGTCCGGGGAATAGCGGGGACTTTGACTTTCGGTCCAGCCAACCCCGGCTAAAATCCCCGCCCTGCGGGGACGAACAGATGGTAAAATCCCCGCCAAATGCCCGCGCACCCCAGGGACCCTAGGTAAGGCCCATTCCCCGCTAAATTTAAAGCGAAGATAAAACCACCACATTCACCCGGCACTGCGGGGCCACCTGAAAAGTAAAAACACGGCCCATTTCCCCGGCTATCCCCGGTATACCCCCGGACCTGGGGGGGGGGGGTACGATTGACTGTTGAATGGTGCATTACCTTCTACTCACGTACACGACCATTTTTTCTAATGCACACAAAAATTTGATAAATCTCATCATAAATGGAACTGCAAGCAAGACCTACAGCTTCAAAAATGCAAAGTAACAATATTTATAGTAATATTAGCGGTTCCTGTTTTTCTGACGGATGGCATGTCAGGTCTTTGGGCAATTGTAATTATAGGTCCAGCTTTTGACATACACCACCAGTTATGAATGTATCTTTCAACAGTTATGTACGAATTACATGCACGGGGTTTAATGTATAAAATGGCAACAATATGGTTTCGTTTTACGTGACCTTTTATAACCACTTCTTTCGCATTCTTTGCATAGTGCTGAGCCTTTTGAGTCACTAGGCCTTGTCCGTTGGATGTATCGTGTATTACTACACACTTATCATTGTCCAGTCCTGTTCTATCAATCAGCACAATGTTAATATGGTCGGAGTAATAATGTTCAATATTTCGAAGCCCAATCTGTATCGCGGCTTCAAAGTTCTTCGAGCATGAGATATACTGGGACTTATGGGACAGACGGCTTCCGTTTTCTACGTGCTGCGTCAACCCAATGGCGGCACTAGGATCCTTGGCAACAATACCGTCATTCTCTGGCCTTTCCTCGTCTCGCAGAACCCGGAACAGAAACCTGTCTTCTGCACACCTGATGAAGGGGTAACAGAACAAATAATTATAAATTACAAGTGTTCCGATGGTGAGAGGGGCATAGTGGTATTTGTGTCCGCCTCTCACCCCAGATGTCACCTTCGCGATGAAGGAATTGGTATGAACTAAGAAAACATGTCAAAGAACACTTCAAGTAACATGTTTATGTTTACCTGTGTCAATCATTTATTATAACATTAATTCTTAATATTCTTAAAGATGTACTATTACTCCCAAAAACATTTTACCACAATTAACATATTTGTTTTAATATACCAAATAGGATGAATAAATGTCGAAAACATGTTTTCTTATAAAGGTCACCGAGTTTAATTTCAAAGAATGTTGCATAAAACACGGTATTTCTACATAATAAGACGGTAGTAGATCGCAGAAAATCTTATAGCATTCACCAATCATTTAATATTTATGCGTATTCAGCTATTAAATACACGGTTACAATCTTGTTATCAGTTATTAATATTTTCCATAAATGCACTCAAAAGTTACGTTTGTTCTACATGTGCGTGTATTGATTATGAATAAGAGTGTCACTTCAATATTCTGAATACAATGAAAAGATTACATTGATTGAAATAAAACGAGCATAGTTACCTTACTACATAAAGTGTATCCTCGTCAAATATCATGGTTTGATTATTTTGGTCTCTTCTATTGTTTCAATCATAAGAACTTAAGAACTCTATTTAAGTTTCTCTTAAACAATGTGACATCCATTTTGAGCAAACTGAATGTAAATAAACTGCAAACGAGCATAGCTCAGGTCGGTTTTTGTGCTATACAAATATCAGCTATTCAAAGTCGGCCGATTACAATCAAAAGATAACTCTAGCGGGCAATATACTTGTTACAAAAGGTATGATATGGCGCAATAACAATAGGTGGTAATGCCATATACATGTCTGCACATTTACCATTAATCAAATATAGGTCCAGGCGAGATATGAATATGTTTTTCATTTCTGAGTCGTTTTGATATTCACCAAGCATTGCTAGTTTCGGAGGAAATATTTAAATAACAAATAGATTATCTTTGAACCCTACAGTAATGGAAATGGCAGTTTTCCAGAAGTACACACTTTATTGTGATCTTGTTTAATGCACATGGATAAAACGCTTAAACAAAGCAAGCATATAGTAACTAATCACTCCATTTTGGGGTAGCAGTCGAAGTCAGATGAGTTCACTAGGACCAATCACACAAAGACTTTGTAGCCGCTACAACTTATAAACAAATACCGGCTTTCGTCTAAAACTAAATATTGGGGTAAGCTCCTTGGAACGGTTATTGGCGAGAATCGAGATTAGGTTTGAAACTGTTTTAGCCTCTCTGATGTGCATGTACCTATCTTAAAAATGAATTTAAAAGAATCAGCACGAATCAGTCAAGGGCGTAGTTAAAAGAATTTAAATGTGCGGGCCTGTCATCCATATATTGAATATTTTATTAAAATATCTTTGTTGCGCCGACTTTGAACATCAATGTTTATTATTATAGTTATCGAGAGTTGTTACACTATTTGGCCTTGTTCGTCCGATTTCCGCGCTTTATCCATTCGTTTGCATAGAGGAGATTACATGAGTGGTCAATAAATACGGAATGTATTAAACGTGTTTTCTTAAGTTAAAAAACGAGGCTTCGCTAGGTGTTTTGTATCAATTTTAGTAAACATGTTTAAACAAAAATCGTTTTGTATTACAAAGAATATATATTTCATTTACATCAGCGATAAAAAAAAAAGATTAATGTAAAGTGGCAGGAAGGCAATCGGTACCCCTCAATTTAACTAGCTGATGGATCGACAATCGGCCATGTCAGAACAAGTCCCGTGTGCAACTCGAACCTTAGACCTCCCGCTCCGTAGGCGGACGCCTTAACCATTAGGCCACGGAGACGATTATTTACCGTGCTAAATGCATAATGCGTCGCTTAATAACGCGCACATGTTCAAGTCTGACATGTCAAAAGTTTACACTAGTTATTTCAAACATAATGTATTTCACGAAATATACTCAGTTCTTGTATGGAATATAGAGAAAATGGATCGCAAGTGGGTATCCAGTGATGAGCCCAAGCATGTCTTTGAGTGTTCCAGTTCGCATGTAGCAAGCAATAATGGCACTCTGCATTGATGACATTTACTGGGCCAGTGAATTGTTAATGAAAGATGTAGTTAATGAACATGCTCCTCTAAAACAAACGTAAGGTAAAAAAACAGTCACCCCCTTTCATGAATGGAATTCTGAGACATGCTATTTTTAAAAAGAAACAACTTAGAAATACTTTTTTCAAATGTAAAAATGATTTTAACTGGAATGCTTATAAAAGACAACGAAATCTAGTAACAAACCTTAAAAGAAAGTCTATGCAGGTATATTTCGAAAAAATGTTTGGGCCCTGACCAAAATCAAAGCACTTTTGGCCTACTATCAAACCCTTTTTATCATATAAAAATGTTCAAAAATCAGAGGCCAAAGTAATATTGAATGAATATAACACTCTCATATCTGATCCAAAATCTGTTTGTAATATTCTGAATGATTTTTATGTCAATATAGCAAACAATATTGGTATTAACAGTTCTGTTATTGTAGACAATACTCACCCCAGCATAGAAGCTATCATAAGAGAAAATCCAAATGTTAATGTTTTTTTTATTTTAAACCAGTAGACAACAAATATGTTCATAAACTGTTATGCAGTATTGACTCTAAGAAAGCCACTGGTGTGGATAATCTCCCACCAAGGGTTATAAAAGCAGGTGCAGATTCACTGACAGAACCCCTTACAAATATTGTCAACACATCTTTTGCAACAGGAAACTTCCCAAATGCTCTCAAACTTGCTCAAGTTACACCCTTATTTAAAAAAGAAGACCCATTCCAAAAGAAAAACTATAGACCTGTCAGTATTCTCCCTACTATATCCAAAGTTTTCGAGCAGTCGGTTAGTGAGCAACTCTGTTTTCATTTTGAAAATATTTTTCATAATTTTTTATCAGCTTTTAGAACAAACTTTGGTTGCCAAACTACTCTACTCCGATTAATGGAGGATTGGAAGAGGGCCCTGGACAACCAAAAGTATGTAGCGGCTATACTGATGGACCTGTCCAACGCCTTCGACTGCCTCCCCCACGATCTAATTGTCCTAAAACTTAAAGCCTATGGGCTCTCCGAAAAAGCTGCCGACCTCATGCATGATTATTTGACTAACCGCAAGCAAAGAGTAAAACTGGGCGATTTTCATAGTGAGTGGATGGATATATCAAAAGGCGTACCACAGGGATCGATCTTGGGACCGTTGATTTTCAATATTTTTATCAATGATATATTTTATTTCATTCATCAAGCCAAAGTTTACAACTATGCTGACGACATTACTTTATCTCACTGTGATTCCAACATCAACAACCTAAAACAAGTTCTTGAATCTGAAAGTGCTATCCTAATGAAGTGGTTTGAAGATGATCTAAGCAAATCCTGATAAATTTCAATCAATATGTATCGGAAGGTCCACATTAAGTAAAATAGATTCCTTCAGAATTGAAAACTCAGAAATACAATGTGAAGAAAGTGTTAAACTCTTAGGAGTAGAAATTGATTCACTGTTAAACTTTGATGCTCATGTTGCAACTATTTGTAAGAAATCAGCCAGGCAAATAAATGTCCTGTCAAGATTGTCTAAGTATCTTACACAAGATACAAAATTACTTATCTACAAATGTTTTGTCCGTTCCAATTTTAACTACTGCCCTTTAGTATGGCATTTCTGTAATCAACAAAACACTGAAAAACTAGAAAAATTGCAATATAGAGCTCTGAAATTAGTCTTTAATGATTACACATCGAGTTATAAACAGCTTTTAGAAAGGGTAAATATGCCAACCCTTCATATAAGCAGGCTAAGACAAATCGCTGTTGAAGTTTTCAAATACTTACATAAGTTATCTCCCATTTACATACAAGAGCTTGTCTCTGTTAAATCTAAACATTACTCTTTCAGACATAAAAACATGCTCGACATTCCAAGTGTAAATACAGTTACTTATGGTAAGAAAAGCTTTCGTTTTGAGGCCACCCAAGTATGGAACAGTCTGCCAAACGAATTACGCACAACTACTGATTTCAAAGAATTTAAGAGACTGATCCATGCTTGGAGTGGCAGCAAATGTAAATGCTCTATGTGTGTATAGTTTAACCGCTTTTCTGTTATTCCTTTTACCTTATGTGCGTGTAAGCTTTACTAACCACTGCTTGTGCTTGTATAACAAATGTATAGCTGTAGATGAAATGTGTCTTAGTTGCTTTATGCATGAAATGTGAACTATGTGCTTTTGTTATCTGTTTATATACTCTCCAAATGATGTGCATGACCAATATAATAACCTCTTCATAGCTTATAGCCATATTGTTTCTGTGTGTTCCTGTTTTATTATTAGAAGAATGTTTTAGTATGTAAGTAATGCATCATCTTTTTCTTAGCAAAAAGCTTTTGCTTTTCTGTAGTCTGGTTTTATTCCTATGCTTGAAGTGAATGCTAATCAGTTCACCACAGGTCTGACCGAGGTGATAATAGGATCTTTTATACCCATTTTTTATCTATAGATGCATCGTTATGCGTGATTTTTCTTCAGTGTCTTATTTTCTTTTCGTCTTATATATTTTTTAGAAAACGATTAGCGTTCACCTCCAGCATCTTATTTGTGTATAAAGTAAAAATCTGTCCTATATGTTGAATTGCTTTGTAATAGCCGCTAACAACTATCTTATCACTTAAACATGTATTGCTGTTTAAATTACATGTTTTGTGTCTTACTGTTGCTTTTATTTAAATTTCACTTAATGCATTGGACCAGTATTTCAATCATAAAAATGTCTTATCTTGTAACTTTTGATGTATCTGGTAATGAAGCCTATAATCTCATTATAACCTATGTCTTAACATTTTAATTAACATGTGATATTATGATCTTGAATATTTTCAGGTCTTTTGTTTGTCTGTTACTGGATAATCTATTATGTCGGAAAATAGCTATCAGCTAGTGTTGTTTATGTTTATCATAACCGACTTTAAATAAAGATTATCTTATCTTATCTTATCTTATCAATGGAAGGTTTCTCCCCAACGTTTGTTAAAGCACACACTTGTAGTACTATTATTAATCCATTGCAGATATTCAAACGATATCTTTGATGAATCAATTTAAACATATAAACACTATTAATGCAAATATGAGACCCCCTGTTAGGGCAACAGTCCCCGAATTTGACGAACCACATACTACTAGTGCAAAGAGCATGATGCCGAGTAGAGCTAAAATTTCTTTCCCGCCATTTCCTTGTCTGTGACCGTTTCCCCATGTGCTGTAGTTTGTAGGTTGGTTGTGTCCAACAGCGTATCTTCCGTTGTATCTTACATGTATCATGGGCGTATCTTCCGCTGTGTCTTACATGTACCAACAGCGTATCTCCCGCTGTATCTTTCAGGAACCACAAGCGTATCTTCCGCTGTATCTTATAGGTACTACCAGCGTATCTCCCGCTGTATCTTTCAGGTACCACAAGCGTATTTTCCGCTGTATCTTACAGGTACCAACAGCATACGTATCTTCCGCTGTATCTTTTAGGTACCACCAGCGTATCTTCCGTTGTATGTTACAGGTACCACCAGCATATCTTCCGTTGTGTCTTACAGGTACCAACAGCATATCTTACGTTGTGTCTTACAGGTACCAACAGCATATCTTACGTTGTGTCTTACAGGTACCAACAGCATATCTTCCGTTGTGTCTTACAGATACCAACAGCATATCTTCCGTTGTGTCTTACAGATACCAACAGCATATCTTCCGTTGTGTCTTACAGGTACCAACAGCATACGTATCTTCCGCTGTATCTTTTAGGTACCACCAGCGTATCTTCCGTTGTATGTTACAGGTACCAACAGCACTTGTATGGAAATGTTCTGTTTGCTGCAATCTTTTAGTAGTTTTCCCGCAAAAGTTGCTTGCCAATCTGAAAGTGAGTGCTTTTATCTTCCGTTGTGTCTTACAGGTACCACCAGCGTATCTTCCGCTGTGTCTTACAGGTACCACCAGCGTATTTTCCGTTGTGTCTTACAGGTACCAACAGCATATCTTCCGTTGTGTCTTACATGTACCAACAGTGTATCTTCCGTTGTGTCTTACATGTACCACCAGCGTATTTTCCGTTGTGTCTTACATGTACCAACAGCATATCTTCCGTTGTATGTTACAGGTACCACCAGCGTATCTTCCGCTGTGTCTTACATGTACCAACAGCGTATCTTCCGTTGTATGTTACAGGTACCGCCAGCGTATCTTCCGCTGTGTCTTACATGTACCAACAGCGTATCTTCCGTTGTATGTTACAGGTACCACCAGCGTATCTTCCGCTGTGTCTTACATGTACCAACAGCGTATCTTCCGCTGTGGCTTACATGTACCAACAGCGTATCTTCCGTTGTATCTTACATGTACCATGGGCGTATCTTCCGCTGTGTCTTACAAGTACCAACAGCGTATCTCCCGCTGTATCTTTCAGGAACCACAAGCGTATCTTCCGCTGTATCTTATAGGTACTACCAGCGTATCTCCCGCTGTATCTTTCAGGTACCACAAGCGTATTTTCCGCTGTATCTTACAGGTACCAACAGCATACGTATCTTCCGCTGTATCTTTTAGGTACCACCAGCGTATCTTCCGTTGTATGTTACAGGTACCACCAGCATATCTTCCGTTGTGTCTTACAGGTACCAACAGCATATCTTACGTTGTGTCTTACAGGTACCAACAGCATATCTTACGTTGTGTCTTACAGGTACCAACAGCATATCTTCCGTTGTGTCTTACAGATACCAACAGCATATCTTCCGTTGTGTCTTACAGGTACCAACAGCATATCTTCCGTTGTGTCTTACAGGTACCAACAGCATATCTTCCGTTGTGTCTTACAGGTACCAACAGCATATCTTCCGTTGTGTCTTACAGGTACCAACAGCATATCTTACGTTGTGTCTTACATGTACCAACAAAGTAATCAACTTCCTGGTTTAATTTTAATTTTCGTTAACTTACATGACAATATGCAGTCTGCTTTCTTCGACCCTCATGTTTGTTTGTACATTACGTCCGCTTAAATTATTATCATAAAAGTTAATTTCACAAATAACACAATCTCACTGTGAGGTAAAATGCACAATCTATGAGTTATCGGCATATCTCATAAAGTACCGATGTTTACCGAAGACAAACGGGTTCCTCCGAGCAGGAAATACTGAGATATCGTTTTTGAAGAGCAGTCTTTCTCACGGCGTTTTAAAATTGGTTCTTGTTTACTTTGATTGATGATTATTTAGGTTATACAATTTCATGTCAAAAAGTATATCTAACGATACCAGATTTTGATTTGCGACACTAAAGTATGTATGCATGTGGCATACAGTCTTAACACACACACACACACACACACACACACACACGCACACATACCAATGTGATATTCAAGATAGTTTATCAACTGTCTCTTTAACATTGCCTAATGTGGATTCATTTTTGAGAACATCGCCGCTGTCCCACTCTTTCTTGCCCGTTGAACTCCCGTCTTTACCTATACCACAGTGTACATATATGTTGATTTCTCACTGCATTGTTATAAGTGCGCGTGTGTTTGCGTGCGAGTGCGTGCGTGTGTGCGTGCGTGCGTATGTGGTGTATGCGTGCGTGCGTGTGTGAGAGTGCGTGCGTGCGTGCGTGTGTGTATGTGTGCGTGCGTTTGTGCGTGTTTAGACGCTTTACTGTTGTTGAAGGCTAAATTAACTGTCGGTCCGTTCTGTTCCATGGCCTTTTTTGCTATATATCAATGGCATGTACATATCTATTTAGAGAGAAACGGAGAAAATGAGTGCTCTACAGTAATGCATAGTATACCAGACATGTTGGAAGGAAAAAAACTACAAGGTCAACAATAAGTAAGTCGTAGTATCCGTTACTGTAGCGATATGAATCCGTTTGCATGTCCGCGTCCCAATCAACCCATACCCGGGCGTCTGTACGAAAACAGGAGGATTCCGACATTATGGCGACTTCAATAAGTCATTTACCTCTATTTGTCTTATTTTTTTAAGAATATTCCATAGACATATCATTATCACTTATTTGTTAGTCATTTTTATAGACACATCATTTCAATAAAATATATGTCAACATTTCAGTGTTTTAACTCGAAGCTTAACGTTTGAAAATAGCCGAGGTGGTCCGACGAAATCTCGCATTGTAAACTGCACAAACATACAGTATCCGCAAAAAGGACTTTACTAGTTCCAACTCATATCATAATGTCAAATCGTAATTTTATATTTAATATATAATACTGTAATATATTACTGTAACTCAAATTGCATACTTATCGACGAGATATGATAATTACACTTATGCCGAGAACGTGTTGTAAACTTTACCACGACGATAACTGTCCTATTAAGGTTCCTGGTCCAGTGGTGGTGGTGTTAGTAGTTTATACTCCGGGTCCCGGCGCGAGCACATTGAAGGGTCCCAGAGTGACAGTTCAACCTCCGCACACCTATCCTGGGTAGACTATCAGGCGGTTAACCAGTACTAGGTGCCTTCACCTCCGCAAGGAACTGACAACTTCTGTACATGCCAGGCATGGCAGTGGTACAGTGCGAATGGAAGGATTTCATAACCAATCACAACAGAAGTTACCTGGTCCGCCCGGGAATCGATTCACAGTCCAACGCTCTACCGATTGAGCTAACCGGGCGGACTCTGGTTCCTGGTCCATCGTTGTATGTTTTCTTTTCTTTCTTTTTTTTTCTTTTTTTCTTTTTGAGGTCTCGAGGACCCCTTTTATTTGCCCCGTAATAGGGACCATGGGGTCGGGGCCATCCCCATGGGCCCTTACAACATTCAAAAACAGTAATATTCAAAGTGCATGCAGTTATCAAGTTACAGTTTTAACAAAAATGTTTAGATATTTAAAATAGCAGTACTATATATTGCATATGTTTAATAAATCTGAGTTTGAAATGTTTTTACCTTCGAAAGCAAAAGTGGTAAAAGCATAGCAGCAGATACAATGCACTTCAAAAGTTCCTTTTTAATAATGGAGATCAATATAAAAATGTACATTGTACTCGTATGATTTTGTTTTTCTTATCCGAAATAAGATATTATTTTACTCTCGAAAGCAAAATGAGTAAAATAAGGCAACGGATGTTTATCAACAAATTACAAATAAGTAACAGCTAAAGCTTAATAGTAAAGCTGGTAAACACTTAAATAAGTTTACACATGACAACAGTCCTTAATGTGTCTTAAGTGTCATACATTCTGAAAAAAAGAGCCAAAATGCGACATCAAATAATAAAGTACATTTACTCTTTAACTAATTCTACTGACCGGTTATTGTCAGACCATTTTAATTGGTCTATAGTAGATAGTTTAATGTCCAGTAACATCAGCTTAATATCTGTGTATTTCTGTTCATAGTTTATGCAGTTTCTACTTTTCCACATACGCCACTTTGTTTCTAACAGTATAGTGTTTATTATTTTGCATTTTGTTGGAAAAATAAAGAGTCCAAGCAAGGCTGTTGATAGTTGGTTTGTTATTTCTATTTGTAATGTGTTTAAGGCTATATTTTCGACAATCGGAATTATTTCCTGCCAAAAGTTTTGCGCGTGCTTACATTTCCAGAACAGATGAGTTAAATTTTCTTGTTCACTGTTGCAGATTTTACATAGTCCGTCTGAATAATTCATTTTGCTAAGTTTTTGCTGCGTGAAAATCGTTTGGTGTAATATTTTGAATTGCAACTGTTTTGCTTTTAATGACGCTTTTGATTTGTATAGACAACTCCAAGTTTTGGTCCACGGAAGGGAAATATTTAAAATATTATCCCATTTTCGTTCACTTCCTAACTTTGAAGTTTTACTATAAAACAGTTGGTGGATGTCTTTTAATTTAAATCGTAGTAGTCTATATCTTTGCCTGTTTTTCGGCGTAGTTGGATGTTGTCAGCTATTTTTATTTGTATGTTTGTAGTATGTTTAGCTTTATCGGCTTGTAAACATTTTGTAACTGCCGTTTTAATTGTGGTCCATTCTGATATCCAGTTTCGTTTGTATTTTAATTGCGTGTATAAATCTTTATCATCTAGAAATTTTTCCTGTTCAGTATTCCAGATATGTTCGAGATTTATTAATTTACTCTTTGTGAAGGATGAGAAAAATAACGGATTATTGCGAAAGGTTACTAAATTATTTCCGAACAGCCGTGTATTCATGTTTGAGTCATTATTTGTCAATAGGTGGACAAAATCACACCAGTCACTAATAGCCTTTATATAGAAGGGATTATTTCCGAGTGACAATCTCATGTTTTTTAATGACGAGCATTTACATAAAAAATAGTTTTCTTCGTATCTGTCATCTTCTGATTGCAGATAAAATTTGCCTATTGTGTTCCAGTTTTGTGGTTCAGATTGAATTAATCTGTAAATAGATTTAACATTTAATGCCTTGCAAATTACGGTTATACTTGGCATGTTCAAGCCGCCTTGATCGCGTTGTAATTGACAAGTAGTTTTGTTTATTAACGGTTGTTTATTTTCCCATATAAAATCCGAAATAATTTTATCGATCATTTGCGAATACTTGTCCGGTATACCGTTTATTTCGATTTCATAAAGAAGCTGAGATATAACAAACGTTTTTACTATCAATACTTTCCCTTGCAGCGTTAAGTTGCGTGATTTCCAAATGTTAATACAAGATTTTATTTTAGCGATGAAAGAATCATAAATAAGATCGTGGTTAATGTTATATCCATGGTGAATTCCAAGGGTTTTAACGTTGTTTTTTGTCCACGATATGTCCTTAAACTTCGGTGAGTTTTTTTAATCTACCTATAAGCAGACCGGTTGTTTTCGATTTATTTAGTTTAGATCCGGATGCCTTTTCATAGTCCGATAAATTGTGAAATATTTGCGGAAGAGATTTTTCATTTCTGCAAAAAAGTTGAGTATTATCTACAAATTGGCTGATTCGCGCTTCTCTGTTATCAGTATTGCGGGAGGGAAGTTTTATACCCTCAATATTGTTATCCTGGCGGATCGCAGTTGCCATGGCTTCCGCTTGGAGGATATAGATCAGGGGGGGGGGGGCGATCGGGCACCCCTGCTTAATAGAACGAGACAGACTGAAAAACACGGAAATGAAACCGTTGGTTTTTATTGCAGCTTTGGAGCCGTATAGCATCATTCTGATGTATGACCTAAAATTTTCGCCAAAATTGAATTTTTCCAGGCATTTTTCCACCCATAACCACTCAACCCGGTCGAAGGCTTTGTTTTGATCGAGAAAGATTATAATGCTTTCTTCATTAGATTCATCGACGTATTTTATTACATCTTGTATAAATCTGTTCGCCTCACTAATATACCTGCCTTTTACATAACCTTTCTGATCGGTGTGAATAAGTTTTGGAAGCATCGGCTTAAGGCGCTCTGAAAGACATTTTGAAATTATTTTATAGTCAAGGTTAAGCAATGTTATCGGCCGCCAATTTTTAAGCAAGTCTCTATCGCCGTTTTTATAAATTAATGATATAATACCTTTATATTGAGAGTCAGTAAGTTTTTTATTATCACATATTTCATTAACTACCATCAGGAAATCTTCTCTTATAATATCCCAGAAAAATCGGTACCATTCGGCAGTGATTCCATCCTCCCCGGGGGATTTCCCACGTTTAAAAGTTTTAATAACGTTGTCAAGCTCAGTTATGTTTAAATTTGATTCTAGTTTATCTTTATCTGATTCAGAAAGTTTTGTTGGTAATTTGTTTATAAGTCTGCCCATTGAGACGGAATCAGTGCCTTCAGAATTTAATAGCTTTTTATAGTATTTTGTTTGTTCTTCTAATATCGATACTATACCATATTTAATCGTCCCCGAGTCTGTTTTAATGTGATGCCATAGTTTATTTTTGCCGCGTTGTTTCTCTAAACTAAAAAAGAAGTCTGACGACTTTTCGTTGTGCTGAATTAAATTAGCCTTCGAGCGTAATTTATGGGCTTCTAACTTTGAATCATAATAGTCCGCTATGAGCTGCTTAATGTTTGATATTTTCTCAATTATTGGGGAGTGAGGTCTTCAGATAGTAATTCCGAGAGCTTTTGTTCTAGTTTTTTTAATATTTGTTTTTGAGCGGCTTTTTGACTGGGAATATTCTAAAGTGATAGCTCTAATTTTAATTTTTGACATTTCCCACCATTTACTGCAACTAGCATATGACGTTTTATTATGTGTCCATGATGACCAAAATGTTCTGATTAGAGAAGCATATTCTGTGTCGTTTAATAACCTTGTATTGAACATCCATAGTCCCGGTCCGCGAGCTACATTTTCGGTATTTATTTTTCAATTGTATTGTGGTCTGTAAAAATACAAGGTACAATTTTGCATTGTTCAATTTCGTCATCAATACTTTTTGAACTGAGAAAGAAGTCTATACGGGACTTTGCATTATTTCTTATAAAGGTGAAGCACTTGGTGCCCTGATTTCTTCGACGCCAAACGTCTTCTAAGTTAAGTTTATTGCACAGGGCTTTTAATTCTTGACACCCTTCATCTGCTTTTACATCGCCAGTTGCAGCCCCTTTCCGATCGAGGCTATTATCGAAAGGACAGTTAAAATCGCCTCCAATAATATGGTTACAATTGTTTCCTAACGAGTGCTTTAATTTATTGAAAAAACATTTCCGATCATTGCCGGCATTTGGCGTATATACATTAGTAAGTTGATAACACGAGCCTTCCGAGAGAGTGGCTCTTAACGATATTATTCTACCGTGCTCGTCATTATAGATACTATTTTCAACTATATGTAGGTCAAAAAAAAAATTTAATTAAAATTGCGACACCTCTTGATTGGCTACTGCCATTATTCCAAATAATATTTCCCTCCCATGATTTAGCCCATAGAGAAGCTTCGGATTCATTCGCACAGTGCGTTTCTTGCAAATATACAATATCATAAGACTTCTGCTTGAGATAGTGAAATATTTTCTCACGCTTAATTTTATTCCGTATTCCGTTAACATTCAATGAGCCTATGCGATAAGCCATTTAGTAATATAAGGGAATATCAAAGTTAATATATACTATCTAATTTGCCTTGCTTGGTGAGCCTATCATTAGACGGGGACGGATGAGAGTCTTGACTTCTTAGCCTCTTTGGTCTGGAGGTGGCGAGATCAAGCTCGTCCGACATATCATCTACCAGAAAAGCGGCTAAGTCGTCGTAAAGACGCTCAGCGCCGACATTATTTACATGAATGCCAGAAGGGTCTTTTGCATCATACAGTGACTTCCCATTTTGTTGAAAGATTTCGTCGTTATCGACGTAGTGGTAACGTCTAGTGGAAATGCAATGCTGCAAGACCGCATTGTTTTCTTATATGTCTCCAGTCTGGTCCGCGGCCCCACTGCCGGAAGTAACTTGCTCTCCGTGTCTCTATGCTAGTCCTGCTCGTCCAACCTGCCCCAAGAGCTGAAGAGCTTCTTGAGATTGCGTTTCGCGTATTTTTATATGTTAGCAGAAGTATTGGTTATGTGCTTGTACGCATGCACGTTTGATATTCTTTCTAAAACTGGCATGCGAAATGTACATGTCAGCGTGTATCAATCAGCAATAGTAGTCTAAGATGAAATATTCCAAAATCATTCGTTTTGTAGAGATGAGAAACACCGTTACGTTTTATCATAAGTTCAAAGTAAATTTGGTATTTTTACCTTGTCTTGCTCAGAGAGGGGGCGGAATCGGAATAGCAGCTCCGACAGCCGCCCCGCGCCCAAACCAAGCAGCGTCACATCCGACTTGATCCCAGAGGTGAAGAGATTCATGAGATTGCGTTTCGCACATTTTTATGTCCTTCGTATCCTCCTGTTAGTAGAAGTATTGGTTATTTTCATGACGTCCACGTATGCATGCACGCTCGTGGGTTATAAAATGCACTATTTACCAAAACAAAAATACAAAAAAGAGTGGAAAATCATTAAAAGTGCTAAAACTAAGATACTAACCAACAAATGTTGATATTTGCTCAAATAGTGTCTTTAAAGACCACAACTATGGAAAATTGTTAGTAACGCGATTCAACAAAAGGTTGTAGGTTGATGGACATTATCACGTGATGTTGGTTAAAATATCCGTCAACTTTTGTATCAATCCTTGTTGTCGAGTGGTAAAGGCGTCATTTTTCTACTTTTTTACGGAACTGGCGTGGTTTCGCTCCCTACTTAAAACAGAATATTTGTGTACACTTTTATTGTATTTTGTTTCGATATTAAAACGAGAATGACGAAAGATGGGAGAGAACGGAAACAGAAAGCCACCAATAAGCTTTTTGACCTGCGCAAAAAGACCAGAATGCTCCTTGGCATCCACATGTCAGCCATGGAATGCCCCAAATACCCCGCTCCGTTTCAAGGAAAACAGCCAATGATCCACACTCTCCATAACTGCCAGGTGAACTTGCTGGACAAATTTTAGTTTTCTTTGTTAGGCCAAGGAAGATTCCTAAATCTGTGAAGAAGTTAAAGGAATCCGAGCTGGTCTCTTATGTACTACTACCCAAGACGTTCATGGGCTTTGATGACCATCAATATATGGCAACATTCAAACTTGATACTGCCACTCAAACATTCAGAATTGATAAGTCTACTGAATTCTATTTTATTTAGTGTTTTTTATTGAAAAGCTGTATTATACCAACTAATATGAAATATGATTAAAGATTTATTTAAATGTGGACAAGTAAATATACAATGTATTGTTTCATGTGATTCAATGCATTGATATTAAATGCTGAATATGTGATGTGGATATGGCACTAGCCTAATATAATGTACTTATTGCAATATTATTTTGCTTTTCAAATGTTCTGTTATCATTTTTTTAAATGCCATATATGCTATTAAAATGTGCAGTTAATGGGAAAATACTTTTATAAAATAATTATTGATATTAAATATATAAAACTTTTCAGTGAAAACATGTACAATTAACATTTGCAAGCTTGATAATTGTCGTGTTGTACATTATTATTAATACATTAAATATCCTACAGTGTAGACTGTTGACTAATCATAGTCATTCGAGTTTTATGGGTAGTCGACAGTTGATTAACACTTCAGGTCCATGTCCTCTGCCTGTGACTTCAGATAAAAACATTTTTTTTTAAATTTTGTTTAAATTGACAAAGGTGTTGACCTTCACTGCTAAGTTGCATGGTAATTGTTCTGGTCGAGGCTGTCTCCTGTAATCGACACTATTTTAAGGCAAATAAGGGTATGGAAACCCTTAAATACTGAAGGCTTCGCTACCCTTGCCCTCCACCAGGGCTTTGCCCAGGACCCGGCCTTCAGCTGTCCCCTGCACCCTGGCAACCTGGCTCTGTTATCATCCCTGTATAGCTATGGCATTAAGATATTTCAGCTGGGAATACTCACACAGAGGAAACGTCCAGTAGAATTCGACCGTACGTGAAGTCCTTTACCTTTCCCTCAGCAACAGTGCTCGTCAGCTCGATCTATCCTAAAAATAAGAAACGGTTGAGCTAAAAACTCTGGCTTGTTCGGGTTTATTTTACTCATAGTCGTACCTTTAACATCATTATATCATATACTGTATGTTTCCTCTTGGCTTAGGAAATACTACAAGAATTACTTTTCTTCCCCTTAAAGCTGCACTCTCACAGATTGAACGTTTTGACAACTTTTTAATTTTTTGTCTTGTCAGTTTTTGCGAAAATCAATGGAAACAAGTTGTATAAGACTGCTGACAAAAATTAGAACACAGATGTTTATATTTAAGTTCAAAATTGATGTTTTAAGCATTTTTCTTAAACCGTTAACGGTTTAAGCCATAAAACATTATTTTTTGAACGAAAATATGATAATCGGCGATTTTGTCAGCAATCTTATATCCCTTGTTTGCAGATATTTAGGCAAAAATTTGCCCTTCCGTAGACAAAAAAAATAAAAAAAGTTGTAAAAATGGTATATCTGTGAGAGTGCAGCTTTAACATTGAATTTGGGATTTATTACGAGGAATAGTAAAAAAATAACTCAGCCCTACCTCATGATTTATTTCATTATTTAACACACGGTAAAAATGGAATTCAGTACTTCGGTCCAAGGGAGATTACTTTGAGGGATTATAAACAAGTGAGCGTTCTGTTTATCTAATATAAACAGTTATGAGCAATGGCTCAGTTATTTTTGACTGACTCTCGTTCTCAATTAAGTAAAAACTTGAGAATTCTCGAGAAACTCGGGTCTGGTCTCTGACGTACTATTATTTGGGGAAAAGGAAAAGGTAGCTTGAAATACGTCTTTGAACACGTACATTTTTTTTTTCTAATTCGCTTTCATAAGCAAGACAATTAATTTGTGCAGAAGTTTAGATAGTTTATGGCATTTTTACTCTTTAATATGGCATCACACCGCCATACCTTGTCGCAGTCTTCCGCGGGAATAAAAACATCTCAATGTCATGATGGTTGTACTCCTGCATCGTCCGCAGAATATTTGTACTCCTCTGAAACACGGTTTCATATTTTATGTTTAGCTTTGACAAACATATTGTGTGGAATATGTTCTTTATTTAACAACACAGTTTCTTACTTTACCTTATTGCAACTAGCTTTGGCTAGACGTGCGCAAATATGACCTTGACCTCCACAAGCTATCAGCGAAGAATTATTCCCCGTATGCAGCTTTGAGATATGTAGGAAAGTATGTACTAAACATCCACTCTCCACTCCTTCCTACCGCGTCCATGTCGCTATAGGGCATATCCGGGCCGGCGATGAGCGACAGCGACAGCTCTGTCGGTCGCCCGTCCGTCACCAGAATATTCTTCGTGTTCACTATGACCCCGTGTGTCATCATCTCTTTTTCTACAAGCCCGAAACACCATCATTTCTGTTAGTATGTCAAGATGAAAACACCATATTATGGTCTATAGTTTCAATATATAGTCACATTTCAAATATAGCTACACCAGAGTAGTTATATCTATAGCTGTAATTTACATTTGTTGTTGTATTCCAAAACATAATAGCTACAGCTATATAATACAGCTGAAAATACTTTTGGAGCAAAAACACGGCTACAGCTGTATACATGCATTTAAAAACAGACTGTATATAAATAAACAGCTGCAGCGTTACTTTCAAAAACATATAAAGCTATAAATTACAGCCGTAGCTATAAGTGTATACTTAATGTTGTTAGAAGTGTACGCTTGAGCCACTTGGTACTCCATTTACCCCTTGCTTTCACTATGTGCAAAATATTTGTTGTGTAGTCCTCTCTCCTTGTAATAAACTGATACGAGCATACTGCGAGGACTGCAAACAGTTAAATATGCACTTATATATGCACTTATTTGCACTATTCCACATCGCAAATTGTAACACAATCCTCGTAGGTACCAAGGATATTTCTGATGTTGCTGTAGTTGCTGGTGAAGAGTGTCTGGATCATGGTCTCGTTGCCTCAAGCCCTCGTGACGCGTACTCTCGTCCGTACTCTTGAAGACCTGAGGATGGACAGAGATAAAAGAACGCTGCTATTGCATATAGTCATTACTAGTCACCTGACCTCTTATCATTTCTTTGATAAATTAATAAATTAATGACTGTTTATTCGTTGTCAATATCGTGTTCTACCGTGTTGTTTTATAGGAAGCAAATTGCAGGAAAGATGGTTTTGAGTTTATTCATACTCGCACTCGGGCAAAGCACATTCGGCAAGTGAACCGTTTAGATTTTTAGTCAAATTAGGTTTTTGGAGCAAAGTGCACAGACCGAATGTAACCCTGGTTAGAGCTACCCTGGGTTTTTTAACGTGCACCAGTGTATAGCACTGCGACACTGGACCCCACTTTAACGGCCCTCCCGGAAGATGATCAGTATGTTTAGTGGTGCGGCGGGGAATCGAACATGCGATCCTTGATTGACAGACCTGTTTGTAACCACTAAACAACGGATTCGCAAAATTCGTAGGAAAATCTTTCGCACCTGTTAAGTAGTTGCAAACGAATGTCCGCGTCTGCGCTCAAGCGTTTCCAGTGACCTTGCTATCAAAGATGTCAAGGCGAATGACGGCGTTCACAGCCTTTAAATCGTTCATCTTCGACCTCGCTGAATAGTTAAAATATCCCCGTACACCATAGTTACATGCCTTTTAAAAAAAACACACAAAAAAATATTTATATTTTCAAATCGCAACTTTTTCATATTATAAAACGTGTTAGTGCTTTCGACCGTCATTGTATATTCTTGAAATAAAGATGGTAAAAACAGAGCAATCACGACACAAGACTTCGTTAGATGCACGTTTTGATGTGAATTGAAAAAGCATTCTTCACATTTCACTATTAATGTGCAATTTTACCAAAAGGATCTCATATATTACACAACACATTTCCTGTGAAATTCAGTGTTTTTAATGTGACTTAAAATAGAATTCTGCACGTTTCACTTTTAATGTGCAATTTTACCAAAAAATATTTAGTTTAAACATATCATTCAGTCAAATGAAATACAAAAAAATAAATGCACAATGTACAAATAAATAATATATAAAATGTTTCTGAGTGCAAGACAAAAATTTTCAAGGCTTATAATTTTTATTATAAGCTCCTTACCATGAAACAAATTGTTTCAAGGTCATGGTTGAAGGTCAAATATCCTAGCCTATGACTATGTATTAACTAGGTTACATACAAGCCTCAATCATGAAAATCCATGAGGTTATGGGGACAGATGGACGAACGAACGGACATTAGTCGGAAACTAAACAACAATATTTTATAACTGCTCCTCAAGATGGTGGAGACATAAGGGCGGAGGGACGAACAGAGGTCAAAGGCAAAACAAAAAAGTATATATCTTACCCTCAAGATCTTGCTTCTAATGTTGTTGTTGCTGATGATTACAATGATGATTGTAGTGGTGGTGGTGGTGCTACAGCTGCTGATGATGTTGCTGATGATGTGAACTGGGTCAAACATAATGCAACATGGCTTCCACTTTAAATTTCCTTCATCAAATAATGTCTCTGCCACGGAATCCAAGCCCGATTATCCCAAGAGCACGAACTCCTTCGGCGTCTGGCAAACCACCTTTGCTGAAAACACAGATGACAGCCATGAAGATCCATCTATTGACATGGACTTGTCATCTTTCAGTCCCTTGGTTACCATGCGGCTCGTGTGATTGAAAACTACACTGATACACACGTCCACGTGTACACACCCATTTGCCAATTACAGACGTTAGTGGCAGATACAAAAAACTATATATGAACCATCCATAGAAAGTTCCTCAGTATCAGCCAGCTATGGCGTTCCATTATAAATACATTTCCAAGTAACTCGAGTACGATGAATACGTAATACGTAATATGACAGGCTATGGTGGTATATTACTGCCGTAAGATAACCAGTTAATGTTCGCGAATTATTTCGTGGTAACCACTTTTTTTCGCGATACATATCTAGCTGTTTAGAACTGCTACCTGTTTTTAGCTGTATAACATTAACAGATTCACTGGTTATGGTTTGCGAATTCCTCTTCATAAACAACACAATAACTGGTTAACTTGATGAGATGCGTGTTACCACTTATCTTGAAATAGATGCATACAACTGGTTATCTACTTATGATATGCGAATTTCACTTAGTAAGTGGTAACATGAATCTAGTTGTGGCGGATCCGTGGTCTTGTGGTGACACATTTGACTGTCAATCCAGGGGTCGCAAGTTTTAATACTAATCGTCTTCCGGGAAGGACGTTAAATGGGAGTCCCGCGTGACAGTGCTTTACACTGTTGCACGTTGAAAAACCAGGGTAGCTCTAACCAGGGTTACATTCTGTCTGTGCACTATGCTTAAAAGATATAAAATGACTAGCAATCTTACCGGAGCACTCGCCGAATGGGCAAGTCCCGACTGCGAGAATAAATAGGCTTACACCCTGCCCTTATCAAGTTAACCAGTAAGTATTTTACCTACTAAGTGGAATTCGCAAACCATAACTAGATGACCTGTTAGTGCCTGAATATGACATGGATCGGTAATCGGTGACACGAATCTCATCCAATGTGTGTATACCAAGTGATAAATTACGTCATAAATGCTACGTCGGAAGGCGACATTTTGATTAAAATTAAGACTTAAAACAAAGATAACTTTTCTTTTACTACACCATTTGAAATGAAACAAAGGGCAGTCTATGTCGCTTAAAGAGCCCCGCCTTCGTTTTATTACCGGAGTTTGATAAGGTTATTAGTTTCATTAAACACTTCGACAAACCAGTTTCATAAATAAGGTTTTTACAGTTCTCCGTCAGACGGCCGTATTGTGAAAAGGTTTGTCGAAGTGTTGTAAGAAACTAAACTCTCAATCAAACTCTTAGAAAAGACCGAAGGCGGGGCTCCGTAAGCGACGTAGACTGCGCTATGTTTCATTTAAAATGGTGAAGAAATAGGAATGTTATCTTTGTTTAAAGTCATCATTCCAAACGAAATGTTGCCTTTCGACGTAGCATTTATGACGCAATTGATCACATGGTATACACACACTGTTATCTAGTTAACCAGTTATTACGTTACTTATAAAACTGCATGCGCAAATCATGACTAGATGACCTGTTCGTGTTGTACAGTATGAGTAAGGTAACAGGTGGCAGTTCTGGGCACTTTCTTCAAGTCTGTTTTTAGTCTGATGATATTAATCTTACCGAAAAACGTTCGCGAATATTAACGATAGCTAGATAAGTATCGCAAAAATAAAGTGGCTAACACGAAAATTCGAGAACGTTATATGGTTATCTTACGGCAGTAATATATACCACAGTAAAAATGGTTACTGTATACATGTACGTTATCAGTATTTTACTAAAGAGTGTATTCTTGAAATTCTTTACATATATTGCAATGGACGGTCAACCTTGCAATCCTTCGGTTCCCTCATCCTTGTTTGTTTCCCCAGTCGTACACTTGCTTCCAGCCTTCTCCGTTGCTGACATCACATTCACTACTGCTAAATTAGTAGTCTTAAGTGTGTTTTTTGTTGTTCTTTTTCTCACGGTATTGTATAACATTATTGTATATAGTAGAATGCAAAATTATTCATTTTGTTCTTTCATGCATGCAATATTTATTTATTGTATATGTGTATTTATTTTTGTGTTTATAACGATGAGCTATGTAAGCTTAAGTTGAATAAACATTCTGTTCTGTTCTGTTCTGTTCTGTTCTGCTGACTGGACTGGTTTCGAGCGGAAATTTGGGCAACTGCCCCGAACTGTAAAAAGCAAGCACATTCAATAGGTGTGAAAAATAGTACACATAATTATTTTAACTAGAAATTCTTTGCCACGGCTTTTGATATAAAAAGAGGGCAATATTTTGGAGAGCATTTCCAAAAATACATTGACACTATACATAAAAAGAATAGAGGTAATGATTATATTTAAACATAACACGGAAATCTTCTCTTTTAATGTGCAACGTGTCATTAACATTTGTTAAGTTTTCTTGATGTAATTATATTTTAAAACAGTTGAGGTTGAGCAAGACGGTGCAACCCTATGACGTCAGATGATGTTGTTTCATGTATGCCAACATACCATTATTCAGCTTTAAAATTTACAGTTTTTTTCTGTTATTTTAACTAAGACGTTGACTAAAAAGTAAAGGATATTTCAACGAAAAAGCTGTCGAAAAGGTTTGTCCTTCACCCAGCTTCTTTTGTTAAGAAAATATTATGTTTGCATATAATAACAACATCACGCTGAAATAAACGTCATGTTTTCAATTTGCACTTGGAGTATCCTCAAAAGCAGAAATTGTCTAACTACAATTTTTTACATTTAAACGAATAAACACGTTGTATGTAAATGTATAGAACTTTGGAGCAGAACATTTTTCAGAAATAAAAATGTTGTGGTTAATTATAAAACATGTTGTTCCGTCCTTAACATGGGGTCATTCAAATCTACCATTCATTTCGGTAATTAAAGCTTGATTCTCTGAAAGTTTGGTTCAGATTTGTTTTATTATTTTTACATTATACTTCTAATAAGTTATTTAAAAAGGGTTATAGCATTTTTTGATGGCCCTCTTATATACATAATCCCTGATGCACCAATTCTGCGCCAACATGCTTCAGCTTAGCAGACTAGTCGTGTAAGTGAGTTTTTTGTAACAGAGTCTTCAGCAGACCCTGTTTTTTTCTTCAAAGTAGCCCCAAACGTTTTATCTTCTGCCGCCAGTGTTGTTCCAGAGTTAGTATTTGTTTTAGTGTTCACTTTCACTGCCTTAAAATTTAGTTCTGCTTTACGGCTTTTCTCGGAGTTTTCAAACTTCAGTTGTAACAGCTCCGAATGTTCGGCACCGTTTGTATAGCAGGCGCATGCAGAATGTTTTTCAGATACAGCTTCCGTTCCATTGTCTGTCTGTCCTGACCTTTTCTGCAGTTTGGAATCGTCGGTCTGTACGGCGAGCAATGTTTGCTGCATCTCCCACATCCGGGCTCTGATCTCGTTGATCTGTTTTGGAAAGTCATTCTGAGTGTCCGCGAGACTGGCATGGTGAATCTAGAGTTCGTCAACTCGTGCTGATGCGGTTCTGATACCTGGTAAATAAAAATATATTTCATGACATCAAGTTATGGTATTTTTTTTCTTGGAACAGCATTTTGTCTTAATCCCAATAAAATCAATAAGTAAAGTTTAACTTGAAGTACTCATTTACATTTACCAGAGCCTAAAAATAAATAATGACATTACCAGTCTGTGTTTCTTGTAGTTTTCCTTTGCTGAAAAATGAAATAATTGATCAGCTGAACGTACCAGTTACATCCATGGTCAGAGTCTCGGACCTTGTTGAGTCTATTCAGCACAAACTTGCTGGTCGTCTGTTTCTGCTTTAGGTCTGGACTTATCGCTTCAATCTATTTGAAATAAGAACTAAGGAAAACAGTTCTAGTATAGAGTTGCATTTAAGTCATTTGTATATTTCCCTATTCGACATGTTTGTCAACTAGCTCCGTCGGTCCGTTCGCCTGTCATGACTGAATTTAGTCGCTACCGTAATACTCGAATAGTTTATTGGTGAATTAATAGAAGTTGTATTGGTGCAATGTCAAACATTCATAAAAACAACAGTAAATCAGTAAATATGTTCTGCAGTGAAGTTGAATACTACCCAAACAACAGGACCAGGATTGCCATCGGTTTTGCAAAGGAGTTTATTACAACCAAAACAAGAGGAGCCTAATAACCATTGGTTGTGCAGAGAAACTGCGTACAACCCATGAGCGGATAAGGACACGGTACACAGCAAACAAGAGGACTAGGAAAATCATCGGTTTTGCAGAGAAGCTGAGTACGACCCACAATGACAAACTTAACCATAGGTTCTGCACAAGCCAGCTCAAGGACACAAGGGTAACCAACGGTCTGCAGAAAAGCTGAATACAATTCACAAGAAGAACAGGATAGCAATCGGTTCTGCAGAGAAGCTGCCTACGACTCAAAAGAGGACAAATTTAACCATCGGTTCTGCACAGAAACTGTATACAACCAGTACAACAAGACAAAGATAACCAACAGTTCTGCAGAGAAGCTACATTCGATTCACAAGAAGACCAGTATAACCATGGTTCTGCATGAAATCTGCATACAAAGAGAATAACCATCGGTTCTGCAGTGAAGCTGCGCACAATCCACATTAAAGGACCAGGATAACCATCGGTTCTGCAGTGAAGCTGCGCACAATCCACATTAAAGGACCAGGATAACCATCGGTTCTATAGGGAAGCTCCACACAACCCACAGAAGAGGACCAGGATTACTATCGGATCAGCAGGGAAACTGCATAAAACCAGGATAAGCATCGGTTCTGCATGAAAGCTGAATACAACCAGACCAAAACAAGAGGACCACAATAACCATCGGTAAAGCAGAGAAGCTGCATACAACCATGATAACCATCGGTTCTGCAGGGAAACAGCACTCAATCCACACAAGAGGAACAGGAAGACCATCTGTTCTGCAGGGAAACAGCACTCAATCCACACAAGAGGACCAGGAAGACCATCGGTCTGCAGGGAAACAACACTCAATCCACACAAGAGGAACAGGAAGACCATCGGTTCTGCAGGGAAACAGCACTCAATCCACACAAGAGGAACAGGAAGACCATCGGTCTGCAGGGAAACAGCACTCAGTCCACACAAGAGGAACAGGAAGACCATCGTTCTGCCGGAAAACAGCACTCAGTCCACACATGAGGAACAGGAAGACCATCGGTTCTGCAGTGAAGCTGCGCACAATCCACATTAAAGGACCAGGATAACCATCGGTTCTGCAGTGAAGCTGCGCACAATCCACATTAAAGGACCAGGATAACCATCGGTTCTATAGGGAAGCTCCACACAACCCACAGAAGAGGACCAGGATTACTATCGGATCAGCAGGGAAGCTGCATAAAACCAGGATAAGCATCGGTTCTGCATGAAAGCTGAATACAACCAGACCAAAACAAGAGGACCACAATAACCATCGGTAAAGCAGAGAAGCTGCATACAACCATGATAACCATCGGTTCTGCAGGGAAACAGCACTCAATCCACACAAGAGGAACAGGAAGACCATCGGTTCTGCAGGGAAACAGCACTCAATCCACACAAGAGGAACAGGAAGACCATCGGTCTGCAGGGAAACAGCACTCAATCCACACAAGAGGAACAGGAAGACCATCGGTCTGCAGGGAAACAGCACTCAATCCACACAAGAGGAACAGGAAGACCATCGGTTCTGCAGGGAAACAGCACCCAATCCACACAAGAGGAACAGGAAGACCATCGGTCTGCAGGGAAACAGCACTCAATCCACACAAGAGGAACAGGAAGACCATCGGTCTGCAGGGAAACAGCACTCAGTCCACACAAGAGAACCAGGAAGACCATCGGTTATGCAGGGAAGCAGCACTCAATCTACACAAGAGGAACAGGAAGACCATCGGTTCTGCAGGAAAGCAGCACTCAATCCACACAAAAGAACCAGGAAGACCATCGGTTCTGCAGGGAAGCAGCACTCAATCCACACAAGAGGACCAGGAAAACCATCGGTTATGCAGGGAAGCTCCACATAAACCATTCAAGAGCCAAGTTTACTATCGGATCAGCAGAGAAGCTGCATACCACCACGATAGGCATCGGTTCTGCAGGGAAGCAGCACACAATCAACAGAAGAGGACCAAGGTAACCATCGATTCTACAGGGAAGCTGCACACAATCAACACAAGTGCCAGGATAAGCATCGGTTCAGCAGGGGAACTGCATACCACCAGGATAACCATCGGTTCAGCAGAGAAGTTCCATACAATCAACCGAATAGGACCAGGATTACTATCGGTTCTGCAGGAAAACTGCACACAATCCACACAAGAGCCAATATTACCATCGGTTCTGCTGGGAAGCAGCATACAATCAAGTTAACCATAACCAACGGTTCAGCAGAGAAGCCGTACATAATCCATACAAGAGGACAAGAATAATTATCGGTTCAGCAGGACAGATGCATACAACCCACACAAAGGACCAAGATAACCATAGGCTCTAAAGAGAAGCTGCGTATTACTAGGATAACAATACGCTCAAACGAGAAACAGCATACAGCCCGCATAAGAGCACCAGAATAACCATTCGTGTATAAATGGAAGCTGCACACAACCAACAGTGGCCACGATGTATGGTTTTTTCCAATCAAAATGCTGCATTTCTTATGTACCCGTTCTTATTTAATTACTGTGCCATGTTTGATAAATGAGTCAAAAGCTGTTTGATGCACTCTTACTCCCAACTAAGATTTACCACAATTAATAATGTTGTTTTAATATTCCAAAAAGGATTAATAAATGTCGAACACACTGGTTCTTATGAAGGATACCGAGTTTAATTTGAAAGAAATGAGCATTAAACGCGGTATTTTTACCTTATGAGACTATAGTAGATCACAGTAAATATTTAAGCATTCACCAATCATTTAATATTTTTGCGCCTTCTGCTATTTAATACACGGTTACAATCTTGTTATCAGTAATTCATATTTTCCATAAATGCATTATTTAGTAAGTAGTTAAAGGTATATCAGGCAAACTTGATGTTTGTTATACATGTGTATGTATTGATTTTATATAAGAGTGTCCCTTTAATGAATATTTAGAGAATAATCAAAGTGATAAGATTTCTTCAGAGTGTGTGTGTGTGAAATGGTATTCGAAATCTGGAAATACAACTCTGTCCTTCCTGTATTATATGCTATACTATTCAGTTATTGAGGTAATATACGAGAGTAAAATGTTGACTTATTTACACATGTGCACCGTGTTTGTTGAATATAGATTTAAATACACAGTGAATAAACGATAGATTTGCTCTTTAAATTTATAATACATTCAACGACAAGAGCACTTTACTACGGTTAACGCAATTTAATTTCAAAGAAGCCAAACGAGTATTATATGATGTTCCCCTCAATAGGATAGTATATACAATACATCCCAATAAATCACATGAATAGTAGTGTGCGCCGTCCTGCATGGAGAACAGACAAGACTTAACTAATGTTTGCGTTTTTAAATAATTTAGAGACATCTATATTCATAAGAATTAATTTCGAAATTTTAGCTTCACTTCAGTTAACTCGGTATTCAAACCTTAATCATTGGAATACGTAACATTAGACGATTTTTAACTTTCAGCAACTGGATTTTACTAAGTGATATCACTTTTTATGGACAGCCTGCTGTAAACGGTAAAACCTATTTGTTTGCTATTAACATTTAGACATTGTTTTTAAGTTAATGGATGACAGACTAGTCCTTGTATTTTTTGTTGTTTACATATTGTGTATTCCTTAAATAAGCAAAGCCTATATTTAACTTAAACATAAGCATGCAATCGAGACGATTATTTTCACTCTTTATTAAACTAAACCTTTTCGCCTTCCTACGTAAGAATAATTTCATGTAAACATCTAAATGCATTCATGTTCGAAAAATTGTTAAAAGTCAACTGGATAGTTGCAACATATGAGTAAACGAACCTTTACAAAACAGTTGTCTATTAGAGCGAAATTGCTACAGAACGAAAAAGTAGATTACTGATGACACGATCCATTAAAATTAACAGCGTAGACACATCAGATACTAGTACGATAATCCAGGAAACAAAAACTTAATAGTGTCTTAAATTTAAATTATTTTTTTTCGAAAAAGGGGTTTGTAGCCAAATCGTTATCAATAATATAATCGGATAGTATTTAATGCATTTTCTTAGTCGTTAACTTTTGGAGTAAGATACCACTAGTGTTCTTCTATTTTAAACGTTCTTAAATCCGGTTCTATATCACTAAATATCATCGTATTGACAGATAACGAGCCCTTCATAAACTTGTATTTGATCAAATATTTAAATTTTAAAACATTGACCTTATGAGATAACATATATAGAACAAACACTACAATGAGTTTGTTTTGGTGAGTAAAAAACAGCCCACTTACTCCAATTAATCATAATTAGTGCAGTGTACAGACGTTGCAATGGGTGGTCAAGATCGTCCGAGTAAATATTGACCAGCACGCCATTTGAAAGATGTTAAATCAACTTTCCGGCGTTTTCGTAAGGTTTCATGAGAGCTATGGACGAAATTCATGTTCAAATTTATAAAACATATCAAATGAAAACAAATTCATTTGATACAAGACAAATCTGAAAATGATTATCGTATTAAAAAAGAAGCAATATTCTCTTAGATTAGCACGTTTTACCAGGGTAACATATATATTATCGTTTTGAGTCGTCGGAAGCTGTCAACCCGATAGACATCTTCCCAACAGTTAACTATTTCGATCACACTCAATTTTAGCTCATAATAAAGGAAGTCGCTAACAATGGCTCATTTGGAGGCAGTAACTAGGTAGTTTAACTCACCCACTAAAATGGCGAGAGGACAGGGAGGGTAAACTGTACGGTTGAGGACACGTGTTTGGCGTGCACTAAAAGTTGGCCTTTGAAAACTTTCATTTGCGACTTATCATTTTGCCAATGTCATGATTCACAAGCAGGCCTAATATCATCATTAACCAAATTACCACTTCATAGGGATACTGACCGTTTATTGCTTGCAAAAGCATTCAATGAGTTCGCATTCGGTAAGTTGACAGAGATGTTTGACTAGGTCTGCGCACATTTTCCTCACTAGGTTTGTCAGCCCATACACAGGTGTAAGCTATTAGGGTCGTGTGTTTCTTTCAAATATCTTGGTTGGAAACCTTTACTTTTCGAGTTTCTTTGTCTCCTATATTCTGATCAGTTCAAACAAAGATGGGATTTGACATTGATCGAAGAAAGTGATCCACGTTTTTCAACCTTTTAGTCCCAATATGTTAATGGATATAGAAGTTTGACATTGTCAACACAAATGGTATATTTGAGGCTTGACGTTTAAATTATACTTCCCTCATGGCCAGTTTTAACTCTTCCTTTTCATTTATTAAACGCATTCTCAAATTCATAGAAATCAAGGCAAATATGTGTATACATTTATATCCTATATCGATTGTGGAATATTTCAGTAAAAGTAAATATATTCTAAACTGACACCTCTCTATCTGCGATGTCTATCGTGCCATATTATATCCTACCGAAGAGCATTTTAAACACATTAAATTTCAAGTATGCATCATTAATTAAAACCACACAATGATGGTAAAACTGCATTTAAAATGCTGAAGAGTCCATATTAGAAAATAATTAGACCGACTTATGGTAACTCAATACGGTTTACTGGCAAGTCATTCGTACAACACTATTTGCAATGTAAAAATTACATAAATAAAATTTGTGAAATAAAGCGCGTAAATTCAGATGCAAATAAGCATAAAACAACAGTATTGTTTTCCATGTATAAATCAAATAGTTTCAGTCCTGTAACCGTCTCAATGTGTAAATTTTAAACAATACGAAAGTGAAATTCCATTAAAGGCAAAGCTGTCTGATGTTGGATGTCCTATAGATAATGAAAACAATATATACACAGTACATGTCGTACTGACTCATTAGTTTGAATGTCATTGGCATTAATTAAAAGCTGTGACCATTTATAAAAATATATATATATGGATACCTGAACTAACAGGGCCTCGAGTAATTGTATCAGTGATGCATTCCGCGTGCCTGTTCTATTTCCTTGTTACACCTTTAAGTTGGGAAGGGGTACTGATGTTTGACACTGGTGGCTCAAAGACGTCAGGTCTGTGACTTAAAGATTCTACAACCGAATGATGCTTACATGCACATCAAAACGTACAAGTGAGCGTTGGAATTAAGGTTCTCAGCGGCGTGTGGTTTAAAGCAGCGCCTGTAAGTAATAGAAATACTATTGGCAAGTCCTGCTGGTGATGATCCGCTAAATGTCTTATGAATCCGGGTATTATAGCACATTATACAACCTAGTGGGTAACTAAACATCTTACAAAGCATGGTGTAATATGAATTTGAGTGTTAAATAACAACTTGAATATGTCACAGCAGGTTTTAATAAACTATAACATCAACGCACCTTGTGTAAATGACTTAAATCATATCAATACATATAGCTAAACTTGTTAAAAAGCCATTGATTCCAATATAGCTATTATGGTTAAAAGTAAGATATCTAGAATAGTATACATGTTTGGCCCAATTTCTGTAATATACCCTCTTTATACATGGAAAGTGCCTGGAATTTAGCATTATCGCATGCCAAAATAGCTTTGTTCGCCATTAATTAACACGAACACGGGACTTACGGTAGATTCACTCCGATTGTGTTGTTGTATTCGAATGCCAGGCTAAAATTCATTATCGAGCTTAATACGTATACAATGACAAATTAATGAAACTCGTTAATTTCTAAGATGTGAAATGTACACCGGGTTATGTTTAATTATCACTTCACTCTTTCCTCTCATTTGCACGAGACCATGGGTGATCTTCGACGATCTTACGTGAACATTTGAAATTGAGAACATTACACATTCTCGTATTTAAGACATTCAAAGATTTTAAGATAACACGTGGGCTATGTTAATACGGATGTATTGTAAATTTTAAGGTATCATATTTTATCTTAAGATGTTTTTCATATTATTAATACCTCGATTAATTTCAATCACCGTTTAATGACATTTTTCATTTGATTGATATCATTCAACACCCAACAAAGATAAAGGAAAGTAAGAAGACGATAAAGCCTTCAAATTATTGAAGGAGTTCATGAAATATCGCATATAATAATGCTTACGAGACTTGAAGACTATGTCATAGAACGTTGGTTTTAATTTCTTATTATTGTTAGCCTCATTTACTTATATGGTTATTTTTGCAATAAATGCCAGTGTTACTGACACGCAATAGGGCACCCGTGTGCGCATATTTGTTCTGGTGTATTTGTCCCGTCTCCAGTTTCAAGACCGGTGTTAGAAATGTCATCAACGTCTTCAGTTTCGTTAGGCAATCCATCATCCACCATAGAGTTAAGCACCGCCCTTCTTTGCCGAGCTCACCTGAACTTAAACCGTGTTTCCCTAATGAATACATGATTGCGCTGACACCCTGACAAGTTACGTTAACTAAATTATATGTTTTGCAAAACCTCGCATCAGTAAAAAATCTTATTTCACTAAGCTTAATTCAGTGAGTTTGTACGTGTTTTATTTCAAGCGGTTTGGTCCAATATTTAATTGTATACGAACTCCGCGTATAAAAGGTCTCGTACCATTAAAAATAATTATAATGGCCATAACCACAATTTTCACTCTTGTACACAGTTGTCGATGGATGACTCCATCATTACAAGTTCAAAGCCCGAGGCCTTACGATGACCATGATAATAATTCAGAATGACTTCGCTAAATCCAGCCTAATCCTATGAAATTGAATAGTCTGGGTGCTTTGAACCGTTTTTATTTAATTCGAAGTCCTAGAACAAAAGCGTGCAAAATACAATAGTCGCTATACCATCTGGGCTTTTGTCTAAGGGGACGGAGTGAACATCGGAAATTGCGCTCCCCACTGCCTCCTCCCCCGTCTGAAGCACTGTTTAACATGCTTCAATGGCACAGACATTCAAAATTGGGCATGTTCAAGAGCTTTCTTTGAATAAAGATGACAGCGTCACATGAGATGGTATTCTTTCTTGTGAGTTTATGTCCAGAACCGAACGGACTCGGGAAACATCGTACTCGCGGGCTTTTGTTCTCATCATGAAGAGCGTTTTCACGCAAAAAGTTGGCTCTATCTGTTAATCTTTCACATTAATGCTTTTATGCAATTGCACGTTCAGTTTCATCCTAACTTGGACGAAAATTGGGGTAGTTATTTTTTTTATTTCATCACAAGACGTGTATGAGGTTAATTTACACTGAACGATTTGGTTTATATACTGTGAAAATTACATCAATTGTTTGATTAGTTTCAACATCGGCTGCCATGACAACATTTTGTAACTTTCGGAGATGAAATAATTAAATAATAAGAAAATTAGTTATCATTGTGTTATTTGGTACCAATTGTGTAAAAGTTACGACAGAAATGCGCAGTTAACTTATGACAACTTCGTAATTAATGGAATGAATAGTTGAATTTAAATACGTTTTGGATTCGAAATTACTGGACAAATATATATTTTTAAAGATACATGATGAATACATATAATGATTATTCTGACATGTATAGCAATGCTCGTTTGGTGGCTGTACTCATATGAGACGGAGCACTGGGACTAACCGTATCGAAACCATTGTCCACCTCCAGGAGGTGGTAAGATCTACAGGGCTAGTGGACCAAGTGCTGGACACCGACCAGGGGCTGGACACGGACCATGGGCTGGACACACCATACCGTTGCAGGGCTCATCTTCCTGGCGGTAAGTCCTTCAATAAGAAAATATTCGGAACATAGCACAATGGCTGGATAAACGAGATTTTAGTGCTGAAAGGTTACATACACGTATATATTGATGTTCAAAAGTAATAGGAAAGAGGGATTAAAGCGGCATTTTTATTTTATTAGATACATGGCAAATATTTTCTGATTGTTTTGCAAATCATAAGTTAATATAGTAAATTAATTTCATGCACATAATCATATTTAAAATAGGAAATAAAAATTTCTCGCCGGCAGCAGGGATAGATCCAGTGTCCTACGCAGTCGGGCACCTTTAGTCAGATATATATACAGTACATGTAAATCACAAGTTTTTCTATTCATGTCATCAGGTTTTGTTAAAGATACACAGGCTCGCCAGGCCGCAGCTTAAAGCGTTTAAACGAAGCGTGCGTTAAATGCAAAAGTGCACACTTACTTAACACCAGCGTGTATATGTGTATATGATAATAAAATAGTTTGTATTTAAATGTCAAAGTATCGTCATACTTTCAATGCTAGATTTCATAATGTCACATTTATTTCATATGTTGGTATACATCTTGTTACTTTATAATCGAGCTTTTCGCAACTGAAAATTAAGTATTTTTTATGAACAAATTACACACCAATATTGCTGTTTAACTTCCTTTTAAGTGACATGCCACCGTACGTTCAAATTATTTGTTGGTTTTATAATAATTTAAAGTATTTAAATGCAGTCGATTGGGTTCATTTAGTTACGCTGATCTTGACATATGAAATATCTTGAGTTGTAAATTCACACGTGATAATGGAGTATAAACGCGTCAGTTTTCTGACTTCGTTGGCCTGGGAACTGATATAAGTCAAACAGCACATACCGAACAACAATTGTTTTGAAATAGATATAAATTTGAAAATAATCGTACCCTGGGTCTATAATAGCTTCCATTGTGACAGTGTTTAATGTGTCATCTAGTGTGGACGTTCCCGAATGATATATTTATTATATATAATGTATCTGTCATTTTTCAAACCAAACCGTTCTAGTTCATTTTAAGAAGCACCGTTTTCAAAATTGTTAATGTGACACGGGATGTAAAAATGTCTAAGGTCTAGCTGTTTTAGGATTACAATTGCTCGGGTATAAAATCGGAAGGCGGTCACTTGCCAATTTTAGATTTGTACTTAACTACACATTCGGCTAGTCCGGCAAATGTTTATACATTGCGTTTACATTTGACGAAAAGTATCTAAATTTGTATGAAATGCTATGCAACTAAGACAAGAAAAATTGAAAGAATGTCTGCTTCCATTTGTCATTATGCTTTTGCATATAGTTTATTTTGTAACAACAAGATTACTGATACACATGAAGGGAAATTTGTTGGGGACACACTGGTAATCTTATGTATTGTTACTCTAAAAAGCGTCAATACAGTCATAAAAATGTAATGCCTTTAATTTATCCAGCATCAAAATAAAGTCGCTATTAAAAAGAGATAAATCTACAATGTTTGGTCTATCATATTGGGTTTTAGCTCAGAGGGTCAGTGGAGGGTGCTGCACTCTGTCCTTTTTTGGATGCACTCTTCTGTCCCCATCGAGACCAGAATGTGCACCCCCTGACTTCAAACAATTAAATGCTTAAGATAATCAAATATTTCTTTTGTTCTGATTAAAACTTGAATTGTGATTATGAATTTAAACACACTTTACAGTTACTTAGTAGTTAAAACCTAACATTACTACAAAAAGAACAATTTCTAACATGTTCTATGATTCATAATGCTTTAACTATTCACTGTCCGAAACAATGTGCCTTTTTGTCCCTCAGTACCCTTTTAGGCGTTTATATTTCTAATGAGATGTTTTCATTTTTTGCATAAAAGCTTCGTTCCGGTGTATTCTTGGTATAGTTATAGACATTAGGCTTTCAATTATTATAAGCACACATGCCCTGATACGACAGTGAGTCATGCAAACGTTTAGTGAAGCAGAGTAATTCGGATTAAACCTGTTTAACATTCAAAGAGTACGAAGCATTCATAACAGCACTAGTACTATTTCTACACAGGTACTTACATAAAACATTAATAATATTAAATTTATCAATAAACTTTAAAAAGCACAATCATATTCTCATTCATAAAACAGACAAGTTCCGATAATCTAAAACTAGAATCAACTACATTAACTGACCGATATTCTAAACATAGTTTCTACATACATTAACTGACCACATGTTTGTCCTCACCGCGGGAAAACGACCATCTGATTAGCTTTGCAATTTAAAAGGTATTATTGCTAAAGTTGCTCGTTAAAATAGAATCATTTTCCTTAAAGAATTAAAAACTCAAAAGTTCATAAAACTTGTCTAATGTATGCTATCTAATCAAAGCACCGAAAAACCTTTAGACGTGATTGAAAAGAGCATTTACTGTAACTTCAAATACATGGGGATACGTCGACTGAAGTGATAAGCTGTGCATTTTGAATGGAATTATTGCTGAAGTTGTTTGTAAAAAAAAAATTCCCTAAACAAAACGTGTATGTTAATAAAAGGAAATGATATATATATATATATATATATATATATATATATATATATATATATATATATATATATATATATGATGTATTGTATTTCCCTATCGTATGATACCTAATCAAAGCAACGAAAAACCTTTAGAAAAGATTGAAATGGGGCATGCATTGTAACACTAAATACATGGGGATGGGGGATTACGACGATTGAAGTGACATTTACAAAAACAAAATGACACAAGACGCCATACAGATATAGATATGTTTGTTTTCTCGCCCAGTGTGGGCACAAGGGCTTTCGGCACATTTTTCACGTTTATTTATGTGCCCTTCACCCCTTCCCATAGTTAAAAAAAAATGCAATTCTCACATATTTGCCCGCAGATAGTCAGCGCCTCGCGCTTTGATTAAAATCTGGCTAAAACCCTTATCATATATACTATTAATCTGTTAAAGCTTCTGTTCTGTTCTGTTAAGAGTGTATTGAATATTGACAAACTATATTCAGCCTGGTTTAACATTATGACAGTTATATGATGCCTGCAAAAGGGAGATATACAGGAAAGTTTGTTTTCCGATTAAAGTCCACTTGCATTTATAAATATTTTGTTAAATTTGTTCATGTATCTATTTATAACGGCATTAAAGCTGCACTCTCACAGATTAAACGTTTTGACAACTTTTATTTTTTATTTTTTTGTCTTGGAACTAGCCAATGTTTGCGGAAATCCATAGAAACCAGTTATATAAGACTGCTGACAAAAAAAGATCGCAGAGTTTTATATGTACGTTCAAAAATTGATGTTTTATGCATTTTTCTTAAACCGTTAGTAACGGTTTAAGCCATAAAACATTAATTTTCGAACGGAAATATGAAAAACTTCGATCTGATTATTTGTCAGCAATCTTATATCATTGGTTTGAAGATATTTACGCAAAAGTTTGCTCTTTCAAAGACAAAAAATAAAAAAGTTGTAAAAATGGTATATCTGTGAGAGTGCAGCTTTAAACAAGAATAACGATTATCAACAAGAATAGTAGAGAAGGATTGCAAATTTAAACGTTCTGCTTAGAAAAGTCTTATTTGGAGTAAAATTTGTAAAAATACTGACCAAAAAGCGTATTTGATTTGCCAGATTGTACTTACTGTTGTAACGGTCCACTGTGGCGGATATGCACGTTCATAATAATGTAACGGTCCGCTGTAGGCGGATGTGCGTTCATAATAATCCGTATAAAACGGAAGTACGTTCACACTGGATGTAAACTTGGTTGGAAATATGCAAATTAGCAAAGCCCGAGCTATGTGAGAATAGAGAAGTTAGTGTATATAAAGACCAGTGGACCCCTGCAGGGTCGAGCATGCTTTTCCCAGAAGGGATCTGCTGGTGTTTCATTGGACCGCACGTTAGACTGTAAATACAATGCGATTTTCAAATCATTTTCATCCAAATGGAGCTCGATGCCCGAATGTTTCCTCATCTCATTTACTTGCGTACTTGGATTGGATCACCGATTGCGATAGTTTGAACATAGTTTTCTCAAACTCTAAATACTTAGCATACTGAAAAAGTACGGGGTTCTGTAACACATTAACTGTACGGCTGTTAGTAATACTGAAGTACATGTTTCCCGCCATCTGTCAAAGTGGTATGTTCCATTCTTGTTTATTCTGTGTTGGAATTGTCTTTTCATTTATAAAGTGTTATTTTACTTTTTAGATAATTTCAAAATACGTTTGATTGCAGTTTCATTATTTATTTACATAGTTTTCTATTTTATATTGATTATAAATAACAATGTTTTATCAATTATGTACGTGCCATGTGTACAGTATTTAAGAGAAACATAGTGGCAGCGGGTTGAAATATAAATCACTGATGGTGTATACATGCTTGTTGTAGACGCTGTCTGGTGCATATGGGGGCTGGAGTAACTGGGGTCAGTTCTCTGACTGCTCAAGGTCATGTGGGGGCGGAGTCAAGGTCAGAGAAAGGCAATGTGTCGTTGACAGTCTGGACAGGTATAGCATTTATTAGCCACAATAATGACGTTAAGGAAACTTGTTTAACATTTGGACATTCGTTATGTTCTCCTTATGTTCCCCTTAATTGAGACTCTGGAGTGGCTGTTTATATTATGGACTAAGCAATTATATAAAAGAGGTACTGTGTCTTGGTGACAGTCACATAACCACCCATTAACAGTTTTAGAGCATGCACTTTGGATTTAGATAACTCCATACTATTTAATTACTGGGATAGTTGTCTCCAGTGTATCCATCGTCGTATCAGTTGTGGAATTTTAATACTTTAATTTGTGTTGGCATTCAGCCAATTGGTGCCAACTGACCTAGCTAAATCCACATAAAGCATTAGATCAAGATTAATTCCCTACATACTTACTGTCATGCTCATAGAAAGAAATTAGGCATTGGTACCGCAAATAGGATGGGGCCAGGAGTGCTTCAACTAAGACCTTTTAAAAAAGATCATCTATGAAAGACGCGAATTGCATTACTTTTAAGCATTAATATTCTGCAATGATAATGATACCACTAAAGTTAAAACCACCCTGAAAATATATAAAATAAAGCATATATATATAGTCTTATAATAGGGGTTTAATATGCATTAACTATTTTAATTTATGTCTAAATTACTTGAACATATCAGATGCATTTAATTTCATTTTTATTTATTCAATTATTGATGCATGTTAATTAATGCTCTTTGTACAGGATATCTTATGCTGAAACTCTGCGAAAACTTTCTCAAGGTTTATTTGGAACATCTATTTTAAAGTCTACTTTCATTTTATATTGATGTATAAGATTTGATGTAGTTACTAAATGTCCATGCATTGATTGTTGCCTTTTTAATTCCTTTACCTACTTGAATAACTCACCAACTGTTTTCACACCAATGCTGAGGAAAGCTCAATGACAGATACTCTAAGATGACCACATGCCTGGCAATTGTTTTGACTTTTTGCCATGTGTACTAAGTATTTAATACCTTCTCTAAATGCCATGAACACTTAGCGAGGTTTAAAATACGAAAAAAAGAAGCCTGTGTGAAAATTAGCGTCTGTGGCCCCAATGCCGTGCTGGCCCTTTGCCCCTGACTTAAGGTTCTATTAGCCTGACTTTGTAAAATAATGTTTCCCATTAGCAGGTAGGAGTAATTTTGATGTTGTGTGTTCCATCTGTCTGTCTGTCTGCATACATGTCACATAAATATGTCTGCACGCAATCTCCAAAACTGCTGGAGGGAATTTGATGAAACTTGACAGGAATGATCAAGCCTAGTTGTGCATTGACATTATTGATATAGTGCACATAGAGAGGTTGTGCAATCTCCAAAAAACTGCCAGTGTGATTTGATACAGGTTTTATGGGTAACAATTATCTGGATGGATATAATATGTCTGGTTACACCTACATGTAGTTTATATCAGACTCTGAGGAATTTTTATTATGCACATTTTTACATAAATTCCTTTCATTCATAAATAGGGTAGAATACTCAACCTTGTGTTAAATTATAATATTGAATAATTTATGTCTTCAAAAGTCAATGACATTATAGCCGTAATGTATGAATGACAAGTTAAAAAGCCTGTAAAGGAATCCCTCTATCTGTCGTCACCAAGTTTCATCTCAGTGGGTGTATAATTGCTCACAGTGAAGAAAGCCTGAATGATGACACGCTGTGGGCTTAATGCAGTGTTTGTATGCACGGTTTGAATTTCATGCTATTTATGATATGTATAGGTGATGCATTCTTTTGTAAGGTTTTGATATTAGTGTCATCTGTAAAAATGCTTTCATAATTAACTGCAATTTTGAAGAATAAAGTTGTATTTGATCCCACTTTAAAGCAAATGTTTAGATAGCTCTCAAAACCTTTTTTAGGGTTTTCACTTCAAATACAGCACTGCAAAATTACATTGTACACTGCCTTTACTCATATTTATATTCCCAATGATATTTGGTAGCCTTATGAGTAATCAATGTAATCATCTATTTAGAAATGATGTATTTAGAATCATTTAATATGATTCTTTTTTATGTCTTAACCATTTTGCTAATACTATTCAACTTTTAATCTTATTTGAATGCATTTATTATATTCTAGGCTCTGTGTTGCATTATTGATGTTATTTGATTTGCATTTTGTCAGAAAATAGCTCAGTGATCTAGGTTTGTAATTTATGTACTGCATAATATGTGAAATAATTTTTTTGTGTCTTGTATGAGTACTGTTTATTTTCCAGAAATGTATGTAAAGGGAGAAGCAAGTCTTTCAAGATGTGCAATACCCAGGTAAGGCTAGCATAAAATACTGGTACTGCATTTAAAGCAATTTGAGATCAAATATAGCAGTAAAGAAGACTTTCATGGGAAGACTGTCCTGGAGTGGTGAAGATACTTGCATACAACAGTTTATAATCTCTTATAATGTTGTATTGAAAACTACACTCATGTCTATGCCTGTAGAAGAATACTTTTTTTTCTTCTTAGAAAATATTGTAAGATTTTATTTTTCCTTTTTCTTACATATAAGTGCTTACGGTGTATATTAAGAGTGACTGTTGTTTATCATATGACATAAAGAAAGGCTGTCTGAGCCATTGCAATTTTATTTTTTGTTTGTTCAAGTTGTATTTGAAGATTTATTTGTACATTTAAATATTGACCCCCAATAATTCCTATGCCTAAAACATTGTCGCAGTTATTTTTATAACACCAAACAAACTATTTCTTGAACCCATTAAACTTAATTCATCCATCCCATGTATTTTCCCAGGTATGTTCGGGCGCTAGGCGTGATTTTCGGGCTAGCCAATGTGAAGAGTACAACATCATTCCCCTGGATGACGTCAAATACTCTTGGCTACCCTACTATGGACGTAAGTTTAATCTATTGCTTGCTAGAGTGTCCATATCCTTAAAGAACTATCAACATCATTTCATACATGCATGTTATTGTTATTGTTCAAGTCATGGCTTCTAAAAGTTTTGAACTTCAATTTTTTCTGAGACCAAAAGGTTCATTCAAACATTTCGGCCATGATTTAAAGGTTCTCAATTATTGATTATTATTATTCCAATTGTATGGTTCTTTCTAACTAGCCTAGATGCAAATGTGTTAAATATAGTAGTTTGTTAACCAGCCTAGAATAAAATGGAATCATACGGTATTGGACAGACCAATTTTCATCAGACAATCCGCACTTCTTTTAAGTGTTGCTTCATTTAGCACCTTGCAATACATTACCACATGGCTTTAATCTGTACAACACTTGTTCTCTAACATCACACAGTGTACCGTTCGATCTACAGCCGAAATATAAGACACAATTTATTACATGTGTGTAAAGGTTAAACTCTTGCAGGTGTTTGTTTGAATTGCAGTTGATGGGACTGATACTAGGCATAATAAATAACTATTGATAATTGCAGATAAATTAATGTAACAATTAATGAAATGTTCATTAAAACCTGTCATTTAACGTCTATAAATTCAAAGCCTAATTGTAAAAAAAAAGAAGAAGAATATTTTTCGGACATGGAAAAACAAAAAGGCGAACAATATCTAAAATATTTGCATTATATAGTCAGGAAAATGTGTCTCCTTTGGGGTGATTACAAACGGCTGCCAATTAGAAGATATCCAGTGTTCATCATAGCCAAAAAAGCAGCTGATCATATTAAGCTGATGGATATTTTGTCACTTTTATTAGTTGTTTTGAGGATGAGTTAATGACAAACTAGGTTAATGTATTACAATTTGTACTGACTCAGTGGTTTTGGAGATGATATATAAACAAATAAACAAATTTCAGTCTGTTTTTTATATTATTTTGTTACAGAAATCAGTCCAGGGTGGTCATAGTCAAAATTGCAAATTGTTGGTTTGTCTGGTTTTAGAAGCCCTGGTTCAAGACCAATTTAGGGCTGAAGCTCGACTCCTTTTTTTTCCCTAACAGTGAGAACAATTGTATCAATTTCTGTTAAAAATAACATATCATCAAAATCTTCCAAATACTCCAAACCATTTATGTATTGAAAAAATGTTGTATTCTCTACTATCTAACTTATCACACTATTTTATCTTTTCTGTTTATTTTAAAAGCATTTTGTTCATATCTAGACAAAAGTCAAATTTCCAATTTTAATGAAAATGGCGCATTTTTCCAGTCAGAAGGGTCCCGCCCCTTTCCAAACAGGATATACAGGACTGTGATGGAGGTCTATTATGAATTCAGTTTGCACATAGCATGGTAAAACCTTAAGTGCTATGTGTCTGTCTTTTACATCATCTAACTCTCAGACATGGCCCTTTTTCAGATGGTGAAACGTGCGCATTGCTGTGCTTGGCAAAGGGTCAAATGTTTTACCATAAGTTGGCGGACAGAGTCGTGGACGGGACACCTTGCCATGATGACCCATCCCGACGCTGTGTCCATGGACAGTGCAAGGTATCATGTTGCTCATTCAGGTTTTATATGATTATAATAATAAGTATGAGTTTTCAGAGGATAAGTTGCACATTATAAAGCATCTATAGGGTTAATTTGAATCCCATCAAGGTATATTCTGATAATTGCTTATTTTTCTACTTACATTTCATTATTGAAAATTCATGTGAAGAAATGATGCCCACATTGAATTTTCTGAAGGTTGCATAACACTAATTGTAAGTAGCATTATTAAAATGTCTTTCTTCAGTTAGAGTAGAGTAACAACATCAAAAACCATATATTTCTTGCCAACACTATTATTGTATTCCACTTTTTCAGAGCATAGGTTGTGACTGGAAGGTCGGCTCGTACAAGCAGACTGACCAGTGTGGTGTATGTGGTGGGGACGGCTCCTCCTGTCTGGGTGGTGGTGAGGTCACGGGAACATTCCATCAGCAAAGGCTCTCCCCAGGTGCAAAGCTAGAAAGCTGATGTTTGCAATTAAGTCCATCATGGCTGATAAAGCAGCGAAGCAATTTTCATTTGTATTGAAGAACCACGAGATTGTTTTGTGTCTGTACTCTGAATTTTGTGTTCAAGCTGTATTTGTTTTCTGTTTGGTATTCTAAAATAAACTTTTTGACATCAGCTTAATACATTCAAAACCAAGGAACCTGTAGCAAGAAATGGAATTTAGTTGTAACTTCAACCTCTTATGACTTTGTGAACAATTTTTATATTGGTTTACTTAATTTCAAAGAAAAGCAAAATGAAATTGAACAACAGAAGAAATTGTTCATAACTTGAAGTCAGAATCATACTTCTTTGCACAGTTACACATATATGCGACTATTTCAAGTCTGCCGGGCTTTTGTATATTTAACCACAACTGATTAACTCGTGCAATCCTGTATATGCATATTCTGTTCTCAAATGGCAGTTTTGAAAGTGCCCAATTGATCTCAATTGCCTTTATTCTTGTGCCATTAAACAACCTTATAGTTCTATGCTTGGAAAGTTCCTGCAGTTTCTATTGATGTATTGGCCTTATTGTTCATGATACTGAGACCAATGAAAATGATCTCATTCCCTGGGGCAAATTACATCAATCCAGAAGTGACTTCTCTGAGTTACATGGTGTTTTTTCTTCTTTTTTTAAATATATGGAACTGAATCAAAGCATAATTATACCATTTCAGACCATTGGCAGCATTCCATCTTGAAAGGTTTAGAAGCTGAATTATTTGTAATCTCAAAAAAGCACTGAACGTGCTGGATCTATTTGTGGTACATTTTAGATTAACTATTCGAAGAATAAGGAGGGCCCGGGATCCAATTATAGTTTTAGGGCAATTTGGGATTTTCACTTATAACTTCAATACCCTTCATTCAATTCACTTAATACTTCGCACAGTTTTTTTAGGATCATAACACAATTAGGTTACATAACTCTGTAAAATCCTTTATATTAAATTTGGCCCCTGAATGACTAAGGAACTTAGGCTAATCTTTTAGGGCAGGTTAAAGTTTAAGGGCTAGTTGGGATTTTAATTAAAAAAACCTTCTATACCCTTCATTCAATTGACTTAATACTTTGCACTACTATTCACAACCATCTTACAATAAGGTTATATAACTCCATAAAAGCCCTAAATACATATCATGGCCTTTTTTTATATTTCCTTTTACAGGCACATTTTTATAGTATTAACCAGGTTTTCACAAAGGGAATCATTGTTGTTTTTTTGTTGTTGTTTTTTTTTTTGGGGGGGGGGGGGATCTGGTGGTAGGGCAGCGTCAAAGTCACCTTATATATCATTTTAGCTAGGTTTGACAAATAATGACCAAACTTGGTATAAAGGAAGATTTATGGAGACTTTCATGGGATTGCGTTTGCGGCCCCTAGGTTCAAGGTCAAGGTCAAAGTTACTTTTAATATAAAAATGGTTGGTATTGAATAACTAAAGTTAGGGTTGACATATTGTTACCAAACTTGGTATATATGTATAGTTTATAGAGAAATTTCATAAGATTGTGTTTTGGGCCCTGAGAGTTATGGTCAAGGTCAAGATCACTGTTGCTAAAAATAGAAAAATGGTAAGTACTGAATAACTTAAGTAATGGTTGACACAGTGTGACCAAACTTGTTTTATAGGACGAGTTTATGGAGAACTTTCATTGGATTGCCTTTTGGCCCCTATAGTATTGAACACATAGAGGTTATGTATGCTGGGCCATAGTGTGCCCCTTTCAGGTTCTAGCACATTTGGCTTAAAGTAGAAGTCATTCCAATATTTCTTACATACATGGACAGCAGCATTGACCTAATAAAAATGCCTATAAAATGTATTGCTATATTGAAATCTTTATCCATCCTTTTGTTGTTGTAGATGTTCAGTAAAGTGTATAGTTATTTTATAGTCTGGCATGTGCTTCAGGTCACACTACTATTGTGCAAGTCCCAAAAGGTTCAACAAATGTTTACCTCCGAGAACAAGGTGGAAATAACAACAGTATAGGTATGAAATTATGTTGGAAACTAGGGTAACTGCATTTTCTGTCAGGAATTCTTAAATGTACAAAGTGCTTCTGCAAATCATGAGTCATTATAATGTCCATTAAAGCAGATATATTCAGCAGTGTTCAATTTTGAAAAAGATTTAATTAAAATATACACAGAAGATAACAACATTCAGAAATCCATGTACTTGAATTGTGCTAGTGACTAAACCTGTAAGTAAGGCCAAACAGGCATAACTTAGGCTTTAATAATTGATAATCAGTTATGCCCCTTGAAAACAGACAACAGTTGGCATATGCCTGTTGTGCTCTTATTGATACCATTGATTCTTGTATCTTTATATTTTTTAATCAAACAAATCAGTACTGGTAATTATTTTCATACAGTATTCTGGGACAGTGATGGATACAACTTTGCCATAGACAAGGAGACACGCAAATTATTGCAGAGGATAAACTTTGCTGGTACGCAGTTCAAGTACACACCAGAGGACTCTTATAACACTCACGGCATCATTCAGGCACCTGGACCTACCAGCAGGGACTTCACTGTCTATGTAAGTGATTTTAGTTGCATTTGTGTAAGTTGTAACATCTGCATGTTTGCTTCAACCATATCCATATGCAGACTATATCTTTATTTTCCAATTACTCTATGTCCCTGTAATGCACCAGTCAATTGTAACCACGCCCCCCCTGTCCGGGGAATAGCGCCAACCCCGGCTAAAATTCCCGCCCTGCAGGGACGAACAGATGGTAAAATTCCCGCCAAATGCCCAGGGACCCTAGGTAAGGCCCATTCCCCGCTATATTTAAAGCGAAGACAAAACCACCGCATTCACCCGGCACTGCGGGGCCACCTGAAAGGTAAAAACACGACCCATTTCCCCGGCTATCCCCGGTATACCCCCAGACCTCAGGGGGCTGTGGTTACAATTGATTGGTGCATAATCACCGCAGTAACTCCAGAGTAATGTCCCTTTTACATTAAAAAAGGGTTTTTGTCAAGAATTACTTGAGTATTTCTTTACCGATCATATAGAACAACAATGTTAACAATGTTAATGGGCATAATGTTTCTGTCAAGTTTGATCATGGAGTCAATCACCTTAGTAATTCCAGTACACAAACATACAACTTGTTTGTTATAGTAAACAGACTTATTTCTCCTATTACTTCAAAGGTCTTGCTCCTCAAAATTAGTTAAATAATGATTGACGCTCATAACAGATTACCGTCCTAGATCATGTTATTCTAGATAATTCTTTTATAACTTTCATGAGTCAGGATACCTTCATCAAATCAAACTTATTACCCTTGTTACCCTGTAATCATAATAATGCAACATTTAAAAGAAAATGTTGGCTATCACGTTACTAAAGGAAACCAGACTTTATTATGACACATTGTGGTGAGGGCTGTTTACTAATATTGTTTAAACTTTGTTAGTCAGCACATTATGATATGTTGCAATACTAACCCAATCTTGTGAATATACTATTAAATATGAATAAATGAAGAATAGAAACACTCAAATACAGATAGCACATTTATTTTGGTGAAAAAGAAACTAACAAGACAAGCAAAAACAAAGTGTCAACAAAAATTAAATTAATAAATAATGTCTATCATAGCACAATACATGATGACACCACAACTGATGATTGCTTGCATACAATTACTGAGACAAATTTGGGTATAAAGTTTTTCGAAAACATTATTCAAATTCATGCAAAGTGTAGTTCTAGTAGTAGAATGCTGCCAATAACTATTTAGTGTTCAGTTGGCCCTGTAAAACTTGCAGTGTGTGGTGTACCATGTAGCAGATACATGGTCAAACAGCTGGTGTCCAATACCCATATCCCCCATCTCAACATCGAGTCTCACTGCCTGCTCCTCCGGCAGAAGATGCTGTGTGGCAAACAGTACATCGTCCAGTTCATCCTCAGAGTCTTCGTAGCTGGAGGCATCACTATCCCAGTCCATACTGTCATCTTGGGCCTCCTCAAGGTCATCCTGATCTGACCATCCATACTGCTGGTGCTGGTCAGTCATGGCTGCAAGATGATGGTGCTCAGCCCCTGGGACAATCTGATAAAAGTTCTGTTGTTGGTTCACTGGTTCATCAACATATCCATAAGGATTTACAACATCCACAGAGTCCAAAACCTCATCACTGCTTCCTTGCAACTCAGAGTCATTATGAAAAGATCTTTCTGGAATCTGGTTAAGTGATTCAGTTTCCTTCTGTATGGGCACCTCTCTGTGTTCCAACACCTGGTGACCAGACATGTGTGACACCATCTGCTCGGGGTTGCCGGTAGTAATGGCCCCTGTCTCAGCGTCTATGACCCGGCGGACAGTCGTGGCCATCTCCTGCACCTTGAGCCACTTGTGGAGGCGGTACTCCTTGTACATGCGCTTGATGCCCTCTGCCACGGAGATCCGGATCATCTTCTGGAAGTCTGGAGACAGGTGCTTACCAGTTGTAGATAGGAATGTCTGCTTGCCAATCTGCTCTATGTACTGGTCTAGAAAGAGAAAAGCAAAATTTTCATACTTAAAGGAAAACATGTTTATGGAATCTTGTGCTACTTATTATCTTTCTGAAATGTTTCCAGAATGTTTGTCTGTGTATAAATTTTCTGAATGAATTTGTGGTTCATTTTGTAAGGGCATTATCTTTCAATGAGTGCGATTTGATAAATGCTTCACTCATTTTGCGGTTCAAAGGGCAAATATTCACTGACAAAATGAACAAGAATGTTTAATACAGTTCACATTAAAACAATTATTCTTGTTACTGAAAGATTTAAGTTTTATGAATTCACCAAAATGATCAATTCTGATGACGTCATGTTGAAATGCTAGGCATGTTGAATTAAAGTCTCCATATGGAGACACAAGGCTGAGATGAAATATTGGTCATGTCAAAAAATCTTGTGTCAAAAACCAGTGCCAATTGATATCTGTTAACAGTGGTCCAAACAGGAGTTAAATCACAGGGGACACAATTCAACAAATTATTTCATATAACAACTGCTAATACAGCCAATTATTATTTGAAAGGAGCGGCGTAGAGTGATTTTGGGCCTTCAGCCATACCGTAATAATTATAATTGAAATAATCATTAATAAAAAATGCCCAAAACAATGATATTTTTCATGTAAATCAATTTCTACCAGACTCCTTTTGTTTAAAGGTTTGTTATCGGTGTATCATTTTCTCAACGATTTATGACCATTGGTTTACTCATGTTTCCATAACAACCATGGATTTTGTTCCGACATATTTTGACTGCATTAATAGTCTGTGTTTAAAACGGCCGAATGTATTAAAGATACAAAAATGATTATTATTATCTCAATTTATGTTCCTTAAAGATTCTGTGATAAGTTATTAAAATCAAATTGTTAATACATTTCTTACGCAATTTAAGTGATATCATCATGAATTTTTCAGAATTTCTTCCTGAAATATCATTTAATTCAAAAACCTTTTTTTTGGGGGGGGGGGGGATCGATGGGCCCAGATGGATTGAGAAGTGTTAGAGGGTGATTTGTCCACCTTGTTAAAAATGATGAGATAGAAAAAATATCAAAGTTTCAAGAGGCATTTTGTCCATATTTTCACACCCTAATGTATTATTAGTCGCACAATATCACCATGTTTAACTCATTTGACTCAGTGGCCAAAAAATCATATGATTTGTGTACAGAAAAATGCACCTACTTTAAACAAGAGATACTTACAATAACTGAGAATAAAAGACAGATGTTAGGTTTGAATGTGCCAGTTATGGAATATGGTCCACCACAAAAACAGCAGTAATGATAATAGTACAGAAAGTAAGATCATAATAAGACAGAAAATACAATAAGAATAATGTAAAAGATAATATATATATAATACTTCAAGTATGGGTACTCACCAAGTGCCATGATTTCTCGGACAGCCCTGTCATGTGCAACAAGATGGTCTCTCAGGAGATCAACACTTGGTAACGAATCCATGATCAAGAGTAACAACAAAGTTGAATAGCACAGTGAGAAATATTCCTGATTAATCACTTCTCTCCTCCCTTTTCAAACAATATTATGATACAATTGTACCAAAATGTCCAATATATATCCAAGAACAATTCAAAAGTTAACACATCTAGAAGCTTTCAACAGTTTGAAAGCTCATTTTATTTCTTTATACACCAAAGCTTAAACAATTCTTGACAGTTTTTGCCCATATATCACTAAATCACTATTTTTGATGTCATAGAAATGATAAATAAATTATCACAACTGTGAAAGTGGTTCAGAATAAGATCATACATGAAGGTTCAGGCCAATCCCCTAATTGGGCTTGTAATTGCTCAAGTATTGTCCAAGCTTTTAATTACTCTATTTTTCTAAACAGATTCACAATAGGCACAATTAATTATTGTTTAATGTGGATTCAAAGGTCTTATCTGAAACAATATTGATAAATGCAATTAAGTCAAATGGAGATTTTATAGAATTCAATTAAGGGCTTCATGGCCCCTTTTGACCCTGTGTAGATGTGGCTTGATTTACAAGGACCATCATAAATCTGTACATCTTTCTTGTAAATATTTATTCAATTATTGAAAAGTAATGGGCATTATTTTTTCCAGTCATTGCCCTAATGACAAGTTAGGTATGCAGATAAGAAGTGACACAATGACCCTTTTATTGGCTTTTTTATCCTTATCAAATCCTTATTATGGCTCCAATGCTGAGCCTGTCAACCCCCTGTCAAAATGTCTTCTAGCTGCAATTACCAGATTAGAAAAGTTAAATATTATATTTATTCAAATATGAAAAAGCTTGTTATTTCAGTATAATACGCTTATAAAACAAAGTTTGAAGGAAACAACTTAGCATACAATAAGTCATGTACCTTGGTGGTGATACACTGCTTATGAATTAATAAGGCCATTTAGAACTGATATATATGTTCACAAGCTGCATTAAAATGAAATTATCATTTCCTTTGTAGTCTTTTCCCCTGATAATTAAACTGTGATTGCACTGGAATAATCATAAACAATTATGTGTGCACACACATGTGTATCACCACCACATAACTTACAAAGCATTCATACATTTGTATTTTAAACATGAATACAACTTATATATGAACATACACCTTTTTTATCAATTCAAACCTTGAATAAATCGTCAGTCACAGCCACTGGCAACAATGACATTAATTGATAAAAGTTATCTTATGATCTTATAATATTATACCTCCACATATAATTTACTTTTTTAGTCAAATTGGAAATTAAAAACAACACATTATTCTTCAATTTAGTTTAATATATGGTCAATGAAAAATTCATTCTCTTTGCCATTGGCTACGAATAATACAAAACAATGTTGAGAATGATCCAATGCTGGAATTAGAAATTGTGCATACTGTCAAAATATGTAACATTTTAAGAAAGCATAATGTTTTATATCCATTTATACAGCTGATTGTCATCCTTTATGTTATTTTTACCTATTTTTATAGCCATTCATCTTGTTGTGGTTAAGCTCACCTTAGTGCAAACTGCTCAGCATGAGCTATTGTGGTAGGGTGATTGTCCATCATCCATCCGTTGGTGTGTCAACTTTTTCCTTTAAACAACTTTTCTTCCTAAATCACTGGGACAATTTCAACCAAACTTCACAGGTGTGTTTCTTTGTTGGTCCTCTTCCAGATTCCTTCAATAAAAGTGATTCCATGCAGAACATGGGTTGTCATGGCAACCTGAAAGAAACACTTTGAGAATCTTCACCTCAGAATCTGCTGGCCGTATTTCAACTTAACATCAGAGAAAAGCTTTTTTGGTGACCCTGTATTAAATTCCTTTACTCTATGAAGTTTCATAAAAAACACGGCTCCCTAATGGGGGAAGGCTACATTTCACTATATATGACTGTATGGAAAACTTTGAAAATGTTCTCCTCAGAATCATTGGAATAATTTAAACACAGAAATAATCCATAGGTGATCCTCTATCAAATTCTTTCACCCCATGTTGATTCATAAAAAAACACGGCCACCAGTGGGCAGGACTACTTTTCACTTTTTGTTGATATGGAAACTTTTAAAATCTTCTCTTCAGAATTTGTTTGACCAATTTTGAAACGAGTTTACAGGAATGATCCTTAGGTGACCCAATATCAGATTCCTTCACCCCATGTTGATTCGTAAAAAGAAACGCCACCACCAGTGGTCAGGGCTACTTTTTACTACATGTCTGTATGGAAAACTTTGAAAATCTTCTCCTCAGAATCAACTGGCATAATTTTAAAGATGACCCTCTATCAAATTTCATAACCCCATGCAGAGAGTACATTTTTAACATAATACACAAATGCTGTTCCGATGAAATGGATATTGTTCAACAGGAATACAATAACAGAGGAAAAATTTCTTTTTCAGTTAATTAAATATAAAAAATTATGCCTGCACTATTGTATTTCATTAAGGGTGTCTTTTTGCTCATTCAATTATCTGCTGAATGCATATAGATATTGGTTGAGTAACTTTATGTCCCTTCACACATTTGTTCAGTGTTACTGAAAATAGAAAAGGTACTGAATAACTTTGTTAGGGTTGACATATTGCACCCAAACTTGGTATATAGGAAGAGTTTATATAGACCTTTCATGGGATTTTGTGCTGGGGCTCCAAGGGTCATGGTCAAGGTCACTGTTACTTAAAATAGAAAAATGGTTAGTGCTGAATAACTTTAGTCAGGGTTGACATATTGCGAGTTTATGAAGATCTTTTATGGGATTGCAATTGAGGCCCCTAGGGTCAAGGTCACTGTTTCTACAAAAATATAACTGATACTGAAAATAGAAAAGTAATTGGTACTTGAAAAAAAGAAACACTCAAATACAGATAGCACATTTATTTTTGTGAAAAAGAAACTAACAAGGCAAGGAAAAACAAAAACAATATGAGCAAAGTATAGAGTATTAAATAAATTTAAATAATGAATAATAACGTCTATCATAACGAATACATGATGACACCAAAACTGATATTTGCTTGCATACAACTATTTATGCAATTTGGGTATTGAAACTTTCAGAAAACATCATACATGATGCAAATTTATGCAAAATGTGATCTAGTTCTCATAGTAGAATGCTGCCAATGACTGTTTAGTGTTCAGTTGGCCCTGTAGAACTTGCAGTATGAGGTGTACCATGTAGCAGACACATGGTCAAACAGCTGGTGTCCAATACCCATATCCCCCATCTCAACATCGAGTCTCACTGCTTGCTCCTCCGGCAGAAGATGCTGTGTGGCAAACAGTACACGTTCCAGTTCATCCTCAGAGTCTTCGTAGCTGGAGGCATCACTCTCCCAGTCCATACTGTCATCAAGGGTCTCCCCCAGGTCATCCTGATGTGGCCATCCATACTGCTGGGGCTGGTTGGTCGTGGCTGCGGGATGAAGGTGCTCAGCCCCAGGGGCATACTGATAAAAGTTCTGTTGTTGGCTCACTGGTTCATCAACATATCTATTAGCACTCCTGAGATGACTGTCACTGTATAAAGCACTGTTGGTCTGTCCCATATCACTAATACTGTCCTGGGCAAAATGATTATGAGAATTCACAACATTTACAGAGTCCAAGACCTCACCACTCAACACTGAGTCATTATCACAAGAACTTTCTGAAATCTGGTTAAGCGATTCAGTTTCCTTCTGTATGGGCACCTCACTGTTTTCCAACACCTGGTGACTGGTGGTACCAGGCATGTGTGACACCATCTGCTCGGGGTTGCCGGTGGTAATGGCCCCTGTCTCAGCGTCTATGACCTGGCGGACTGTCGTGGCCATCTCCTGCACCTTGAGCCACTTGTGGAGGCGGTACTCCTTGTACATGCGCTTGATGCCCTCGGCAACGGAGATCCGGATCATCTTCTGGAAGTCGGGAGACAGGTGCTTACCAGTTGTAGATAGGAATGTCTGCTTGCCAATCTGCTCTATGTACTGGTCTGGAATAAGAAAACAAACATGTTTTTAAAGTGCAAAACTATTATTGGAATTGTGAACTCTTTATCTTTCTAAGATATTGCCTAAATGTATGTGTATCACTTTTTTTAATGAATTTGTGTTGCAACGTGTAAGGGCATTCAACGTATGCGATTTGATAAATGCTTTGTTTATTTTGTGTTTCAAGCGGCAAATGTTCACTGTCAATTACAAAATGAACTAGAATGTTAAATACAGTGAAACCAAGTTAACTTTCGCATTTTGTTTCTGAAAGTTTAAATTTTCAAAAACCATATTTTTTCTATATCAACATGAGCAGAATACAGTTAAAATTATTTTATGTTTTTGAGCTACTGAGAATAAATAAAAAAGGCCATTTTGGCTTGATATTATTCTTCTGAGCACCCTTTTCCAAACTCTTGTTTATGTGATTTCCTTTTAGATTGATATGATCCATATTCTAGAATGCATGAAAATAATGCCGTAAGACAGCTCTTGTTTTTATACCCCTGACAGGGGGTTTGAAGGGGGTATATTGGAGTCACCCTGTGGTCGGTCAGTCAGTCTGTCGTTTGTCGTTCGGTCCGTTGCAATTTACCTTGTCCGGAGCATAACTTAAAAACTACTGGATGGAATTGGATTAAACTTCATACAAAGGAAGAGCATTATGACAGGAAGTGCAGTGTACAACAACCATAACTCGATTCTTGCTTATTACTGAGTAATTGCCCTTTGTTACTTTTTTTTTGTCCGGAGTATAACTGGAAAAGTACTGGATGGAATTCATTGGAACTTCATACAATGGTAAAGCACAATGAGAGGAAGTGCAATGTTTAAGAACCATAACTCTTCTTCAGCTAATTACTGAGTTATTGGCCTTTATTTGTTTTTTTGCTCAATTTTTTTTCCAGACATTAACTTGCAAACTACTAGATGGAATTTTTTGAAACTTCATACAATGGTAAAGCACAATGAGAGGAAGTGAAGTGCACAAGAGCCATAACTCTATTTTAGCTAATTACAGAGTTATGGCCTTTATTACTTTTTGTCTTGTCCCGAGCATAACTTGAAAACTATTGGATGGAATTTAATAAAGCTTCATACAGCGATAGATCATAATGAGAGGAAGTGCAGTGTACAGGAACCACAATTCTATTTCAGCCAATTACAGAGTTATTGCCCTTTGTTACTTTTTTCTTGTCCGGAGCATAACTTGAAAACTATCGGATGGAATTTAATAAAGCTTCATACAGTGATAGATCATAATGAGAGGAAGTGCAGTGTACAGGAACCGCAATTCTATTTCAGCTAATTACAGAGTTACTGCCCTTTGTTACTTTTTCTTGTCCAAAGCATAACTTGAAAACTATTGGATGGAATTTAATAGAACTTGATACAGTGATAGAGCATAATGAGAGGAAGTGCAGTGTACAGGAACTGTAATTCTATTTTAGCCAATTACAGAGTAATTGCCCTTTGTTACTTTTTTCTTGTCCGGAGCATAACTTAAAAACAAGTAACTAAACTCATTTATAGATGGTCATGACAATCGTATATTCTGAACATCAAATATATCAGTATACCATATTAACATCTCAGTATTAGCATCACTGATATTATTTAAAGCCTTTCTTCTAACTTTTAAAAACATAATAAAAAAATGAATGACGATAGTCCATAAAATAAAGTTGTCATTTATAGGTTGGCTTTCCAAATAGTTGACTGCAATTACGTATCAGGGCGGCGTTCGGGGGTATTAATCACCTTCAGTGATAGCTCTAGTTTTTGTGTCGCCTGAAAAGACGACATATAGGGGTTACTTTTGTCGACAACGTCAGTGGCGTCGGCGGCGGCAGCGTCCGCGTCCCATTTTCGCTTGTCCGGGGTATATCTCCTAAACTATTAGTGGTATCAACTTGAAACTTCATATGTACATAGATCTAATTAAGGGCAAGTGCAGTGCACAAGAACTGTTGCTCTTGCTTCCATATTTTTTAGAGTTATTGCCCTTTGTTATTTTTCATGCTTAAAGTTTTGTCCGGGGCATATCTTGTACAATATAAGAGTTATCAACTTGAAACTTCTTATGTAGATAGATCTCATGGAGGGCAAGTGCAGTGCACAATAACAGTAACTCCTGCTTTCTTAGTTTTAAAGTTATTGCCCTTTGTTAATTTTCATGCTTAAAGTTTTGTCCGGGGCATATCTTGAAGAATATAAGAGGTATCAACTTGAAACTTCATAGCTAGATAGATCTCATTGAGGCAAGTGCAGTGCACAATAACAGTAACTCTTGCTTTCTTAGTTTTAAAGTTATTGCCCTTTGTTAATTTTCATGCTTAAAGTTTTGTCCGGGGCATATCTTGAAAAATATAAGAGGTATTAACTTGAAACTTCATAGCTAGATAGATCTCATTGAGGGCAAGTGCAGTGCGCAAGAACCGTTACTCTTGCTGCCATATTTTTAGAGTTATTGCCCTTTGTTAATTTTCTTGCTTAGGTTTTGTCTGTGGCATATCTCGTAAACTATAGGAGGTTTCAACCTGAAACTTATTCCGTAGGTATATCTGATTGAGGGTTCAAATGCCACCTACACTTGAAAGTTAAATGGCAACATCATTGTCTATAAATGAATAAAATGCCAATCTAACAGCTATAATGTCGACAGTAAACATACATGCCATATCCCCCGGCGGGGGGAAAAATCCCCCGGAATTTCGATCCATCCCCCGATCTCCCGGCGGGAGATAAAAATCCCCCGGAATTTAAAAAAAAAAAAAAAAAAAAAAAAAATTTTAAATTTTACATCAGGCAATAATGACAAAGTGAAACCACAGTATGTGAGTGTAACTCTCCAAAAGGAAACTTTTACAACAAGTGATCAATTAATTTGTAGTAATTATCAAAGGCAAAGAAATATTACTATTTTGGAAGGAAGAAATTAATAATATTTATTCTATTCTCTTATTGTCTGAAAGTCATCATAGCTGATAGAATTAAGCACAATTTTTTTGAAGACTTTGGAGGAAGGTAAATTTAATTTAATTGTCTCGAAAACATATTTTTCCAATGACATATTTTGTTCTTCAAGTGCATTACAGTATGACATGACAGTGTATCATAAAAATATGATAAATCATGACATAAAATAATTCTGTATAATGAAAAAGTTAAGAGGTTTTCAAAGCAAACTATATGTGAATACATTTTTTCATACTTGCGTCTAAAAATACTTTAAAATTTCGCCAACTTAGACCTGCTAAAAAAATCCCCCTGAATACAACCAAAATCCCCCTGAATTTTCAGCCTTTTGAACAAATCCCCCTGAATGGTCTCCAGAAAATATGGCATGTATGAGTAAATAATTCGTCAGGCAACACATCCGACTCGCGGAGTTCTAGTTTTTATAATTTTGGTTCAAAATGACTTAGTCAGAAGAAAATGTAACACAGAATCTTGTTTGTCCTTCATACATGATTAAATACCCCAATGAACATGTCAAGATAACCAATTGACCGACTTGACAATTGCTAATCCGTTACAATGATCAATCGATATCTGTTAATGGGCGGTCCAAACGTGGTAGATCACAGGGGACACAATTCAACAAATTATGTCATATAACAAACTGCTTATTCAGTCAATTATTACATGAAATTATGATTAGTGTCTAGAGAAAACTGTTTTGAAATAACTTCAGAGGCACACTTTGAACGCGGAATATTTTTTTTCACTCGCTTGCTCCTACTTTTTTTTTGCAAAAACCCTAGATCAATTTTTAAATGAGGAATTCGTGGCCACATTATAAGCTATGAATGCAAAAGATTCATTAAAATGGCTAATATTTTTCAGATCAACCTATATTGTGCGCCCTACAAGAGATACTTACAATTACTGAGAATAACAGGCAGATGTTTAAATTGAATGTGCCAGTTATTGAATATAGTCTTACACAATAATAGCCTTAATAATAATGATACAGAAAAAGTAAGAATTATCATTATAAGACAAAAAATACAATAATAATAATGTAAAAGACAATATTATATATAATACTTCAAGTATGGGTACTCACCAAGTGCCATGATTTCTCGGACAGCCCTGTCATGTGCAACAAGATGGTCTCTCAGGAGATCAACACTTGGTAACGAATCCATGATCAAGAGTAACAACAAAGTTGAATAGCTCAGTAAGAAATATTCCTGATTAATCACTTCTCTCCTCCCTTTTCAAACAATATTATGATACAATTGTACCAAAATGTCCAATATATATCCAAGAACAATTCAAAAGTTAACACATCTAGAAGCTTTCAACAGTTTGAAAGCTCATTTTATTTCTTTATACACCAAAGCTTAAATAATTCTTGACAGTTTTTGCCCATATATCACTAATCACTATTTTTGATGTCATAGAAATGATGAATTAATTATCCCAACTGTGAAAGTGGTTCAGAATAAGATCATACATGAAGGTTCAGGCCAATCCCCTAATTGGGCTTGTAATTGCTCAAGTATTGTCCAAGCTTTTAATTACTCTATTTTTCTAAACAGATTCACAATAGGCACAATTATTCTATCATGTTTAATGTGGATTCAAAATTCTTTCAGAAACAATATTGATAAATATAATTAAGGTAAATGGAGATTTGATAGGATAAGGGGCTTCATGGCCAATTTTGACCCTGTGTAGATGTGGGTTGATTTACAAGGACCATCATAAATATGTTCATCTTTTTTGCAAATAACTATTCAATTATTGAAAAAGTAATGGGCATTAGTTTTCCAGTCATTGTACTAATGACAAGTTTGGTATGGAGATAAGAAGTGACACAATGACCCTTTTATTGGCTTTTTTATCCTTATCAAATCCTTATTATGGCCCCAATGCTGAGCCTGTCAAAATGTCTTCTAGCTGCAATTACCAGATTAGAAAAGTTTAATATTATTTCTATTCAAATATGAAAAAGCTTGTAATTTCAGTTTAATACGCTTATAAATTAATAATTTTTTAGCAGATCTAATTCGGCAAAATTTCAAAGTATTTTCAGACGCAAGTACGAAAAAAACAAATTGCCATAATTTTGAAAGGCTCCCGAGGGGATAATGTCCAGAATTTAAGGGGATTTGTGTCACATACCAGGGGATTTTCATAATCGCCATGTAGCATTAGGGGCATGACACATGTGCCAATTCACCTTGTTTACCCCTTTTTCCAGCACTTAATTCATCTATGTTTTTATGAGACACAGCCATATTGCATAATAAAAGCACTCACTTGCAAAATAGAATACTTCACAGAAAAATATGTTTCAGAGACAATTTAATGGGCTTACCTTCCTCTAAAATTGGATATAAAATCTGCTGCCTATGATCATAAATGACGACTTTCAGACTAATAGAGAGAATGGAATGAATTATCAATATTTTTCATTTCAATGCCCAAATAGTCAGATTTGTTTGCTTCTGATAAAAAGTAAATGCATAATTTATTGTTTAAGCTCATAAACATATCTTCCTTTGGCATTCATCAAAAAATAAAAACATCACCACCATAATAAATAAATAAAAGTCATTTCATCCGAATTGTCTACTTTCAGTTTCTCTTCTGGAAGTTCTGTTATTTTCTGATATTTGCAGTGAAGGTCAATCGCATGTATGTAAACAGTAAACGTATTAGTGAGGCATAACAAAGAACAGCATTGTCTATTAGTTATTTGAAACCTTTTCTTTGCTGAATAATTTACTGTCACCTTTAAATTATTAATCCTTTTGATGACAATGACACATGTTTTGAAGAACGCTTTAATTTGTTACATCCTCTCTGATTGGATAAAAATTATAGTTTTAACTAGGGATGGAAACCGGATCCCAAATCAGTATCCCGATATTCGTATCAAGTATTCGAATACTATCCGGATACTCGTATCATATTGTTTTCATAATAAGTAAATTTCCTATTATATGTCCCCCACCTTCTGTTATTTGACATAATTGTCCACTTAATTTATAATTCGTCATATGGCAATTTCACTTTTTCATTCATTCTTTCTCAGTCTTAATAATTTATGCTGTTATAATCAAAGCTTAACAACTCATTTTACGTAAAAAAACTCATGATGAAAACCACATAAACACCTCGTGAATTTGATAGTCACTTCGGCCGAGGTGGTTGCTTGGTTACTGCCACGTGCTTTCGGGTTTGTTATTTATCAGAAGGTTTCATGTTAAATGACGCTTCGATTATTTGATAGTCGATTGTAATTTTATTTTATTACATTGTTTGATTTAATACAATACCTACAATTTCTGCGGTGTTTTGTAATGAAGGATATAATTGCGGAAAAGATAAGAAAACAAAAAGACGATCTGATTTTTCTTTATTTACATGCGTATACTTTTCTCATTTATCAATAAACTAAACATGTTCACATATCGTATGAAAAATAAAATAAAACGTGAATAAATACTAAATAGGAAATAAATCATTTATATATTTGATAATTTTATTAAACACTGTACACACAATACTTTCAAGTCCGAAATGTTCGAATACTTCACAACAGTTTTTATTCGATGTCGCACTTAATCGAACGCATGTTCTTGTTCAGAAACAATATAGCGTCCACCATGTTACTGTTGAGGCAATGATACAGGAATAATGATTAATAATCTAAAACACAATTACAAGATGCAAAATAATGGATATTTGATTGAAAAGTGAAAAGATAAACAATTTTTTTTTTGTATTTATTGTTCAGATTAAGCAATAATTTCTTCATGCATATTCATCAAAAATACGATTGGTCATTAATAACTTTGATTGCACGACCCTTAACTTGTGATTGGATGATCAATTCCTACGGATTAATGATCAATCCTTTAATATCAACCAGTGCCAATTAGTGTCAATTGAGTACATCTGAGATCATAAAACAACACTTGTCATTGTAAACAAGGTCATAGAACTTCACAGGGTGCTGCACAAGGACACAATATCACGCCCTGTGCAGACACCCAATCAGCAGACAATTTGTGACACATACCCGCTTCGTGACAGACACTGTTAATCACCTGAAATATTTCATCTGAAAAGTTTTATAACAATTGCTATGTCTCTGCTAAGCTATTTCATTGAAATTTTAATTCTTAACGAGTATTCGAATACCCATTTTGGTATCCGAATACTTGCGTGATATCCGGATACTCAGATATTCGCTTCCATCTCTAGTTTTAACCAATGAAAATCGACCTTTTATCTGACCAGTCTAATTGACATTTCTTCCTGTCAGTTTTAATCAAAACAATGCATGAAATGTGCCCTGCTGATTTATTAAGTGTCACCCAATAGGTGTTGTTAAAACACACCATCAGTTGATAATCCAATTAAGCTTCAGGACAGAAAGGGCATTATAACTGTAAACAGGCATATATAATTAAACCGAATAAACCCTGTGATAAATTTGCGTATTTTTAAACACACTTTTTGTGTCGCCTGAAAAGACGACATATAGGGGTTACTTTTGTCGGCGGCGGCGGTGGCGGCGGCGGCGGCGGCGGTGGCGGCGGCGGCGGCGGCGTCCGCGTCCCATTTTCGCTTGTCCGGGGTATATCTCCTAAACTATTAGTGGTATCAACTTGAAATTTCATATGTAGATAGATCTAATTGAGGGCAAGTGCAGTGCACAAGAACTGTTGCTCTTGCTTCCATATTTTTAGAGTTATTGCCCTTTGTTATTTTTCATGCTTAAAGTTTTGTCCGGGGCATATCTTGTAGAATATAAGAGTTATCAACTTGAAACTTCATATGTAGATAGATCTCATGGAGGGCAAGTGCAGTGCACAATAACAGTAACTCTTGCTGCCATATTTTTAGAGTTATTGCCCTTTGTTAATTTTCATTCTTAAAGTTTTGTCCGGGGCATATCTTGAAGAATATAAGAGGTATCAACTTGAAACTTCATAGCTAGATAGATCTCATTGAGGGCAAGTGAAGTGCACAAAAACTGTAACTCTTGCTTTCTTAGTTTTAAAGTTATTGCCCTTTGTTAATTTTCATGCTTAAAGTTTTGTCCGGGGCATATCTTGAAGAATATAAGAGGTACGAACTTGAAACTTCATAGCTACCGGTAGATAGATCTCATTGAGGGCAAGTGCAGTGCACAAGAACCGTAACTCTTGCTGCCATATTTTTAGAGTTATTGCCCTTTGTTAATTTTCATGCTTAAAGTTTTGTCCGGGGCATATCTTGAAGAATATAAGAAGTATCAACTTGAAACTTCAAAGCTAGATAGCTCTCATTGAGTGCAAGTGTAGTGCACAAGAACCGTAACTCTTGCTGCCATATTTTTAGAGTTATTGCCCTTTGTTAATTTTCTTGCTTAGATTTTGTCCGTGGCATATCTCGTAGACTATAAGAGGTATCAACCTGAAACTTCTTCTGTAGGTATATCTGATTGAGGGAAAGTGCAGTGCACAAAAACCGTGACTCTTGCATCTATATGTTTAGAGTTATTGCCCTTTGTTAATTTTCATGCTTAAAGTTTTGTCCGGGGCATATCTTGTACAATATAAGAGTTATCAACTTGAAACTTCATATGTAGATAGATCTCATGGAGGGCAAGTGCAGTGCACAATAACAGTAACTCCTGCTTTCTTAGTTTTAAAGTTATTGCCCTTTGTTAATTTTCATGCTTAAAGTTTTGTCCGGGGCATATCTTGAAGAATATAAGAGGTATCAACTTGAAACTTCATAGCTAGATAGATCTCATTGAGGCAAGTGCAGTGCACAATAACAGTAACTCTTGCTTTCTTAGTTTTAAAGTTATTGCCCTTTGTTAATTTTCATGCTTAAAGTTTTGTCCGGGGCATATCTTGAAAAATATAAGAGGTATTAACTTGAAACTTCATAGCTAGATAGATCTCATTGAGGGCAAGTGCAGTGCGCAAGAACCGTTACTCTTGCTGCCATATTTTTAGAGTTATTGCCCTTTGTTAATTTTCTTGCTTAGGTTTTGTCTGTGGCATATCTCGTAAACTATAGGAGGTTTCAACCTGAAACTTATTCCGTAGGTATATCTGATTGAGGGTTCAAATGCCACCTACACTTGAAAGTTAAATGGCAACATCATTTTCTATAAATGAATAAAATGCCAATCTAACAGCTATAATGTCAACAGTAAATAATTCGTCAGGCGACACATCCGACTCGCAGAGTTCTAGTTTTTTCATCCCCCTCCGGGAGACTGGGGGATGGGTCGAAATTCCGGGGGATTTTTCCCCCTCCGGGGGATATGGCATGTATGTGTACCTTGGTGGTGATACACTGCTTAGGCCTAAAAAAATAACTTGTGTGGTTCAGGTCACCCGACCCTACCTGGAAAATACCGCCGACTTCAGGAAAAAAACACCTCCAGAACGTCGGGAGTTTAAGCTCATAACAACCAAGATTAGTTTCCAAGATGTAGAGATAATGTTTTTCTTCGAGCCTGGATCTGTATCCGAGATTGACATGTCAACATCCGACAAGGGGCCATGGACCCGTTTGTATGAAGAACAACTGTATGATATTCCTGTTGTAAAATTTATCGGGAAATTCGCCGACTTTTCGCTCTTCAGAGTAAGGTATATACAATGGAACAAAATGTCTCTGGATAAGGGTTTAAGTTTTCCCACACATAAGATTGAATGCCGGTCTAATTTTAATATCCCCCACCCACCACTGCAGGACAAGGCATGACCCTTTTCACTTGTCATGTTGTCAGATGCAATCATAAAAAAATAGTTAAAATAAAATAGCAGCAGGGCAAACATACTACTAGTATCTATTTAGAAAGGAAATATAAAATACTGGGAGTTCTGACATAGGCTGGTGTTTGACAAAATGTGACTTTCTTTTAAACTGGTACTGAAACCTGCGTCTGTTGCCATTTGTACAGTTTATAAATTATTCCTAACTTTACTTCTTGGAGAATGGCAGAGGAATGTTTTTGAGATGCAATATGTTTTGCTTTTGGAAGGTATGTGACGAATGACATAAAAACTAGCAATGACACACCACCTAACTGCAGCGATGCTCAGCAATGTCCTTATATAACTGAAATTCTGCTGAAAAAGGACAAAAACAAAGCAAACAAACCTGTACCAAACTAAAAAAAAAAAAAAAAAAATAATCTTGGAGACCTTGTTACCCGAACCACACTATTTTTTTTTTTTAGGCCTTACTAAGGCCATTTATAACTGATTTATATGTTCACAAGTTGCATTGAAATGAAATTATCAACTCAAAACTCATTTTATTAGTCGGCACCCTTCTGGGCGCTGACTATATTTGAAATTACTTTAGAAATATTCCAACTTAGGGACTAGTTCATAAATTGCAGAACAATGCTTTCAATAGTTTCCACGTTGCGTGATAAAATATGAAGTTAAGTTTGTTTTATAAAACTTTACACTTTAATTGATAATGAAACCTTAAATTATAACAGCCCTGCTTATCATTTTGAAAATTTTGATTTTAAATACAAACTCAATCATAACAACTCGGCCATCTCCGAGAAAGATACAGGCCGAGGTGTTCCGACAGGTATCAAATAGATGAAGGTTACACGGTACTATTAAAATATCCTGTATGTTTATAAACCTCCTACGCAGTAATCTCCCTTGGTGACAGCAAAAATTAAAATTGTTTGTTTTGAAAATGTCATTCGAACAAATGAACTCCAGATAATTCCCCTTTGATGTATAGTGTTTTTATCCCCTGTCTATACACTCATAATGAGTGAAATGTGTAACAAAAACTTATACAAAATATAAAGCAAGGAATTAACATAACATGCCGGTACAAATAAAAGGTGAATTTCATGCTATTGATAAGGACAGATTTTAAAATAACTTGCTACATGTGTTCCACATACCAAGACGACGTGTCCTGTGCAAGACCCATGTCCCTACCTCTAAAGTGAAAGATACACTAAGTGTTTATTCACAAGGGAGTTCTGAATATAAGGACATATGAGTGTAGGTTGTCAAGTATGGGTGGTATTTTTTTATGTTCAGAGGAAATTTAAAATAACTTGCCATATGTATTTGACACATAAAGGCAAGATCAACTTTTCATGTACTGACCTTGTTCGTAGATCAATGTCACATTCGGGGGCATTCATCACATACTGTGACAGCTCTTGTTTATTTATTAAAAAAATCGAATATTCGAATACCGATTTTGACATTCAAATACCAAACGTTCGATTGAATATTTGAATATTCGTTTGCATCCTTAATATTTTTGTTATAATTTAGTTTTAACCGGAGGATAAGCTTGGGGAACAAACAGAATATCTTTAATTCCGGGCTTAAACTATTGTAACAATATCATTAACCATAATGTCCTTCGAGCATATGTACACCCAACATAAAACAAAATATTATTAATTGTAATAATAACCATTTTTGATTATCTGCATGCACTTTTTATGCCCCCACAAAGTGGCGGCATATAGGGTTGCCCTTGTCCGTACGTACGTACGTACGTACGTACGTACGTCCCGAAGATTGTTTCCGATCTAATTCTTGAAAACCGTTTGTCCAATCCTCACCAAACTTTAAACACATGTTTGTGACCATAATATCTTGATCAAGTTCGATAGTCATGGAAATCGCTTTAGTCATTTAGGAGTTACGGCCCTTTTTTGCCAAAAATTCCCGAAGATTGTTTCCGATCTAATTCTTGAAAACCGTTTGTCCAATCCTCACCAAACTTTAAACACATGTTTGTGACCATAATATCTTGATCAAGTTCGATAGTCATGGAAATCGCTTTAGTCATTTAGGAGTTACGGCCCTTTTTTGCCAAAAATACTTCAAAAATATATGTTTCCAATCTAATTCTTGAAAAGTATGTGTCCAATCCTCACCAAACTTTACATACATGATTGTGACCATAATATCTTGATCAAGTTCGATAGCCATGGAAATCGCTTTTGTCATTTAGGAGTTACGGCTTTTTATTTGCAAAAAAAGACTTGAAAAATACGTCCCGAAGATTGTTTCCGATCTAATTCTTGAAAACTGTTTGTCCAATCCTCACCAAACTTTTAACACATGTTTGTGACCATAATATCTTGATCAAGTTCGATAGCCATGGAAATCGCTTTAATCATTTAGGAGTTAGGGCCCTCAGATTATCCTGAATAATCATTATGGCTTATTTTCTGTGACAAAAAATCGAAGTGGGGGCATCCGTGTCCTATGGACACATTTCTAGTTTCTTCTAATTTCATTGCGCCGACTTGATGCTATGCATCAACTTTTTTCTTGTTTACTAATTCTAGTTACAATGTATGCAACAACATGAATAGGATATATATAAAACGCATGTTAAATTATTGGTAATCATTTCCTCTGTAGTTTTTTTCCCTGATAATTAAACTGTGATTGCACTGGAATAAACATAAACAATTGTGTGCACACACACAAGTGTACCACCCACCACCAAATAGCTTACAAAGCATTCATACATTTGTATTTTAAACATGAATACAACTTATATATAAACATACACCTTTTTTATCAATTCAAACCTTGAATAAATCATCAGTCACAGCCACTGGCAGCAATAAAAACAATGACATTAATTGATAAAAGTTATCTTATAATCTTTTTACTTTTAACATTATACATATAATTTACTTTTTAGTCAAATAGGAGAATAAAAAACAACACTTTCTCTTCAATTTAGTTCTATGGTCAATAAAAAATTTATTCTCTTTGCCATTGGCTACGAATAAAACAAAACAGTGTTGAGAACGATTCAATGTTGGAATTAGAAATTGTGCATACTGTCAAAATATGTGACATTTTAAGAAAGCATAATGTTTATATCCATTTATACAGCTGATTGTCATCCTTTATGTTATTTTTACCTAGTTTTATAGCCATTCATCTTGTTGTGGTTAAGCTCACCTTAGTGCAAACTGCTCAGCATGAGCTATTGTGGTAGGGTTATTGTCCATCATCCATCCGTTGGTGTGTCAACTTTTTCCTTTAAACAACTTTTCCTCCTAAATCACTGGGACAGTTTCAACCAAACTTCACAGGTGTGTTTCTTTGGTGGTCCTCTTCCAGATTCCTTCAATAAAAGTGATTCCATGCAGAACTTGGGTTGTCATGGCAACCTGAAAGAAACACTTTGAAAACCTTCACCTCAGAATCTGCTGGCCATATTTCAACTTAATATCAGAGAAAAGCTTTTTAGGTGACCCTGTATTAAATTCCTTTACTCTATGAAGTTTCATAAAAAACATGGCTCCCTTGGGGGAAGGCTACATTTCAATATATATGTCTGTATGGAAAACTTTGAAAATGTTCTCCTCAGAATCATTGGAATAATTTAAACACAGAAATAATCCATAGGTGATCCTCTTTCAAATTCTTTCACCCCATGTTGATTCATAAAAAAACACGCTTGTTTGACCAATTTTGAAACGAGTTTACAGGAATGATCCTTAGGTGACCCAATATCAATTTCCTTCAACCCATGTTGATTCGTAAAAAGAAACGCCACCACCAGTGGTCAGGGCTACTTTTTACTACATGTCTATATGGAAAATCTTCTCCTCAGAATCAACTGGCATAATTTTAAAGATGACCCTCTATCAAATTTCATAACCCATGCAGAGAGTACATTTTTAACATAATACACAAATGCTGTTCTGATGAAATGGATATTGTTCAACAGGAATACAATAACAGAGAAAAAAATTCTTTTTCAGTTAATTAGATATAAAAAATTATGCCTGCACTATTGTATTTCATTAAGGGTGTCTTTTTGCTCATTCAATATCTGCTGAATGCATATAGATATTAGTTGAGTAACTTTATGTCCCTTCACACATTTGTTCAGTGTTACTGAAAATAGAAAAGGTACTGAATAACTTTGTTAGGGTTGACATATTGCACCCAAACTTGGTATATAGGAAGAGTTTATATAGACCTTTCATGGGATTTTGTGCTGGGGCTCCAAGAGTCATGGTCAAGGTCACTGTTACTTAAAATAGAAAAATGGTTAGTGCTGAATAACTTTAGTCAGGGTTGACATATTGCGAGTTTATGAAGATCTTTTATGGAATTGCAATTGAGGCCCCTAGGGTCAAGGTCATTGTTTCTACAAAAATATAACTGATACTGAAAATAGAAAAATAATTGGTACTTGAAAAAAAGAAACACTCAAATACAGATAGCACATTTATTTTTGTGAAAAAGAAACTAACAAGGCAAGGAAAAACAAAAACAATATGAGCAAAGTATAGAGTATTAAATAAATTTAAATAATGAATAATAACGTCTATCGTAACGAATACATGATGACACCAAAACTGATAATTGCTTGCATACAACTATTTAAGCAATTTGGGTATTGAAACTTTCAGAAAACATCATACATGATGCAAATTTATGCAAAATGTGATCTAGTTCTCATAGTAGAATGCTGCCAATGACTGTTTAGTGTTCAGTTGGCTCTGTAGAACTTGCAGTATGAGGTGTACCATGTAGCAGACACATGGTCAAACAGCTGGTGTCCAATACCCATATCCCCCATCTCAACATCGAGTCTCACTGCTTGCTCCTCCGGCAGAAGATGCTGTGTGGCAAACAGTACATGTTCCAGTTCATCCTCAGAGTCTTCGTAGCTGGAGGCATCACTCTCCCAGTCCATACTGTCATCAAGGGGCTCCTCCAGGTCATCCTGATGTGGCCATCCATACTGCTGGGGCTGGTAGGTCATGGCTGCGGGATGGAGGTGCTCAGCCCCAGGGTGTGGCACATAATGATAAAAATTCTGTTGTTGGCTCACTGGTTCATCAACATATCCATTAGCACTCCTGAGATGACTATCACTGTATAAAGCATTGTTGGTCTGTCCCATATCACTAATACTGTCCTGGGCAACATGATTATGAGAATTCACAACATTTACAGAGTCCAAGACCTCATCACTCAACACTGAGTCATTATCACAAGAACTTTCTGAAATCTGGTAAAGTGATTCAGTTTCCTTCTGTATGGGCACCTCTCTGTTTTCCAACACCTGGTGACTGGTGGGACCAGACATGTGTGACACCATCTGCTCGGGGTTGCCGGTGGTAATGGCCCCTGTCTCAGCATCTATGACCTGGCGGACTGTCGTGGCCATCTCCTGCACCTTGAGCCACTTGTGGAGGCGGTACTCCTTGTACATGCGCTTGATGCCCTCGGCAACGGAGATCCGGATCATCTTCTGGAAATCAGGAGACAGGTGCTTACCAGTTGTAGATAGGAATGTCTGCTTGCCAATCTGCTCTATGTACTGGTCTGGAATAAGAAAACAAACATGTTTTTAAAGTGCAAAACTATTTTTGGAATTGTGAACTCTTTATCTTTCTAAGATATTGCCTAAATGTATGTGTATCACTTTTTTTAATGAATTTGTGTTGCAATGTGTAAGGGCATTCAACGTATGCAATTTGATAAATGCTTTGTTTATTTTGTGTTTCAAGCGGCAAATATTCACTATCAATTACAAAATGAACTAGAATGTTAAATACAGTGAAACCAAGTTAACTTTCGCATTCTTGTTTCTGAAAGTTTTAATTTTCAAAAACCATATTTTTTCTATATCAACATACGCAGAATACAGTTAAAATTATTTTATGTTTTTGAGCTACTGAGAATAAATAAAAAGGCCATTTTGGCTTGATATTATTCTTCTGAGCACCCTTTTCCAAACTCTTGTTTATGTGACTTCCTTTTAGATTGATATGATCCATATTCTAGAATGCATGAAAGTAATGCCGTAAGACAGCTCTTGTTTTTATACCCCTGACAGGGGGTTTGAAGGGGGTATATTGGAGTCACCCTGTGGTCGGTCAGTCAGTCTGTCGTTAGTCGTTCGGTCCGTTGCAATTTACCTTGTCCGGAGCATAACTTAAAAAACTACTGGATGGAATTGGATTAAACTTCATGCAATGGTAGAGCATTATGACAGGAAGTGCAGTGTACATAACCATAACTTGATTTTTGCTTATTACTGAGTTATTGCCCTTTATTACTTTTTTTTTGTCCGGAGTATAACTTGAAAAGTACTGGATGGAATTCATTGGAACTTCATACAATGGTAAAGCACAATGAGAGGAAGTGCAATGTTTAAGAACCATAACTCTTCTTCAGCTAATTACTGAGTTATTGGCCTTTATTTGTTTTTTTGCTCAATTTTTTTTCCAGACATTAACTTGCAAACTACTAGATGGAATTTTTTGAAACTTCATACAATGGTAAAGCACAATGAGAGGAAGTGAAGTGCACAAGAGCCATAACTCTATTTTAGCTAATTACAGAGTTATGGCCTTTATTACTTTTTGTCTTGTCCCGAGCATAACTTGAAAACTATTGGATGGAATTTAATAAAGCTTCATACAGCGATAGATCATAATGAGAGGAAGTGCAGTGTACAGGAACCACAATTCTATTTCAGCCAATTACAGAGTTATTGCCCTTTGTTACTTTTTTCTTGTCCGGAGCATAACTTGAAAACTATCGGATGGAATTTAATAAAGCTTCATACAGTGATAGATCATAATGAGAGGAAGTGCAGTGTACAGGAACCGCAATTCTATTTTAGCCAATTACAGAGTAATTACCCTTTGTTACTTTTTTCTTGTCCGGAGCATAACTTGAAAAAAAGTAACTAAACTCATTTATAGATGGTCATGACAATCGTATATTCTGAACATCAAATATATCAGTATACCATATTAACATCTCAGTATTAGCATCACTGATATTGTTTAAAGCCTTTTTTCTAACTTTTAAAAACATAATAAAAAAATGAATGACGATAGTCCATAAAATAAAGTTGTCATTTATAGGTTGGCTTTCCGAATAGTTGACTGCAATTTCGTATCAGGGCGGCGTTCGGGGGTATTAATCACCTTCAGTGATAGCTCTAGTTTTTTTATAATTTTGGTCCAAAATGACTTAGTCAGAAGAAAATCTGTTAATGGGCCGTCCAAACGTGGTAGATCACAGGGGACACAATTCAACAAATTATGTCATATAACAAACTGCTATTCAGCCAATCATTACATGAAGTTATGATTAGTGTCTAGAGAAAACTGTTTTGAAATAACTTCAGAGGCACACTTTGAACGCAGAATTTTTTTTCACTCGCTTGCTCCTACTTTTTTTTTGCAAAATCCCTAGTCAATTTTTAAATGAGGAATTCGTGGCCACATTATAAGCTATGAATGCAAAAGATTCATTAAAATGGCTAATACGTTTCAGATCAACCTATATTGTGCGCCCTACAAGAGATACTTACAATTACTGAGAATAATAGGCAGGTGTTTAAATTGAATTTGCCAGTTATTGAATATAGTCTTACACAATAATAGCCTTAATAATAATGATACAGAAAAAGAATTATCATTATAAAACAGAAAATACAATTAGAATAATGTAAAAGATAATATTAATTATAATGGGTACTCACCAAGTGCCATGATTTCTCGGACAGCCCTGTCATGTGCAACAAGATGGTCTCTCAGTAGATCAACACTTGGTAACGAATCCATGATCAAGAGTAACAACAAAGTTGAATAGCACAGTAAGAAATATTCCTGATTAATCACTTCTCTCCTCCCTTTTCAAACAATATTATGATACAATTGTACCAAAATGTCCAATATATATCCAAGAACAATTCAAAAGTTAACACATCTAGAAGCTTTCAACAGTTTGAAAGCTCATTTTATTTCTTTCATTTATATACACCAAAGCTTAAATAATTCTTGACAGTTTTTGCCCATATATCACAAATCACTATTTTTGATGTCATAGAAATGATGAATTAATTATCCCAACTGTGAAAGTGGTTCAGAATAAGATCATACATGAAGGTTCAGGCCAATCCCCTAATTGGGCTTGTAATTGCTCAAGTATTGTCCAAGCTTTTAATTACTCTATTTTTCTAAACAGATTCACAATAGGCACAATTATTCTATCATGTTTAATGTGGATTCAAAATTCTTTCAGAAACAATATTGATAAATGCAATTAAGGCAAATGGAGATTTTATAGGATAAGGGGCTTCATGGCCCATTTTGACCCTGTGTAGATGTGGGTTGATTTACAAGGATCATCATAAATCTGTACATCTTTTTTGCAAATAATTATTCAATTATTGAAAAAGTAATGGGCATTAGTTTTCCAGTCATTGTCCTAATGACAAGTCAGGTATGCAGATAAGATGTGACACAATGACCCTTTTATTGGCCTTTTTCAAATCCTTATCATGGCCCCAATGCTGAGCCTGTCAAAATGTTTACCATCTGCAATTTCCAGATAAGAAACTGATCCTAATTTTTACCCTTTTTCAAATCACATAATAAACATTTACTTTTTATTAGCTCACCAGAGGTGAGCTATTGTGATCGGTCTTTGTCCGTCGTCTATCCGTCAGCCGTCTGTCAACAATTGCTTAAAACACATGTTCTCTGAAACTTCCTGGCCAAATTCAATTAAACTTTACAGAAAGCTTCCTTGGGCGACCCTCTACAAAAGTACAACAAGCGGTCACGATAAATCAACAACAACAAAATGGCTGACTTGCTGTTTTGCTTTAAAAAAACATCTCCTCTGAAACTACTAGTCCAAATTGTATGAAACTTTACAGGAAGCTTCCTTTGGAGACCCTCTACAAAAACACAACAAGGGGTCACGATTGATAAACAACAACAACAATCTAGCCAACTTCCTGTCATGCTTTAAAAAACATCTCCTCTGAAACTACTGACCCAAATTCACTGAAACTTTACAGGAAGCTTCATTGCATGGTCCTCTACAAGAATACAACAAGGCATTGAAATTGATCATCAACAACAACAACAAAATGGCCGACTTACTGTTTTGCTTTAAAAAAAAATCTCTGAGACTACCAGGCCAAATTTAATGAAACTTTACAGGTAGCTTCATTACATGACCCTTATATATAAAAAAATAAAATATAAAACAAGGCATCGTCATCAGTAAAGATATGTTTAAATTGCAACATTTTTATTAAAGCTTAATCACAGAGTTGTGGCCCATTGCTTAGGTGAGCGTTTAAGGGCCATCATGGCCCTCTTGTTTAAAGCATGAAAAAAATGTGTAATTTCATTATAATACACACACAAAACAAAGTTTTTTGGGGAAAGAACTTTTGCATTCAATTATTAATTTACTTGGTAGTGATGCACTGCTTATGAATTAATAAGGCCATTTAGAACTGATATATGTTGATAAGCTGCAGTAAAATGAAATTATCATTTCCTGTGTAATCTTTATTCCTGATAATTAAACTGTGATTTTAATAATGGGTCACAAATTCACATGGAATAAACATTAACAATTGTGTGTATCACCACCAAATAACTAACAAAACGTTTATATATTTGTATTTAATACATGAATACAACTTATACTTTATACAATGGTACTCGACCATCCAACTTACTTAATTAACCAAGTAAGATAACTCTAGTTTTCATTTAATGCAAATAATTTCCCTTCATTATTCGACTTAGAAATTCTGGTTAAGGTTTTGCATGTAAGCACATATAATGTTCTTGTACTCATTTTGATGAATTGCAACAGTACTATTTTCAGTTCATCCGTTATATGTCAATAATATTATTTGCTCACTGCATAGAATAGTTGTAATGTTGATATATTTATATGTAAAGTTGATGTGTAATAAAATATGTTTTGTTCTGTTCTATAACCATACTCAAACCATTTAAATTTGCATTTAATCAGTTCAAACATTAAAGAAACCATCAGTCACTGGCATAAGTAAAAAGAATGACATTGATTGATATAATTTATCTGATTGTTTTTTATTCAGACATTGTGAAAACCGTCTGTCTGACAGTCCGGACTGGTATATTTGGACCTGATCCGTATAAATTTTTGTAAGGGGTTCAGTTTGTCTGACCAGTAATGTTCACTTCGGATGTAATAACATCATGAAGATGTCAGGTTCCTTAATCATTAAACACCTCTGAAAAGTGAGAATAATTAAAAACAAAATCAAAATAAAACATTTTTTTCTTAATAATATTGTATAACAATTGTTTTTTTATTATCTCATTGCTCATTTGACACATTACCAGGTTTCCTCTGTCCATTCTGCATAGATTTTGAAAAGCTAATAATTTATCAAAACATTTGCGATAAGCATTGGCTAGTTTTAACTGATTTTTCCAATTGTCTTATCATTTGGAACATGCTATGCAATTACTAAGAAACCAGGAGAAATACACATTGTCACTGTCAAAAAATGGTGATGTCAAATTGTATTTGGACCAACAAATTTTTCTGAGGGCCTGACAGACCGAATGACAGAGATTTTTATTTTCCCGATCAAATTGTAGAATAAAAAGGAAATCTTGACTCTTAATTTTAGTTATAAATCAGTAAAGAAATCTGTCTCCTTGCAATTGACTATGAATAATACAGTGTTGATAAAACCAATTCTGGAATCAGAAATTGGGGAGCCGCACATTATTAAACAACCAATGGACAAAACCTCTTATGTTCTTTTTGACCAGTTGGACAAAATCTCCCACATCATTTTAACAGGTGGACAAAACATCCAGATCATTTTGACCTGGTGGACATTAAACTTCAAAATATGCATGTGCACGCTGCAAGCAGGAAGACTAATGTCTTGGGTGCAAAGGACATGCAATTCCCCGTTACGGGAGGGTTACCATTTTTTTGGCGACAATGGAACATGTGATTTTATCAACTATATTATCTTGGTTTTAAAACTGTTTGCTGATGAATTTACAATTGGGAACCAAATAATAGTTTAATAATTATATTAAAACACATTTGAGTCTTTGGTTTGACATAAACATGTAAAACAAATAGCCTTTCGTTTTAAATTAAACCTTGCAATAAGATACCCTGGCTTGGTGTAAAGTGACATCATATTAACAAAGACTGGGTTAAAGTCACTTTTATTGTAACCATATTTTGCTGCAGACTTTTCATCAAAAATCAGATTTATGTGGGCAGTATTTTAACATATTCATAATGGGTAATGTACTGGTGACACCATGTTATCTCATTTGTATTAATTATTGATACAGGAGTGACCTATATAGCTTGTTGGTTGGTCTGTTTGTTTTGTTTGGATTTGAACTCAGGTCAAGTTCAGCTTGTTACAAAGTACCATTTTTCAAGAAGTTACGGTTCCTTTTTTACTTTTTAACTCATGAAAGGGTCAAAGGATTTAATTAATTTAAAGTTTGCACATTAAACCATAAAATGTAGGTTCACTTTGGTTATAATATACACAATTTATTCATTTGATTGTTCTTTTTCAACTTAAAATTTGGCCATTTAGTCCATTAGTTATGCTCAGACAATGAAAGGTTGATGGATTTTAATATTTTTTAGTTCACCTGTTTAACATGTGTAAGCCATCATCTCACTAGGCCACGTTCCTACTATGTCCTCAAAAATCTGGCGGGATGCAGTCAGAACTTTGTCAACGTAGAATAACGCAGAAGACACCGATAAGGACATGGTATGGACATGAGCAGACTTTGAACATGTCTAAAAAAACGTACTTAGGATGTTGTCGAATCAGGACGCAGTAAGAACTTAATAAGAACGTATTAACAACGTCATGGATGTAGTGAGGGCGTAACTAAAATCTAGTCATAAGGTGATTGACGTAGTGCAACCGTGGTAGTTGAAGGGAAATATTGAATGTCGCATTGCCTCTAGGTTGTCTTTGCGTTCTTAAGACGTCAATGGAGTTCTTACCATTCTTACCACAACCTCTCCACTCTTACTACCACATTCTTTATACATTCTTTCGGTGCTTAACATGTCTGAGACACGTTTGTATCAGGTTCTTACCACGTCCTGTCAGGTTCTGAACCGTGATCTTGTATAAATACAGCATTCAACTCCTCTATAACTTCATTTTATACCAACACTAGATATGATAGAATATATAGAATACTCTAATTAATATTCCATCTCAATCACATTGACAAATGAATTAAAGTATAAGAACGTAACAAGTTCGTTGTGAGAACATACAAAGAACGGGATAGGCATGGTTTGCGCATGAAGATGTGTGCAGTTAGAACGTATTTGGAACGTGTGTGACACAATGAATGCCTGGCAGGGTCGCAGTAAGGACGTAGTATGAACTTGAGTAAAGCATTTATTAAGCATTTAACAGCATCCTCTCTGCGTTCGTTTTGCCAGGTCATCTTGCAGTCTTTATGGTCTTCATCTAGTGAGATCAGGGTTTAACTTACAGGTTCAAGTTCAAATTTGATTATAAACTTTTGACAACACATTTTTGATGGAGTTGTGGCCCCTTTTCAACTGAGAATTTGCCAAATAAGGGTGTCTGGTTGATAACACATGAAGGTTTGACAGATTTTAAAAACATGTACACATAAAGTTTACATTTTAGGTTCCAATCAGGTAAAATAACCACCATTATTTTATAGAGTTATGTCCCCTTTCAATCTTTACAAAACATGCTCAGGTGGCAAACTATTTGAAGCATATGACTAGGATAAAGTCATAAGTGAGTATCATTCCTCAAATTTGTGATCATCTTGAGCCTGATGGGTGGTTGTTAGACATCCCACCATCGAACTTGAACAATATGTGAATGAATGTCAAGGCCAAATTTGATAACCAGCCATGTTGCCATAGCAACTTCAGAACTTTGGCCCTTGAATTGCTTAAAATTACACAAACATGTAAATGCTGTCAGTGCTATAACTCAAGGAGCTTTTTTCCGATCATCACGAAACTTGAACAACAATTATGTTAAGATAAAAGTGTTTGTTTATACTAATTTATTTTAGCTCGATTGAGACGAAAGCTGATAGCTTATAAGATCACTCTCGAGTCCGTTTCCTGTGTGTTATAAAAGTGTTATATATATATAGCCAGGTTGGAATATCAGCCATGTCACTTCAGAGTTATGGCCCATGAATGTAGCTTGAGGGGATTTTGTCTGATCATTTCCAAATCCAGCTATGTCTCCCCTCTGAATTCAGAGCCCTTGTACATATAACTTCATCATCAAATGTTCTTTTGTTCATATATATAAGGACACTTTTTGTAGACTATCATGTTAAGATATTAGTAACACCCAAATACAGATAGCACATTTATTTTGGTGAAAAACTAACAAGGTAGGCATGAAACAAATACTGAATCAACAATAAAATTGAATATGAATATTGAATAAATTAACATCATAAATAATCAACAACCATCATAGTGTAACACAATGATACCATAGCTGATGATCGCAAGCAATGTTTTAACCAAATTTTAATATCGAACATTCCAGAAAAACATGATACCAATACGGTATATGGAAAAGGTTATCTAGGCACTATTGAGTTCTCATTGTAGTATGATGTCAGTTTATTGTTCAGTTGGCCCTGTAGAACTCACAGTGTGAGGTGTACCAAGTGGCAGACACACGGTCAAACAGCATGTGTCCAATACCCATATCACCCATCTCAACATCAAGTCTCACTGCCTGCTCCTCCGGCAGCAGCTGCTGGGTGGCAAACAGCACTTCAGCCAGTTCTTCATCAGCCTCATCATAGCTGGAGGCATCACTGTCCCATTCCATACTGTCATCAAGGGGATCCTCCACGTCATCCTGATGTGGCCATCCATACTGCTGGGACTGGTAGGTCATGGCTGCTGGATGGAGGTGCTCAGCCCCAGGGTGCGGCACATAATGAAAAAAGTTCTGTGGTTGGCCCAATGGTTCAACAACATATCCATTAGCACTCCTGAGATGACTGTCACTGTAGAAAGCACTGTTGGTCTGTCCCATATCACTAATACTGTCCTGGGCAACATGATTATGAGGATTCACAACATTCACAGAGTCCAAGATCTCATCACTATCACTCAACACTGAGTCATTATGAAAAGAATTTTCTAGAATCTGGTTAAGCGATTCATTCTCCTTCTGTATGGGCACCTCACTGTTTTCCAACACCTGGTGACTGGTGGATGTGTTCTCAACTATTCTGATGCTGAGTTCGTCCGATAGGTAGGGCTGGATGGAGGGACCAGCCGTGATCATGTGTGGCTGATGCGTTGAGCTGATGGGGGACACCAGGTTGATCATATGCTGGAAGGGTGGTACAGGCATCATGAACTCTCCAGACATCACAGGCTGCCACTGAGGGGGACCCTGCACTCTACCATCCCAGAAAACAGGCCCATTGTGATTCACCATGTTCAGAGGAACGGGGAAATAGGGCTGACCTGACATGTGTGGAACCATTTGACCGGGATGCCCCAACCCGGGCTGTGTGATAGTGGCCCCTGTCTCTGCGTCAAGCACCCGGCGGACAGTCGTAGACATCTCCTGCACCTTGAGCCACTTCTGGAGGCGATACTCCTTGTACATGCGCTTGATGCCCTCGGCCACGGAGATCCGGATCATCTTCTGGAAGGCGGGAGTCAGGTGCTCCCCCATGGTAGACAGGAATGTCCGCTCACCCATCTGCTCTATGTAGTGGTCTGGAATGAAACAACAGATATAGAGTTTAAGTTTCAAGCATTGATAAACATTCAACTTGCTAGCTATTTTTTCACAATATTATTTGACTGGTACAAATATTAGAGTCCCTCAAAATCCCTATCATGTATCATCTGAAAAATGGTGACCTAATTATGTGCAAGTTCAAACCAAGTTTGTGTATCCTTGACACTAATGACCTTATGACCTACATTGTATGTGTTCATCTTTACCCATATAAATCTTATTTCTGCAGAGACTAAAATGTTGAGAAAACTTTTTGACTATAGAGTAGAAATTGTGGCCTCTATGGTATTTTTCCAATATTTGAGCTAGTGACTTTTAACATAACATGTTTACCTAAATTTCATAAAGACACACGTCATGGCAAAGTTCTGTGAAGATTGGGTAGAAAGTGAGGCTGCTATTTAGGCCACCTATTTATACATGCCATATTCCCCGGCGGGGGGGAAAAATCCCCCGGAATTTCAATCCATCCCCCAGTCTCCCGGCGGGAGATAAAATTCCCCCGGAATTTATATAATTATTTTTTTTTTTTAAATTTTACATCAGGCAATAATGACAAAGTAAGTGAAACCACAGTATGTGAGTGAAACCGAATGTAAAGAAACAACTAACAACTCCACAAGGGTGAAATGCCAAAAGGAAACTTTTACAACAAGTGATCAATTCATTTGTAGTAATTATCAAAGGCAAAGAAATATTACTATTTTGGAAGAAAGAAATCAATAATATTTATTCTATTCTCTTATTGTCTGAAAGTCATTAAGCTGATAGAATTAAGCACAACTTTAAAAGACTTTGGAGGAAGGTAAATTTAATTTAATTGTCTCGAAAACATATTTTTCCCATGACATATTTTGTTCTACAAGTGCATTACAGTATGACATGACAGTGTATCATAAGAATATGATAAATCATGACATAAAATAATTCTGTATAATGAAAAAGTTAAGAGGTTTTCAAAGCAAACTAAATGTGAATACATTTTTTCGTACTTGCGTCTAAAAATACTTTAAAATTTCGACAACTTAGACCTGCTAAAAAAATCCCCCTGTATACAACCAAAATCCCCCTGAATTTTCAGCCTTTTGAACAAATCCCCCTGAATGGTCTCCAGAAAATATGGCATGTATGCCTATTGCTAAGCTTAGAACCAATAATGAATCAAACATCATCTGCCAAAAAGTTAGTATGTGTTTGTAAGGATTCATTTTAGCAGGGTTCCTGCTGGCGATCGCCATTGTCGCCATTTACGACAAAATCGCTGAAGTGGCGACAACTTTTCAAATTTGGCGAATTTATTGAAACAATGATGTTTTTTGCAAATATTTTCTGAAAATGACGTAAGCAGAGCCCATGCAAACTGCATGATAATCAATTCTGTCACTGTCATAAATCAAGCGTATCTGCTGTTGCGACAACAAATCCGATAATTAGGGCAAGCAGTCACGGCCCAGTCAACACCTCGCTTATTATTGCGGAAATTTATTGCTTTCACGGATTAACAATGCCATCCTTTAACTAGTATGTCTCTTATTAGCAAACAATTTAGCTCAACAGCTTTGTTGTTGCGTAATTAACGGGTTTAAAGTTTTAAAAATGCAGCTTTCGGTTGTCGGAAAGACACGTGATATGCAAATTTCGTAATGACGTTTACCCGCTAAATTAGATTTGCTTTTGGTTTTGTCGCGATTTCTAATTGCTATAAATTGCAGCAATATAGAGGTTTGAAAAGGGTTAACAGTAGATTAACAGAAGTCATTGGGTATGCTTACAAATAAATAGAACTACATCCCATTTGATATAAGGCTTCCAATAACTTGGCTGGAGTAAAGTGTAGACACTATTTTATTCGGACAGTATGGCCATAGTTTGACAATGTATATTTCTTTAAAGTTTCCATTTATTTTAAGTTTATCTCATAATTTCATAATTGTATTCTTTAATTATATGACACTTTTGTATGCAGGCATTCGATTGAAATCAACATGTATATGTCGCATTTTGGGTAATATTTCTTTTTTTTATTTATATACTTGTCCATATATTTTGTCAATAGAATAACAATTTGCTAATATCTTTCGCTTCATGTACAACAATATTATATTATTGGACCTGTAAGGGGGCCTTTCGCGGCCCCCTTAACCCCCGCGAAAAAGTGGCGACAACTTTTTTGTGAACCCAGGGGGAACTCTGTTTTAGGTTTTTCAAGTTTCAAGTACAAAACATGAGGCATGAGCACAAGTGACTGAAAAAAAAAGAAAGTTTGTTGGTAGAAAAAAGATAAGCATGAAATAAATTAGCAGTTTAGAATCATATTTCTTTCACTATGCAATCTTCAAATTGGCACCAAATTTTAATAATTCTATTTATAAGAATTATTATTTTAAAAGAAGAAACACCAAAGAAGAAATGGGCATTTTCAAACAGACATGTACATACAATATTCATGGAATACCTTTGAACAAATTGTAACTTATACCCTGTACAACTAGACTAGTTTTTTTATTATTCAAAAGGAGTGATGATTTTGTGTGAAACCAAGATTAGAGCTATAAATCTTACATAAATGTTTGTAAACATTTTTATAAAAATATATTAATGTAACTCCTTCCTTTGCTCAGACCAATGTTTGATAAAAACAACAACAAGTGTTACTGTATGTATTATTCTTGCACATCAGATAGACATTTGTAGTGAATATAGCTATCCTGAAAAATGCTGTCTGGCTCCCTCATGATCAATACAACTTTATACAAGCATTGCCTGTATCAGGCAAAATGTTAAAGAACAAGGGGGAGACAACTTAACATTCTTTCATTGTGAACAAATTCACATTGCAATCCTTAAATTCAGTAATGTTCCTCTTGAAGGGTAGAGAATATTCTAAATCTTGCAGTTTGCACAACTTCACTTTGCTTTATGTTTCATTAAAAAATCCTAAAAAAGATTTTTACTCCTCATGCACTATTTATTCCAACTACGGTACCAAGATTATTTTGCAAACATTTGACAAATGGTCTTTAAGAGTTTTGCATATCTTCAAACTGACATCTATCTATAAGCCTCTTAGTTTTAAATAAATATATTGATAATGCTCTAAACAAATGTTTGAAAAAAATCAAAAAATTATACAAGAGGAGAAAAATATTTAGTTAAATGAAGTAAAGACAGTAATGATAGAAATAGCAGTAATTGTGGAAAAGGTAAATATCATCCAATAGTTCAGAACATCGTTATGAACTCAATTATTATTTACTTTCAAATTGCTAATACCAAGAAATGTGACTTTGACATCCATGTTATTTGTGCTACTTTTCATAAATATTAAGACGGGGTACACTCAAAAGCCCCCCCTATCAAAAGCCCCCCGTTCAAAAGCCCCCCCTATCAAAAGCCCCCCGTTCAAAAGCCCCCCCTCAAAATGGGCAAGTGGTTCAAAAGCCCCCCCACTAAAAAAATAAATACATATATATATATTTTTATAACATTTTTTTTAAATATTATGATGAAATTTAATATAACCATTAATATATATATATATGTTTTTTTCAATGGTCACTTTTTTTAGTTTACTTTAGTTTATTTTTTAGGCGATTGGTTTACTCAATTTGGCAATATTTTATCATTAATTACGATTGACATTTTAGCTAATAAATATTCATGAGGTATCAATTATTTCAATAATCAGTGATGAATGTGTTAACTAAGCTTTGAATAATTGCTGTTTTATGATTTTATGTTGTTTATTCTATCCAAATGAAACTCCAAGCTACTTGGTGTTTCGTCAGGAATAAGATTTCCAACAAAAAATTGACCCGAAAGCACTAAAGCACTAAAGTAGCCTAATTTATCGAATTAGTGCAGGAAATTAACGTAAAATAGGGTTAAAATGTCTGATCTGGATCTACTCAATAAAATATGACAACATTCTTCAATTGGTTTAAACTTATGGAACAAAATTATATTGAGGGGGGGCTTTTGAACGGGGGGGCTTTTGATAGGGGGGGGCTTTTGAACGGGGGGGCTTTTGATAGGGGGGGGCTTTTGAACGGGGGGCTTTTGATAGGGGGGGCTTTTGATAGACACTCATTAAGACAACTGATTTGCCTTCTGCTTGCTTAATTGAAATCAGTACATATTTCACCTTTAAAACTTAACAATGATGCTGCTTTCAAAGGTATCAACATTGATATAGTAAAAACATAATTGTATACATAGCATTGATGTTGTATTATTAATAATAATAATATGTTAAACAAATGTTACTACTCACCAAGAGCGATGATTTCTTGGACAGCTCTGTCGTGTGCCATCAGGTGGTCTCTCAGGAGATCAACACAAGGTAACAAATCCATGATTACAACTAACACAAAGTGTAAAACCACAATAAAAAATTATTCTGTACTATTCACTTTCAGTCCACTCTTTTAGAAATACAAGCCTCTAATACAATAATTTCCAGAAAGTCTGATATATATCCAAGAGTTTCAAAAGAACAATTAGCACCACTGAAGGACTTAAGCAGTTTAATTGCTGATTTGATTTTTTTTCATTTATGTACCAAACTTGAAACAATGCATGACAGTTTTGCCCATATTCCTCCAATATCTATTTTTTGATGTCATAGAAATGATGAATTAATTATCACAACTGTGAAAGCGGTGCAGAGTGAGATCAAAGGTTGAGATTAAACCCCTAATTGCTCAAGTATTGTCCTTGCTTTTCATTACTCTATATTTCTTAAACAGATTCACAATAGGCACAATTATTGTATCATGTTTAATGTGGATTCAAAGGTCTTATCAGAAACAATATTGACAAATACAATTAAGGCAAATGGAGATTTTATAGGATAAGGGGCTTCATGGCCCCTTTTGACCCTGTGTAGATGTGGCTTGATTTACAAGGACCATCATAAATCTGTACATCTTTCTTGTAAATATTTATTCAATTATTGGGCATTTGTCTTCCTGCCATTGTACTAATGACAAGTTTGGTATGGAGATAAGAAGTGACACAATGACCCTTTTATTGGCCTTTTCAAATCCTTATTATGGTCCCAATGCTGAGCCTGTCATAATGTTTACCTTCTTCTGCAATTTCCTGATTAGGAACTGATCCTATTGACACATTTCTTATTTTTCAAATGACTGATGGACGTACAGGCATAGTGCATGAAAACTTGATAACAGATACAAAGATTCTTTATTGAAAATGAAATATTCACCTAACAGTGAAATTAAAATACTCAGCACAAGTTCAAGATTGACAAATATATAAGTTTTTTTGGAGTGGGGGAGCAAGACTAACGTAAGCGAAAATAAGGTTATTTTTGCGAAGATATCATCGCTGACCAAAATAAGCTTTCCCTGAGTATTGCGCCTAAATTAGATTTATGGTGAAAATATCAAAGCATGTATTTCAAACAATAATTGCATCATATCTTTAAAGATTTTATGATTAAAAATATTATTTTAAAAAGTATGCTTTTTTTGTTTAGTTTCATTCAAATCAACTACGGTAAACAAGATAATGCATTAAAATTAAAAAAAAAGTTGCACCAGCCTTTAATAATGACACAAACCTGATGTTATTTTTTTTTTTATAACAACCTAAATGTAGAATGGAACATTATACCAACAACAGTTGCCACCTACATGGCTGGCTTAATTTCAAAACCGATGAAAATGAGTAAAGAAAAACTTTTTATTTTTTCAAATGCGATTGTTTACAGTTTTCCTCAAATATTAAAAGATGAAAAGTCAAAAACGTTTTATCAATCCCCTAAGCAACCACTAATAATACTTGTTAATTTTTTTCAAGTTCAATCGACCATGAATTACATATGAACAGTAATTATACGTTTTAATAATGCACACCCCCTCCTCTGCCCCTTGCCCCCACTCCCCCACCTTCAAAAACAAACACACACAAAAAACTTACTTATTTATTTATCCATCTACTAAACTTTATTTATTTTTGCTTATTTTTGCTCAAACATAGTCATTCGCCACAGAATTCAAAAAAGCTTAATAACTATCATGTAAATATCACCTTTGTATATTTTTTTTAATAACAAAGAAATCTATTTCATAACCAACTTTTTTAATCTTGATTTTGCGATAATAAGCCTTTTTTCATGTTTCAGTAAAAAAAACAAATTTTCGAGAAAATAACCTTTTTTCGTATTTTAGTCATACCCCTATATTGTGCTGCTAATATCATGTTGGTTCTATAACTTCAAAGTGTGTATTGTAAATGACTGGTTATAAGATGATAGGGGTTATAAGACGCAGGCAAAAAAATCAGTAAAAAACTCGAGAAAAAAACTATGTTTTTGGTTTTAGTATGCATAGATTTTTTTTTTTAAATCGTCGCTAATATCGGCCACCATGTTTGTTGACAATGACGAAATTTATTTTTTTTCGTGAAAATAGCGATGGTTATTTTAAACCATACAATACTGATATAAAGCAAAATAGTCTTTCTGACAGTGTATTGTGAACGATAACCTGTTGAAAATGAAAAGTTTTGTAAAGCAAGAACCTTATATTGTACGTGATTGTTCTCATAATGTCAACACCTACAGGAAATAATAAAGAACGTGGCAAAGTTCGAAAAAAGGAGACTATTATCGCAACAGTATTGGTATGTTAAATTGCTTAAAGGCAGTGCGAGTTTTTCGCACCTTATCATACCACTGACAAAAAATATTTTGACAATGCACAGCTATGCTTCTTTATTTATATGCATGTTTAAATATTGTTTTATACAAAAAATATTGAATAATTTTATTCGTACAATAATGAAAATTTAAAATAATAAACATTTTACAATACACCATATCTCGATCTTCAACTGCTGTTTTAACCTGTATAAACTTGATCGAGATGACGCGAGTGACATCCCTTTCTACATAAATGTAAACAAACTAGTTTTTAACCAGGTTCTCAATGAAAACCGGGTTATAAGAATGAGGTTGTCCTTTGGCGGACGGGCGGGCGGGCGTCAAACATTGGTTTCTGTTCAATAACTTTAGTTAGCATTGATAGATATTGATGAAACTTGGTGTGTAGGTAGCTTATGGGAAGAGCTAGCTTGGGATTGCTTTTGAGTGGGGAGGGGCTAAGGTCAAGGTCACTATTACTTAAAATAGAAAAATGGTCAAGGTCACTGTTACTCAAAATAGAAAAATGGTTTCTGCCCAATAACTTTAGTTAGCATTGACAGATATTGATGAAACTTGGTGTGTAGGTAGCTTATGTGAAGAGCTAGCTTGGAATTGCTTTTGAGGGGGGTGGGGCTATGGTCAAGGTCCCCTGTTACTAAAAATAGAAAAATGGTTTCTGCCCAATAATTTTAGTTAGGATTGATAGATATTGAAGAAAGTTGGTGTGTAGGTAGCTTATGTGAAGAGCTAGCTTGGGATTGCAATTGAGGGGGAAGGGGCTAAGGTCAAGGTCACTGATACTTAAAATAGAAAAATGGTTTCTGCCCAATAACTTTAGTTAGCATTGACCGATATTGATGAAACTTGGTGTGTAAGTTGCTTATGTGAAGAGCTAGCTTGGGATTGCTTTTGAGTGGGGAGGGGCTAAGGTCAAGGTCACTATTACTTAAAATAGAAAAATGGTCAAGGTCACTGTTACTTAAAATAGAAAAATGGTTTCTGCCCAATAACATAAGTTAGCATTAATAGATATTGATGAAACTTGGTGTGTAGGTAGCTTATGTGAAGAGCTAGCTTGGAATTGCTTTTGAGTGGGGAGGGGCTCAGGTCAAGGTCACTATTACTAAAAATAGAAAAATGGTTTCAGCCCAATAACTTTAGTTAGGATTGACAGATATAATATAGCTTATATGAAGCTGCAGATTGAACTTGCTCATACAACAAATTAATTGGCTATAATTTCTGATTGCCCATAACAAAAACCTGGTTTCGTCGCATTGTGGCGCTTCTAGTTTCACCATTTATTTCTCTGTAGTTCTGGCTTCCATAACTTTAATGTAGATATTTTTTTGTGTTTACTACACATTAACACGTCTTAAAAGGTAATTTATAATGTGTTCGCTGAAGTTATTTAGCTAATTTCTCTGAAGAGCCAATTTCGGCCTCATGAAACCGACCTCAGAAAAAAATGTCAAAGTTTGTTACTGGTTGTAAGACGCAGGCACCTTTTTATATCAAAATCTGAGTGAAAAAAGTGCGTCTTATAACCAGTCTTTAACGGTAAGGCCTAAAAAAAAACAACATTTGGTTCGGGTTACCCGACCCTACCTACGGACTAGGCACCAACCCTACCGTTTTAATAGTCAGTTTGAAAAAAAAAATGAAAAACTAAAAAAAAAAAAATGTTTTCTTTCGCTTTTTTTTTTTAATTGCTTTTCAATAATATGTAGTTTAAACCTTAAATGCTTATACAGAAGATAACTTTAACACCATTCTCCAATGATTTTAAGAATTCACTGACAGCAAGTTTCTAAGGGATTAGTCTGCCCGGTTAGCTCAATCAGTAGAGCATTGGACTGTGAATCGTACAACGCAGGTTTGATTCCGGACCAGGTCACTTCTGTTGTGATTGGTTATGAAATCCTTTCTACGACCATTCGCACTGTACCACTGCCCCTGGCATGTACAGAAGTTGTCAGTTCCGTGCAGAGGTGAAGGCACCTAGTACTGGTTAAACGCCAGATAGTCTGCCCAGGATAGGTGTGGTTGAACTGGCACTCTGGGAGTCCCTTCAATGTACTCACGCTTGGACCTGGAGTATAAACTACTAACACCACCACCATCCAAGGGGTTCAAAATGTGCTGGACAAAAAATGTGAAGGGGTAGGGTATATTATACTGTGCAGCATAGTTGCTTGCTTAATAAAGGTTTTAGTTCATTAAAAAATTGTACATTCCAGGCTGTATATGAAGAGGCAGACAATCCAGACGTACTGTACGGTTACACACCACCTAGTTCTGACAATTCTGGCAAGGATGTGACACCTATAGGAAAACAAAAAGAGACGCATACGAAAAATAAACATATGAAATCTATTCATGATAATCAGGATATTAAATCATTTATAAGTAAGCCAAGCAATATAAAAATTAGTTCAAGCAGTGTGCCAGGCAGAAACTATGGTATTACAAATGTCAAAATTGTAGACAGAAAAACGCCAAAGAAGGACTATGCCAATACACATGAAAATGCTCTCACTGATCGTGAGAAGTTTGTGTATGAGAATGGGGTCCAGATTTTAGGAGGAGACAAAACAATCAGAAAAAATGGCCATGGTCTAGACACGGGAGCCCAGGAGATGCGACATGGGACAGGTGACCCTGACCTTACCAGGCTGGAGCTGGAGAGTCGGGCCTCAAGATCAAGTTACCATGACAACTCGCGTTACATGTGGTCACATGGTGAATGGACACCATGCTCTGCTCAGTGTGGCTCAGGTCAGAGGTTACGGCATTCACAGAATAACAAGTTTGGTCTTAATTTATTAAAATTTGCCTGAATACATCATTCTTTGTAAGGTATACAATGTATATTTGATTATCTGAATATTAAATATTATTAAGGGGGGCACCCAGAATTTGTATCCATCCCCAGGTCTACCTGCGGGGGGATTAAATTTTTTTGGAAAATGACAAAAGTGAAACCACAGTCTGTGAGGAAAATGGCTAGAAGTTATCAATGTTTTTATCGCTTTGCTAACTACTAAGACTTGATCAATAACAATATAAATAAAAATTTTTTTTTGATAATTGGGAAAGGGAAACATGATTGTCAACTTTTACAAGAAGTGATTAATTAATTTGTAAAAATGATCAAAAGCAAACAAGTATGACTACTTGGTTATCATTTCAGATAGTAAGCAGATTTTTTCTTTCATGCTTTACGATGAAATATGGGGTTTTAACAGCGAAATAACAACAGTGAAAATATCAATTTGATATTTTCACTGCAAAATAAGGAGTGAAAATATCAATATTCAGAACTTCTTTTAAAATCCTTTGTTGTTACATGTACTTGCCTTGGTCAAAACAGAACACTGGACTTCAGTAAATTATGTCAAAAAATGTTTAAAAAAAATAAAGAAATATTTTATAAATTTAAATAAATATATAATTGGAAATTAACAACTTACCGTTTATTACCGGTTATCCCGTTTATCAAACATTTTACTGATCTTTGGAGCTGAATGTTCGAACATTTGCTTTCATTCCAAACAAATTACAGACAAAAACAACTGTTCGAACATAAATAAAATTTTATATCATCGTTCAAATGTATTTTGAACTGTTAACCGTTGTAGTACGTAAAATGAGCTTTCTGGAGAATTCACACAAAAATTTACAGATAGATCCGATATTTTTTACCCCACCCACATCTCAAAATGTGTCAACAAACTAGCGTGGCATTTACTCTTCTGGAAAACAAACATTTTAAAGCGAAACAGACTGGTCTCTGACAGTAAGATGACTGAATATTAACTTACTATAAAAACACGCGTATATGCAGTCTTAAACTAAGAAGAATGGTTAAAATCCAATGAGTATCCACATTTGTTTGCTAACACATTTGACCTTCCAAATTTTCATTCTATAAATAGCGGCGTAGTAATTTGGTCAAAATAAAAAGTGTTTTCATTATTTTTTGGAACATTTGTGCACTAATAATTCTTCATTTTTTACTGTTCATAAAGCTTTGCAATAAAAAACGAGCGAATATTAAGCTATAAGAATGAATAGCAGAGAACTATTTCTCAGCAAACCGAAAGTAGAAAAGTTGACAGCTATAATTATGCATGAGGGGCGCCCCACGGGTAGTGGCGTAAAGCCCACCCTTTTCAAAAAAGGGGGTAATTCAGAAATAAATAAAAAAACAAATAAAACTCCGAAAATAAGCATAAAAGAAACAGAAAATTTGTTTATTTCAGTGTAAGATCGTATTTTATTTCACGAGTGTCATAGAAAAACATATTTTCACGAGTGGCTATGTTTTTCTATGACACTCGTGAAATAAAATACGATCTTACACTGAAATAAACAAATATCCTCTATTTCATTGATGGTTTATAAAGTAGCATCAATAGAATACCGTATTTCCCGGACTATAAGATGATCCACTTATAACACAACCCCTTAACTTTGCCCATGAAATCTAGTGTTTTAGTTTAGACATGTTTATAAGACGGGATCAATTTGTAAAGCAAATCAAGCGCTTAAATATCTCCAAGTCTGTGATAATGTTCAAGCTTAACAGTCAGTTATCAACTAAATTTGTTCATTTGATTGAACAAATCGCCGATATCTTGACAACTGTGAGCACTCTTATGTAGATGAAGGTTAATAATAGAACAAAGTAACACGGTTAAGCATTTATTTCGCATATCTTTTTGTTTCTATCTCCTAAGGTTCATATATCAACCATGATTTTGACCATTATTGATTTTTAGCTCTACTGGCCAAAGGCCAGAAGAGCTTATGCAATGGTAATATGTACGTAGTATGTGCGTCCGTGCGTCTGTAATCAATTGCTTGTGAACACGATATAGTCTTCAGTTTTGATTGTATCTCGATGAAACTTGTACAGTATTTAGATATCCATTAGAGCTCGATTCCTTTAGAAAACCAGTCAGATCTGCCCATGCATGCCTAGATTATGGGCCTTGAAAGCATAAAAAATCAGGGCGTCTGTAAACAATTGCTTGTGAACATGATACACTCTTCAATTTTGATTGTATCTTGATGAAACTTGTACAGTATCTAGATATCTAGAGTTCAGTTCCTTTCGAAAACCAGCCAGATCTGCCCATGCATGCCTAGATTATGGGCCTTGATAGTATAAAAAAATGCTATTGTGTAAACAATTGCTAGTGAACATGATACAGTCCTTAGTTTTAATTGTATTTCGATGAAACTTGTACAGTTTTGCAAATGAGCATCAATGTTGTCCAGGGGCGTAGCTTCCTATAGGCCGTGTAGGCCACGGCCTACACATTTTTCAGAAAAACCGAGAAAATTTAAAATGCCAAATCTGCAATAAAAACTGAAGGCATAGGGGGGTGGGGGGGGGCTTAAATATGAAATTCCGACAAATGAGCTTTAATATATCGGAAACCGGGTATTTCAAATATTCAAGTATATCGTTTTCCTTTGCTCTAAAATACATTTTCAAAGTTGCATATGGTCAGTACTCTGCGCGTTGACGGCATTTCCAATTGGCTTGGTAAAAGTTTGCGGGCGCTTTATTATTTGAAATTGTAAACGGTCTGGCGCCAATATTGCCGAACAGAGTCCTACATATCCTGATTTTGAAAGTCTCACTTTGACTTCAATAGATGAAGATACCAAACAAGAACTGCTAGAAGTGTCCGAACTATGATGGCAACAGTTCAGGACATTGGATTCTTGTTTAATTATTCAGCAAAACGTACCAGTGTTCCAGGACGAGCTTTCCAGAGACGTCGCAACGAAAGAGGAAATGAACCGGTGCGATAAACTTCGCTCGTTATGTGAGACACGATGGTTCAGTCGTGCGGACGCACTCGAAACGTTCTAAAATGCGTTCCCTTTAGTGGTACACGCACTTGAAACTATTAATGAAGACGGAGACGAGAAGGCCGGCCAGTATTTGTCCACTGTACTGCGCTTTGAATTCATTATCTTACTTGTATTGGCGCAACACATATTGGGTACTACCGTGAACCTGACAAATCTTCTTTAGAAGAAAGGCAATGATCTACTACACGGTGTGGAAGAAACAAATGTCATTGTCAAATTGTGCAATGACTGGACGGCTGATCCTGATGTGTGGAATGGACTGTTCATGAAAGCACCGGATACAAGCTCAGGCTCAACTAGGCTTCGACATTCAACCATCACTGCCAAGAAGAGTTGGTCGAAAACAAAACACCAACTGACTACTTCAGAATAACCTTGTACAATGGCTTTAAAGACAGAAACAGTGCACATCATGTATTGCCTTCAAAACTGGACATTCTGCAAGACGACATGCAGCCATCAATTTATGCTGCTAAGGCCGCCCTGATCTCCACGAAACATTTGACACATTTAAAACAGAAATTGCACAATGGAATGTGAGAGGGAGTATCGAGACTACAAGAGACCATGAATTAGACCAACAAGGACCTGTATCCGTGCATATTTTCAATATTCGAGGTTCTTCTAACTATGCCACCTACATCAGCCTCTTGTGAAAGGTCGTTTATTGGAATGAAACGAATATTCTTATCCCTGCGAACGACAATGAAAAGCGACAGGTTGTCATCCTTTGCCCTAGTCCACAGCCACAAGAGCATGATCATAGATGTTGACCGCGTCATCAATGTGTTTTCGTCGCAAAAATGCCGGAATCTAGAGTTTTTTAATGATCCCGTAAAGTCAAATGTGCTGTAGAAAGCGACATAAAATCAATATGGCATTTTTTGTGCAAATACACATATGATTAACTGTCATCAAAATGCATTAATATTGAGTGAAATTTAATTGATAAAATTGTCAATGTTTAATTTCTATGACCTGTCTTCTTTAGCAAAAATATGTACAAAATAAATTTAAGGTAAAAAAATGATATTGTTGCACTCATTAATGATTTTACAACAATGAAATATACGCTAAAACGCACCTACGATTACCTAGCTAAACAAAATTTCCGGGGGGCGGGGGGGCATGCCCCCCCCCCTAAAAAAAGTGGCCTACACATATATTTTCGTCAAGCTACGCCCCTGTTGTCCTCGGATGTCCTTGACTTTCACCTTTTGACCAACTTTTTTTTTTTTAAAGCTACAGAAAATGAAATTTTGACCATGAGTACAGTTTTGAAAGCAAATATTTTTTACCCTCAGATTACCTTTACTTGGCACATATTCAAATAGTTCATGCAAATAATCTGCTTACAACACCTTCTGTCCTCAGATGTTTAATGTACAGAGTTTACATCTAACCCAAACACAAAAAGTGAACTATATATTTGTTGCCTATTACTCATACGTACATGCTCTGGATTGAAAATTACCACAAGAGCCATGCCAGTAGAGCATAGGCCCTCTTGGGCCTCTTGTTATTTTTCCGATCGTATGGTATGTTCTAACTACGGTAAAGACTGACCGATTTAGATACAAACCATTGCCATGTGCCTTTGATCTTTACCTGTTAATCTGCATGATATACGCAAAGCCTAATTGTCACATAGTCGAAGAAATATGGTACTCCTTAATGTACAAAAAGGTAATAGATACTCGCACAGTAGTGATATATTGACTATCCAAATCCTCGTCAAATGTCAAAATTCCCTTGTCTAATGTCAAAAACTTAAGGAATTCAGAACAAAAATGTCAAGTATGTAGAAGTTTTTTTTACATGTCTGATAGATCTCAGTTGTAATATTTGTATTTAACTTTCTTCTGCAGGAATTCAGAGGCGAGTGGTTTCCTGCGTGGACCGGGAAGAGAGACAGGTGACCAATGAGAGGTCATGTGACCAGGCCAGCCGACCAATCACAGTGCAGCAGTGTGACAATGGAGACTGTAGGACAGACACTACAAATGCATTTGTGTTGGTGAATTTTCTTTTCTTTCAAAGTATAGTTGCCTGTAGCCATAAAATATGGCTATGTTTGTTTAACATTCTGTAAATGTTTGTATGTTAAAATACTGTGTTTGATATCCATAGCCAATATTTTTTCTCATAATATTGCATGACTGGTAAAAGAAGTGAATTCACTATTCTCAAAATTATTTGTTTATGAATGTTACAATAAGTTCTAACTTGATCGTTCCACAATTTTACGTATCCAGGAGATGGCAAGTGGGTCGATGGGGGGCATGTTCCACATCATGTGACATTGGTGACCAGGTGCAGGACGTGTTCTGTGAGGCTGTGCTGGGGGACAACTCCACACGCAGGGTAGACAATGAGCAGTGTCTGTTCAGGTTTCAGGCCAAACCCCAGTATAGGCGGTCGTGTAATGAAGACGTATCATGCCCCATGTGGATGCATTCAGCCTGGGGAAAGGTAGGCTAGCAAGAATGTGACAATAAAAGCGTTATTGTGTGTGTGTATGTTTTTACAGTATTGCCTAAGTTGTCGGTAACTGGCAGAACAAACTTGGTGCCACTGTCGCCTTTGTCAGCGTGCAACATCTTTATCCTTGGCCATAACTCAAAAACTGTTTAAGATATTCATATGCAACGTAAACACAATCATATTGCCTGAGACAATACACACATTTGTAGCAAGGTCCATAAGTTCAATAACATTCATCAATCTTTTCCTGAAGACATTGTTCAGTTGCAATTCAATTGAATAGTTATTTGTAAAGATACAGAAATAGATAAGATTTAAAATGAAGTTACTTCCCCTACATTACTTTTTATTCAATTTATGCTATTTAAGACACTTCAGGCATGCTTTGTATCATTTGTTTCGTGTTACCAGTGCAGTGTGTCATGCGGGGAAGGGGTGCAGACCCGGCTTGTAGATTGTCGGGCCCACCGGGGCCAGCGTCGACCTCACCCAAACACCAGCTGTGAGACCGGGCAGCGCCCAACTGACCGACGCAGGTGTCAGCTAGCCCCCTGTCAACAACGTCCATCTAGACAGGTGAGTACTGCAGCAATGGAGGCAAATTGAATTTTAAGCCCTGTACCTCAGCTTCTTTTTATCTGCACAATTATGTCCTGTCAGGTAGACATGTCCCTCAGTCTAGTGTCCTGTCAGGTAGACACATCCCATTATCAAGTTTCCTGTCAGGTAGACACATCCAACCATCTAGTGTCCTGTCAGGTAGACACGTCCCACTATTTAGTGTTGCTGTCAAATAGACATGTCCCACCATCTAGTGTCTTGTCAGGTAGACACATCCCTTCATCTAGTGTTGCTGTCAGGTAGACATGTCCCACCATCTAGTGTCCTGTCAGATAGACATGTCCCACCATCTAGTGTCCTGTCAGGTAGACATGTCCCACCATCTAGTGTCCTGTCAGGTAGACCTGTCCAACCATCTAGTGTCCTGTCAGGTAGACATGTCCCACCATCTAGTGTCCTGTCAGGTAGACATGTCCCAACATCTAGTGTCCTGTCAGGTAGACATGTCCAAACATCTAGTGTCCTGTCAGGTAGACATCTCCCAACATCTAGTGTCCTGTCAGGTAGACATCTCCCATCATCTAGTGTCCTGTCAGGTAGACATGTCCCAACATCTAGTGTCCTGTCAAGTAGACATGTCCAAACATCTAGTGTCCTGTCAGGTAGACATGTCCCACCATCTAGTGTCCTGTCAGGTAGACATGTCCCACCATCTAGTGTCCTGTCAGGTAGACATGTCCCAACTTCTATAGTCTTGTCAGGTAGACATGTCCCACCATCTAGTATCCTGTCAGGTAGACACATCCAGTTGTCAAGTTTCCTGTCAGGTAGACACATCCAGTTGTCAAGTTTCCTGTCAGGTAGACACATCCAGTTATCAAGTTTCCTGTCAGGTAGACACATCCCATCATCTAGTTTCCTGTCAGATAGACATGTCCCACCATCTAGTGTCCTGTCAGGTAGACATGTCCCACCATCTTGTGTCCTGTCAGGAAGACATGTCTCAACATCTTGTGTCCTGTAAGGTAGACATCTCCCATCATCTAGTGTCCTGTCAGATAGACATGTCCCACCATCTAGTGTCCTGTCAGGTAGACATGTCCAACCATCTAGTGTCCTGTCAGGTAGACCCATCCCACCATCTAGTGTCCTGTCAGGTAGACATGTCCCACCATCTTGTGTCCTGTAAGGTAGACATGTCCCATCATCTAGTATCCTGTCAGATAGACATGTCCCACCAACTAGTGTCCTGTCAGATAGACATGTCCCACCATCTAGTGCCCAGTGTCAGGTAGACCTGTCCCACCATCTAGTATCCTGTCTGGTAGACCTGTCCCACCATCTAGTGTCCTGTCAGGTAGACATGTCCCACCATCTAGTACCCTGTCAGGTAGACATGTCCCACCATCTAGTGTCCTGTCAGGTAGACATGTCCCACCATCTAGTGCCCAGTGTCAGGTAGACCTGTCCCACCATCTAGTACCCTGTCTGGTAGACCTGTCCCAGCATCTAGTGTCCTGTCAGGTAGACATGTCCCACCATCTAGTACCCTGTCAGGTAGACATGTCCCACCATCTAGTGTCCTGTCAGGTAGACATGTCCCACCATCTAGTGTCCTGTCAGGTAGACATGTCACACCATCTTGTGCCCTGTCAGGTAGACATGTCCCACCATCTTCCCACCATCTTGTGTCCTGTCAGGTAGACTTGTCCCACCATCAGCTGTCTTGTCAGGTAGACATGTCCCACCATCTTGTGTCCTGTCAGGTAGACATGTCCCACCATCTTGTGTCCTGTCAGGTTCCACTTTCTAGTGTCCTGTCAGGTAGACATGTTCTATTTGGTAGACCTTGCCATCATCTAGTATCCTGTCAGGTAGACACGTGCCATCATCTTGTTTTCTTTCTGGAAGACATCATGAAAAATAGTTATATATACACTTTAGAGAGAATTTTCCTTTTTATATGATTAATGTGTTTGGCAAATAAATTTATCATGATTCTATAAAACTTAAAAATGAACACCAAAAAAGTATCAAACACATAATTTCATCATTATTTCCCAATGAGGAATCTCATTTTCATCTGTTTTGAAGAGGTTATTTCTAGTTTTATGGGGTTAAATAGAGGGTAGTGCTCAAAATTATGTATTTCTTAATAGAAGGTGCTTTCTTAATATTACAGTACTCTGGAAAAGTACTCGAGAAATAGTTATGATTGTGTTTGTTACCGAGCTCTTACAGAGGCCGATTTCTTCACTTTCTGCAACATTCCAAAAATAATACACAAATGGTTAGTTTGAATAACAGTGTGTTTTTACCAGCCTCTGTCAGGTACAATTCAGAATGTTGCTTTGACATGCTGTTTTTATTGTATTTTCCTACTGTTTTATTTTACTATCTTTTCATTATAGTTGCAGTTTGCGTGTTCCAATTTTTGAGTTGCTTAGATTTTTGAGCTTTTTGTACTTTGGAGAACAAATTATTTTACCCTTTGACATGGTATCAAACTATTAATATTCTCATCTGCAATCTGAAATTTAAAGTCTAATTTGCAGTCACTGGCAAAGTTCTTGGTAGGCACATTTTTAGTCTTGGATAGATATGTCAGAAAACAAATTTTACTAAATAAAATCACAGGAATTAATTGATTTCCTTCAGCGAGAGCATACAACGCCTCGACAAACCCTGCAGCTCACACAGGTGCCTAGGCGTCAAACTAACCCACCCAGAGAATGCAGCCTGTCCTACTATGGTTGCTGCCCTGACAGAATAACACCCGCCAGGGGAGGGAACTACGAGGGATGTCCATCAAGGGCTGACAACTCTGATGGTACATATCTCAATACTTTTAAGCTCACCTGAGCACAAAGTACTCAAGGTGAGCTATTGTGATCGGTCTATGTCCGGCGTCTGTCGTCCGTTGTGGGTCGTGCGGCGTCAACAATCGGTTATAATCATCTTCTTCTCCTAAACCCCTTGGACAATTTTTATGAAACTTCATAGGAATGATCCTTAGTTGGTGCTTTTTCAAAATTCTTCAAAAAATGAATTCCATGCAGAACTCTGGTTGCCATGGCAACCTTAAGGAAAAGCGTCAACAATTGGTTATAATCATCATCTTCTCCTAAACCGCTTGGACAATTTTAATGAAACTTCATTGGAGTGATCCTTGGTTGGTGCTTTTTCAAAATTGTTCAAAGAAATGAATTCCATGCAGAACTCTGGTTGCCATGGCAACCTAAAAAAAGTGTTTACAATTGGTTATAATCATCATCTTCTCCTAAACGCTTGGACAATTTTAATGAAACTTCATTGGAGTGATCCTTGGTTGGTGTTTTTTCAAAATTGTTCAAAGAAATGAATTCCATGCAGAACTCTTATTGCCATGGCAACCTAAAGGAAAAATTACAAAACATTTTTTGGCAAATACTATTAGGCCTAGTGCTTAAATATTTGGTGTGTAACATTGTCTATTGGTTATCTACCATGTTTATTAAAAATATGCCCCTGGATAAAAATTGGCCTTACCCAGTGGGTTACAAGTTCAATATAAATACATTTTGTTATAATTTGATAGTTATGTAAAGTTTACTCTTGAAACGAGGGCAGCAAGTCTTGCTATATGGTCTCCCTTTTTATTGGAGATTCCACTACTTTCTATTTTAAGTAACAAGGGAATAGATTTTAAATTTTATTAAGTCTTCAACATAGTATCTTCTAAGGTAATTATTGTTCTTTTTTAGGTTCATAGATTAAAATAATTAATCTTTATTTTTTAGAAGAAATTTCATTTTTACTAAATGATAAATTAAATAATCTGACTTTTCCATTGAACTTCATGTATATTAATGTAAACTTCATGTAGATTATTCTAAGCTACAATGTTATCTTCAGTGTGGATAGTGAATAAGTCTTATACAGAAAAACATTATTAACAATAATTGAAGGATGGTGATGTTGTCCTACATGGAAGAAGCAGTAATAGAACATGATTGTGTTCTGCTCTTTGATTTTTAGAGCTTTAGGCAGATTATTGATTTTATTGGATGGTGCACTGTTTGTTGTTTGTGAATCTATACTAAAATTTATTTTAGTGTGCAAGAAATTTAACATAGTTTTGTCAGTGTGCAGGCAATTGAACGAAGTCCTGTCAGTGTGCAGGCAATTGAACAAAGTCCTGTCAGTGTGCAGGCAACTGAAAAAAATATTGTCAGTGTGCAGGTATCTGTACCAAGTGCTGTCAGTGTGCAGTCAATTATCAAGTCCTGTCAGTGTGCAGGCAACTGAACAAAGTCCTGTCAGTGTGCAGGTATGAGAATCAAATTCTGTCAGTGTGCAGTCAATCATCAAGTCCTGTCAGTGTGCAGGCAACTGAACAAAATCCTGTCAGTGTGCAGTCAATCAACAAGTCCTGTCAGTGTGCAGGCAATTGAACGAAGTCCTGTCAGTGTGCAGGCAATTGAACAAAGTCCTGTCAGTGTGCAGGCAACTGAAAAAAGTATTGTCAGTGTGCAGGTATCTGTACCAAGTGCTGTCAGTGTGCAGTCAATTATAAAGTCCTGTCAGTGTGCAGGCAACTGAACAAAGTCCTGTCAGTGTGCAGGTATGAGAATCAAATTCTGTCAGTGTGCAGTCAATCATCAAGTCCTGTCAGTGTGCAGGCAACTGAACAAAATCCTGTCAGTGTGCAGTCAATCAACAAGTCCTGTCAGTGTGCAGGCAACTGAACTAAGTCCTGTCAGTGTGCAGGCAACTGTGACAAGTCCGGTTTTTCAATATTCTTTTAGAACAAATATCAAGCTATATTGATTGAGCGATTTAGGGCCATCATGGCCGTCTTGTTTTAGGACTTATTGTAGTCTTGAAAACAGCTAACACACTGATGTCGTTAGTAAATAATTTGGTAAATACCTTAAATGAATTATTTATAAGTGGAGGGCATATTTAACACACAAACACTTTTGTATGCTCCTCCTGAAATCAGCAAATAAAGGAAATGACTAATACATTCTGAAACAAACTCCTAATGCCCCAGCTATTATTATTTTAAAAAGTATCATAACCATTCCAATTAAGGCAATTATTGTTTGATATGAAATGTATAAGCGTTGGCTAAATATTCCGGTGAGTTTTGAATGTATACTGTAATAGGTGCATCCCAAAATTATTGTCTGTCAGGTAAGGGGTAAATATTTTTTATATTTTATGGCCTAATGATAAAAATATTACTGATATTTTGAGTCCTAATAATCAGAATATGAAGTGAAGCATCACTGATTCACTTTTAAAATGAATAGACTGACATTATTTTTCACTATATCAATTGCCTTTTATAAATCAAACAAATATAAAATATAAAACATTCAAAACCAGTTTTAATCTGGTAATTGCCTAAACACCCAATTCAAAACCATGATTTATTCAAATAAGAAGCCTGGCCTGAAGAATGAGATACATAGCATTTATAATGTTGTTTAGCAAAACATTTTTTTTGTTTGGATTTAATGCTGTTTGGACTTTCAAATGCTTCATCAGTATATCAGACTATGAAATCACACTTTACTGTAGAATTGCAAACTTTTGTTAGTGCATCATTTATGCATTATTTTTCAAATAGCAAAATGTTTTTTCAGTATATTCCATTACCCCACCCTAATCAAACTGTCAGCCATGAGGTGTTATGTATAGACATGGTTGTTCTTATTTCCCAACTATAAGGTGCGTTAGGAATATGTCTTATTAGAAATTTGTCTTGATTGATATCTTCAGATAGAAAAGTTGAAATTGTCTATGTTAAGTTACAGTTGACATATTGTGACCAAACTTGGTACTTAGGGAGAGTTTACGAAGACCTTTCATGGGATTGTGTTTGAGGCCCCTAGAATCAAGGTCAGTGCCAGTGTAACTAAAAATAGAAAAATCGGTAGAAACTAAATATATATATATAATGCATGTGAGTCCCCAAGAGTGAAGGTCAATGTCACTGTTACAAAAAATTGCCAAATTTGTGAAACATGAATATATTTAGTGATTGTTCATTTTTAATATCTACACCTTGAAGCTGTTTGTAAAACATGTCTTATACTGAGTCATATTTTAAGGAAATATATATTCCAACCAATCTAGGGTTATATTGACCTAAAGTTGGGTTCACCTAGCTCACAAGTAAAACTTTTAAAACTTTTTGTATATATGTTTCCCTACGTTGCGTTGCCCTTGCAGTATAGGGAATCTATGATACAATATAATTTTATTGCAAAATCTTTAATTATTTTACCAGTTCGTTGAATAGAAACCAAAAAACAACATTGGCATTTCCTAAGTTTTACTTCTGCATAATAAATATTATAAACGTATAATAGCCTTGCTACATAATAACTGCAATTGGTACAACAGCTTAACAAACAAAAATAAAAGGATTGGCAAAATATGGCCGTGAAAACGAACGGACTCCATGATAGGTCATAGTGACACACGCCTGGAAGTCCGAATTGAAAAGAACCACGCAAGCCGAGAGAGGCTAGCCTGAGCCGTTGTATTAAATGTATATTCAAAGTGTACTCTATAAATACTATAGTGTCCTATGATATGCCCGTGCTGGAATAGACTGTTTGGCAAAATGCGACAACCCAGCAACTACAGTCTACGTGCAAATGCTCCTTACCAAAAGCAACTGCAAAACCCGCAATATACCCGCAATCTCCTAGCAACGCAACAATGCAACCCACAATTGCCAACAGCCAATGCAACACCCGCAATATATCTTCGCAATCTCATGGCAACGCAACGCAATGCAACGCAACAACGCAACCACTGGGACGCCAAGTACTAGGACGTTCCCGGCCTTGAGCAACAGACATGCAACAGACTCCTTAAGAACTTGTTATTCCAGCAACAGGATAATAAACGTTATTTATATCTATGTTCATCCTACTTAATTGATTTTAGTTTATAATTCCCAATTTCACATGTATAGCCCTCTTGTTGATTCCCCTACAGAGTGATAACTAGCACCGAGGTGCTCGACCAAGGTAAAAGGTCTCAACATGCCCAAATACTGTGAAATCATTAATGTTCGTGGGCATGAAATTTCGTGGTTTGCCGAAAAAAAAAAACTTTCGTGGGTACTTGAATTCGTGGATTTTCATTTTTGAAAAAAAAAAAAATTTGAAGATGGGATCGTCCTAGATCGTCTGCATAATATCCACGCGCTGGCCCGTGATTTCCGTCTTCTACGTCACTCGGTTTATGACACTCACTAATGTGGTACGACATGCCAATTAGTGCATATACCCATGTCACTTATCGATTTAATTGGGAATAAAGGTAATAAAAGAAGATGTACCCTGATCATAAATACAGATAGGGGAAGCCATTGAATGCCAATTAAGAATTTTGCAAACTGTGAAAACACCGAAAAGGTGCGTATATTGTCACGTTCGGTGCTTAGTAACCTTCAATATACTAGTAATCGATTAATTATTTTATTAAATAAAAAAATCGAGTATGGACACTCATCACACACATCTTGTAAACTTGGAGATTTTCATTAACAGCACACGTTTAAACACGTGCTTATAACTGTCATTTGCTGCATAAAACACATTTAATTTATTTGGTTGATTATTTGTTAAAGGCAGTTATAATATATTAACAGAATAATGATCGTAAGTTATACAGTGAGACAGGTTTTAACACTGTATACTGCGACCTCTGTAAAGAATATACTAGAGTATGTACGTAACAAGGCAATTGAAAAAGTGAAAGGGTTTATATTTCGTGGGATCTTGAATTCGTGGATCACCCAACCCACGAAAACCACGAACATTAATGCCCCACGAACATTAATGATTTCACAGTACATCTAAATCATAAATTATATATGTATGCATTTTCAAATTGAAATGGATGACAGCCTAGCCAGCTCTCGGCTTGCGATTTTTTTTTCCCGCCTTCACGACTAAGTATTCTAAAAACAAAAACATGTGGAACCTTGGAAAGTGGCGCTCGTATACCTCAAACTTCTATAAATACAACCTCAAATGCAAGCTACCGGTAACCAAATTACGATGGTTAACCATTTAAGCAACAAAGCAGCTATTTAAACAAAAATAATAAATAAATAATAATTTCAAACAGAAAGCAGTTTCCGATGTCCATGGTTCCATATTTATACATTCTTAAATCACAAACAAAATATAGGCACATTTACAACATGTGAAGAAAGTACATAATGTCCACAAGTCTGGTCCAGTCCAATGTATCTATAACCAAAGTCATTTCCACTAAAGTGAGCGTCGACACTCTGTCATGGCCTCTCTATGGCAACAGTCAAGTGTTCCATACTAAATTCCTATCCGCACGAGTTTCCAGTTATGATAAATCACCATGACTACAAGATAGTAATTCAGTCTGATGGTGCGAAACAACATGGTCACTAGCAATGTTCATATAGCGGTTGCACGTTAAGAAGCGACTCTATATTCCTCGCACTCTTTAATATGACACTCCAGACAGATTCAGATGGCGATTTGTGATCCGTTGCTCCCCGACATGTTTTAGGGTATTCTCTGTCAAAACGAACGCCCCCTGGAGAGACATCAATCCGCCATAGCATGCATGTGGACCAGACTCGAACCACCGCTGCGATACATGCTGTAACATACAAAATACGAAAGCAGCAACACATGAAAGTACATTTCCAAGTGGCAAAATTTAAACTTAATTACTTTAAAACTTATATAACAGGTAAATTCTAAACAAAAGGTAAATGGGGAAAACAATTTATGACTGGGTGGGCTGGGCGTTTTTTTTTTTATTTCGGTCCTCTCCGCATGAGATTTCGCTAGCAAAGAAAGATTCCCCGTTCATAGACCGGTTTAATTTAATTCAAAAGTGCACTTTAAACTAGTGTCAAATATTGAGGACCAGTCCGCATTGATTTGACCGATAGAGTCCGAGAGTGTTCCGATTGCTTAGCAACAGAACAACAGACCTTAAATTCAATCTCGCGAAAATAATAAAATTTATTTTTAAGCAAAATAAATTAACTAATTGTATGATTCAATACAATTATGTTGCCAGTAGAACATATGGCCCTCTTCACAACGCAGGCTGAAGTTCTTCTGTTAATCATTGCAAATATGTTTTAGTCACATTACAGCGTTTCTTGTCTTCTTTGTAGAACTGTGTGCTCTTGTACCACTGTATTTCATTGTATGTTATTAGCTCACCTGAGCATAAAGTGCTCAAGGTGAGCTATTGTGATTGGTCTATGTCCAGCGTCTGTCTTCCATCGTCCGTCATTTGGCGTCAATAATTGGTTATAATCATCTTCTTCTCCTAAACCCCTTGGACAATTTTAATGAAACTTCATAGAAATGATCCTTTGTTGGTGCTTTTTCAAAATTGTTCAAAGAAATGAATTTTATGCAGAACTCTGGTTGCCATGGCAACCTAAAGGAAAAGCGTCAACAATTGGTTATAATCATTATCTTCTCCTAAACCCCTTGGAGAATTTTAATGAAATTTCATAGGAATGATCCTTGGTTGGTGCTATTTCAAAATTGTTCAAAGAAATGAATTCCATGCAGAACTCTGGTTGTCATGGCAACCTAAAGGAAAAGTGTCAACAAAAATATTACATAACTTTTTTTGGCAAATTTTGTGAGGCCTAGTGCTTAAATATTTGGTGTGTAACATTTTCTATTGGTTATCTACCATGTTTATTTAAATTATGCCCCTGGAGAAAATTTGCCTTACCCCGTGGATTACAAGTTCAATATAAATACATTTTGTTAAAATCTGATAGTTATGTAAAGATAACTCTTGAAGCAAGGGCAGCAAGTCTTGCTATATGGTCTCCCTTTTTGTTGGAGATTCAACTACTTTCTTTTTTTAGTAACAAGGGAATAGATTTTAAATTTTATTAAGTCTTCAACATAGTCACTTCTAAGGTAATTATTGTTCCTTTTTTAGGTTCATAGATTCAAATAATTATTATACACTTTATTCTTTAGAAGAAATTTCATTTTTACTTAATGATAAATTTAATAATCAGACTTTTCCATTGAACTTCATGCAGATTATTGCAAACTTCATGTAGATTATTTTAAGCTACAATCTTATCTTCTGTGTGGATAGCCTTATATAAAGAAAAAAATGATCCTTAACATCAGGAGGAAGGTGATGTTGTCCTAGATGGAAGATGTGATAATATTAGTTGAAGTTGCTGAATGTGTTCTGCTATTTGACTTTTAGAGCTTAATGCAGTTTATTGATTTTATTGGATGGTGCACTGTTTGTTGTTTGTGTATCTATACTAAAAGTTCTTTCAGTGTGCAACAATTTAACATAGTTTTGGCAGTGTGCAGGCAATTGAGGGAAGTCCTGTCAGTGTGCAGGCAATTAAACAAAGTCCTGTCAGTGTGCAGGCAACTGAAAAAGTCCTGTCAGTGTGTAGGTATAATTATGTACCAAGTGCTGTCAGTATGCAGTCAATTATCAAGTCCTGTCAGTGTGCGGGCAACTGAACAAAGTCCTTTCAGTGTACAGGTATGAGAATCAAATTCTGTCAGTGTGCAGTCAATCATCAAGTCCTATCAGTTTGCAGGCAACTGAGCAAATTCCTGTCAGTGTGCAGTCAATCACCAGTGTCAGTCAGTGTGCAGGAAACTGTGACAAGTCCTGTCAGTGTGCAGGCAACTGTGACATGTCCTGTCAGAGATCATCGAGGCAACATGTTTGACCAGTATGTTTTTCAATATTCTTTGAGAACAAATATCAAGCTATATTGATAACAAAGGTAAAACTTTTTTACTCAGGTGAGCGATTTAGGGCCATCATGGCCCTCTTGTTTTATATTGCTATGTTTTTTTTGTTATAACATTTATGGTAGTGATTTAGTCTATGTTATGTGACAGCAAAAATGAACTTGGCGTATCAGTTTGGGATGGGTATGGTTCTGTAGCCAACTACTGGCTGCAAGGCATATATAATTATGATTTTAGATTAGATTTGATACTAGAGACATACTTAGCATTATTTATTGCATCATATTTTTCCTCAATTTTAAGCAATTCTGGGATTCTTGTTTTAGCTTTCTCATGAAAAGTACTTTCAAAATCATGAAAATCTCATTATAGATATGATGTGGTTTTATTTTGATGGTCTACTTTTTAATGTGTTATGTGTGGCATGTTTAATTATGATCTTTGAAGAAATATTATAATAAAATTCTAGTGCTAAAACTCATTTAACCACAGAACTTGGAAAAAGACCAATACTTAATTAATGTTTAGCAATTTCCTCTTTTTGTGTAAGCTGTGTTTGTTTATCATTTATGCCTAATTTAACGCTATGCTTTAAAGTAATTATTGCATTAAGAGCTAATTGAATTGCTATTCCCTTGTCTGTGCACTTGTGATGTTTATAATTATTAATGTTATTTTGTTTGTTATTTTTAAATGGTAATAATTAAGTGACTCTAAAATCCTACAAAAACTGAAACATATTGTTTTACTTTTGCACAATGCAAACTTCTTAATAGAATAAAAATAGTGTTTAGTTCAACTGTGATTTTGTTGATGTGGCATTGCCATAAGTTGGGCTCCAATTGTAATGTGAAGTGACCTTGACTTAGAACCATAATGTATGGGGAGACATATTGTTTTTGCGCTGTCCTTCAGTCAGTCTGCTGTCTGTTTCTGCTCAATAACTTGTGAATGCTAAGACCCAGGAATTTCATACTCGGTATGCAAATTGGTCATGACAAATAGATGACCTAAGGTCAAGGTTGTGGTGACGTTGAGTTGAAAATTGGTTTCCGATTTTTATGTCCATCATTGATTATTTCTCAGCTATGATTTTAAGGAAAACGATATGTTGGCGGTGGCCTAGCTAACGCTGAAAATGGTTTCTGCTCAATAACTAAGAAACCCTTGCACCCAGGAACTTTATACTTGGTGTGCTAGTTGGTCATGACCAGTAAATGACCCTATTGATTTTGAGATCAGAACAGCAAAGGTCAAGCTCCCGGTGACTTCAAGGTGAAAACAGATTCCGCTCAATAACTGTAGATCCTTTGTGTCCAGGAACTTTATACAAGCAATATGCAAGTTGGTCATGAGTAGTAGAACTGATGATCAGTATTGATTTTGTGATCAGTAGGTGAAAGGTCAAGGTTGCGGTGACCTTGAGCTGAAAAATGTTTTCCGATTTTCAAGTCCATCTTTGAATATTTCTCAGCTACAACCACACAATAGGGGAGACAAGCACTTTTTCAAAAGCGCAATTTCTAGTTCCTGTTCAAGTTGTGATGTGACCATGACACAAGGCCTTTTTCCAATTGAGATGTAAGACATTGACTGCAGTGTTGCCCCCTTCATTCTGGTGTTATGCTGTCACCGACATGATGTGACCTTGACACTGAAGTTCTATTAACCTTGATTATGATGTGACCTTGACTGTAGAATGGTCTCATTCAGGTGTGGTTTGACCTTGAAACAGGTCTTTATGACTGGCTGTGTGTATTTTTGTACCAACGCACTCATATAACATATGACATGACTTTGATCACAATCAGTCCTTTTAGCTTTGAAGTCAACATAACTCTCATCTCGGTAAAAATCATGTGTGGTGAGAATTTGATTGCATTAGGTACAAAAGTGACCTTGACCATAGCTTTGCTCTCATTCAGGTGTGCAGTATGCCCGCACCGGAGGCCAGACCATCCTGGAGTGTATTCCACTGACTGCCGATGACCGTCGCCATAACTACATCATTGATTGGCGCAGAGAGGACCTGGAAAACCCCATCATTGTCAAATATAGGTATAATAGAGTTTTTAAAACGGTGGGAGATTGACAAAAAAAATCAGACTTGACACTAGAGGGTTGTTTATGGAAATACTCAGTCTGGTTGCTGTTTGTAGATATATTTATTTAGAATTGTTCCAGTAAAAAAACATGTTTACATAGATGCAAAGATGAGAAAATTAAAACTTTAAAACTGAATGAATAATGCAGGAACACTCATTTAAGAATAACTGATACATGAGTGCAACAACACCTTGCTGGGAAACAGATGGACTATCAACTGGTTCATTTCCATTGATGAGGACTGAAAAAGAGAGTGAGACTTTCAGAGGCAGGAGTAAACCAATATCAGTTGAAAAATATAAGATATAATGATTGTCTTGTCCATTTGATTCTGTACACACATGACTAGGTTCTTGCATGAAGCTTTTATTTTCCCTCATCCAAGATGTGAGCGATGACTGAGCCACATTTAGGTGTATGACTTTTAGAGACTTGAGTGTATTCCAATATCAAGGCATACTCAATATAAGTGTTTGCAATCATTTCACTTTAATTAATTGTTTACTGCAGTGGTAACCTGGAAACTCCAGACGAGAAGTTCAAGTCTCGTGCACGGCTAGTGAAGGACACTTCCTTGCAGCTATGGGGGATCAGGGCAGGGGACAGCGGAGTCTACACATGCATGGTGCTCGTGGTGCCCACCGAGCAGGACCAGAGCCACACATACACCCGACAGGTCACTCTACATGTCTCAGGTATGACAGAGCTGGTTGGGGTGGGGGAGATTTCAAGGCGAGATTAATGGGGGTGTAATCATGCATCATGCTTGTGGTGCTTGCCCAACTGGACCAGAGCAAGGTGAATGGGGGTGTAACCATGCATCATGCTTGTGGTGTTTGCCCAACTGGACCAGAGAAAGGTGAATGGGGGTGTAACCATGCATCATGCTTGTGGTGCTTGCCCAACTGGACCAGAGCAAGGTGAATGGAGGTGTAATCATGCATCATGCTTGTGGTGGTTGCCCAACTGGACCAGAGCAAGGTGAATGAAGGTGTAATCATGCATCATGCTTGTGGTGTTTGCCCAACTTGACCAGAGCAAGGTGAATGGGGATGTAACCATGCATCATGCTTGTGGTGGTTGCCGAACTGGACCAGAGCAAGGTGAATGAAGGTGTAATCATGCATCATGAGTGTGGTGTTTGCCCAAATTGACCAGAGCAAGGTGAATGGGGGTGTAACCATGCATCATGCTTGTCGTGCTTGCCCAACTCGACCAGAGCAAGGTGAATGGGGGTGTTACCATGCATCATGCTTATGGTGCTTTCCCAACTGGACCAGAGCAAGGTGAATGGGGGTGTTACCATGCATCATGCTTGTGGTGTTTGCCCAACTGGACCAGAGCAAGGTGAATGGGGGTGTAACCATGCATCATGCTTGTGGTGTTTGCCCAACTGGACCAGAGCAAGGTGAATGGAGGTGTAATCATGCATCATGCTTGTGGTGTTTGCCCAACTGGACCAGAGCAAGGTGAATGGAGGTGTAATCATGCATCATGCTTGTGGTGTTTGCCCAACTGGACCAGAGCAAGGTGAATAGAGGTGTAATCATGCATTGTGCTTGCCAAACAGGACCAGATTCACACAGGCACCTAGCAGGTAACCCAATGTGTAAGACGGTGCTGGCAGGTTTTGTGAGGGAGGGGGTGTGGATGGTGGGGGAAGTTTCAGGACCCGATGAATGGGGAGCATTCATGCTAAGTGCTTGTTGTGCCTGCAAAGCAGGACCAGAGTCAAACATGCATCGACAGGTCATGCTCCATATATCACTGTAGGGTAGACTCCAGCTTTTTACCATCAATAACAGAAATATTACTGTAACACAAACTCATTTCTTGTGGTGTATGTTTATTTCATACTGCTGGCTCGGTTTGATGCTTGTGAATTCCATCAGTCATAAAAGGCCAATTCTGGTAGCACTGACGCATTGTAGACGGGTTTTAATTGAATAAGAGACATGATTTCCGGATGAACATAATATTTCTCTTAGTCATTTTTCTACTTCTCAAAAGACATCAAAGACAATTTCTTCTGTTTATAGATGTGACTAATCAAAATTAATTTTATGGAAGGTGCAGTGCAGATATTATCATTCTCGTGCACATGAAATTAGTTGCCTACTGCAGTTATATGGCAGGCATTTGTACCATCATTAATTTTGTACTGAACAAGCTTCCATGTGAGGCCACCTTATATGTTTCAATATTCCATGGGTTGGAAATCCTATTCTATAAATTATGGTCATTGGTTACATAACTCTTGGCAGCAATATTGATTAATTACTTATAATTCACCCATTGCAAACATTATTAAATGGATGTCAGTTACACATAAAAAAGAATAGTACTTCAGTTAATTAAAGCAAGGTGAATAAATAGGTGCAGAATGGCTTATATTTTAAGCACAGTATATTTCATGCCAGATATCTTGTTAATTATATCAAGTGGGAATTCTTCCTTTATGTGTATTGCTTATCACTTGAGTGTATTTGATTTTATTAACCAGTTAAAATGAAATTAATTCTCTGCAAAGTCGGAGAAGCAATTTGTTTCAAATATCTATGTTTAACAAATGAGAAAAGTATACAGCTTGGAAGATATAATTGTAGTTTACTCTCCAATAAGAATGATTAATGTAAGTTTTTACTATGGTGTCAAGTTGAAGTACAAATCTGTTGTCTAACTTTTTGTTTGAATGATGAACTTTATCATACATGCCATATCCCCCGGCGGGGGGAAAAATCCCCCGGAATTTCAATTCATCCCCCGGTCTCCCGGCGGGAGATAAAAATCCCCCGGAATTTAAAAAAAAAATAAAAAATAATAATAATATTTTTTTTTTAAATTTTACATCAGGCAATAATGACAAAGTGAAACCACAGTATATGAGTGAAACTCTCCAAAAGGAAACTTTAACAACAAGTGATCAATTAATTTGTAGTAATTATCAAAGGCAAAGAAATATTACACTTTTGGAAGGAAGAAATTAATAATATTTATTCTATTCTCTTATTGTCTGAAAGTCATCAAAGCTGATAGAATTAAACACAATTTTTTTAAGACTTTGGAGGAAGGTAAATTTAATTTAATTGTCTCGAAAACATATTTTTCCAATGACATATTTTGTTCTGCAAGTGCATTACAGTATGACATGACAGTGTATCATAAAAATATGATAAATCATGACATAAAATAATTCTTTATAATGAAAAAGTTTAGAGGTTTTCAAAGCAAACTATATGTGAATACATTTTTTTTATACTTGCGTCTAAAAATACTTTAAAATTTCGCCAACTTAGACCTGCTAAAAAAATCCCCCTGAATACAACCAAAATCCCCCTGAATTTTCAGCCTTTTGAACAAATCCCCCTGAATGGTCTCCAGAAAATATGGCATGTATGACTTTATGCGTAATCTCTTGTCAACATTCCCTTTCTGAAGCAAAACAATTGGCTCGAATGCAAACAATTTGACCATGTATTTCTTCTCCTCCTAAACCACTAGGACAGTTTCAATCAAACTTCACAGGAATGTTCTTTGGGTGTTCCTCATCCAGATTCATTTCAATAAATATGTTTTCAGTCGGAACTCATATACCCACAGCAAGTGAAAGGAAGAACTTTAAAAATCTTATTGGCCTTATTTTAAAATATTTTCAAAGGAATCTTCCTTAGTATCACATACATGCCATATCCCCCGGAGGGGGAAAAAATCCCCCGAAATTTCGACCCATCCCCCTTCTTCCAGAGGGGGATGAAAATCCCCCGGAATTAAAAAAAAGTGTGTTTAAAATTATGCAAATTTATCACAGGGTTTACAGTTATAAAGCCCTTCCTGTCCTGAAGCTTAATTGGAGTATCAACTGATGGTGTGTTTTAACAACACCTATTGGGTGACACTTAATAAATCAGCAGGGCACATTTTATGCATTGTTTTGATTGAAATTGACAGAATTTGCGTAAGAAGTGTCAATTAGACTGGTCAGATAAAAGGTCGATTTTCATTGGTTAAAACTATAAATTTTATCCAATCAGAGAGGATGTAACAAATTAAAGCGTTCTTCAAAACATGTGTCATTGTCATCAAAAGGATTAATAATTTAAAGGTGACAGTTAATTATTCAGTAAAAAAAGGATTAAAATAACTTATAGACAATGCTGTTCTTTGTTATGCATCACTAATATGTTTACATACATGACATTGACCTTCATTGCAAATATCAGAACTTCCAGGAGAGAAACTGAAAGTAGACAATTCGGATGAAATGACTTTTATTTATTTATTATGGTGGTGATGTTTTTATTTTTTGATGAATGCCAAAAGAAGATATGTTTATGAACTTAAACAATAAATTATGCATTTGCTTTTTATCAGAAGCAAACAAATCTGACTCTTTTGGAATTGAAATGAAAAATATTGATAATTCATTCCATTCTCTCTATTAGTCTGAAAGTCATCATTTATGATCATAGGCAGCAGATTTTGTATCCAATTTTAGAGGAAGGTAAGCCCATTAAATTGTCTCTGAAACATAAGTGCTGGAAAAAGGGGTAAACAAGGTGAATTGGCACATGTGTCATGCCTGTAATGCTACATGGCGATGATGAAAATCCCCTGGTATGTGACCCAAATCCCTTTAAATTCTGGACATAATCCCCTCGGGAGCCTTTCAAAATTATGACAATTTGTTTTTTTCATACTTGCGTCTTAAAATACTTTGAAATTTTGCCAAATTAGATCTGCTAAAAAATCCCCCTGAATACTACCAAAATCCCCCTGAATTTTCAGACTTTTGAACAAATCCCCCTGAATGGTCTCCAGAAAATATGGCATGTATGGTATCACCATATTAACACCTTGCTCATCTTAAGCAGCTGCTACAGCAGCAGCAGAATTCTGAACATCATTCCTTGTCAACATTCTGTATTGTCCTCACCAGTTGTGTTGGTTCATATATTTTTTTAAAAAAGTATGTTTAACATCATATGTTGAAACACCTGAAAGAATGTGGGTAATGGAAAGTCATTTGCAATTACTCAAACAAATGTTGTTCTAATTGCATGCTGTCTCTGTAGGTGAACCTCCTGGAGAAATAAGCACAGAAAACATGAGTCTCCTAAATGACTTTAACAGGTTTGGAGTCTCAGGGTCTATATTGTCTGTTGTGAAAATAGTTCAATCTGGAATATAAAACTTTTTTTGTCTGATATCTCATATCATTGGACATTTTTCATTCTGAGGGGCATGGATGAGCAAAAGTCAACTCTCTGGCCAAGAATGTATCCACTCTACTAGACAGCAAGTTAATCTGTAGTATTGATATGAACTGCTGCTTTATTCTATGATGTGAAGTTGTGTCCCTTGATATTTGTGGGCAGTAAGACCACAGTTGTAGCCCTGAAATAAGTTCAAAATGAACTGCACAACCTTGTGTACCTCCAAAATTATTTGAACTGGTTAATTGTGTGCATGGTATACTTTTAAACAATAGCTACATACATACACAGTAGTTTGACAAGTAAGGGGGGAGTATGGCAAGTCCCATCACTCTTGCTGAGTAAAATAGGGGCATTGGCAGCCACAACCATCACTTTAATAAAAGTAAAACAAATGAACTGAGTTTTGTTAAGTTCAATAAAAACAAAGTAATAACATAGTTAACACTTGCAAAGTAAATGAATTAGATAATGAAGTATGTACACATTGTGGTTATAATTATAGTGCATGCCTAATGTGTATATAATGATATAATTGTACTCAAGTGAGTGATTTGCTTAATTGTATTGTATTGAATCTGCAGTTGGGGTAAGTGGAGTTTCTCTATAATCCAGTGTTCAGCTCCTTTGAAATAGTTTTTTTGTCAGCATGATTTATTTTGGGCCTGTTTAGGGCTTCAGGTTTCCTTGGGCCTGTATGAGCCATCAGATTTTCATTGAGCCTGTATGGACCTTCAGGATTTTCCTCGAGCCTGTATGGACCTTCAGGATTTTCCTTGGGCCTGTTTGTGCTTTCAGGTTTTTCCTTGGGCCTGTATGGGCCTTCAGGATTTTTCTTGGGACTGTATGGGCTTTCAGGTTTTTCCTTGGGCCTGTATGGGCCTTCAGAATTTTCCTCTGGCCTGTATGGGCCTTCAGGATTTTCCTTGGGCCTGTATGGGCTTTCAGGTTTTTCCTTGGGCCTGTATAGGCTTTCAGGTATTTCCTTGGGCCTGTATGGGCCTTCAGATTTTCCTTGGGCCTGTATGGGCCTTCAGATTTTCCTTGGGCCTGTATGGGCCTTCAGTTTTTTGTAATGTTATTGTCCGCAGACTGATAACTTTAAATTGGAAGCAATATGTGAGCACCTATTTTCAAATAGACCACACCAGCTCTCTAAAACAGTATTATGTGAGATATTTGATCTGATTGTAATGGAATTTTCTGACCTTAGTTCCATGGGTCTCCATTCCTACTGTTCTATATCATTGCCTGCTTGATTGTTTACACCGATACTGTAAAGTTTGAACAATTAAGTTTATTGTGGGCCTGTGTAGATATGATCATGACAAGGTGTCAGCCCAGCACCCAGCAGACAGACAGTGTGATCAACAGGCGATTGTGAATGATTTAAAGGCATTAGTTGCACCGATTTGTTCTTCCGTTTGATTAATAACATTACATGTTTTGATAATAATGTTTCAATTGTAACTCTGTCATTTCAAGTGGAAAATTGACATAATTTGAACAAAATTACACCATGATGTTCTCTGTAGATGTTGGCCGTGGTGTGACTTTGTAATTGTTACTTATCGCTTTAACTTGAGTGCTTCGTTCGTTGCAGGTGAATAAATGTCATAATAGATCTTTTTTTCAGCCATTGATTGCTTGAACCATCCTATATTTTACATAAAAACGTAATGAAATTTGCTGTCAAACATAATTTATGAGCTGTTAGATTTTGTTTAAAATATAAGTTAATAATTTTAAAGGTTACCAACCCTCATTTGTTAGGGCTTTTGTTGATATGTAACCTGAATGTAACCTGATGCTATCTAAAAGAATGAGAAATATAAATGTGTTGAAGTAATTTATGATGTAAGACTAGAAAGTAAATTTGTTTAAAACTTCACTTTTTAGTTTTTTATTTGTTTCTGAAAGCCTTGTACCTTGTTGAAGCTCATTTTATTTTTAATATATGCACCTCTTATTTCCACTAACATTTCAGGCATAGAATTATAGTTATTTAGGAAGTTCTTAAATGCAGCGAAAATTTCACTGACAGACACCCAGACTCTGGGAAGATGGATTGAATGTCACCAAGTCCAACCAACTCAGTAGAACATGGATTTTCTTGTACCAATACAATCTCCTTTCATTACAGCCTGTCAGCAGTAAGGTGTAGAATGATTGCTCAATCAGTTGGGTACCATGTTTGATTGTCCGATTAATCTGCTAGTTTGATTGAAAAAGGTTACATTTTAGTCTGAAATTTGCACCTTCAAGTTGCTATTATTTTTCCATGTCTGCAAAGTTGCATTCAAGTGAAAAAAATATGTTTTTGTAAACTAATGGCAGAATGTTGTTAAGGCCATGGGTCTGCTGTTTGACATGTTGAAACGCACTAGAATTAAGTAAGGCTAATCTAAAAAGCACTTGTGCTCTCTTAATCATTAGAAATTGTAGCATTTATATAACAATCAATGAACAATTTCCATAAAAGAAAAAAAAATAGCAATCCAGGGAGGTATTTTTATCAGAGACATTTTTTTTATTATTTATAATAAAGTAGGACAAATTCAGTTTGTAGTCCCTTCATTTAAAGCTCATATTTCTTTTTTATTTATTTAAAAAACCCAGTTTATATCTTAGAAATACTATGAGTTTTGGAATTTTGGAAGACAGTGTGGTTTTGATCCAACCAAAATACAGGTGTGCCATCATCAAAATACAGTTGTTCCATCACAGAAATACTGTTGTGCCACCACATAAATACAGTTGTTCCAACACAAAAATACTGTTATGCCATTACATGAATACTGTTGTGCCACCACAAATGTACTGTTATGCCATCACAAACAAATGGTTATGCAATCACAGGAATACTGTTGTGCCACCTCAAAAATATGTTTATGCTATCACAGAAGTACTGTTATGCCATTACAGGAATACTGTTGTGCCACCACAAATGTACTGTTATGCCATCACAAACAAATGGTTATGCAATCACAGGAATACTGTTGTGCCACCTCAAAAATATGTTTATGCTATCACAGAAGTACTGTTATGCCATTACAGGAATACTGTTATGCCATCTCAGAAATACTGTTATACCATGAAAGGAATACTGTTATGCCATTTCAGGAATACTGTTATGCCATCACAGAAATACTGTTATTCCATATCAGGAATATTGTTATGCCACCACAGGAATACTGTTATGCCACCACAGGAATATTGTTATGCCACCACAGGAATACTGATGTGCCACCACAGGAATACTGTTATGCCACCACAGGAATATTGTTATGCCACCACAGGAATACTGTTATGCCACCACAGGAATATTGTTATGCAACCACAGGAATACTGATGTGCCACCACAGGAATACTGTTATGCCACCACAGGAATACTGATGTGCCACCACAGGAATACTGTTATGCCACCACAGGAATACTGATGTGCCAACACAGGAATACTAATGTGCCATCACAGGACTTACAGAAGTAGAGATGTGCCAGAAATACTTTAATGTAATCACGGAAATATATTTGTGCCATAACAGAAATTGTGCCATCTTCAAACAATAGTAATGCCAGCATGGAGATACAGTTATTCCATTCTAGAAATACTAAAATGTAATCACTGAAATATAATTGTTCCATCACAGATAAACAGTGGTGCCATCACCAAATTACAGCTTTGCCACAACATTTGTACCATCAAGATATATACTGGTGCGATCACAGAAATACATTTTATTCAATTATGTAGCAAACACTGCCTCAGAAACTCTATTTCCCTATTTCAGAAACACAAATTTTAAGTATTTATACATTTAAGATACTTTAATGTGATAACTGTTTGGTCTTTTGGGCATTCATTGACTGATACAGCTCATGAGTTAGCTGAAATAATTCATCTGATGTCGATTATGAGATGAATTTTTGTCAATAAAAATCTTAACATACACAGCAGGTATTTGTGAACTTTAACCAAACAAATCGCATTTTTGATAGCAGTGCAGTTTTTACGGTTGCTTTATATCATTTTTATTGAGGCATACTAAATTGTTGAGCCGGAAAATTTTATTTGAGGGCATTATTTAAATTAAAATCATGGCAAATATTTTTCATGGTTTTCATTGTATGATCTTTTGTGGGTGAAGTGTTCTGCATTTTGATAATAATAAACTAATTATACTAAATAAACTTCACAATGAGCAATTTGTATCATTCTTCTGTACAGAATAGTTTATAATCCAATTCTTGAAAAAATATTGTTGAAAAAATTGAACTAGGGCCACTTTCCTTATTCTAAGCAGCGGTCAGCAAGTTGAGGTAGGCTCTGAAAAAGGCAGTCGTCTGGGGTCATCTAGCTAGTTGAGGTGGACTCTGTAAAAGTCATTTGTCTGGGGTCATCTAGCTGAATGAGGTGGACTCTGAAAAAGTCTGTCATCTGGGTCATCTAACTGGTTGAGGTAGACTCTGAAAAAGGCGGTCATCTGGGGTCATCTAGACATGGAGTGCCCATTCAGTCATACACAGCTGCTTTATAACCAAAAACAATTGGCACAGTTGGTAGATGAGAAATTCATCTACAATGGCAGTCATTGACTTGAACATGGATTTTTATTTACTTTTTTGGACCGATATACGTCTATTCAAAGTCATTATGAAATGATTTGTATAGAATTGAAATGATTTGTACAGAACGTTTATTCTTTCTTTACTGCATTTAGTGCAATCTTATTTCAACAAAAGTTTGTGTACATTTTGATAAACTGTTGATTATATAACTTATATCAGTAAAAAATACTTAAATGAAGATAGCTGTGAAAAGGTCTTTGAAGTAAATTTTTACCTAATAAAAGAAATGACTGCAATAGTTGCACAAGGGCTCAATTTGTTAGCGACTTTTAAACATGTTTTGAATTGATCTGTTCAGCTTGTAGGTTATTTAGTTAGTTATTGAAGTATGTTAAATTAGAAAGAAAATTTAGAGAAATACTGACCTTGTATAGAAGATTTAAAAAGAACTTGTTAAAAGTTACAAAAAATATTTATTTATTAAAAAATTTTTTTTTTAAAAATAACTTTATAACAGTTAAAGCAAAATGTTGCTCAAATTTTCCCGAGACCAACAACAGGTACTCATTACTTCAGCAAATGCAGCCTGATTATTGTTAAATTGAGCATATTAAGTTGTTGTATTTTCAACTTAGTGAAGAATGATGCACACTTTCCCCTGTATTTTCAACAAGTATCTATAAATGTGAACCAGTCTTTGTTTCTATGGAATAAGCTTCTCATTTTGGCATTGTTTTGACATGAATATTATTTTGCTGGACAATTTGATATAGAAATGTTAACCATTGGGATATGATCTGACAGGGTTGAAGAAGTTTGGCAGACATTCATCAGGCGAGTCCTGCAAACAAGGATTATTACAATCCTCAAGCTAACGGGAAACAGTTGTTATGAACAAAGTAATGAACCTTACAGCATTATTTGCAGATTTCTGTATACATTCTGGTGTAAATTAATGTCCAAATTTGATTCAAGTGTAAAATGTAATCCTGGTAATATTGTATCTTTAACTGACAGACTTTCAATGTTGGTCCAATGTATTAGTAATAATTTCATAAAAAGTTATGGTTAAAAATATAATGGATTCTTGGATATCCCCATGTTATAATCACTTGGAAGATTGACACAGAGATTAGTTAAAGCCATCTGTGCTGGCTTAAGACGATTATATCCATGCAAACTGGAGCATATTCGGTTGCAGTAGACTGTGGAGGCTGCAGAAGTTGGAAATCCAAGCCACTGTTAGGTGGACACAGACCGGCTGACATGCTGTCACTGCTGTGATTGAGATGGGAGAATTGTGAAGTAAATCAGCCGCTAACCAGCTAACCAGGTAGCCTTTTTACCGTAAGGCTGGTAGATTACAGTTGAATGGATAAGTTACAAAGCGAAAAACTAATGTTTGTGTATTAATACAAGATGTAGACTTAAATCACCTAATATTCTATTACTGTGTGACAGTGGAAAAATTATCGATGGTAATAAATTACCATGTGCCATCTGTAACTGATACTTCAAAGGAATGCTGTGCTCCAGAGTCTGGGGGATAGTGCAGTTTTCCGGAGGGTTATAACTCAACAAGTCATAGTGATAAAAAACTTAATAAGATTAAAAAATCTAAAATATTCACAGTGCTTTTCCAATAGAATGTGACGAAAAAATATTGAAAGTGATTTTGATACTTTGTGGTACATTAAGGAGAAAGTTTAAGAAATTTTTCTTACTTAGTTTACAAAGACGTGGTTTGATTACAACAAATGTATCCTGTCAAAACTCCAAACATTGTTAAAATGGAAGATAAAGCGAAGTTTACAAATGGAAGGATAGCTTCTTAGGTTTTCGAATAAAACAAATGGATACTCTTAATATACTGGAGTTTGGATGACTAATGTAGTGTTAGAAATGTATGAACAGTAATGTTAAAGAGAACATTTCTTAAAATTATTCTTTCTAAATATTAAATAAACATATTCAATTTGGATGATTTTTTTGCCGTTGTGACAGTCCACTTTGCATGATGCAGTCATGAAAATAATCATTTATCTAGTAAAGTTATCAGACAACAATTGTATTCGGCTAACAAAGGCATATTGGTTGATTTAAAAAATGCTGTAATGTGAGGGTTTTTGTTGTTCTAATTTAGTTTTTGGATATTGGATATAATATACTTCATTTTCTGTGATATATTTAAGCATTGTAAGGTAGAACAATGCATTTTAAAGTCATATCTACTTGTGGGAGTATTTCTCTAGTGATATTCATCATCAGTGTTTTCCCGGAAACTTTGGAGGCCAGGAGACCGGTGGTCAACTTCAAGCCAGTATATGTGCCATACATTTTTCAATTATTTGGAGATAAGGGTAAATGGGAGTCTAAGACAAAAAGTTTCACAAGTTCCGGAACGACCATACCCAACAACGCGGATGGTAGCGAACACCACAAACAAAGGCATGCTCCATCTACTATCCACCAACGTCGTGAACACTATCACTCTGGCACTGGTAAGAAATTACTGGAACAAGAAAGTCTACTAGTTGACAATATTCTTGTTACAAAACGGTCGTAACTATTCATAGAAATAGAGTTATGTCTATCTGGTTCTCAGGTTTTCAGGACAAGATATACATACTATATATAGTAATTGATATTTTCTTAAGAAAAAAAAATGATGTTCAGAAATATATCATATGGATCTGCTTAGAAATCTGTGTATCACACTTGAATAAAAACATGCCATGAATTGTATTAAAACCAGATTCTTAATGTGGAGATTGGGACTGTCAATAAATTCAATACTATTTGGTACTTCTATATAATATTGAATACATTTAAGCAAAGGTAGTATAGTATTCTTATGAGGCCAAGTTAAAGTGTCATGCACAATATTATGTTAACTTGTGGTCTTGAATATGTGGTGGAAACCAGAGAACAATTAGGCTTTGTTCTGCCATTAAACCAAATCACACCCAAGTTTGGAATGTCTTTTCTTGCATAAGTTCTCTGAACAAAAAAATGACTTTTGTACATCTAAAATAAATGTATAAAATTAATCTATTCCTGTTCAAAACGATATGAATTTTAATGAAATCTCCATCGGATGTTAATGATATGACAAGAGAGTCTACACTAAATGTCACATCTATAGTTATATAAGTGATGGGGGAAGAAAAAAACAATAAAAGTAATGAAATAGGATTTTTTTTTACATAAAAATCAAGAATTGAGACACTTGTGATTTGTTTTTGACCAATTTAGGAGATTGCATGAGTAGCAAATCTCGTTGAACTACAGGTTTTATCGGAGTAACAACATTTGTTGAGGGTTTTTTTCATGGCTCGTAAAAAAATTCATTAGTTTTTTATTGCGATCATAAAAATCTGGAAAAGAGTGATAGATATTAAAGTGCATAGGATGCTCATTAAGCTGAAGAGTAATTGAAAGAAAGTCAGCTTTAAAAATTATATATTTATCGAGAACACATTTATTGTCTTTATCGACATTTCTGTCAAATTGACAAACATTACTTTTGTAATAATTCTTTAATGAATCCACTTTTCTTACTTATTGTTTCCATTAAACTCTGTTTCAGAGGAGAATTGTTACTGTCTGGGTTAGCTTCTAGGAAAATGAATTCTATGTAGAATTTACTGTACTTAAAAATATTAATAATGCTTATAATTTTGTGGTAATTTTTCCATCAAGACCGTCATTCCTCTACAGTATGTATATCAGTCACGATAAACTCTACAACTGCATTATACAACAATTTTAGAAGGTTAAGTGCTTTAAAACAAATCAGAAATTGCCTCATATTTTTTACATATCTTGAAATCTCCAGATAACCCCATGGAGTACTTGTGAATGGGTTTATTTATGTGTGGAGGAGAATGCTCTTTTAAAGTGTTAATTGCACAAATAAGAATCAATAAAGCAAGAGCAAAGATCTTCAGTGTTTCAAGCAGTTTCTCTACCACAAAGTGATTGCATAAACTTAGAAATTTACTGCACACTTGAAGCACAGCCGGCTCAATGTTTAAGGACATTTCGAAGAGCAAATATCTGAAGAATTAGTCAAGTATTTTAAGGCAGGAGGTTTCTGTGTTGGACACTCTGCTTTAGAGTCTGTGATGGACCAACAGTAGTGGCTGTCCTTGACGGCTAGAATATCAAACAAAAAAATGATGCCAGTCAGAAGCACATGATTGATGTTTTCCAGTCCCACCCTAATAACTTGAATATTGAGAGCCTTTACAATGCTTAAAAACAAAGATTGTTAAAGTTCAGATAAGATGAGAAAAGATGCATTAGTTTTATATTGATTCTTGTAGATAAGAAAGTATAATACATATGAAGCCTAATGTAGAGCTTTCAAACTAGCTTTTTAGTTCAGGCTCAACAGCTTCGCAGCAATGGGTTTTTTGACATCCAAGCCAGTCTGTGTTTGCTACAACAAGATGATATCACCATTGAACAGGTTGCATTCACCCCTCATGTGGTTTATACTCAAGGTTTCAAGCAACCTTACAATACCAGTTTTGGTGTCTACGGGCATTAAACCCACAATTTATTAAACCAAATATTATTTTTTTCAAATATTTTTTTTTAAACAAAAGTTTCGGATGATTGAATCTAAAATTAGAGCTTTAAAATTAGAGCATATAATATTTTATTACAAAATTCTTTAAAGGTAATATTTTTGAATTATTGTTAAATTGTCTTCCGCAGTTGCTGTCAATTTAAGTCGGGTGTTCCTGTTATATCTTTACGATAATTCACTGGCGAAATTGAAGCTAATTCTAGTTTATCATATTCAAAATGACATTGTCTGATAAATATATGTTTGTCTGAATGACTTATTTGTTATGTTAATGTAGTATTTAACATTCAGATATTTTAGCCTGTTATTAAATTGAATTCCTTATACGTATTAAGTGTGTCTTTTATAATATCCCTTCTAACTTATACTGAAATGCTATAGCATTGACACAATCTACACAATGATATCTAAAAGATAGATTTGCATTAATTATTGTTTGGTGTTTTATGTCATCATTTCTGAAGCTAGATTGAATCATTTTTATATTGCCATCTGTGTAGCCCATTTATTTACAGTCTGCGTCTGCAGTTTATAATGACAACCTCTCTTTGTGAAGTGTGATTGTCACTTATCTTCTGTTCAGGCCACTTATGTCTGGATCTGTCTCTCTTGATATATATTCTCTCTCATTGTAACCATCTTCAAATCCTGCCATATTGTTCTGCTTATTAACTGTTTCTTCATTATCTACCTTCCAACTTGTACATTCTTTCTTTCTTTCAGTTTCATCTTCTTTCTTGACAATAAAACATTGTTTCTCTTGCTCCAACAGATATAGCATACCCATGGTATTTTGTTTGTCGAGTCTTATGCTCCCCCTTTGTATGTTGCAACTTATGCAACTTATGCTCCCCCTTGGTATGTTGTATTTTATGCTCCCCCTCTATATATTGTATCTTATGCTGTCCCTTGGTATGTTATATCTTATGCTGTCCCTTGGTATGTTGTATCTTATGCTCCCCTGGTATGTTGAATATTATGCTCCCCCTTGGTATGTTGTATCTTATGCTGTCCCTTGGTATGTTGTACCTTATGCTATCCAATGGTATGTTGTATTTTATGTCCCCCCTTGGTATGTTGTATCTTATGCTGTCCCTTGGTTTGTTGTATCTTATGCCCCCCCTTGGTATGTTGTATCTTATGCTCCCCCTTGGTATGTTGTATCTTATGCCCTCCCTTGGTATGTTGTATCTTATGCTCCCCCTTGGTATGTTGTATCTTATGCTCCCCCTTGGTATGTTGTATCTTATGCTCCCCTTTGGTATGTTGTATCTTATGCTCCCCTTGGAATGTTGTATCTTATGCTCCCCCTTGGTATGTTGTCTCTTATGTTCCCCCTTTGTTTGTTGTATCTTATGCTGTCTCTTGGTATGTTGTATCTTATGCTGTCTCTTGGTATGTTGTATCTTATGCTCTCTCTTGGTATGTTGTATCTTATGCTCTCTCTTGGTATGTTGTATCTTATGCTCCCCCTTGGTATGTTGTATCGTATACTGTCCCTTGATATGTTGTATCTTATGCTGTCCCTTGGTATGTTGTATCTTATGCTCCCCTGGTATGTTGAATCTTATGCTCCCGTGGTACGTTGTATATTATGCTCTGCCTTGGTATGATGTATCTTATGCTCTGCCTTAGTATGTTGTATCTCATGCCCCCCTTGGTATGTTGTATCTTATGCTGTCCCTTGGTATGTTGTATCTTATGCTGTCTCTTGGTATGTTGTATCTTATGCTGTCTCTTGGTATGTTGTATCTTATGCTGTCTCTTGGTATGTTGTATCTTATGCTCTCTCTTGGTATGTTGTATCTTATGCTCTCTCTTGGTATGTTGTATCTTATGCTCCCCCTTGGTATGTTGTATCGTATACTGTCCCTTGATATGTTGTATCTTATGCTGTCCCTTGGTATGTTGTATCTTATGCTCCCCTGGTATGTTGAATCTTATGCTCCCGTGGTACGTTGTATATTATGCTCTGCCTTGGTATGATGTATCTTATGCTCTGCCTTAGTATGTTGTATCTCATGCCCCCTTGGTATGTTGTATCTTATGCTGTCCCTTGGTATGTTGTATCTTATGCTCCACCTTGGTATGTTGTATCTTATGCCCCACTTGGTATGTTGTATCTCTAGCTCTCCCTTGGTATGTTGAACCTTATGATGTCTGTTGGCACTTTTTCTCATCCCCTTTTACCTTACATCCACTACTTACACACTTTTCTCACCCCCTGATATATCACATTCACTAGTTACACACTTTTCTCACCCCCTGATATCACCCAATCACTACCTACACACTTTTCTCACCCCCTGATATCTCACATTCCAGACTTACAGACTTCTCACCCCCTGATATAGCTGATTCACTACTTTCACACTTTTGGCACCCTCAGTTATCTCCCATTCACTACTTTCACACTTTTCTCAGCCCCTGATATCTCCCATTTGCTACTTTCACACTTATCACACCCCTTTAGATCTCCCATTTACTACTTTCACACTTTTCGCAGCCCCTGATATCTCCCATTCACTACTTACACACTTTTCTCACCCCCTTAGATCTCCCATTTACTTTTTTCACAATTTTTGCAGCCCCTTATATCTCCAATTCACTACTTACAATCTTTTTGCACACCCTGATATCTCCCATTCACTACTTTCACACTTTTCGCACCCCCTGATATCTCCCATTCACTGCTTACACATTTTTCTCACCCACTTATATTCACACTTTTCTCACCCCCTGATATCTCCCAATTGCTACTTTCACACTATTCGCACCCTCAGTTATCTCCCATTCACTACTTACACATCTTTCTCACCCCCTCATATCTCCCATTCACTACTTACACATCTTTCTCACCCCCTTATATCTCCCATTTACTACTTTCACACTTTTTCGCAGCCCCTTATATATCCCATTCACTACTTTGACACTTTTCTCACCCCCTGATATCTCCCATTCATGACTTACACACTTTTCTCACTCCCTTACACCTATCATCCTCGATGGCAACATTTTGCTCACCCCCTGATATCTCCCACAATCATCTTGGGTTGAAGCTAATGTTTCTCCATCCTATTTGGAAGATCTTTATTAGATCTCATTGCTGTGAGCTGGTTTGAAAACAGATAAAATGCCTGGTCTTTTGTCTTTAAATGCTGCATTTAGTTACATGAATATGAATGTGCTAAATGCATGTCAAAACTATTTGAGGCGATTAAGTGGAAATATCTGATGACTAAATGGGGGTATCTTTGTTGAGATTTTAACCAGATTATTGCACACAATATCAGTCATCCATGATATAAATGGGTTGGATTTCAAATAGGTTATGAAATCACTTCACTTACAATCATAACAAATCTGGGTGTTTTATTGCCTGTTAAATTAGCCTGCAGTTTCTTTCAAATGTGCAGGAAGTGAAGCATGGTGATTGGAAGCAGCCATTAAAATACACAATCATACACTGGATCACAGAGCACAAATGGCTCAAACAATTGCTTACATTGTTGTGGTGGAAGTTCAAAGAGGCAGTCAAACCTAAAAGATTATTTTGCAGAATAAAATGAAAGTACATTCAATGGCATTGATATGGATAAGATTTTTAAGTCTGTTTTCAATGAAAACCAGGTTTTGAAGAAATGTATGTGGTTGGCCTGACAGGTGGGCGTCAAACTGGTTGTTTCCACTAGGTTCGACATATAGTGATGAAATTTTGTATATAGGAAGCTCATAATTACTTGAGTCAGGTTTGACATAAATAATGAAACTTGAAATGTAGCAAGCTTACATACAGATGTACCCTTGGCTGTAGTTGACAGCATGAAGATAAATGTTTGTATTTGGGGGTGGTGGGGTGAAGGTTGATGTACTGTCTTTAATGGATTAAATGCTTTCCACTCCAAGAATTGAATTTTGAATTGGGGATAATGAACAGGGGTGTAACTTTGTAATGTAGAAAGCTTTTGTGTACCTAAGATATGTGTCAGTGTTTTTGCCAAGAAGCGTCAGCAAAGTTAATTACATTTGTACCCAACTGATTGCACCTTGCAATGTGTAAATCTGTAAATAATTGTACTGATTCCTTACTAATGAAGAGATGATTTTTTTTGTCAAATAACAGAATGTGTTATATAATTATGTTGAATGTTAAGTCTGTTTCTCTGAGCTTTTAATTTCATTAGAGAGCAATTAGAGCAATTATCATACCAAACCATTGATTCATCCCCAAACATTCACCAGCAGATTTTGTTGGCAAACTTGGAGCTATAGAGTACTGTTTATTATATGTAAGTTATGAATAGTGAAATAATGAGGAAACATGTGTTTGTATTGTCCTTGATGTCTTTGATTCTGATGTAAGTATTGTATGTATCTGTAATGTATGGGGTCCATATACAATAGAGCTGTCATTATATGCACCTTCAATGTTTGGGGTATGGGGTCCAATATATTGGAGCTGTCATTGTATGAACCTTCAATTTTTGGGGTTTAGGGTCAATATAAAAAATTATATTGGAGCCGACATGATGTCATCTGACTCCTGACATTTGAACTGGAGTTTATTCCATTACCATCAATAATAAGTTTACAATGATGTATACTATTTCACAAGGAATGCAATAGTAACAGAATCTTTTCCATTAGAATTGTTTAATATGCTAAAAAGCTAATATGTTTCTTAAGACCTTCACTTTAATTAAAGTCTTGAGCTGTGTGTGGTTGAAATTGAATCCACTTTGTCAACCATATTTAAGTTATTGCCCCTTTTTTGACTTGTAAAAGAGCTGATTTCATCACACATGTTGTTGGATTAAATTTCACACATTGTTACTATTGGCGTTAAAAACCTGCTTCACTGCACAAAATTACAAGAAGGACTTAATTCCAAACCATTTTCATATACAAGCCTTGTGTCCAAGCAGCATCTTGGTAAATTTTTAGATCTAGTCTATATTATATTACAAAAAAAAAAGATTCTAAAGTAATGCTTTCACCCTCTTTTAAACAGAAATAATTGTTAAAGTGCAAAACAAGTGTCAGAGGTAGCATCATATATGTTTTTCCAATAATAATATTTTTCCAAGAATCAAATGAATGATTGATCTTCGGCTAAACAAGGCACAGAAAGCTTAAATATGGTGAACTTATTCTTCCTTTACATTACCATGCATATACTAGACATTTCTCTCATCTTGAATTACATAAATACTCTGCACATGTTTAATATTTCAGTCATCTCAAATACATTACCCTGCACATACTATAAATTTCTCTCATCTTGAATTACATTACCCTGCACATGCTAGACATTTCTGTCATCTCCAATACTTTACCCTGCACATACTATAAATTTCTCTCATCTCCAATTACATTACCCTGCACATACTATAAATTTATCTCATCTTGAATTACATTACCCTGCACATGCTTGACATTTTTTTTCATCTTGAATTACATAACCCTGCACATACTAGACATTTTTTTCATCTTGAATTACATTACCCTGCACATATTAGACATTTCTGTTATCTTGAATTGCATTACCCTGCACATATTAGACATTTCTGTCATCTTAATAACATAACCCTGCACATACTAGACATTTATGTCATCTCAAATACATTACCCTGCACATACTAGACATTTCTGTCATCTCAAATACATTACCCTGCACACATTTAATATTTCTGTCATCTCAATTACATTACCATGCACACACTAGACATTTCTGTCATCTTGAATTACATTACCCTACACATACTAGACATTTCTGTCATCTTGAATTACATTACCCTACACACACTAGACATTTCTGTCATCTTGAATTACATTACCCTACACATACTAGACATTTCTCTCATCTTGAATTACATAACCCTGCACATACTAGACATTTTTGTCATCATGAATTACATAACCCTGCACATACTAGACTTTTCTGTCATCTCAAATACATTACCCTGCACATACTAGACATTTCTTTCATCGTGAATTACATTACCCTGCACATACTAGACATTTCTGTCATCTCAAATACATTACCCTGCACACACTAAATATTTCTGTCATCTCAGTTACATTACCCTGCACACACTAGACATTTCTGTCATCTTGAATTACATTACCCTACACATACTAGACATTTCTGTCATCTTGAATTACATTACCCTACACATACTAGACATTTCTCTAATCTTAAATTACTGTGAAATCATTAATGTTCGTGGGGCATTAATGTTCGTGGTTTTCGTGGGTTAGGTGATCCACGAATTCAAGATCCCACGAAATATAAACCCTTTATTCACTTTTCCAATTGCCTTGTTACGTACATTCTCTAGTATATTATTTACAGAGGTCGCAGTATACAGTGTTAAAACCTGTCTCACTGTATAACTTACGATCATTATTTTGTTAATATATTATAACTGCCTTTAACAAATAATGAACCAAATCAATTAAATGTGTTTTATGCAGCAAATGACAGTTATAAGCACGTGTTTAAACGTGTGCTTTTAATGAAAATCTCCAAGTTTACAAGATGTGCGTGATGAGTGTCTGTACTCGATTTTTTTATTTAATGAAATAATTAATCGATTACTAGTACATTGAAGGTTACTAAGCACCGAACGTGACAATAAACGCACCTTTTCGGTGTTTTCACAGTTTGCAAAATTCTTAATTGGCATTAAATGGCTTCCCCTATCTGTATTTATGATCAGGGTACATCTTCTTTTAGGGGCCAGCGCGTGGATATTATGCAGACGATCTAGGACATCGCATCTTCGATTTTTTTTTTCAAAAATGAAAATCCACGAATTTAAGTACCCACGAAATTGTTTTTTTTCGGCAAACCACGAAATTTCATGCCCACGAACATTAATGATTTCACAGTACATAACCCTGCACATACTAGACATTTTTGTCATCATGAATTACATAACCCTGCACATACTAGACTTTTCTGTCATCTCAAATACATTACCCTGCACATACTAGAAAATTCTTTCATCTTGAATTACATTACCATGCACATACTAGATATTCTGTCATCTCAAATACATTACCCTGCACATACTAGACATTTCTTTCATCTTGAATTACATTACCCTGCACATACTAAACATTTCTTTCATCTTGAATAAGACTTCCCGAAAGTTGAAAAAAAGTGGCAGACATTAGGTCTGACAAGACATAAAAATCTGTCAGACCGAAAGAAAATCTGTCAGACCAAAACAAGAGGAACAAAAACGAAGTAATAACATTGCTTTATTCATCAATAGCAGCTTACTTCTAAATAAAGGCTTTATTGTATGTCTCTTATGAAAATCATCAGTCTGTTAAAATTCAAAAGTTCATCTGGATATTCAAAACACTCCTCATCAATAATGGGGTTAAAGTCCTGTTTGTCAGGAAGAGTGTTAAATCGCAATTTCAAGAGCCTAATGTAAGGACTTTCAAGCACACGATTTACAGAATCCTGTGTTATCTCAGTATCAGACACATGTGAAAATTCTGAGGCAAGGTCTTTTATATCCTGCTGGAATCCCTGCTCAAAAACTCTAAAGACTTTTTCAGTGTTGGACAAGGTGACAACCTCCTGTGATGCCAATGGTTCTGGTGTAGTCTGTTCGATTATATGGGCAGGCACATCTACTGATAATCTAGACTCTGCCTAAAAGTACAAAATTTATCATGGTCAGTGGATGTACAAATAAACTTTTATCAACATTTTTTTTCACAAATAAAATGCCTTTTACAACATGCCAAATATTTTATAACTGTGGTGAATTTTGATTAAACTTTGATAGCTTATATTATGGATTTGTTTTTTTGTACAGAATAAATCATTTTTTAAATTTTTAAAGGTAGAGCTATTTTTTAAAGATAGAAGTAACAATTGCGTGTCCATAGCCTTCTGTGGATGGAATGTTATATTTCTGGAGGTTTGAGTTTCACCATCATCATCGCAGGTTATTTATTACTTGCTTTTCTTTGTCAATAATGAGTCATTTCCTTTTTCTTTGCAATTTCACTAAAGAATTCTTTCATGACATTTCATTTTATACTCATTTTCCTTTCAGAGCATTCATCGATTGATAATATTCTCTTTATTTACCTAGCATTCGTAAAATGTAAGAGAAGCCATGTTGGATGCGCAAATGACTGACAGTATGTAACATGCGCGACCATTGGTTATTCTAAGGGCACTGTGCCGAAAGCAACCAATGAAAACACGTGTAACGTTTTCTTTGGCGCTCATGCTAAAACCCGGTCACCGGGAATGAAAAATAGCCGGACAGTCGGACCGATTTTTGTTCAGAAATCGTCGGACCTGATCAAAATTTGCCGGACATATCCGTCGGACCGACGGCTTTCGGGAAGTTTGTTGAATTACATTACCCTGCACATACTAGATATTTCTCTCATCTTGAATTACATTACCCTGCACATAGTAGACATTTTTGTCATCTCAATTACATTACCCTGCACATACAAGGCACTTCTCTCATCTCTAATTACATTACCCTGCACATACAAGACATTTCTGTCATCTCGAATACATTACCCTGCACATACTAGACATTTCTCTCATCTTAATTTACATTACCCTGCACATGTTAGACTTTTTTCTTATCTTTAATTACATTACCCTGCACATGCTTAACATTTCTCTCATCTCGAATACATTACCCTGCACATATAGGACATTTTTCTCATCTCAAATTACATTACCCTGGACATGTAAGACATTTCTCTCATCTTGAATTACATTACCCTGCACATATTAGACATTTCTCTCATTTCCATTTACATTACCCTGCACATGTAAGACAATTTTTCTCTCATGTTGAATTACATTACCCTGCACATGTTAGACATTTCTCTCTTATTGATTTACATTACCCTGCACTTGTTAGACATTTCTTTCATATTGATTTACATTACCCTGCACATGTTAGACATTTCTCTCTTATTGAATTGCATTACCCTGCACATGTTAGACATTTCTTTCATATTGATTTACATTACCCTGCACATGTTAGACATTTCTCTCTTATTGATTTACATTACCCTGCACATATTAGACTTTTCTCTCATATGTACTGAACATGTTGTACATGCCATTTGTTCTCCAGAAATGACAAGCTGTACATTGAGGACAGGCAAGGTCTGGGATTTTTTGCCATGTTATGCACATATTTATCATTGTTGGTTACTTCTATCTTGGCATGAAGAGTTCGCATTATTTAGAAGTATGTTGTTACAACTGTGTTTCATAACAATCAAGCTGTCAGCAATGGTGTACAGTGTTGATACCTTGCTTTATAATTACCATACTTGTTACCTTCCTGAATCAGGCATCAGTCAAGCTATTTCGGTCATTTTTGTTCCTTTTAAAAACATTGGACAAGTACTGAGGATGAAATGAAACTTTGGGAGCTGTTGTTGTTGCATATCCCCTTGATTTGCAGGAAAACAAGGAAAGAGACTGAATTCCTTTTTTGTCTACAGTAGTATTAAAGTAGAGTTGAGGTAAAGCGTGGGTTGTTGCCTGTACATTATGTCATAACTAGATGGTGAATTTATAAACTAGAAGTATCCTTTCAGGCATATAACATTAAGTAAAGTGTCATGTCTCATAAAAACAGTTCTGATAAAAAACAGTGGTGTGGTTGTCAAAAGTCATTAGTTAAATATGTATACCCATGCAGGCAATAAAAGCATTTAGTAGAATTATGTTTCTTTGATATATTTTTGTGGTATTTTTAACTACATGCCATGTCTAATAGAGAAATTAATGTCATTCTAGTTCTTTTTACAGGCAGGGTGTATGTTTTTGCTGTGCTATTGTTATTCTGAAGCTAAAACTATGTTTTAGGAAACACTATTAGCTATGTCTGTCAATTGGTTTGAGTGTCATCTGCTTGTCTGACATGAAAAAAGCTGGATGTTGATTCTAAAAAAAAAAAAATTTGCTGAAGATTATGCTTATTTGTTTTATCAAAATGTACTGGTACTGTATTTTAGTATTTTAGACATCAGAGAAAACTTTATAGAACAATAGCCAAGATTTTTCCAAGTCCAAAATCATGCTAAAATCTTTGATTTTTCATAAAGTTATGTGACTCTTTTACAACTCAGTTCAGTCCCAATACAGTGCTAAAGCTCCTCTGACAAATACAACTTTGCCCTAGAGCAGTGTTGTGTCTCTTTGATAAATACAACTTGAACCCGCTATAGACTGCTGTGCTTTGCCTCTCTTCAAAATACAACTTGGACCTAGAGCAGTGCTTTGCCTTGCATAGAAATACAGCTTGGCCCCTGTACATCGCTGTGCCTCTCTGTGACAACTTCGTCCCAGGACAGAGCTGTGCCATGCTTATAAAAACAAATTGCTCCTGCTTCATCGCTGTGCGTTTCTGATAAATACAACTTGGTCCCAGGACAGTGCTGTGCCTTGCTTATAAATACAAATTGTTCCTGCTTCATTGCTGTGTCTCTGATAAATACAACTTGGTCCAGGTACAGTGCTGTTCCTTGCTTATAAATCTGACTTGGTTACGGTACAGTGCTGTGATTTGCCTATCGATACAACTTGGTCCAGGTACAATGCCATGCTAATTATACAAATTTGACCTGGTAAAGTTCTGTGCTTTGCTTAAAGATACAACTTGATCACCCTTTAGTGCTGTGCCTCTTTGATAAATATAACTTCATCCTGAAACAGTGCCATGCTGCACAAAATACAACTTGGTCCCAGTACATCACTGTGTCTCTCTCATAAATACAACAGTGTCCAGGTATTACCACTGCTTGTCAACAAGAATGAAATGGTACACAAGAACCAGCCTGGTCAGTCCCCTCTACTATGCCATGTGGGCTGCTCTAGAGTGGCGAGCATCTGGCTTTTGCTGCTTGTTCTCTAAAAGTCAACTGCCACAAAAGGGCTGCTCTTTGCAGAACTAACATTTTGCTGATGTTCTAGGTAATGTAGCTCCAGGCATGTTACTAGTGCCTTCTTGTGGCACTTGTACTTTGGGCATTTAATGACATATTGCTATGATGCTGCGCACAGGTGTAAGTCATAACAAAAAAAAAACATTGTAGTATATCAATGACATACTTGAATCATCAGAAATTGTGTCTAACTTATTAATCGTGAAACCGATCTATAATTATTGATGTGTAGCATTAAATGATCTAACCCCCCTCAATAAGTTTTTAATAAAGTAATCAGCTATATTAATTCATAGCTTCACTGTCTGTCACACACCTGACATAATTGAAGTTTTTAATAGGAGCCCTAAGTAATTTTATGCATGTATGATTTATCAGAGGGGAGATCAATTTGTATCTAACCTCTTTTAAATTGTCCATGTCTAATGATGTAGACATGATTGTGACGTGACAGTAGCATGCAGTAGCTGTCATAATGGTGAACTATCACCCTGTGGCAAAACTAATATATTATTTAACTGTTTAATCTGATATGCATTAATGGGATACATTTTATTAAAAATGAAGTAGGGGAGCAAACTCTGCCAGGCCTAAATGACATGCTCTGTTGTAAAATTGTGTAATCAGGAGTAACTTCCCTTGGCTGATATATGTCTGCTGGCAACATGTACTCCAGTGTTAGTGACATGTTGTGTAAATTTTGTGCCATTTGAGAAATATAAAAAAGTTCCTATGCAACTGTCTCTTAGTTTTATGAACAACTCTAGCAGTCCTCTGTGACAAAGCAATGACAATGTTTGTACCAAACAGATGAAACATAGTTGAACATTTTTATCTCTGCCCTTTCATAGGTGCCTAGTTCGGGAGAGAAACTTGCAGATGTACATGGTTGTAAACAGAATAAGTGTAAAGTTGTTGTTGAATTTAACAGTTTTTCCAAAATTTCACTTTAAACTTACTTGTAGGCTGGCTGATACTAGATTAAATCACTTTCCACATGCTATTGTACATGTACGTCATACTGAACCTGTGATAGGGACATGTGCACATTAGTGGGTTTAGTTAGGGTGTGTGTGTGCACCTGGCACAAGCGCCCCCAAGTTGTTCAATTTTATCATTTTAATGTCATAAATGGAGAAAATATATGAATAGGTCACTCCAGAAGTCACCATTTCAGGCTAAAATGTAATATAATTATCATGTTGTTTTTTTAGGGGGCACAAATCCAATATTAATTGTGTCCCCAAAGTTGCGCCTTTTCTAATGCCAAATCCTGGATGCGCCCATGCATGTGTAAATTCTAATGACATTATAAGTATCTTCCATGGCCGAGAGTGTAAGATAGGTTCATCCCAACTCGAACATAGGGTGTTTTTGCGGAAACAAGGTTTACCGAATTTCCATGGAACACCCTGCGTGAGGGTTAGGATGAACCTGTCTTACACTCTCTTCCATGGTAGATGCTTTTTCTCCCTCTTTAGTTAAACAAATTGCAGTAAAAATGAATTTTTTCGCTGGAACTCTTTTGTGTGTAGTGAAAATAAATGTGTATATATATATATATATATATATATATATGTTATAATTTGTGGTTGTCATGGATATGCGCGCAGTGATTAATAGTAAAATAGTTCTATGAAAAGTTCTGAGGAAAGTGCAGCATTATTTATTGAATGGGGTGTGAAAACTTTTTTGATGGTGCCATTTAAAGTGAGAAATAATTCATTGGGATTTCAAATATTGCCACAAGACCAAGGTTTCCATGATGCTACAGATGACATTCTTCAACAAGGGAGGTGATTGTGTGATGACAATAGAAAAGGAGTTCCATAAGGGTTCTTGTTTTATCTTTGCCCGTGGGCAAGATTATAAGTATCTTCCATGGCCGAGAGTGTAAGATAGGTTTATTCCGACCCGAGCGTAGGGTGTTTTGCGGAAACAAGGTTTACCAAGTTCCCGCAAAACACCATGCGCGAGGGTCGGGATGAACCTATCTTACACGAGCGGCTATGGTAGATGCTTTTTCTCCCACCTCAGTTAAACAAAATTAAGCAAAAATGTATTTTTTTGCTGGAACTCTTTTGTGCTTAGTGAAAATAATTGCGTAAGGATATGCGACAATTCGTGGTTGTCATGGATATTCGCGCAGTGATTTAGAGTATGTAAATGGTCTGATCGGTCTTAAATAGTTCTAAGAAGAGAAAAGCATTATTTCTTGAAAGGTGTGTGAAAACTGTTTTCTGGTGACATTTGAAGCGAGAAATAATTAACTAGCGTTCTAAATATTGCCACAAGACAAGGTTTCCATGATGCGCTACAGACGACAGTCTTCAACAAGGGAGGTAATTACAATGTGGTGACCATAAAAAGAAGTTCCATACGGGCATTTTATCTTCGCCCGTGGGCAAGATAAGTATTTCTAGCATGGTTAAATTAATTGATCTACTTATCTGAGGTGGGAGAAAAGAATTTCTAGCATGGTAAAATTTTAGATCTACTTATCTGAGGGGGGGAGAAAAAAGTATCTCACATACCTGTACTCTCAGACGATATGAATAACAACCATTCATTTAATACACAATTTACAATTGGTCTGCTACCTAAATTGCCAATTTTTGATGTCATTATCTTTCAAAATTTGTTAGGAAAATAATGATCTTTTTAGAGACAGGGTGGGTTACCATTAGGGTAAGACCAGGTTAGGGTTTTGGTTGGGATTAGGATTATAATACAGGAATACAAATACTGGAGGACAAATTGTAAAAAAGCTCCCATAATTTTCGTTATAATGGCTATGTTGATTTGTATTAAGAACGCTTTAATGATAACAGAAGTAATTACCATTTATCATTTTGAAAGTCAAACTTTGCAAAGAGATGTTATCAAATAATGATGGTTAAGATGGTTATCTTTGATATCAAGATTTGAGATTTCACAAGGGCAAATAACAATATGCATTTAGAGTGTAATATGATAAGAGTTATTTCCCTTAATAATGAATGGGATTTTTCAATCAAATAGCTGTCTCTGCTGTTGTTTATTTATTATCTTTGTCATAGAAATCAGTGCATGGTGTTTTTCTTTTAAACAATATGCCAACCAAGTTTTGTAAAATAATTTTCCCATTTGGCATGGGGCACATGTAGAGCGTTCAGTGGTGTAGCTAAATATAGGCCTTGTAGGCCTGGGCCTACAACTTTTTTTGGAAAATGACAGAATTTAATAACCCCAAAATTCAATAAAAACTAATAGCTACTCACAATTTGAACAACTCAAATTTTGTTTTATTTTAAACAAAGCAAACTTGGTGTTTATTTAAACTGTGTGCAGAGTGTACTGCTTGATTGTATTGTAATCTTTGCAAATACAGTTAAGTGTGTGTAATGTGCATATATATAAAAGTCCTCAAACTCACATAGAATTATCGGGCCTACAAGTTTTTTAGGCCTTAGCTACGCCCATGGCTTTAGGCCTTATCTACGCCCATGGCTTTAGGCCTTAGCTACGCCCATGGCTTTAGGCCTTAGCTATGCCCATGGCTTTAGGCCTTAGCTACGCCCATGGCTTTAAAGCAACTTGTTAACAGATGAAAAAGTCACCAACCAAAATTCAAATGACCATTTTTATGTTTAGTATTATTGTTGGCCTTAAAATTACTCTACTAATTTAAAAATGTATTCCATATCACGCCAATTTTTTGTTGCACACACAGTATTACTATCAGGACTTCTAAAAACTGACAATTTGCCGATTGGACCAATTTTGACCTTGTTCAGTATCAGAAAATGCCTTAAAAATTGGTAAATTTGTTAATTTTATTTTCAATTTCAGTCCAAAACCGTTAAGTCAGTAAAAAGCGTAGAAATTGTGATAGTTATACACAAACAGTGTTTGTCGTTTACACATCCTCAAATACCAGACATTTTTGAGGAAGATATGTGGGATAACTTCTGTGGTTACGGTCTGTGTTAATTGACTTCGTTGTTTTTATTTAATCAAAGATATGTCGAATTCCCAACTTTTTCTCAAGTAAACAATTGTCACACTTTTGTAATGAAGATTTTCATGAAAGGATGTCATTGTAAATGGCCAAAGCAATACAATACCAAATAAATAAACCTTGTCCCACCCTATTTCTATAGGATATCAACAGCGACATGCTTGATTAACTGCAGAGACTGACCACTGAGTGCGCTGCTTACGTCATTTTTAATAAAATATTCTGAATAATGAATTGATCATCTGACCACTTTTCACCTGGTATCAGTCCAAGGAAGAAAGATTATCTCAGCATTCCCTGTGAGGAACGAGGCAGAAAATTGATAAGAATCTCATTTAAAATAAAAAAAAAAAAAAAATGCATATATTTCATATCTGCCTGAACAATATAAATGAAAGCAATATATATATGATTTGATATAAGAAATAACATAGCATGTAATGCTATCTTTAAATGTTACTATACATTATAGTTAACTTCCGTTTAAAGCTGCACTCTCACAGATTAACCATTTTTACAACTTTTTTATTTTTTGTCTTGGAAGGGGCAAATTAGATATAATAGATATCTGCAAACCAATGATATAAGACTGCAGACAAAAAATCAGATTGTAGATTTTCATATTTCCGTTCGAAAATTAATGTTTTATGGCTTAAACCGTTACTAACAGTTTAAGAAAAATGCATAAAACATCAATTTTTTAACTTAAATATAAACATCTGCGATCTATTTTTGTCAGCAGTCTTGTATAACTGGTTTCCATGGATTTTCGCAAAAATTGGCTTGTTCCAAGAGAAAAAATAAAAAAGTTGTCAAAAAGTTCAATCTTTGAGAGTGCAGCTTTAACAATATGGTTTAAAAAGCTTAGGTTTGTTTGAATTTAACTGTTCCAATTCACTCTCTAACTTCCTTATCTTGAGTACGAGCACTTGATTTTTAAGTTTTAGATTGTTCATTTTTAGCTCGACTATTCGAAGAATAAGGAGAGCTATACTACTCACCCAAGCGTCGGCGTCGGCATCTGCGTCGGCGTCACCCCTTGGTTAAAGTTTTGCGTGCAAGCAAGGTTATATCTCAGCAACTACTTGAGGTATTGCATTGAGACTTCATACAATGGTACTCAACCATCCAACCTACTTAATTAAACTAGTTAGATAACTCTAGTTTGCATTTAATGCAAATAATAGGCCTTATTTATTTGACTTAGAAATTCTGGTCAAGGCTTTGTGTGCAAGCACACATAGGTTAATATCTCAGCAACTGCTTGAGGTATTGCATTGAGACTTGATAGAATGATACTCAACCACCCAACCTACTTAATTTACCAAGTTAGATAACTCTAGTTTGCATTTAATGCAAATAATGGCCCTTTATTATTCGTCTCAGAAATTCTGGTTAAGGTTTTGCATGTAAGCACACAAAGGTTAATATCTCAGCAACTAAAGGATGAATTGCATTGAGACTTTATAAAATGGTACTCAACCATCCAATCTACTTAAATAATAAAGTAAGATAACTATTTTGCATTAAATTCAAATAATGGCCCCTTTTTTATTCAACATAGAAATTCTGGTTAAGGTTTTGCATGTAACCACTTTTAAGTCAATGCTTCAGCAAATACATCATGTATTGCATTGAAACTTTACACACAGGCTCCCAACCATTTAACCTTCTTATTTAATCAAGTAAGATAACTCTATCTTTCATATTATATAATTATTGCCCCTTTATTATGTGACTTAGACATTCTGGTTAAGGTCTTGCATGTTAGCACACATAGGATAATATCTCAGCAACTACTTGATGTATTGCATTGAGACTTTATACAATGGTATTCAACCACCCAACCTAATTGAATAATCAAGCTAGATATCTGTGTTTTGCAAATAATGGCCCTTTATTATTACACTTAAAAAAATCTTGTTAAAATTTTGCATGTAACCACATTTATGGTAATATCTCTGCACATCATGTATTGCATTGAAATCTAATCTAACAGTGATCCATGCATGTTTCGCCAAAACTTTTCAATCCTTACACTGAAAAGTGGCGGAATAGTCGAGCGCGCTGTCTCTGTGACAGCTCTTGTTATTTCATCTTCTTTAAAGGCCAGGCTTTTCAGGAATTCCTGATTCGACCCTGTGTCCTTTGTCTTATTTTTGAATGTTGGTGAATGTCATCCGTGGATGTCTGGGCAGAAGTAGTAGATATCTGTGGAGCAATGGATCTGCAGCAATCCGTCAATTCTGCATTTCATTGTTGTCGTCAAGAGTCTGAAAATTTCTGCATTAAATATATATAAAGTATTATATCATACATACATTCCTACATACACACTCGCGCACATAGACACGCACACTCACATGACACACAAACATCCACATACACACAAACACACGCACACACACACACACACTCACATAACACGCAAACATCCACATACACATACACACACACACTCGCTCACATGACACACAAACATCCACATATGCACAAACACACACACACACACATAACAGGCAAACATCCACACACTCACACACTCACTCACATGACACACAAACATCTACATATGCACAAACACACACACACACACACACATAACAGGCAAACATCCACACACTCACACACTCACTCACATGACACACAAACATCCACATATGCACAAACACACACACACACACACATAACAGGCAAACATCCACATATGCACAAACACACACACATAACACGCAAACATCCACATATGCACAAACACACACACACACACATAACACGCAAACATCTACATATGCACACACACACACGCACACACACACATAACACGCAAACATCCACATATGCACAAACACACACACACACACATAACACGCAAACATCCACATATGCACAAACACACACACACACACATAACAGGCAAACATCCACATATGCACAAACACACACACACACACATAACACGCAAACATCTACATATGCACACACACACACGCACACACACACACGCTCATGCACAAAAAGAAATGCACACTCACACACGCACTCAAACACACACACACTTACGTAACACACAAACATCCACATACACACAAATGCACACTCACACATGCATGCAAACATACAGGCGTTTGTGTGTGTATGTGTATAATAGCGGAAACCTTAACATATGATTTCAATGTATGCATAAAAATCATACCTGATCTTGATTGATTTCTGTATCATCGTCATAGGGTTGGCCAATCTGTCCCTGCATCACACCTTTGTTCTGGAAGTAACAGGCGCTAATGGGGTGACCTATTCACATTAATATTGGCAAACATCGCTTTCCGCTGACTTGCAAAGCTTCGATTTCGAAGTCATTTTCAAGTTCTTCCAAAAGTTTGTCAGTTGCTTTATAGTGCCTGGAAAAACACCATGCCTAAAATTTGTACATACATTGCAATTAATCATATTACCTGTAATAGGCTGCAAAATTTAACTCAAGCAATGATGAATGGGTTTGACACGTGCTGTAATAGAAGTAAAAGCATGGTTTATGAATTATTATTAAAATCCTTTAAATATAGGATTTGAATGGATTCATAATTTAACGTTGGGGGGTATTTCCGTAGGGTAGAAGCATACAGTTTCGAAGGTACATACATAATATATGTGAAATACATTTTTATCAACAAGGCAAGTAAACTTCTGTGTAAAAAATCCTGATTGATTTAGCTAACTTTTGCCAGATTTGTATGGAGCTAGGCATGACTTGCCACGAACACTGGTACCAAATGGTTTGAGGAGCACACCCATCCATTTATGTTTACAACATATACACTGACAAGCATTTCATTGTCAACATCATCAACATAAGTATTTTATTTCAGTACCTGTCAAAAGATATCAAATGGAATACGTTTTTAGCTCTACTGGCCAATGGCCAGAAGAGCTTATAGGATGGTAATGTGTACGTAGTACATGTGTCCGTGCGTCTGTAAACAACTCATGTTAACAAGATACAGCCTTCAGTTTTGATTGTGTCTTGATGAAACCTAAACAGTATCTACATATCCATTAGAGCTCAGTTCCTTTCGAAAACCAGCCAGATCCGTCCATGCATGCCTAGATTATGGGCCTTGATAGTATAAAAATCATGTAAACAATTGCTCGTTAACACGATACAGCCTTCAGTTTTGATTGTATCTCGATGAAACTTGTACAGTATCTACATATCCATAAGAGCTTGGTTCCTTTTGAAAACCAGCCAGATCTGCCCATGCATGCCTAGATTATGGGCCTTGATAGTACAAAAAAATCAGTTTGTCAGTAAACAATTGCTCGTTAACACCATACAGCCTTCAGTTTTGATTGTATCTTGATAAAACTTGTAGAGTATCTACATATCCATAACAGCTCAGTTCCATTTGAAAACAAGCCAGATCCGCCCATGGATGCCTAGATTATGGGCCTTGATAGTATAAAAAAATCAGTGTGTCAGTAAACAATTCGTCTTTAACAAGATACAGCTTTCAGTTTTGATTGTATCTTGATGAAACCTGAACAGTATCTACATATCCATTAGAGTTCGGTTCCTTTCGAAAACCAGCCAGATCCGCCCATGCATGCCTAGATTATGGGCCTTGATAAGATAAAAGAACATGTAAACAATTGCTCTTTAACACGATACAGCCTTCAGTTTTGATTGTATCTAGATGAAACTTGTACAGTATCTACATATCCATAAGAGCTCGGTTCCATTTGAAAACCAGCCAGATCCGCCCATGCATGCCTACCATGCAGGCCTAGATTATGGGCCTTGATAGTATAAAAAAATCAGTGTGTCAGTAAACAATTGCTCGTTAACATAAAACAGCCTTCAGTTTTGATTGTATCTCGATGAAACTTGTACAGTATCTACATATCCATAAGAGCTCGGTTCCTTTTGAAAATCAGCCAGATCCGCCCATGCATGCCTAGATTTTGGGCCTTGATAGTACAAAAAATCAGTATGTCAGTAAACAATTGCTCGTGAACACGATACAGCCTTCAGTTTTGATTGTATCTTGATGAAACTTGTACAGTATTTGGATATCCATTAGAGCTGGGTTCCTTTGAAAACCAGCTAGATCTGCCCATGCATGCCTAGATTATGGGCCTTGAAATGATTGATAGTATAAAAAAATGCTATTGTGTAATAAATGCTTGCGACCATGATACAGTCTTCAGTTTTTAGTATTCAGATACCCATAAGGGGTTGGTTCTTTTCGAAAACAGTGATGTTGACAACACAAACCCAGCCAGTAGAGCATAGGCCCTTTTGGGCCTCTTGTTTTGTATTGAAAGGTTAATATAAGTGAATTTTCTGGTTTATTTTATCGAATCTAAAGTTATACTTTAGCGTGCATTAAAATCTGTTGTAACCTGCGTCTTACCCTCTTCTTTTTTACAGCATCTGTTTTTTTGTTAATTCTCTTTACACTTTTGATTTTCATCGGCGAATTCTAAAATTACTTTTTCTCAAATGGAGAGATATGTTTACCTTTCCGCTCCATATCAATAGAAAACCTGTCATGTATCCAGATACCACTAATGATACCATTTACCCGTGCAATGTGACGTGCATTGTGACGCTTTTAAGATTAAATGCTTTGATGAACATGAACCAATGTAAATCTTGGATTTATAAATCTTGGAACAAAGGCAGTGCAAATAATTCCAGATTACAAGTTACGCTCGAATAATAATTTGTGAGTTTACAGACCTCGATTTACCCAGAGTTACAAAGTCGCTGTTCAAAAAATACCTGGCCATTACTGTCGCGGAAGCAGTGGTCACATGACTTGTTGACCATTGTGTTATCTCTATATGGGACAAAGAGGGTTTGATCAAGTGGAATGTTTTGCATGACGGATGAAAGGCAGTTTGGATCTTTGTTTCGTTGGAAGCCAATCAAGCATGGAAAATGATTGCTGGGAAAGGATATTTTTTTTATGATTTTTTATGCTGATCTGTAACCATGCAGCATTTAATCTCTAGTATTCCTATTTTTTTAGACGAAGTGTATAACCTTATGGCTTTATCTGTCAGTCTGTGAGCACTGTGTGGCAAATCTTTGTAACAAAGTGTGATCTAGCACTGTGTGGCAAATCTTTGTAACAAAGAGTGATCTAGCATTGTGTGGCAAATCTTGTAACAAAGAGTGATCTAGCACTGTGTGGCAAATCTTTGTAACAAAGAGTGATCTATAAGCACTGTTTGGCAAATCTTTGTAACAAAAAGTGATCTAGCACTGTGTGGGAAATCTTTGTAACAAAGAGTGATCTATAAGCACTGTTTGGCAAATCTTTGTAACAAAGAGTGATCTAGCACTGTGTGGCAAATCTTTGTAACAAAGAGTGATCTAGCACTGTGTGGCAAATCTTTGTAGAAAAGAGTGATCTAGCACTGTGTGGCATATCTTTGTAACAAAGAGTGATCTAGCACTGTGTGGCATATCTTTGTAACAAAGAGTGATCTAGCACTGTGTGGCATATCTTTGTAACAAAGAGTGATCTAGCACTGTGTGGCATATCTTTGTAACAAAGAGTGATCTAGCATTGTGTGGCATATCTTTGTAACAAAGAGTGATCTAGCACTGTGTGGCAAATCTTTGTAACACAGAGTGATCTATAAGCACTGTGTGGCAAATCTTTGTAACATAGAGTGATCTAGCTTTGATTCTCATCCAATATTTCATGGAGCCTGTTGATGATATTTTATACACCAGAGTCTCATTTTTTGACAGTTTCCCCTAAATTGTTTATAAAGCTTTGTTATAAAGTGGAGATGAATAACCATTTTATGACTTAACAGAACTTTCAAATCCCATTAGATAATTCCTGCAATTCCTACTACACTAAGAACAAATTACACAACCAGCCAAGATGTTTTCAAGGTCATGGTCATACTTATTGAGAGATCAAAAGTCATGTAACCATTTATTGTGCCTACTCTGGTACAATCATTATTGGACAAAAACATAATAAGTGTAGAACACATGTTCAACCACATTTTCAAGGCAACACATAGAGATCAAAGGTCAGGGTTTGCCATTGATTCATAGTTTCACCAGCTAGTCACCACCTGCAAAGAACAAGTAAACCACCATCAGACACCATGTTTCCCTTCAATGTATGTATAAAGTAAAGGTCAGACTTACAGATCAAAATATTGTAAATTATATTTATACAGTCGAAACTCATTATGTCGACTTTGTCGGGACCTAGGGAATAAAGTCGAGATAACAAACATTCGACACATCCGAATTACAAAAAAAAAATCACCAATCCCAACACATATGAGTTTGATATATGTCCGACATCCGACTTCTGCAACTGAACGGTGTCTTGTAAAAAAAAAAAAATATTTGTTCCAAATTTATTTAATTTACGTTTATTGAGTACACAAATCAGATATGAAACTACAATTAAATACACTTGTATATTGTAAGAAAACGGTAAAGCACATATGACAACAACTTAAAATAGCACATTTAATATGCCCGTTGGTTTTCTACTAGCAGTATAGAAAAATTACTTCGTCACATAATTTTCAATGTTGTCGATTTTTCCGATGATGTCATCGTCGACGTAAATTGTGTGTTTCAATGTATAGCTTGATCAACAAAAGACTCTTTAATCAAAAACGTAAACAAACAACTTTAATTTAAATCACACTTTCCAATTTACCTCCAGTTATGACAGTTTGTTATTTTGACAGGCAAGGTAATTTAGCAACATGCCCCAAACTTTCATAACAATTTTCACACGTACAACTCGATCTACAGTTCGACATAAGGGACACGGAAAATGTGTAAAATTCGACCACTGGGACTGAAAAAGGAGGTCGACATTGCGAAAAAATTCGAGATAGATAAATCGACAAAAGCAGATTTATTTTATATAGATTAAGAAGGAATAAATTCGGGACCGGAGAAAAAAGTGAAATAACCAGAAAGTCGAGATATCCGACTTAGACATAGCGAATTTGGACTGTATATATAAAAAAAAAAAATTACACAGTCCAAACTCGCTATGTCGACATTGGATATGTCGATTTTCCGGTTGTGTCAAACTTTTTCCCCGGTCCCGTATTTATTCCATCTTATTCTATATAAAATGCTTCTGCTTATGTCAATTTTTCTATCTTGATTTTTTCGCTTTGTCGACCAAACCCTATTTCAGTCCCTGGGGTTGAATTTCACACACTTTCTTTGTTCTTTATGTCGGAACTGTAGATCGATTTGTAGGTGCAAAAAAGTCATGACGGCATGTCACTTAATTACTGTGCTTATAAAATTACAAACTGTCATAATGGGAGGATAATGGTAAGTGTGAATAATTAATGTTGTTTGTTTATGTTTTTGATTAAAGAGGCATTTATTGCTCAAGCTCGTGTTTATTGTACTTGAAAGCACAAGGACACAAATGACATCATGGGGAAATTCGACAACATTGAAAGTTATGTAACAAAGAAATTTCTCTACACTGCATGTAGAAAACAAACAGGCATAAAATCCTTTTTCAAACCAATTTAAATGAATCCTGTATTTTAATTATTCTGTGTATAATAGTGCTTGAATGTATTTTTTTGAGAATGTGCTATATTAATTGCTGTGTATTATATCACGAATCAGGAATGTTATGTGAATGTTCTATTTTATCAAAGTTATTGTCATATGTGCTATATCGTTTTTTACCATGTACAAATGTATGTGATTATTTTATATCTGTGTTTGTGTAATTCATAAACTTGAATTAAATAAATTTGACACAAATAATTCATTTTATTTTTATACGCCCATCTTACGATGGCCGTATTATGGGAACACGGCGGGCGGCGGGCGGGCGGGGATCTCCACAATGTTGTCCGCTCTCTAACTTGAACATTTCTCATCCAATTTCCACCAAACTTCATGAAAGTGTTTGTTGGTGAAATATCTAGGTCAAGTTCGATAACCAGCCAAATCGCTCTAGGCACTCCAGAGTTATGGCCCCCTGAATTTGTCAAAATTGGCCATTTTAGCTTTGTCCGCTCTCTAACTTGATCATTTCTCATCCAATTTCCACCAAACGTCATGAAAGTGTTTGTTGGTGAAATATCTCGGTCAAGTTCAATAACCAGCCAAATCGCTTTAGGCACTCCAGAGTTATGGCCCCCTGAATTTGTCAAAATTGTCCATTTTAGCTTTGTCCGCTCTCTAACTTGAACATTTCTCATCCAATTTCCACCAAACTTCATGAAAGTGTTTATTGGTGAAATATCTAGGTCAAGTTCGATAACCAGCCTAATCGCTTTAGGCACTCCAGAGTTATGGCCCCCTGAATTTATCAAAATTGGCCATTTTAGCTTTGTCTACTCTCAAACTTGAACAGTTTTTATCCGAATTTCACCAAACTTGCTACTATAAATGTTTGTTGGTATATATTCTTGGCAAAGATCTATAACCAGCCAGGCTCTTCAGGATTATGGCCCTTGAATTGGTCAAAATTTGCCATTTTTGCTTTGTCCACTGTCTAATTTGAACAGTATATTTGTTAGACATTTTAGCACCTTTTGACTCGAAACCCTCGAATTAAAATAAAAAATTTCTACTGTTAATGCCATATTGTGCCAAATCATTTGCTTCTTGAAAAGCTTGCTTCTCAAAGGGCCAATGTGACAGTAAGTTGTCTTAGAATCCAAGAAATTATTGATGGGGGTATTTTGTGAGTGTCACTCTTGTTCAATAATAAGTTTGCTTTTTCATAACGGTCACAAGACCGTTTCACAACGATCACAAGACTGTTCAATTGCGGATGTAAACATCGGATATAAATCGGACTGAAATGTATTGGGATTGGTGATAGTTTTTGTAATTCGGAGTGTCGAATGTTCATTAACTCGACTTTTTTTCCTAGGGTCTGACGAACTCAACATAACCAGGGGTGACCTAGGCATACTCCAGTAAGCCCAGGCGTACAAATGAATTAAGGTTTCTGTGAAATGGCCAGTAAAAAGACCCACGTCGGGGGATATTGGCCCCGCTCAAACCCCATATATCATATTGCGACCAGAATAAAGAAATACATTTACACTTTTAACTACGCTTAAGTGTACGGGCGTACTTTTAAAAAGGCTTCAGGTACGCCCCTGATAACAAGTTTCGACTGTATTACATAGTGTAAGATTCCAGGCAAGCCCTTGTCAACAGCTGTAGATGCTGGGCTCTTTTAGTTCTTTTTAGTGTCATATCTCAGTGTCATAATCAAAACAATGTACTTGAAATTAATTGTTTGAATGAGAAATTATCATCCTTTACACAATTGTATATTGGGTTTGCCAGCCCAACTTCCAACTTTCTGTTGATAAAATTGATGCTGACATGTGCAAAAAAGCAGGTACTGTTAATACAGCCCTTATATAAGCACTCATTGATTCCTTCCCTACTTAAACAACCCTTGACCTGGATGTTCAAGCCCCCACAGATGTAGCTTAGAGAGGCGAGCCATTAACAACATCCAGTGTGAGCCAATTACCACCAGGTCCCTGTCTACACTCACTCCATCACTTGACGAGGCTTTGTTATTGGAGATGGAGTGAAGGACTCTTTAGGATTCACTTATTTCACTTACTAACAACAATTACCATGTTTGGGTATAAATATGTCACTATATACAAATAGTGCTTTGTTAGCGTAGGAGTCTTATAAGACTTAGATTCAAGAGGAATGAATAATGTATGAAGGACATCAAAACATGAATACTGATTTTGCTTCAGCAAAATGTTCAACCTGGTATTTGGGTGTTTAAAATATGTAAAATTAGTAACATTTAAGTATTTTACAAAGAATATATTCCCATTTTGCATTTATCAGGACCAAATTTTAATAGTCACCCAGCATGGTGAATAATTTAACAACTGTAAAATAGATGCAAGTGGATTTTTCAGATTGAGTGATGCAATTGATTCTAGCAGTGCCGTTGATTTTTCTTTGGCTTGAAGTATTGTTTTCTGCGCTTAAACATTTCTAAATACTTTTTTCAAAATAATTTTGGATACCCAGAAATTCATGTAATTATTTCACCATTCTATTCCGCAAATGATAAACTTTTTTAACTATGTTAATAACATTACATGAAGCTTGTTCCAAGTGGTTTCATGGGAACGATGAGAATTGATGTATGTATAATGACTGCTCCCTGGTGTGTGAATCACAGCTTCCTGGAGTGTGAACCCCTGGGGTCGTCTTCCTTCATTGCCCTCCTAACCTCCCACCCTGGCCCTGGTAAACCCATCTGCTTCACAAATACACCATCGCTTTCTCAACGTCTCCCCTTACATGTGTAGTTATATCTACAGATTAATTATCCCTTGTGAAATACTGTACAAGACTAGTCAGTTTATGAATCTTTTCATCAAAGGCATGTCATAACAGTTTTAGTTTTTTCCCAGGCAATGGTTTTACAATTGGCTCCATAGCATGTTTGTTGGTATATTGACAGCCTGAAAGGCAATTAAAGCTGCCTGTTTGAGGCTGCAACGCTAAACATTAGACAAGTGACAGTCTGCTACAGAATGTGCCAGTGTGACAGGGAAGTAGTTACAAGTGCTGTATAAACATTCTGACACCCACTCTCCCCATCACATCCTGGTGCAGTGTCGGTCAAGCTCTTTGCTGTTCTTGCAGAATGCTTGAGAATTACCTTTTTCCGCTGTATGTTAAGGGCTTTGGGAAATACATATACATGTATATGTTGTAATGCCATGGTAACATCTACATCAGGGAGTCAGAGAGAATGAATAGGTTGACTTCCATTGGGACTTAATTCATGAATCTTTTTTGTTAAGAAGGGGTCATGTTGGTCTCTGCAGTAATTTTGCTTTATAAGCAAAATATGTATGGTAAGGTAATTATTCAGTCCTTGCATGATTGGCGGTATAGCAGATGACAGATGGCAGAAACAGTTGATTTTGGTGCAATTTTCTTCCCTTTTTTATTCAAACTCAAGGTGGTTTTTTTTGGATAAAATCGGGATGCACGGCTGCTTCACCTTATTATGAACATTGTGCTGTAACCAATCATGAACAAACAGTGCTGCAGTGTAGCATAATAAGACAGAGTTTCACTCATACTATATCTTAGCAAGATTTTGTTTGAACTTTGGAAATGGAAAAGGTAATGATGGTATATCAAATGTTATATCGGACTCGTTGGTTATCTTTTAATGAAAATCAGAATATTACACCAAAGCTTGTGAAACCACATCCATTATAACTTATCTTTCATCCTAAAGTCAAAATCTTAGTTAAACATTGTGACATATTGATGTAATTAAGTCAAAGACGTTGCTTGGGTGATCACAGAACAGAGATTTATACATGTATCTCATATCATGAGATTTTTCTTTTCCATTTTTCTTTTATTCTTATATTCATTCATTATATTTATTTCAGTCAGTTTAATATTTTACTTTTATCTGGAAGATACTGATACCAATGATTATTTAATAATTAATTTTGCACCGCAATAATGGCCATTATATGAACTGAAGTGTTGTCTGATACATCACCAGGCATTTTAAGTACAGAATGAAACAATTGTAGGTGATAGATTTCTAGTGATTTTAATTTCTGCAAGTGTTCATGACTCATCCAGATAATTATTTTAATGAAATACAACAAAGAGAATTATGATATGTTATGTATCCTTCTGAGAGATGAGTTTTCCAAGGCCTCCCGGGATTCTGATGCCATGAAACACAGACTGTGCACAGTGCCATTGAAAGTCGCTGAGGTGTTACGATAAAGCACCTTCATCATCGATTATGTAACACTCAATTCAAAACCCTTTCTGAAGCTAATCAAGCAAAGCATTAATAGTTTGCATGTTTTATGTCTGATCATTTTCTTGTCAGTAGGATGATAGCAGATCTTCAATCCCTGATGGTGCAGGAAAAGTGGTGCTGGTACTGTGAGTCATGACTTTATGTCAATAATTCTGCAACATGGTGAATGCTCCTTCATTTGCCATTCTTGTTCTGTGTGTTAGAAGCTAGATGGTCAACAGACATGATATCAATAACAAAGAAATGTATCAGACTATTTCATAGATTTTAATCGGCTTGAATTCAAGTTGGTCAAATATTTAAGCTTCCTTTATGTCATAAGCTGTGTAACAGTCATTAAAGATAATTTACTTAAACAAGTAAGTTAGTATAGTCAGACAGTGAATTTGAATTGAAAAGTCAACTTGAAACAACAAAAGGTCATTATTGGGGGTTTATCAGTCATGATCTTGAATGGTTTTAGGGCTTTATTGTCCAGTATTTACATAAGATATAGCAGACTGACCAGGCTGGAGTATTGGTTTGCACCTGCTGACCCCTACAACAAATGCCTGATGGGGACCTGCATAGTTATCTTCCCTTGACCATTGGCTCATCTCTATGTTCCAGTCACCACTGGCATTTTGTTCAAGTTTAACTAAAATAAAGGCAGTCCAGTCTTTCAATTGGAATTTAAAAACTTTTTAACTGCTCAATTAATTACAGGTAAAACATCTTTATTTTTAACAAACCAATTTGAAATAGCAAACATCATTGCCGATTAATATGCTTGATCTAAATACCTCTAAATTTATCATGGAAGAGATTTTGGAAGTCATGAACTTTATTTTCCCAGCTCAGGGAATAAATCTTAGCATTCATCCAGTTGACAGTTTTATTGTGAGTTAACAGGGTTGGATTTAGTAACAGGCTAATATAGCCCTTGGATGGGGCTCAGATAATGGGTGTTTAATGCCCAGTGGTCACCCAAGGTGTTGCAATGTTAATGATCAGTCCCAGTAGCTGAAACTGACCTGACTGCTTCTAAGCTCTTGAAAAGGGTGCTTTGTAGGTGGTTTAAACTTGCAATGTTGCAAAAAAAAAAAACAGGAGAAAACTACTGTCAGCGAGTAGCAGGTGGGGTTATTCTAATTGTGCTGAAATATTGCACTAACAAGCATGATGTCCTTGTATTGGCTTTAAAAAAGAAACACCCTTGTGCATGATTGTAGTAGATCAAGGTAGGCAGCATCTGGGATTGGGGATTATAACAAAATTCATGCAATAATAGTTGTCATGAAGACAAAAATCTAAACAAAGTTAATGGTATTTATTTTACAGACAAAAACATTTATATAAACATTCTTTCTGCCTCCAACTTACTAAATTACAACTTCTGCAGTTTTTTAAGAATAAGATGAATATCAGATTTATTTCAAAGTTTTTAATTATTTTCGCCCCAGCATGCGTCCAGGATGCAGATTTTGTGGATTACTTATGATGGGATTATGTAGGCAGTTTTTCTAAAACATCCGAACAATTATGTCAATAGGGGCTTTCCTTAATCATGGTTCGAGTTATGTATTTTACAGACATCCGGCTTTGTGGACGACACAGTCATTAAGATCAAAATCTTAAATACTTCTACAAAAACTTCAAAAATCAGCCCAAGGATGTGCCCAGTTATCTCCATTCACTGATTCAAAATTACGATTTCATGGTCAGTTTGTCACATCATTCCATGAAATTGTAATTAGCTGACCAGTGTCCATCAGATTGGTGATGTCTTTGAAACTGACCAGTGTACAAGTCAGACTGACCCTACCTCCTTGACCAGTAGTGACCAGCAGTTATGAGCCAGTATCAGTTGGGAATGGGCGGCTGTCAGACTTAAAGCGGTCAACTACTCAGCTACCCTTTGATACTATTAGTAAGGTAAACAGTGGCCGTAGTTGTACAAATATTGATAGTGTAGGTGACACATGTGTGGCAAGATGAGGTAATTCTGGATGCTGGAGTGACTGGTTTCAATACATCTCTGATCAATGCATTTCACTCCTGTCACCTGAGGTGTTAACACCTTCATCTTCAAGCACCAGCATTGTTTGTTATATGTAATGATTTGTAACAATAAATGTTCATATAAATAGCTATTGTTATTTTGTAAAACTGTTAATTTTATGAGATGAGTCATCAACTGGTCCTGTTCAAGGACATTTGCATATTTCAGCTCCTGAATGAATGCAAGCATGAGCCATTTGTCTTGCATCTTTCTAATCACATTTCATGCTGTAAGTCAGCTATCAGTTTCTCTGAAATTCTCATTGATATGGTTTCACTATTGCCATGAGGGGAGTCCATGTCCACTGCCCACAGCAAGGACAATGTTACACATTTCTTCATTTCTCAAACAATTACATCTGGTAAAATTGTATATTTCTGATGAGGAGAACAGGATTGGGTTATTGACAACATTGAACAAATAACAAATTGGTTGGTACAAGATTCAAGTGACGAACAAATTCTAAACTATTACAACACATCCATATAAATTTGTACTAATTTAAAATGTTTCACTAATTCAATAATGAATTGCTAAAGAATGCTTGAGAAAACAATTAAGTTAGTTTGAGATGACCATGATACCAGGAGATTAATTTGAATTCACAAATTACTGCTGATGCAATTGAATGTTAGGGAAGTCACAAAATACTGCTGATGCAATTAAATGTTAGCGAAGTCACAAAATACTGCTGATGCATCAGAATGTTAGGGAATCAAAAAGTACTGCTGATGCAACAGAATGGCGGGGGAAGTCACCAAATACTGCTGACATCCCAAAATGTCAGGGAAGTCACAAAATGCTGCTGACATCCCAAAATGTCAGGGAAGTCACAAAATACTGCTGATGCACCAGAATGCCAGGGAAGTCACAAATTACTGCTGATGCACCAGAATGCCAGGGAAGTCACAAAATACTGCTGACGCCCCAGAATGGCAGGGAAGTCACAAATTACTGCTGATGCACCATAATGTTAGGGAAGTCACAAAATACTGCTGACGCCCCAGAATGCCAGGGAAGTCACAAATTACTGCTGATGCACCATAATGTTAGGGAAGTTACAAAATACTGCTGACGCCCCAGAATGCCAGGGAAGTCACAAATTACTGCTGATGCACCATAATGTTAGGGAAGTCACAAATTACTGCTGACGCACCATAATGTTAGGGAAGTCACAAAATACTGCTGATGCACCATAATGTTAGGGAAGTCACAAATTACTGCTGATGCACCAAAATGTTAGGGAAGTCACAAATTATTGCTGATGCACCATAATGTTAGGGAAGTCACCAAATACTGCTGATGCCCCAGAATGTTAGGGAAGTCACAAAATACTGCTGATGCACCATAATGTTAGGGAAGTCACAAATTACTGCTGATGCACCAGAATGCCAGGGAAGTCACAAATTACTGCTGATGCACCAGAATGCCAGGGAAGTCACAAAATACTGCTGATGCACCATAATGTTAGGGAAGTCACAAATTACTGCTGATGCACCATAATGTTAGGGAAGTCACAAATTATTGCTGATGCACCAAAATGTCAGGGAAGTCACAAATTATTGCTGATGCACCATAATGTTAGGGAAGTCACAAAATACTGCTGATGCCCCAGAATGTCAGGGAAGTCACAAAATACTGCTGATGCACCATAATGTTAGGGAAGTCACAAATTACTGCTGATGCACCAGAATGCCAGGGAAGTCACAAATTACTGCTGATGCACCAGAATGCCAGGGAAGTCACAAAATACTGCTGATGCACCATAATGTTAGGGAAGTCACAAATTACTGCTGATGCACCATAATGTTAGGGAAGTCACAAAATACTGCTGATGCACCATAATGTTAGGGAAGTCACAAATTACTGCTGATGCACCAAAATGTTAGGGAAGTCACAAATTACTGCTGATGCACCAGAATGCCAGGGAAGTCACAAATTACTGCTGATGCACCAGAATGCCAGGGAAGTCACAAAATACTGCTGACGCCCCAGAATGCCAGGGAAGTCACAAATTACTGCTGATGCACCATAATGTTAGGGAGTCACAAATTACTGCTGATGCACCATAATGTTAGGGAAGTCACAAAATACTGCTGACGCCCCAGAATGCCAGGGAAGTCACAAATTACTGCTGATGCACCATAATGTTAGGGAAGTCACAAATTACTGCTGATGCACCAGAATGCCAGGGAAGTCACAAATTACTGCTGATGCACCATAATGTTAGGGAAGTCACAAAATACTGCTGATGCACCAGAATGCCAGGGAAGTCACAAATTACTGCTGATGCACCATAATGTCAGGGAAGTCACAAATTACTGCTGATGCACCATAATGTTAGGGAAGTCACAAAATACTGCTGACGCCCCAGAATGCCAGGGAAGTCACAAATTACTGCTGATGCACCATAATGTTAGGGAAGTTACAAAATACTGCTGACGCCCCAGAATGCCAGGGAAGTCACAAATTACTGCTGATGCACCATAATGTTAGGGAAGTCACAAATTACTGCTGATGCACCAGAATGCCAGGGAAGTCACAAATTACTGCTGATGCACCAGAATGCCAGGGAAGTCACAAATTACTGCTGATGCCCCAGAATGTTAGGGAAGTCACAAAATACTGCTGATGCCCCAGAATGTTAGGGAAGTCACAAAATACTGCTGATGCCCCAGAATGTCAGGGAAGTCACAAATTACTGCTGATGCACCAGAATGCCAGGGAAGTCACAAAATACTGCTGATGCCCCAGAATGTTAGGGAAGTCACAAAATACTGCTGATGCCCCAGAATGCCAGGGAAGTCACAAATTACTGCTGATGCACCATAATGTCAGGGAAGTCACAAAATACTGCTGATGCACCAGAATGCCAGGGAAGTCACAAATTACTGCTGATGCACCAGAATGCCAGGGAAGTCACAAAATACTGCTGATGCACCATAATGTCAGGGAAGTCACAAAATACTGCTGATGCCCCAGAATGTCAGGGAAGTCACAAATTACTGCTGATGCACCATAATGTCAGGGAAGTCACAAATTACTGCTGATGCACCAGAATGCCAGGGAAGTCACAAAATACTGCTGATGCAACATAATGTTAGGGAAGTCACAAAATACTGCTGATGCACCAGAATGCCAGGGAAGTCACAAATTACTGCTGATGCACCATAATGTTAGGGAAGTCACAAAATACTGCTGATGCCCCAGAATGTTTGGGAAGTCACAAAATACTGCTGATGCCCCAGAATGCCAGGGAAGTCACAAAATACTGCTGATGCCCCAGAATGTTAGGGAAGTCACAAAATACTGCTGATGCACCAGAATGCCAGGGAAGTCACAAATTACTGCTGATGCACCATAATGTTAGGGAAGTCACAAAATACTGCTGACGCCCCAGAATGTCAGGGAAGTCACAAATTACTGCTGATGCACCATAATGTTAGGGAAGTCACAAAATACTGCTGATGCACCAGAATGCCAGGGAAGTCACAAATTACTGCTGATGCACCATAATGTTAGGGAAGTCACAAAATACTGCTGACGCCCCAGAATGCCAGGGAAGTCACAAAATACTGCTGACGCCCCAGAATGTCAGGGAAGTTACAAAATACTGCCGACATCCCAAAATGCCAGGGAAGTCACAAAATACTGCTGATGCACCAGAATGTCAGGGAAGTCACAAAATACTGCTGACGCCCCAGAATGTCAGGGAAGTTACAAAATACTGCCGACATCCCAAAATGCCAGGGAAGTCACAAAATACTGCTGACGCCCCAGAATGTCAGGGAAGTCACAAATTACTGCTGATGCACCAGAATGCCAGGGAAGTCACAAATTACTGCTGACGCCCCAGAATGCGAGGGAAGTCACAAAATACTGCTGATGCACCAGAATGCCAGGGAAGTCACAAAATACTGCTGACGCCCCAGAATGTCAGGGAAGTCACAAAATACTGCTGATGCACCAGAATGCGAGGGAAGTCACAAAATACTGCTGATGCAACATAATGTTAGGGAAGTCACAAATTACTGCTGATGCACCAGAATGCGAGGGAAGTCACAAATTATTGCTGATGCAACTGAATATTAGAGGAGTCACAAATTACTGCTAATGTAACAGAATTATAGGGAAGTCACCAATTACTGCTGATGCACCAAAATGTAAGGAAAGTCACAAATTATTGCTGATGCACCAGAATGTCAGAGAAGTCCTAAATTACTGCTGATGTGAGGGTTTATTAACCCTATATGAGTCATTCCAAGATCAATTTGCTGAACCTTAAGGCCTTTAAATGATTTCATATAGTGAAAAAATATATGTATGTGACAGTGAATGCGTAACTTCAATTACATGAATGACTACCAAAACATCTATGAATTAAAAGCCCATAAAATGTCGGTGTTCATTCACTGCTATAGCAAGTTCACAGTGCTTGAAAAGAGATAACTGACGGATAAAGTTTAACTTGACTGTATGGTGGAGTAGTTTGGTTAGGCTTAGTACAGGCGTGGACAGGGTATATGGTACAGTGTATTGACCATTTGTGGACTGTGGACAGGGTATATGGTACAGTGTATTGACCATTTGTGGACGGCTCAGGACTAGAGGAGAGAGTTTACCAGTGGATAGCGCACTACCCACCAGACTGTGTGAATGAAATCGGGAATTTATAACAGCCTGTGGTCTTTGTGAATCGTGAACTTGATAGGTTGTCAGATCAGATGTTTGCCAGCCATGGGACTATGATACATTGCCGTCAATGGTTTAAATACTGTTTTTTTATTTGTTAGAAATTTAAGTCAGCTCTGAAATTATATGAATGGAATATAAATTTTAATGTGCACGGCTTAAGATTTTCCTTACATGTGAAGTTGAGGATGAAGCTAAGTGCAATGGCAGAGATAGGGATTTGAATATTAATGAACCAGTCTTCCATATTAAGTTAGGCACAAAAAATGTTGATGGATTTATAGTTTATAAATGTATTCTTTTGGCTCATTTCGTATTCATATTTGATGTTGATTATGTAAATTTTATAGGGAAAGTGCAAAAGTTGGTTAATTTTTTGCCTAAATGAATGAATTATTTCATATCTGATAAAGTATCATTGAAATGCACTTTTTGCAGAATAGAAATGTTTAAACCATTTTCATGATTAGATAATGAATTTAGAAAAGCATGAATTATTTTTAATTGAAGTGACAACACATTAATGTTTGTGGTATTTAGTTTTCAATATTTAATACTGATAAAATATCCAATTGTTTAGCTAATCATATATAAAATTTTATGTAATGCAGTTTTGAAAGACAAATACTGGCTTGTTCAAATATTTGTAGAAACTTTTATTTGCACATTTTAAAGGGTGAAGAGAGTATAAATTTATACAAGTGAGCAAAATGACATTAACTTGAGGAATAATTTCTTGTGTGGCATTTACTAGCATGATGATTTTATAAAAGTGCAATAATATTTGAACCATTGATGGCATTTGTATCTCTGGATGTATTTTACATATAAAGACATATATGTATATATATACAATAATGTGATATAAAACTCACTTCTTTCGGATAACTTTGTGAAAAATTGGATTAAAATCTTTTTAGTAAAACAGAAACAATGTGGAGGTTACAACATTTCGACGAGTGTTTTGTTGGAATACTGCTGGTTATCTCAATGGGGGGGATGAAGTGTTCTGCGGAGGAAATGGATGACAGTCCAGTGCTAGGTGACAGCTCGTGGAGCACGTGCAACATGGCCTCAGATCGGGGTACGAACTGCAAGAAATGGACTGTACGCTGGTACTATAACAAGACCGAGTGTGACCGGTTCTGGTACGGCGGATGTGACGGGAATGAGAACAATTACGAGACGAAGGAAGAGTGTCTGTCTGCCTGTAGTCAGGATAATAAGGGTACAGGTACGGAAATATCTCTACGACAGAATCCTCTCTGTTGCAATGTGACAGAACACAGGCCTTGGTCCACTTTAATTATGATGAAAAATTTATAATTATTCCAAATGAAATCTATATTTATAACTGTCCAACAAGCTTAAGTCTGTCCTTGTCAATCACATAGCCCTACTGTAAGGCTTTATCCACCATCCATCATTTTGATGTGCCCAAACTTCTCTTAAATGTAAATTGGGTATGGTCACATCAGGGTGCTTGTTTACTCAGCAATGGGGTTATTGCCCCAATTTGGACATTTAGATATTATCTGAGTTATTGAGGTTTAAAATCTTAAAACTTTGGTGTATATCTTCAGGAATGTTCATGCATAGTGAAGCAATGTTGTGCATCTTCATCAGTTTCATAGTAAAACCTGTACATTATGGGGTTATGTCTCATGCATGAAAGCTTGGTGATGATATTGCCTTGTACCATTTAAGACCTTTTACAGAAAAAAAAGCTGACTCCGCAAAACTAAAAAGCTGACAATCAGATGCTGATTAGATTGTGTCCTCTCTTTCTTTTCGAGTCCCCTTTCCCTGCAGTGTTCATTCTAGATATGGAATGTGGGCTTTCAAATTCAATTTGGTGATGTTCAGAGTGATATTGACTTCAAAGACAGAAATTTCCTTTATCGATATTGCAAGACATACTTGTATCTGAACAAATATCATTATCATACTTGTATCAAACTTGGTGTACCGACACATTCATGTTTCACTATATGGGACAGTACAATCTAAGTGATACTGATTATTGAATGATCCCAGTGTCTGTCCATATTCATGCATATCAACATCTCTCCTTCCATACATCTTAAATGATATATACAGTGACATGGTCATCTTCCTATGCTTCTAGGCCTAATTTCAATTGACTTATAAACATATGAAACCGGACTCACACGTTCAGAAAAGTTTGGAATTTGAAATCTATGTGCTTAAAAGTGAATCACTATTTCAACAAACCTGTTTGATTTTCACCACATTATGAAACCCATTTCCCATTTGGTGTGTGGCCATAAATGTCCATTAAGCCTTTAAATCAGATAGTTAACCTGAAAACCCACAAAGTAATTGACCAAAATCCAGGCTTCAATTTGCACCATTTAATATAGAAGTTGTTTGATGTTGTTTTTTGTCTTCATTATAAGATGTCAGAAGTACATGTGCACAAAAACACATGTCTTGCTAATGCTTTTCTTGTATTGTTTTAATTTCTTCATTATTACTCATCCATTGTTGTGCAGTGTAACAAGAAGATTACAATATAAAAAAAAATGTATTTATGATTGCGGTTAATTGCTGAAAGCAACATTTAATATTTCATTCATTTATACACGCATTCGCATTCGCACAAGGAGAACGAATTTATGATTAATCTGTTAATGCCCGAGTCATTAAAATAAAAAATTATTTCATAGCTTTACAAAACAACTGCATGTTCCTGTAAATAAATTGGGTTTTAGCTCGCCTGGTGTCACTCTTCAAAAACTTTTATCATCGCCATTAATTAAATAAAAACAATTTAAGTTATATGAAAGCAACTTGTTTTTCTTGCCGTTAACAATACGTGGATGACTGATATTGATAAAACAGTAGTCTGAATATTCTGACTCCTGTTGAATGGTTTTAGTAACCAAATAAAGAATTCTTCCATCCTTTGCAATGCTTAATCATTTGATAGTGGCATTTTGCCTTATTCGATATTGAGGGTCTGAAGAATTGGCTGCCTTTCACATTACTGCAGGTCTGCAGTTTCTGTATACGGTATTGATAAATTGTTGTTTTTGAAGCTTTTACTGAGGAGTCTGCAATGCTACCATTCGTGGAACATCTCCAAATTTTCTTTAAGGATGAGATCGATCCACTGCCTCATCTATTGATTTTGGATTGTTATGGATTGCATGATGTGTTACTTTCATGTGATGATGTAAAGGAATGGAGGAGCAGGCCATATAAGGAGTTTTCATGAAATCTTAATTAATGTAGTGCTGATTCATGATAAGTTGAGAAAAATCTTAATTAGACTGTAAGAACTTCTGTAAGAACTCCTAAAGCAATGCCTTATTTAGTGTTAATGGATGATTGAGTTGCTTTGATGTTTTAAGTCAAATCCTTTGCCATTCTTGCAGCCAAGTTGCACAAGTTAAGTTACTGTTCAGAATGTGCCTTATGAAAAATTTATTTGTTCTATGAGGTGTAACATGAGAAATTGTTTGTTTTTGGTTCCTGATCTACCCTATGTCTTAATTTTTGCACCCGACTTCTTTTTATTGCAATTAGACACTTTTTTCTGACCATTATTTGTTTCAACTTTTGGAATAAATTTTGGTAGTTCCATGCACATGGGAAAATGCTTTTATATATACTCAGACCACATTTTAATGGTTTTCAGTGGAAAAACAACCCTACCAAAATAAGTCAACATACCTATCTTATATTTTTAAGCACTGAAACTGGAAACATTTTTTTTCTTTTTTCCCCAGAGTAAAATGCTTGTTTTAATATTTAAAATCTATCTGGTAGTGGGGCAGCATTTGTATACAGCGCAGAGTACTTTTGAGCCTTGCCATGTTTTCAGTAGTTGTGGAATTTCCAGCACATGTTCATTGACTAGGAAATGGCCTTAGATTACATCAGTCTCTGCGTTTATGTCAGTGTACCTTTTGATTACAGCAGTTATTGTCAGAAGGTGTTCCCATTCATTATAACTCATTACAGCAAATAGCATGTTGTTTTTTGCGGGAAAGATGCTCCAGTGATGAAAGAGGAGCAAAGCTCTCCAGGAAGATAAGGTGGTGTTTGACAGGGTCCCCCGTAACACTGGCTCTCTTCTAGTTGGGAGAAGTTTATAGCTGTTTTCTTGATGATAGATCATTACTGTAACAAAAGCTTTATCTGAAAAATTAAAGTTTTGTTTTCTTGTGAAAATGCTTTCAGAAGACATTACAAAGGAGTTGTATTGGATGAAAAGATAGGTAGATCATAATGGTGTCCCCACTAGACAACCACCAGATAAGATGATTTTTTTGTATTATTTGAAAAAATGATTTGGTTATCATCAATAAGAAAAATACAATGATGGATTCCAAAACATAATGCAGATTTTGCAGATTTCAAAACTATTTGATAATATACATGTAAAACTTGACTCTTAATGTTAATTATTAGTGCAAAAATGCATCAAAGATAAATATTACTTCTTATAATGATAAATCAAGATCCTGTTGGTGGCATTTCTGAAAAAAAAAACCCATATCATTTTGAAGATCAAAAAGAACTCCCTGTGTAGTTTCCAAATGATGTTTCCTCAATCGGAATGATTAATAAAAGAGTTTAACATGTGTAATCAAATATAAAAGAAATTAATGTCAAGAAAACTGTTATTGCATAATTTGCAATTTCTAGATGAACACAGCAAGCTGTCTTTGAAGACAGATGTATCTGATGTATCAAGTATAGGCACTTACAGGCACTGGTGGATTGGCGGGGAACTTCTGACTTTGCACTCTGACGTCTCTTAACCCTTCAGGGTGTCGATACACATGTATATATAGCTCCTGAATATGAAGCGTTCTGCATTAAAATTCCCGGGGCTCTTCTGTTTTAAAAAAAAAAACACATGGTGTTTGCATATATAGCACTGTTGTAAACAAAACTTGGATGCACATTTCAACACCTCCGACTGCTCATGTCTGATTCTATTGTCAAATATATATTAATACTTTTATAAACATTGTCTCAATTTGATTAATATAAGAACTATGTGTTTGTCTTGTCAAACCAAGAACTGTTTTTCTCCTTTTGAGCAGGTCATTTGGTTTAGCAAAAAATTGTGTTTGTCCTTGAGCCAGTCATTTGGTGAAGCAAGAGATGTGTGTCTACCCTTTAACAAGTCATTTGGTGAAGCAAGAGCTGTGTGTTTGTCCTTTAGCCAGTCATTTGGTGAAGCAAGAGCTGTGTATTTACTCTTGAGCAAGCCATTTGGTGAAGCAAGAGCTGTGTATTTGTCCTTGAGCAAGCCATTTGGTGAAGCAAGAGCTGTGTATTTGTCCTTGAGGCTGTCATTTGGTGAAGCAAGAGCTGTGTGTTTACCCTTGAGCAAGTCATTTGGTGAAGCAAGAGCTGTGTATTTGTCCTTGAGGCAGTCATTTGGTGAAGCAAGAGCTGTGTATTTGTCCTTGAGGCTGTCATTTGGTGAAGCAAGAGTTGTGTATTTACCCTTGAGCAAGTCATTTGGTGAAGCAAGAGCTGTGTATTTGTCCTTGAGGCAGTCATTTGGTGAAGCAAGAGCTGTGTATTTACCCTTGAGCAAGTCATTTGGTGAAGCAAGAGCTGTGTTTTTGTCCTTGAGGCAGTCATTTGGTGAAGCAAGAGCTGTGTATTTGTCCTTGAGGCAGTCATTTGGTGAAGCAAGAGCTGTGTATTTGTCCTTGAGGCAGTCCTTTGGTGAAGCAAGAGCTGTGTGTTAACCCTTGAGCAAGTCATTTGGTGAAGCAAGAGCTGTGTATTTGTCCTTGAGGCAGTCCTTTGGTGAAGCAATTTTTTTTCTCAGCCAATCAGTTGGTAAATCAAGAGCTCTTCATTTGTACTTCAGCAATGTTCCTTTTTATGCTAAACTATGCTATAAGAACCAATATGTATAATGTCTAGACCTTTATAAATTAAATTTTATTTCTGTAAAATTAAAAATTCAAAAACAAGTGCAAAGATTGAAATACTTAATTGAAAAGAAATTAAATTAACTCATCACTTTTTCTGAAATACTACACTAGTGTTGGCAGTGGAATGCAGCCTTTAAACACTGACTTGAGATGGTAATAAATTGCAAAATAATCCTACAATTATAGGGCGTCTTGTCAAAAGGGGTCACATTCGTACAGACAAAAGCCAGCAATACTCAGGTGATGCATCAAAATTCATGTGTCATTTAAGACACATTAGAGACACACTTACACAGTTTCAGGTTTCAGGCATGCTATAATTGCTGTACAGTAAAGTTTACAATGAATAAAAATTAAGGAGCATGTTTCATTGTGATATATATACATCTTGCATATGAGATGGTAATAATATATCACATTACAAGTATAGAATGGGGATGGACTAAGAGAGATATGAATCGGAATTGTATTTCCCCATTATTATTTGCATGTCAGGTTGTGATAAATCTCTACAGATATGTTATAAGTAAATGTCCATCTTTGTGATGCTACATGTCAGTACCACCTACAGCATTGAAGTCCAACATGGAAACCCAGAGAAAGATTAATTTCCCTTTTTATGGCCATGTCCATAGCCAGACAAAAGTATATGTGAGGCCTGTGCTTCCAGGGGGATCTGGAGCATGGCCATGTCTGAAACCAGATCAAAGTATATGTGAGACCTTTCCTGCCAGGGGGATCTGGAGCATGGCCATGTACATAGCCAGACAAAAGTATATGTGAGGCCTGTGCTTCCAGGGGGATCTGGAGCATGGCCATGTCTGAAACCAGATCAAAGTATATGTGAGACCTTTCCTGCCAGGGGGATCTGGAGCATGGCCATGTACATAGCCAGACAAAAGTATATGTGAGGACCGTGCTTCCAAGGGGGTCTGGAGCATGGCCATGTGTGAAACCAGACTAAAGTATATGTGAGACCTGTGCTGCCAGGGGGATCAGGAGCCTGGCCATGTAGGAAACCAGATCAAAGTATATGTGAGGCCTGTCCTGCCAGGAGGATCTGAAGCATGGCCATGTGTGAAGCCAGATCAAAGTATATGTGAGGCCTGTCCTGCCAGGGGAATCTGGAGCATGGCCATGTGTGAAGCCAGATCAAAGTATATGTGAGGCCTGTCCTGCCAGGAGGATCTGGAGCATGGCCATGTGTGAAGCCAGATCAAAGTATATGTGAGGCCTGTCCTGCCAGGAGGATCTGGAGCATGGCCATGTGTGAAGCCAGATCAAAGTATATGTGAGGCCTGTCCTGCCAGGAGGATCTGGAGCATGGCCATGTGTGAAGCCAGATCAAAGTATATGTGAGGCCTGTCCTGCCAGGGGAATCTGGAGCATGGCCATGTGTGAAGCCAGATCAAAGTATATGTGAGGCCTGTCCTACCAGGGGCATTTCTCATTGCAATGCTCATGCAACATCGAGCCAAAAACAGTGACTTATAAGTATAAGTTAGAATAATTTTCTTCCCAATTATTGTTAAATATATAATGTTTAAACTAAAAAATTAAATATGGCCAAAGTCTGTTAACCTAGATAAATAATTCCATACTTATGTGGGCGTGTATGATTATTCTTCATGTATAATAATACAAAAAGTATCCAATAAATCCAGACAGGATTCCATATAAGACATATGTAACATAGGTATCTGATATCTTGGGGGGAAGTTATTATATATTCAGGGCTTTACAAGTTGTTTGAAGTATTAAATATGAGCAACAGGGCTGATAAAATGTTTAAATACTTGAAACAGGCTTTCCAGTTTGATTACCAAAATATTACAGTGCCTATAATTTATAATGTCTGGGATTAACTGGTGTACAATGGTGCCTGGTGTATTTATACCAGTTCATTTATCAGTGCCCCACCCTACTCCCAGTGACAATGTATAATTATATTGTACATGATTTAAAAGACCTAACCTTTTGTTACTTCCACTCTTTCAATTGTTTTATTACTGGATGTTTCATTGTTTTCCAGTATTAAACATTAGATAAAAAACTTACTGGAGCAATAGCCAGACCAAATTGTATAAAATTTAAATAATAATTTGGCAGAGAGAATATTTTTACATTAAACCAAGCAATAGCAATAATGTATGTGATACAGGAAGTGACATCACATTAAACCCATAAATATTACTGGTGCAGCTGGAAGACCAAAGGGCATTGCAGAATACTACCAGTTACTCGTTTAACTAAATATTTGTTGGCAGTTATGTATTGTTTTTTATTGTTTTGTTTTTGTTGCATGGGGGCCATTTGGTCCTGTTGCTATTAACAAGAGTTTGGTTAAGAGTAACTTGACATGAAATATAAGAAGTTACAAGACATCGGTAAAGAGTAACTAGACATAGATAGTAGGTTAAGAGCAACTAGACATAGGTTACTAGATATTGGTAAAGAGTGTCTAGTTATAGGTGTTTGCTCTTGTGCTGTACATGTACTCATGTTGGCAAAAGGTAACTTAAAGACAGGGCAGTCAAAGTGTCAGTACATTGAACCCTCCTGAAAAACTATTATAAACACTTCTCCACTGTCAAATGCCTTTTCCAGTGGTAATGCGTTTTGATAATGATTAAAAAAAACAGGTGTTTTATGATACCCATAGGTATGATTTGAAGATAGATCAGTAATATTTCTTGATTTTTGGTTGATTGCCTGATCAAGGGGCACATTAAATGTGTGAATGTGTTACTTGCTAGTGATGAACCTGAACATGTTCATCAGATTAACAATATATCAATAGTTGTATCATCACTACTACAAATTTATGAGTTAAGGGTTCACTCAATACAACTGTCTGTAAAACTTCCAAACCATATTTTTGTGGTTAAAATCAATTAAATATGATGCATTGTAAGTGCATTTTGTGGATAATAATTATGATGATAATAATTGATATATAATGGTAATTCACAATTAAGCATTTTATATGCATTTTATACTTTTTCATATAGGCAGAGTTACGTATTTTTTTTCTTATTAAAATAAAAGGCCTGTATAAAACAGAGTGCTTGTATTTTAGTAGACTTATTTTCTTGTTGGAATTAGAATATTACTGCCAAGTTGATTTATGTCGATGATCAATAATAAAATGGGAGTATCAGGGTGTGAAAATCACTTCATAATCCTTGTATATGGTAAAAATCACTTACAATAATTGATTTATTCACTAATCATTTAATCCTATTATGATTAACAGTTCAAAACATTTAATTACTGCAATATAATAATCATGGGTTAATGCCACAACTATTATGATTTACAGTTTCAAAACATTCAAATACTGCACTATAATGATCACTTGGTTAACACACGAGGTACTAAGGGACATTAAAATATAGAAGGTTTTGGTACCTCACAAATATCATACTAACAAAAAATCACAAATATCATACTCTTTGTCTTTTTTACCAAAGAAATGCACTCTGTTTCATTTTGACAGAGTGTTATAATATAAGTACTTTCAGCATTTGATTTGAATTAATTCTGTAGTAAGAAAGTTCACAAAAATATGGTAGGAGTCATTTGTGTTCAAAAGATTATATGGCTCAAAGGCAAAACAGGAGCACTTAAACTTGTTCCCATCATTTAAGTAAATGCGTTTTGCACATTTCCCATGGGGTCCTTTGTGGGACTAAACTGTTTGTTGTTTATATTTATTGAGTAAGAACACCTTTTAAACATGTCTGGTCTTTATGGAAAGTCTGTAGTTTCTGTCATTCTATTAAAAGCAGGCCTCCAAGCACAGTGTGTAGAAGATGCATTATCCTTATGCCTATCATATTTATGACTAATTTTGTACCATAAATTCCTCATCTTGTCTTCCATAACATAACTAGCTCTTGTAAGTCTCTGTAGAAGAGCAAGATTATAAACAAAGATTGATAGCTACAATGTAAAGCCATTATTGTGTGCTTTGATACTGCATCAAAATACAGTTATAGTTGTACAAACCCCTGGAAGCCGTCTATGAACACCCCTGGAAGCTGTCCATGAACACCCCTGGATTCCTACCATATACACCCCTGGAAGCCAACCATGAACACCCCTGGATTCCTACCATATACACCCCTGGAAGCCATCCATGAACACCCCTGGAAGCCATCCATGAACACCCCTGGAAGCCATCCATGAACACCCCTGGAAGCCGTTCATGTACACCCCTGGAAGCCTACCATATACACCCCTGGAAGCCATCTATGAACACCCCTGGAAGCCGTTCATGTACACCCCTGGAAGCCTACCATATACACCCCTGGAAGCCGTCTATGAACACCCCTGGAAGCCGTTCATGTACACCCCTGGAAGCCTACCATATACACCCCTGGAAGCCATCTATGAACACCCCTGGAAGCCGTTCATGAACACCCCTGGAAGCCATCTATGAACACCCCTGGAAGCCATCTTTGAACACCCCTGGAAGCCGTCTATGAACACCCCTGGAAGCTTACCATATACACCCCTGGAAGTCGTCCATGAACACCCCTGGAAGCCGTCCATGAACACCCCTGGAAGCCGTTCATGTACACCCCTGGAAGCCTACCATATACACCCCTGGAAGCCATCTATGAACACCCCTGGAAGCCGTTCATGAACACCCCTGGAAGCCATCTATGAACACCCCTGGAAGCCATCTTTGAACACCCCTGGAAGCCGTCTATGAACACCCTTGGAAGCTTACCATATACACCCCTGGAAGTCGTCCATGAACACCCCTGGAAGCCGTCCATGAACACCCGTGGAAGCCTACCATATACACCCCTGGAAGCCATCCATGAACACCCCTGGAAGCCGTTCATGTACACCTCTGGAAGCCTACCATATACACCCCTGGAAGCCGTCTATGAACACCCCTGGAAGCCGTCTTTGAACACCCCTGGAAGCCGTCTATGAACACCCTTGGAAGCTTACCATATACACCCCTGGAAGTCGTCTATGAACACCCCTGGAAGCCGTTCATGTACACCCCTGGAAGCCTACCATATACACCCCTGGAAGCCTTCTATGAACACCCTTGGAAGCTTACCATATACACCCCTGGAAGCCATCCATGAACACCCCTGGAAGCCGTTCATGTACACCCCTGGAAGCCTACCATATACACCCCTGGAAGCCGTCTATGAACACCCCTGGAAGCCATCTTTGAACACCCCTGGAAGTCGTCCATGAACACCCCTGGAAGCCGTCCATGAACACCCGTGGAAGCCTACCATATACACCCCTGGAAGCCGTCTATGAAAACCTCTGGAAGCCGTCCATGAATTCCCCTGGAAGCTGTCCTTGAACACCCCTGGAAAGAAGTAGAATCTGGCTGTCTGCTTTTGAAAAAGTGTTTTAATATTTAAGTGATGATTATATGGTGCCTTACTAAAGATCATAGTTACTTGTTCTTAAAACGTTTCTTTCTATTCTATTAACAATTTATTTAATACAAGTAAACATCTAACAGATAAAAAGGCCCTGGTGGAGTATAAGGCAATGCAATCACATTCTGATAAATTACTTTTACATCGAAATCTGTTTTAATTAAAACATCTTTGATTGACACATTGCTTATTCCTGCCACAGTTGTCCTAAGAACCCATACAGACATAAGTATTGATGAAGTACACAACCAAGGAGAGAGGAAAAGAGATGTGTTTGACAGAAAGTCAACACAACAAATCATTTTCTGACTTATCTCGTTAATGAAGTTTGTTGTAGGGCACACTACAATGCTAGAACTGTAGTAGGTGCAATATTAGATTAAGGTTTCCTGAAGGGAAGGGGCAATTGATTGGGTTGTGGAGATGGGCAGACATTGTTGTCCATGTTTGCATGCACTTGAAGAGCCTTCAACATTCACTGCCAGCTGAGCTTTATTCAACAATAATAGGTCAAAGGTTGTTGAACAAAGCATTAATTCTTTCAGCTCTCTCTGCACTCTTGATTCCGATGTGCTGGTTGTGTTTTAAAATACCATGTTTAATTACAGTTTGTAAGATTTGGGTTGTTATTTTAAAGATACAATTAATTGTTTATACTGATGAATTTCTCTACAGACCAGTCTTGGTATTTTATCAGTCAACAAGATTGTTGAGGTCAGAGTGGACCAGGTTGTTTTAAAATTTATTAGGGTTTACATTGACAATAAATGTCAAGTTTGAATCATAAACAATTCTTCATGACAAACTGCGCTAATAAGAGATATATCTCAATAGAGACACATTGTTTTTTCTGTAAATTAAAACTGTTTCAAAATAAATATCAAGAAAGCAAAGAATGGTTATCAGTTTTTGTTGTTTATTTTCAAGAGAAAAGTTCAAGGTATTGATTGTCATAGCCTTGGTGTTGTCGAAGGTGTCAGGATGATCATACTACAAACGTTTTCACTTTGTAATAACTCAAAAACTGTACAGACATCAAGATGAAACTTGTCCACTAGTATTTGTTGAGTTACCCCCCTTCAGGGTCTGAAACAACAACTGATGTGTGTGTTGGTCTTTTAGTCATATTGGGGATAAGCTTATACATTTAGTTTTGGAAAGGTATAGCCTGCTCTACAGTCTTCCTTTTGTCTTATGTTTTCTGGTGGTTTGCAGAGATTTATCAGTGAAATAAAAATGATATTTCACTGTTTTTGAAAATTTAGCCCGCTCTAAATTCAAAATCAACGTTAGGGCACACAGGGCTGGGACACAAACTCGACGAATTGAGTTCATGTTTGCATACAACTTGGCGTACTTTTCTGAAAAACTACAAAAAACTGTCATTTGAAATCCTTTTTAGGCAAATATTAAAATAAAAATTGTTTAGTTAAAGTAACATCAAAATATAATTCACCTCGTGAACACCAAAAGTAAATATTGCATTCGTGGCTATGCAACTTGTGAAATAAAGCTTTTGGTCTTAAATATATTATGATCTAACACCGAAATAATTATCCTCTATATTACTGTCAGATGTATGTAAAATATATACTATCCCTGCCTGAAGTATGATGGTGAAATTTAACCAGGTTACAAATGATGTAAAGTGAAATTGGAGCATGTTGGACTGTTGACTCTGGAAAGCTGACTACTTTGACAAGGAGTTGCTAAGTGGATATGTCATTACCTGGTGAAATAAGGTCCGGAGATGGTGGGCCATGGACTGGAAGAAGGACTTAATGCCATGTCAATAGATACTGTTGATTTTACCTTTTGCTGACTTTAATGAAGTCATATGTAGTATTTGGTTTCCATAACAGGATGCTACGGTCAACGCAGATATTTTAATTAAAATTTGAATTCAGTTGATACTAGAATTTTGTTACAAAAAATATGGTATGACATGTTTACAACACAAGAAATAAAATGTAAAAATAAAATAAAAACTGAATTCATGTAGGATGATGTTATTTGTTCAACTCATTAAGACCAAATGTGATTTATTGATATAAACAAGTAGGGTTTGCCTGACTTTTCTTATCCAAGACACAAGAGTGGTTTGCAGTATGATTTATGTCATGTGATTTTGTCTACTTTCAGATAACATTGTGATAACTGAAGATGATGCTACCACCACTTCAGCAACTAAAGATAGCACTAATTATGATAATAACAGAGGTATGGCATGCTGGCTTTATTCATGCATTCTGTTCCATTTATTATCACTTGCTAACTATCTGTCAAATATACTTTTATTAAACTGAAGAACACACACTAATCATTTTATTGTTTTCAGTGCATATTCTTCATGAAGTTTATCTTGGCCTCTGTGTGTGCCAAAATGTTGATAATTTAGATTATCTAGGAAAGCATTTGCTGTAATCAATTGATATGACATTTGGAGAACACTGAAATGTGACATTTAAACCTGAATACATTTAGAGGACATCGTGAAATGTCCTTGGAAAAATTGACAATTGCTGTTGTAATAATTTGAATGTTTTGTTTCTTGCCAGGTGTTTGTGACCTTGACCCAGACCAGGGTTACAGCCGCTCTAACCTGGCGGTCAAGTGGTACTATCACCGTAGTAACAACACATGTTACCGGTTCTGGTATGAGGGACTGGGCGGGAATGATAACCGCTTTGAATCGGAGGCCGAGTGTCGCCAGACCTGTTACAGAGATCCTAACCAAGGTCAGAGGATATGTATACTGAAGTGTGATGAAGACGATGCTCTTATCAAATGAAAGCATGAATAATGTTAAAGGGACTAGACATGACATGATACAATTGAGGGTTTGTCTACCATGTTAATATCCTGAGACAGAGACAAAATATTCTTTTAATCGTGTAAAACGATGTATTGTCTGCCTCAAACTAGCTCATATTGACTATTCTTGGCTTGTTTATGGAAATAATGTATTTGCCAATTTTGGGACCATCTGGTGTCTAGCCCCTTTAAATGTATTGACCGAAAGTTTAGAGCTATTTTCCTAGCGGTATATGACTCTCTATGAGAAGTACTGAAACTGAAATAACATGGAGAAAGGTGATTTTGCAGACTATAATAATCCAACCCTTGCATCCTCTTATGTATAAGGAATTAGTTATTGGTCAATCATATTTTAGGCGTCTACTTTTCTGTGTATTGAAGCATACCAGTCTGGTTCAAATTAGGAACTTACATTATAATGAACATGAAGATTTGTTACTTGTATGAGTGGGTCATTGTAATTCAACAGGTTTTGAAACAAAATAACACCTTAGAATATGTTATATGTATCTCAATGGTTTCATAAGGTCACCTTGTTTAGATAGAAAAGGATCTATGTTTCGGTAAGCCCACATCAGGTTCAACGTTCTGAGTCACTTGTTTTATTAGGTAACAATAACATTTTTATTGTATCAATTTCTATCCCAGCAAGAATCTAATTAGAAAGGCGTAAATTCTTTCAACTGGTGTTTGCCTTGCACTCCTCGCCAAATAAGTTCCAATAAAGTAGTGTAATATTAGCTTTACTTGCGTTTCTGTTTCCAGATTAAAAGTTTCAACTTTGTTTTATGGCTATGTAGAAGCTGAATTACCAACAGCCAACTACCAGTTGTCAAAATGCCTTGTGAAATTAAAATATGCAAGACAGTGTTTTTAAACGACCCTATGTCATTACAGACCAGCTCATTAATTATTCGTCTACATAAAGGTATCTCTGCTCACTCATGAAATTAATTCAAATTCATTTTTATTACATCATTTTACACATTATTTAAATTTCCAACTAGAGACGGCAATATGCTCAAAATAGGATTTTCATACTGTGAAGTTAGAAATTGTTATCAAAGGCGACCAGCTAACCAGCTAATGTGTTGGAGTGAAAGAGTTGATATATTCACTTAGGTTTTTTGATAGCTTAAAGATTAATGAATGCATATATTTGTCAATTTAGGTCAGAAGCTTTTCTTATCAGGGTGTATAGAAAAATTATTATAGACACATCTTAATTTAGGCTATTAGTCACTATGGATGATGTAAATGGAAAAACATGATGAACAATTACAGCGAATGGGTGGGGATGACTTGCTGGCAGTATATTATGATTAAAAAAAACACTGTTTTGATAGATTCACTGAGGAATCTTAAAGCTAAATTTGTCTACAGTTACTTTTGAAAGCATTCTGTAATATGTTATCTGAACATTCATAGAGAAAAAGATAAGGGGACTCTAAATTAATTGCTAGATTTTCATCCCCGCCGTCCCCTCTAGGGGACTATAAATTAATTGCTAGATTTTCATCCCCGCTGTCCCCTCTAGCGGACTATAAATTAATTGCTAGATTTTCATCCCCGCCGTCCCCTCTAGGGGACTATAAATTAATTGCTAGATTTTCATCCCCGCCGTCCCCTCTAGGGGACTATAAATTAATTGCTAGATTTTCATCCCCGCCGTCCCCTCTTTTTTCTGCCACCCCTTAAATTTTATTGACTCAAATTAAAATGATGAACTACGGTCTGTATTTGCAAATTTTCGGTTGGTACTGTCCGGGAACAGCGTTTATTCATACTTATAGTGTCGATGTATAACATTCACATGTAAGAATAGGAGAATTGTTATAATCATATTCATGGTTCATATAAACACACATGTATATGATGCCTTATGCTATAAATAACAGCATGAACACATATTCAATGGTGAAAAAGTCCTCGAAGAAAGATAAAAGATAAAATGTCACCCCAAAAAGAATTTGGATAAAAATTAATTTATATTGGCTTAAGAATTTTTTTTAATTTCTCACATGACTTGTAAACTTAAAATAATGTTTGAAAACATGCATGATATAGATTTCAACTGGCACCAAAGTCATTTTGTAGCATGCAAACATGTTTGGTGTAGATTAAAAACTGTAAATAGGGTTTGCTCACAGAAAATCTGCCTGTTTTACATTCTGTATGGGAACTGGGCCATAAAGTTTAGATCTGTCAATATATTCCTATTGATCTGGGCAGATTTATTGACAATGTTGGGACCACTGGAATGCTTTGAATCAATTAATACAGTATAAAGACAATGTGCCAGACTTGGAACTCTCAAACCAAACATGGGGACAAGGGTATGGCCGGGCTTTCAAGAAATTTTCTACTGAGGGAATTTGTGTATGACTTTCTGACTGTATGACTGTGTTCAATGTCCTATATAATTGTCAGTAATGTCGCAGTTGGATAATTTGACAAATTTCATAATCGACAATCAAATTAAAATGGACAATCATAATCTTGAGACATCAGGACAAGTCTACTTTTTTTTTTTAGTTTTGAGGTATTGACTTCAAACTTCATACACATTGCATTCATTATTGCCATATTGGGGGCCCATTGATGATTATTTGATTATATTCAATTATCATGCCATCACTAATTGTAGATTGTTCTAACTAATAACAATATGTTATTGGTGAATAACATGCATGTGCCAAGAAAACTTATACTCTTTACAGAAATGTCCTTAAATTGGCATGAAATATTATTGCATTAGGGTTTTGCATATTATCGAGGTCGAAGAAAATATGTAGAGCAATTGAGTTAAAAGATTATTTTAGTGTCATTATTTCAAGTGGTCCCAGAGGAAGCTGTTGGAACATGAACGGTATTCTAGCGATATCTATGTAAGGGTTGCAATGTCCATCTACTCACTGGACACTAATTTGAAGGACTTTGAAAAAGTACAATCTGCCAAGCTACAAATTACTGTTTTGATTCAAGTCATGTAGCAGTACTAATTGGGATAGTGTGGTTTAATATATATAGCTGCCGTGGCAAATTAGTCTGTTTTATTTGTGAACACAGACATAAATAACAGATATGTCCTTCTTGTTTTAGTCTACTTATTTAATAAGTAAATGTAAATTACACGCCATCTGTTCCCATTATCAAACATTTGTTCTCTTTGCACTTACAGAAAACCTATTTCGAAGAAATGCAGAACATTTTTTTCACTGATTACAAAAAAGAGTTTCATACAGAAAACAAATTGAATACCAAATCAAATTTTAATTGGATATGATTCATTTCAATATTTCATAATTATATTCCTGATGGATAATTTCAGATGAGGACATCTGTTCCCTACAGCCAATGACAGGACGTGACTGCCGGGCAAGAATGTCTCGCTACTACTTTGACAAGTCGCGCGGAGAATGTCTTCAGTTCTTTTATGGAGGATGCGGAGGAAACAGTAACAACTTTGTCTCCAAGGACGACTGTGAACGGGAATGTCGCTCTGGAACCAGTGGTATAACCTCCTTTCCTAGTGATTGCTGATTTGAAATTAACATTCATGATGTGATGTACTCTCTATTCCATATGAAGTCAAGATCAAGGTCTGAGTAGTTCTAAAAAAGATGATTTGAATTACAAAATATATTACTCTTGATTGTAATATGCCTTAGCTCCTTGTTTGGACTTGCCATCGTTGTATGTTCTATGGCTGTTCTCACATTAACGAACCTTCTGCGAAAGTGTAGACCATTTTTGTGGTGATATAATGTATAATGAATGTAATGTTGAGTTTGAAAGCAGTGAGTATGGTATGTTTATATTTTGAATTCCTTCTTCAGATGTGACTATTGAACTAACTGACATTGGTAGGTCAAAGGTTGCCAATGAAGCTTCTGTAACTGTTTTGGCTTCTATTTGTTCATTTGAAATAGACTTTCAGTTTCAGATATTTTCATGTGGTTTAAAATTTAGTTCTGGTACATCCAGCTTACAATGCATGCGCCATGTTTTCAACCTGTCTTCACATATGACTGTGAGTGGGGTTGGGGGGTGGACTGGCTTCAAGTTGGTTTCAAGGGTTTATGGGTCAGATGGTGGACACTTGTATGCTATTAGTAAACACTTGACTAAACTAAATTGCTAATAAAAGTCAACCAATGTTTCCATCTGATGACTACAATTCACTTATAGTGCTTTTGTCATATCAGTGTTTATTTTGCACTTATACCGACACTAAATGGTACAATTAAAACTTCTTATAATAGCACGTTGTTTTACTGCTTTGGGAAAAACACTCATAAGTCAAGACAGATGTGAGTAATCTGTGCTAATACTTAAGTGAATTATGTGACATTAGTACAATTTTAGTCCCAATATGATTTAATCCTATTTGATTTGATTATTTCATGAATATCCCTGCCCAACACCCACATAACGATGCATCATGTCTGTACTTAAGTTGTGATCAAACCTAACAAGTCCTATTTCAGTTTAGTTTTCTAGTTTTGAACATGTTTATTAACAGGAGTTTTTGTTTTTATTTATTTATTCATTTGGTTGTGAATGCAGGTATATGCAAATCATTATTGCACTTTTGAAGGATTTAACTTTTAAGCGCTAAAAGCAATTTTTAATGAAAAACCTTTGAGGCTAAAAGGAATAATGTGTTAATTCTATCACTATTTCAAAGATCTTGCATGTAATAAATACCGTATAAAAAACATATATCAGACAGTATTAAATGGAATGAAATTTACTTATTCATTGCCTGTATGATTGTTCAATGTATGAATATTCTCTGTTGAGTGTTGAGGTGTATTGTTCCTGTGAAAGACCTGAGCTTTAATGTAATTGTTGCATTTCAGCCCTTGGCGACCAGCAGAATGACTGCCGATTGTCCGTGTACAGCTGCTGTCCTGATGGCATTACTCCAGCAAGGGGAAATAACTACCTTGGCTGTCCAGTAGCCTGTAAGGTAGGCCAGTAAACTTACATGATGTGCTACGTATTTCCAGATACACCTTGTAAGATGGCTGAAGTAAAAGTATTGTCATAGAATTGGTGCTGTAGTCATCGATAGTATCGTTTTTATGCACATTTTTAATCTTTAACCATTTTGCACTGTTCATGATATTTAAATAATACTTGGTACACATGCTGCAAGAGACAGTTAACACCTGTAAAACAGGACCCCAGTTCTGGTTTGATGTTCAGTCAGCAGCATTCTTGTTTTATTGATCATCTTGTACGAGGTTCCTTCCAATAAAGCGTATAATTGTTATTGTTAAAGACAGGTTGAAAAGGAAAGAAAACAAAAAAAATAGATAAGTATTGAACAAACGCCCTTGCAGAAAATTCCTGCAAATTTTATGGCTGTACAAATTAAACATTGAATAGACATATGGAATAAATGATATGTTGAATTAAGGCCAGCACCGAGGGTAGTGTTGGTACGCTGCATGATCAATTTCATTTTATATTACAGTCATCATTCTCAATAATCTTCTCCCCTGTCGTATTATTTACATTACTATGTGTCATGCTACATTGCTTTGTAGCTGGGTACAATGTTGTGTACTAGGCTACATTGTGATGTAGCTGGCTTAATTGCTGTGTGTAGTGGCTACATTGTGATGTAGCTGGCTTAATTGCTGTGTGTAGTGGCTACATTGCTGTTTGGTGGCTACATTGCTGTGTAGTGACTACATTGCTGTGTAGTGGCTACATTGCTTTGTAGTGACTACATTGCTGTGTTGCTGGCTAAATTGCTGTTTTGCTGGATACATTGCTTTGTAACTGGCTTAATTGCTGCGTGTCTGGATACATTGCTTTGTAGCTGGCTTAATTGCTGCATGTCTGGATACATTGCTTTGTAGCTGGTTTAATTGCTGCATGTCTGGATACATTGCTTTGTAGCTGGCTAAATTGCTGTTTTGCTGGATACATTGCTTTGTAACTGGCTTAATTGCTGCGTGTCTGGATACATTGCTTTGTAGCTGGCTTAATTGCTGCATGTCTGGATACTTTGCTTTGTAGCTGGTTTAATTGCTGCGTGTCTGGATACATTGCTTTGTAACTGGCTTAATTGCTGTTTTGCTGGTTACATTGCTTATTTGTAGCTGGCTTAATTGCTGCGTGTCTGGATACATCGCTTTGTAGCTGGCTACAATGTTATGTGTCAAGCTACATTGTGGAGTGGCTTGCTAAATTGCTGTATGCCTTGCAATATCAGCTTTATTGCTCAGTAACTGGTGACAATGTTGAGCTTCAGGCTGCATTGTTGTGTAGCTGGCTACATTGCTGTGTGCCTTGCAATATTACTGTGTGCCTGGCTAAATTGCTGTGTAGCTGGCTAAAATGTTGTGTGTCAGGCTACATTGCTTTATTGCTGGTAGCTGGTTATATTGCTGTGCAACTTGCTACATCGCTCTTAACTGGAAAACAATGCTGTTTTTATTTATTTAAGGAAAGGACAGGGAAATGCTGAAAATTTAACATCCAATTATCTTGTATTAAGGCAATCAGACTGACACTGAATTTAAATGATTTGCTAACAACTACCCCTAGCATTTTGGTTGATTATGCATCATGACATAGAATTGTGCAAAACAGGACTACATAGTGAGAAAACAAAAAGTTATTGCTTGATTTCCTGTATGTCAGATTAGACGGTCCTAGTTTATATGCAATTTTCAGGAATCATTATCTGGTATTAGGTGTCTAGCAAAGGTCATTTTCTTGGCTTTTGTTACAGAAAAACATGCTTAAATGTCAGCATACTTGTCTGTGTTTTTAAAGTCACCTAAATGTTAAATCACTCAAGAGTACTTTCCATAAATAGAAACCATATCTGTAACTTGTTATATTTTCTTTTAACCATTTCAGAACACAAATTTCGGCTGTTGTGAAGATGGCATTACTGCCGCCCAAGGTCAGTGCAGATACTGCTATTGGTCTGTTCTTCTCAAAAATAAATATTATAAGCCAGAAGAAGTATGATTAATCTCTTAACTGGCAAATTGTGTTACTTATTGATGTTGCATAAACTTTATTGTAGATATAGTTTTCCATATCAAATTTGGCTAATACATTAATAGGAAGAACAACTCGTGTACATTATTCTGCAGGATCTGCCCAGGAGGGTTGTGATGACATTGACATTGCATCGGGCGACGTGCCATGTGACCAGACTGACTATGGGTGTTGCCCCGACCAAATAACACCGGCATCAGGCCCTGACAAAGCAGGTTGTGAAGATGACGGGCTTACCGACATCGATGATCGCGAAGAGGTCACTACATCTGGTAGGTTGACAGGTGATTCTCAGATATAAGACTGTAATATCCTGATGGATCAGAACATGATAGTGGTACATATATGATAGTCACTTCTGTTCATATTGAACAGTTACATGGAAAAAGATTTGAAACAAGAGCTCTCTCTTAGATGATTATACTTGAAATAATGCATAAAATATATTAAACATTCCATAATGTGGACCAACTTGACCAACTTACAAAACTCATTGTTGCATTCAGTGATTTTGTTGAAACAGTCGCTCCTTTCTGTGTTGTTGTTTATCAAATCTTTTAATATGGAAAGGAACAGTGGAATGTTTGGATAAACTGGTTTTGCCTGGTTTTGTTTAGATAGACTGGTTTTGTTATATCTGAAACTAGCTGGTAGTTATTGTTCTGTCTGTTGGGAATTAAAAGCAGATATCCTTGTTTTAAAATATGTGACAGCATCAGCAAAATGTTGATTAAAAACTGTCTCCAGAAACTGCATGCAAAATTGATATCACTGTCTGCCAGCTGAATACAGGGGCGTTGAAATAACAATAAACTCTCAACATCTAAAGCAATTATATAGTTTGTCACTATATGTCTGTGAAACAATTTCCATTACCACCAACAGAAGTAACAATATTGATAAACAAAATATACACACTTAATTGAAGATAGATTTTGGTCTCACTAAACTAACAAAAGCAGTCGGCAGAAGAGAGTTCCTATGCGGCAGTAGAGAGTTCCTATGCGACACCACATGGGATGGATATGAACAGACTGCAGACATCAGAAACAGCTCTGTCTGCGATCTTAAGTGCTTCCCTAAATAACCACATCCCCTTGGACAGTTTGATGTAGTATGCAGCTGAAAACAGTGTGCTAATGAAAATATATCTATTTTAGGAGGCATAAATACTTCTGATGGGTCCACATTACATTGTTAAGTTATAGTAATTAAATGATTAAGATATTTGTAATCATTCTTAAGTAATATTTTGGATAATACTAAAAAAACAAGTACACATGATGATCCCTGCTCCGAGGTAATAGTGACTTTTATGGTATGAATGAAAGTCGATTAGTTTCAATGGACTGATTACACCTGATTAAGAAGAAATTTATGTCTTTGTATGATTAAATTGAATAAAATTGCTCAATTAAACCAGACATACTTTGGCTAATTGATTAATCTCCTAATCTGGTTATGGAGATAGATAGGTGCATGTTTAAATATGGGTAGAAATACATTGCTGAAATTTTGGTTTAGTAGAGTTAATGCTTGATTGTGTTTCAATAGAATTGGTAAAAGAAAAGGTCACAACAAATTTCAATTAAAAATGTTAGACAAATGTGCTCACCATACATAACACATCAATGAAATGTAGTCCATATAATGGTTTTCAATGGCTAATGTTTTAAAGAAATCCTGAAGGAATATATGAATTCAATACAATTGATCAGCGAAGCCAGATAAGACAGGACCTCACTCCTGTTTAGTTAGTTTCAAGCATTGCAAAGTGCATTTAAAACAAAATTTGTTCATCTTGCATTTTTTGATTTAGTCACGCACCATCACAATAGTTGGAATTTGTATATTTGATACTAACATCTGCAATATACGAATGTTCTTGAATTTAACATCAGAAAATGTACGAATGTTCTTGAATTTAACATCAGCAATGTACGAATGTTCTTGAATTTAACATCAGCAATTTACAAATGCTTTTGAAAATATTAAGAATATCTTTTGTTGAAGAATGCACTTTCATGCATGTTATCGAGAATAGACAATATTATTTTCCACACAGCACAGTGCCGACTGCCAAGAGACACGGGACCGTGTCGTGACGACATGAAGGTCATGTGGTACTTCGATCCTGTTAAAAATGAATGCGACCGATTCTGGTACGGTTGTCGGGGAAATGCAAACCGATTTAAATCGGAAAAGGAATGTTTAACAGTGTGTAGGAACCAGGTTATTGCCCCAGGTACCTTACCAGTCATGTGACTGTCGAGGGTCATGTGATATGTATAATCTATTCACATGACACCACTGTTGTAAATCAGCGCTTTTTGCAGCTAAACAAATCCATCAAATATGATGCCCATTTATACAAGCTTTGGTAATTGTACTAAATTTTAAGTGTCAACAGATATGCATGGGCATTTATTTAGTGGATTTTTTGTTCCTGCTTTTTCGCCTTAGAGCTACATGCCAATGTATTTATTTTGTGTTTTGTATCATATATTTTCGTTATTTCTTACCGTAATAATTAATTTTTTTTTGCTTTGCTGCCTACAGGATTTGGGCTCTTTCTGCATTTCATAAATAAAAGCAGCTTTTACATTGCAGCGTAGTTCATAATGATAGAGCCATCACACACAAGAGGGCAAATATTGCAGTATGCACTTCTGGTGTTTACTTGGCAGCAGTACTAGAGTTCTATAGGTTTGGCCAAAAGAACAAAATATAATACTAGTTTTGACTTTCAATAAATCAAAACAATCTTCTATATAATACAAGTTTATACTTGAAATTAATAAAAGAACCTTCTGTTTGATGGCAATACATAGTTTTAGTGGTAACAAGAAGTGTATTTTTATTTGCATCACTCTTTACCTTTGTTGCCTCATGTATACCAATACTAGAAGTACTTGCATTTATACCTGGCTTATTTGTTGTGTAGATATTTTTTCATTTTATCCTTTCATTTTATTGTTATAGATATTGGTTTACAGATTAAAACCCCTTCAAAAAAACATAAACAAAGTCATTAGAAACTGTCAAATTATAAGAATATATCAAAGATATTTTCTGATAATACTACTTCAAGAGTCAGGAAGGTACCGTCCATGATGAGAATGATGGAATTGTGACTGAAACAGTTGTATACTGATTTCCTCGCTATTTCTAGTCCACTGTTTTGCAATTCCTGCTTGTGCTTTCTTTTGGTTTAATTAAGGAAAGAAGTGTAAATGATAAGCTAACTTAATTAAAGTTTATGGAATATCATGCTAGAACATAGTTTTCATTTGCACAAAATTTAAATTCCTTATATTATGTACACACATTATAAACTTTTAACCAGAGGCACCACACTTTCAACTTATTAAAAAGTTTTGTTGTTTCTTGTTTTATAATTTTTTTTCTGGTAATTCATTTGCATGTTATGTTTACTGAATTTGTTCGAGATGGAAATTAAATAAAATTACTACATACATTCTGATAAGAATGGTTTCTCATATGAAAATCTATGTGATTGAAAATCTAAGTGCTTGAAAATACAAGTTTTGATGTAATGAATTAAAGGGAAAAGTAAACCATTCCAGTCATAATTCTTGCCAGTGATAGTTTGCAGTGAACATATACAATATGTCTGCATTATTATGGCCTCTTTATTCTCCAACATGAAGACACCAACCCACGTTCTAATCCCCAAACCACCAATTTACATTTTGATTCCTTTCATTTCCTAGAGCCACTGCCAGTTTGTCAGCAGGAGAAGAAGGTTGGACCATGTCGAGCTGCGCTGCCCCGATATTTCTATAACTCTGCTACGGGATATTGCGAGAATTTCAAGTATGGCGGATGTCAGGGAAATGATAACAACTTTGCCACGGAGGACGAGTGTGTGCGCACGTGTAATGCACGCAGGGAACGAAGTATGTACTTAAAACATGTTACCGCTGTTATTAATGTATATTTTAGTTGCTCTTGCTGATATATAATCTTTAAGTTCAGGCTTTTACATAATGCTAAAATGCATTTTATACTTTTTATAATAATTTGGTTATGAGAATAACTTTTTTCATGTCCTTGAGTCAGAGATTTTTCATCTACCACACTAACATGTGATAAATACTTAAATCCATTTCAATTCAATCTGTAATCTACAGTAACTCTATAATATATGAAGAGCCAGAATCATTGAAAGGAAGACTTATTTTTGTGTAAATGTGTGATACTGTAATACTTCAATTCTTTGTTATTTCAATCTGCAGCTTTATCCAGGGAGGAGGTATGTCGCCTGCCCCAAGACACAGGTCGTTGTGACATCAACTTTTTCGGCTCTGCGAGCACTGAGTACTTCTACAATTCACAGACACGGCAGTGCGAGGTGTTTGAGTATTCAGGGTGTGGGGGCAATCGGAACCGGTTTAGCACCCAGCAGGAGTGTAACAGCTATTGTAGAGTCCAGACTCGGGCGACACCTTCCCCACCCAGACGTAGACGTAAGTCTGGCATATAAGATTAAATGCAAGAGTGCATGATTAAAGAACAAACTCATATCACTATAATTGTTAAAATATTATCAGATAATTTATATTAAAGTCATATATCAATAAGAAAATCAACAATTTATTTATGTTAAGAAAGTTTAATCAATTATGCACAATTTAATGAATCAATTAAGAGAGTAAAATAACATAATCTACATGTAAATATTAACAGAGCCAGTTTGTGAGTTGACGACAGATGTTGGTCCATGTGACCGCATGATAACCAAGTACCACTTCAACATAGCCAGCCAGGAGTGTGAGACCTTTACGTACGGAGGTTGCCTTGGTAACCACAACAACTTTGCCAGCATCGAGAAATGCATTTCATACTGTGGCCTTCGTGCGGGTCGCACTCGAGCAGGTCAGTTGGCACACAACAGTAAGAATTCTTTACCATTTAAAAATGATGTACACTGTTTTTTGGAGACATTGTTGTTACGGTAATCTAAAATTCTGATAATTCAGAAATATACCCTTTTTTGTTAAATGTAACAGGCTTTTTATAAGAAAATATTATTTTTTTAAGTTAAAAAATATATAATTATATATGAGTGTACTGTACTGTGTTGTACAGATGACTGCCGGCTCCCACCAGAGGAGGGCCAGTGTCGTGCCAACCTCCAGCGCTGGTACTATGACTCAGACATAAGACGATGTAGGACCTTTAAGTATGGTGGTTGCCAGGGCAACAGGAACAACTTTGCTAGTGAGGATGAGTGCCTGTCATCGTGCCAGACAGATGTTGTCCAGCCTGTCACACCTGCCCCCACTGTTGCCCCACCTGCCCCACCTGTCAGAGGTAAGGAATTTCTGGCTTAACAATATGTTTGTATTTGGTAGGTAAAGTTAAAATTGTAAAAAATAATGTAAGACAATTGAATAAACATTTAAAAAAAGAAAATACTGTGTTCATCATTTGTAGAATTATATGAGTATTTGATGGCAATATTTACCTGGTAGCTGTTGTACTTTAATAGAAAAACTTCCAAAATCATGTGTTCATTTACGTTATACAAGATGATACCATTGATATCTGACAGAGGAAGATGCATGCAGTCTTCCCCTTGCTACACCTTGTGACCGTGTACATTCCTGGGACCAGTTCTACTACTACGATCGATCCACTGGCCAGTGTCGCGAGGTGCCCGATGGCGCATGTAACAACAACAGGAACAACTTCTACACGCGTGAACAGTGCGAGTCCTTCTGTGACCGTGACAGTTAGTTGTTCACCACTCTTAATCTGTATCAATATTTAAAGCATTTGGATTGGAACTATTCTTGAACTAGTCTTACAAGTATTACATTGTATAAATCAGTTAGACAGTCATGTATTTATGTGAGTACCAGTATTGCCATGTGCATTGTAATTCTTTATACATATCTTCTTGAATTGAAGCTGTTCATATTACTAGCATACAAGTTGCTGATGCATTTTATTGGGAGATTTTAAGCAACATTTCATCATCATCATATTTGTACTCACTCTACAGAGGTGTGCCAGCCACTGACTTACAGCACTGACATGCGGTGCCTGGCCTACTTTGAAAACTGGACATACAACCCATCAACTAGGGTCTGTGAAAAGTTTGTGTATGGTGGGTGCGGGGGAAGCTCTAACAACTTTGATACTGAGGAGGCCTGTAACAGGAAGTGCCGACAGGAGGTTGTCACGACAACGACAGCCAGACCTGACCCTTCACACAGATTCACCAATGGCGGTTGGTATATGTTAGGAACTTCTCTAGAAAATAGGAGTTGAAAATGCACAACTCTAACAAAACATGTTTTCACCTTTTCAACTAAAAATATTTGACAATTGTTTTACGGATGAAGTGTTACAGGACTAGCTTATTGGAGCACCAAGTTTTGAAATAAATTGAAAAAGAACACCTATTACTCGTATGACAGGTCTTTCCAATTTAGGTTATTTGGCATAAACATGTGAAATTTCATGTCATTTATAAAACTGACTCTTAATGTTCCAGAGATCTGTGCTATGCCTGAGGAGGCTGGGAACTGTCTGGCGTACATTCGTAACTGGCGTTACGACAGCCTTACGGGCCAGTGTGTTCAGTTTACATACGGGGGATGTGGCGGCAATGAGAACAACTTCAAGTCTCGGGAGGAGTGTGAACGCTTCTGATCAAGACGGGGTGAGTTTGTACTGCTGTCACAAATTCAGATGAAGTATTTGTAAAACCATTAATTTTGTTGCACATGCTTTTTACACAACATATCTTTATTATTGCAAGCAGAGGGCATACAATGATATTCGTTAAAAAAGGGCTTAATTTCATGTTTCATTCACAGTTGTGTGTGAACGTTTTGACGAGCCGGAGATCTCCTGTTTGGCATACATGCCCAGGTGGCGCTATGACCCAGACATTCGCTCATGCGAGAACTTTGTATATGGTGGGTGTGGAGGAAACGCCAACAATTTCGAGGCAATTGAGGCTTGCGAGAGGAAATGTATACCTCGTGAGGAGGAGGAGAAGGAGGAGACAGACAACAACAGGGTCTTCTCCTGGAGAGGTACGGGGGTGGTTTTGTGAAAAATTCTATTAAAAATGTTGGTAAAAGAATAAATGTACGAAATTGTCATGAAAGCTGTAATTGTTGATCAGTACTAAATATAATGTTACTGAAGGAATGAAGTTTATTTAAGATGATTCATATGGTTAACTAGGCAATTCCAATAAACAGTTACTGCCATACTATGAAAGGTTCAATATACATTATCAGTTCTGACAAATTTTGCCACTGTTTGAAATTCAAAAGTACTTTTCGGTCAAACAAATATTCTTCCATTAACCATAAAACAGTTTTCATGCATGTGTCTATCATATATTTATTTCAAATCTAAATGTTTCAGATATCTGTAACCTGAGCCCATCTGCAGGACCATGTGACAACTACCAGCGTCGCTGGCACTATGACTCCATCACTAGGGAGTGTAAGGAGTTCTCATACGGAGGTTGCCTTGGTAACCATAACAATTTTGAGAGCCGGGATCAGTGTATGACATACTGTGACTCATCACGCTGGAGTCGACCCCGACCTACCACAGAGGCCCCGGAGATTGTCACCGAGGGCAGCGGAGAGGTGGAGGAGACCCTCACTGGAATAGGTATAAGCAGCACAGGGGCGAGTTTTGTATTTTATACATAGCAGAAAGTGTTACAGCTGCAATAATTTATTTTCAATTGTCAGCAATTTCTCAACATTTATGCTAAGCTTACAGCCTTGAACCATACAACCATACTTGTTACATTACCTGATGTTGAAGAACATTCATTTTTAGTTCAATTAACATTTTATTCAAACTTCAGTTGTGTGATGAAAATGCTCTTTTGATAAATTGTCACACAATGAAGTAGCATTTGTTTTACAGTTTCCAAATTGTACCTTTCTAATTATGTACACGTTGATCGTGCAGATGTGTGTAGACTGGATCTTGACAGTGGGTCATGCAGGTTCATGACCCGTCAGTGGCACTACGATCGCTCTACTGGGCAGTGCAATGAGTTTGTCTATGGGGGCTGTGATGGCAACGAGAACAGATTTCCCTCTCGGGATGCATGCGAACAGCAGTGTAACCCCAGGGGTGAGTGATTGTATATCTCATGATGATTATTGATGGTTACTTGTGTCTATATAGTGTGGTTTCATCTTAGGGCAGTTTGTATCTAGTGGATTTATTGTGTATAGATAATTATACCTTAAGTTTTGATAGTATTTTTGAATTTCTTATCAAAGAGGTTAACCAATGTTTGGATTGCATTATATAGGTGGCTTTATCTTTTGGTATGTTCATAAACATGGAGAGTTTTTACTTACCATGAAACTGTTTCTATTACAGATGTGTGTATGTTGCCCGCACTAACGGGCTCATGTCGGGCTAGCATCCCACGCTACTTCTTTGATTACGCCGCCCAAGACTGTAAACTCTTCACATATGGAGGATGTGTAGGGAATGCCAACAACTTCGGAACCAAGGATGATTGTATGAAGCGTTGTGACTCCCTGCTCCGAGACCGCCCCGCAGGTACACTTGGTGCAGATTTAACAATCTCTTGTTTCATTATACCCCTATCTAACAATTTTTGGGTGTATATAGGAGTGAGCTTGTCAGTTTGTCTGTTGGTTGGTCAATCTTGTGCAGACAATAACTCATGAAAGGGTTGCCAGATTTAAATAATATTTGGTATATTTAAACCCATAAAATATAGGTCAATTTCAATATTGGTTACAAACCACTAATTATTGACATAGTTATGGTCCCTTTTCGACTAAGATAACAAGAAAATAAAGTGTAAGGTCAAGAACTCATTAAAGGGTTGACCAATTTAGAAGAAAAAATGTGTTTAACACCATAAAATATCAGCTTTGGTTATAAACCACTGATTTTTTATAGAGTTATGGCCTCATTTCAATTTAGAATATTCAAAAATAGGTGTCAAAACTAAAAAAAAATAAAGGGTTGAGGAGTTGAATAATATTTGAAACACATAACACCATAAAATACTGGTCAAGTTCAACTTTGGTTACAAACCACGATTTTTTTTATGGAATTATGTCTCCTTTTAGAACTTGCAAGAAAAACAATGATGTCCAAACAATAACTCATTTAAGGGTTGACAGATTTCAATTTGTTTTAATACACATAATTTACACCAAACAATACAGGTCAAGTTCAACTTTGGTTACAATCAAATTATTTATTTGTTTGTCACAGAGTAATTCCCCTTTCCAATGAAATAGTTTACCATTTATGTGTCCTGGCTGCATTTGGGGATATTCATCACTCCTGTGACAGCTCTAATTTAAAAAGGTGTGGTTTTATTTGATTTTCTAAGGCAAGCTCGATCTTGGATGTTGTGGTGTTATCAAATAATTACTAATATTTCCAGTGATTGAAAATGTCCAGATTTGACCCATTAATACTGAATTTAAATCTCAGTTTGTTTAATGTCGATATTTTATGTATTTTTAACCATGTGACACTGGGATGTAAATCTGATGATCACATAAAGGACAATTATATTGTTGCTCTTCATAAGCTTAGATTAGTTTTCTTTACTTCTGTAGTATTTTCTATGAACACCTTTGATTTTGCTGTGATTTTACAGAAATGTCTGTATACTACTTGTATGATCTATCGTATGCATGCCTTTTATTTGGATATAAACATAATTATTGCTTGTATTAGTGTCTCATAATTACATGCTAGTGAATTAATATGCATAAGACATAAAATATACCTAGTTTTTATCCTCACAAGTTATACTCATTTTACTAATGTTCTTGTACGGTAATTAACTGTTTTCAACAACTGAACTCTTTACGTTTTGGTTGTTAAGCAAAACAAGCAGGAAAAGAATCAGCAATGTGAAAGTTACTGTAGAGGTTAAAAATGGCAATGTTGTTCCACATACAGTTAATGAAAAGGCGGGGACATGCCCCAGGCTAACCTTCCACCTGAGTAAAAGTTCACGATGCATAAAGCAGTGTGGGAGTGACTGGCAGTGTGCAGAGACTAAGAAATGCTGTCTACTGGGCTGTAGTCATGTTTGCATTGAGCCTGAGAAGCATGTGACAGCACGTAAGACACAACGTGTGCTGTAACTGGGGCTTCACTGTGTACTCGATAGACGCTAGCTCCTATACAGAGGCTTTCCTCTATCCTGGCATGCCAGAATTGTCACCGACTGTCACATCACGTGTTGTTTCTTGTATTCCATATTTGTATACATTTTCCACTTCAACGGCAAATCCTTGCCCCCCCCCCCCCCCCCCCAACTTCCCCAACTAATTACCCAGCACCATTTAAATTACACTTACTGACATTGTCACTATTATTACATTTTTGAAGGGTATTCATTTTATGAAAATAACATATATTAAAGTCTTTTATTTCAGCAGTGTCTATTTTTCAGATTAAAAAGTGAAATTTATTTTTAATAATCATAACATTTTGTCTTTAAAGATTTCTGTTTCATTTTAACCTTCAAACAATCATCTCTAGATTTTTTTCCAGTGTTTATGGCTGGAGCTCTATGACTAGTACAACTGACTCATTCAATTTGGATTTCATGCATGAACTAGGAAAAGGCTCCAACAGAGTTTGCAATGTTGATGTTGAGACCCAATAAACAGGACCTATACGAATAATCAATTACTTTCTTCTCACAGGAATAATTCATAGCAAAGACAGGGAGGTTCATGTCCTTTTCCAGATGTTAAGTGCAGACAGGGAGGGTCATGTCCTTTTCCAGATGTCTAGTGCAGACAGGGATGGTCATGTCCTTTTCCTGATGTCTAGTGCAGACTGGTAGGGTCATGTCCTTTTCCAAATGTCTAGTGCAGACTGGTAGGGTCATGTCCTTTTCCAGATGTCTAGTACATTTTGGGTGTCTAGTGCAGACAGGGAGGTCCATGTCCTTTTCCAGATGTCTAGTGCAGAAAGGGGGGGCATGTCCTTTTCCAGATGTCTTGTACAGACAGGGAGGGTCATGTCCTTTTCCAGATGTCTAGTGCAGTCAGGGAAGGCCATGTCATTTTCCAGATGTATAGTGCAGACAGGGAGGGCCATGTCCTTTACCAGATGTCTAGTGCAGACAGGGAGGTCCATGTCCTTTTCCAAATGTCTAGTGCAGACAGGGACGACCATGTCCTTTTCCAGATGTCTAGTGCAGACTGGGAGGACCATGTCCTTTTCCAGATGTCTAGTGCAGACAGGGAGGACCATGTCCTTTTCCAGATGTCTAGTGCAGACTGGGAGGACCATGTCCTTTTCCAGATGTCTAGTGCAGACAGGGAGGACCATGTCCTTTTCCAGATGTCTAGTGCAGACAGGGAGGACCATGTCCTTTTCCAGATGTCTAGTGCAGACAGGGAGGTCCATGTCCTTTTCCAGATGTCTAGTGCAGACAGGGACGACCATGTCCTTTTCCAGATGTCTAGTGCAGACTGGGAGGACCATGTCCTTTTCCAGATGTCTAGTACAGACTGGGAGGACCATGTCCTTTTCCAGATGTCTAGTGCAGACTGGGAGGACCATGTCCTTTTCCAGATGTCTAGTGCAGACTGGGAGGACCATGTCCTTTTCCAGATGTCTAGTGCAGACTGGGAGGACCATGTCCTTTTCCAGATGTCTAGTGCAGACTGGGAGGACCATGTCCTTTTCCAGATGTCTAGTGCAGTCTGGGAGTGTCATGTCCTTTTCCAGATGTCTAGTGCTGACTGGGAGGTCCATGTCCTTTGCTGGGTGTCTAGTGCTGACAGGGAGGTCCATGTCCCTTTCCTGGGTGTCTAGTGCTGACAGGGAGGTCCATGTCCCTTTCCTGGGTATCTAGTGCTGACAGGGAGGTCCATGTCCCTTTCCTGGGTGTCTAGTGCTGACAGGGAGGTCCATGTCCCTTTCCTGGGTGTCTAGTGCTGACAGGGAGGTCCATGTCCCTTTCCTGGGTATCTAGTGCAGACAGGGAGGGCCATGTCATTTTCTGGTAGATTCCTTCATGGTTAGCTTGTTGACTGGTAAATCATCCAGGCTACGATAAAAAAACACCTGAAAATGTGGAATGTGTGATTGCTAATCCTTCCTGATATATATTTGTCTTTAACCTGTGCATGTTGCATGTTCAAGAATCACCTGGCTAGTATCTGTTGCTGTTGCCATGACGATGATATTCAGTTCACTCCTCTTCCTATATTCCATCTATGTGTAGCTAAAGATGTGTTGTACAAGTCTGTTGACAAGCTTAAACATAACCATGTTCCTGTGTTTTGTCCTGATCCAGAGGAGTGTGACTGTGAGTGGTATGAGAGTTGTGCAGACAAAGGCAAATGTGTCTGTCCCGAGATCTGCACCCTGGAACTTGTCCCTGTGTGCGGGCGAAACCGCACCTCAGACGAGCACAAGACCTACGGCAATATTTGCGGGTTGAAGTCAGAAGCCTGCCGCTCTGACGGAGAAATTGAATATAAGAGTGACGGAGATTGTGAAGGTACCCTCGATGTTGTCTTCTTGTCGGTAGTCACTTTCTAATGTAACTTGCTAGGGTTGGCACTCAAGTAGTCTGTAGATTGTATCAGATCTTGTGTCTTATGTGTAATTTTGCAGTGTGTTTGTTAATGCGTATGAATCCATTGTATTTGTGTCTTCAATATCTGGAGAATACATGTTTTGGGGTTCCCGGTTCTTTCCCCTTCATATTTATCTAAAATTCCATTTTTACCTTTCAGAATTATTTGCTTCCAATTTTACATCAAGTTTACCCTGTGGATGTTCTGTATTTTAGTCACTATAGTTATTGCTTCTTTATTTAACATTACACTTATGACCCATTTTCACATTAAATTCACCATTGTCACCTGCCATAGAGTGTAACCAGTCCAAAATGTAAAAAAGCACTTTTTGCATTTAAATATATCTGCTTTACAATATATTGCTCATATTATTTTGATTGTATATAAAAGTTGTAATCAACATTTTTGTACAAAGAGACTAGTGTCACAAAACGGTAAAACTGAGAAGATAATTTCTAGCAAAAGTAATTTATTATTGCCAAATATTGTCAGGTATGCAGTTGGACCTTGCAAAGGTTCTTGTTTTATGGTACCTGATGTACATTGAGGGGATATTTGGATGCAGCAGCCAACTGTATAAAACCAGTTATCTTTTTTACTTTACAATTGTAACATAATTCTGCTATCACCCTGCAGATCCGCGTGTAAAGTCTGGCTTCTGCCCGGCCCGCACAGACTGGGGCGGTCTTCTAGGGGCGTGCGCTCCATCATGCCAGACCGACAAAGACTGTCAGACCGACCAGAAGTGCTGTCACCAAGGTTGTGGATACAAATGTGTCAACCCTGTTGGTATGGAATTTCTCTATAACAAAAAAAACTACTATTGAATAAGATCAGTGTTTAAATTCAATGAACTATATTGAAGGATGAGAAATTGATTTGGATTTATATGCAGGAAATGCGGTTTTTCAATTTAAAAACAATAGGTAAGTGTTCTGCCTAAAATGTAAGGAATGTAAGGAATGTGAGTTTATAATCCATGAATAATTTCAATACAGAACTGTAAGACAAATTACATGTATATGTATAAGATGAGTGCATGATTGCAGATGAGGAGCCATATCAGATGCGGGCACCTGTGCGTGTGTCGGTCCGTCCTGAGGATTCCAAGTCTGTCTACCTGACCTGGACCGACTCAAACTTGGGCTCTGAGCAGCCCACCCAGGACCGTCGGTACTACACCGTCCGCTTCTACAGTTACGAGCTTGGCCAGTACAACTACCAGAACGTGACAGACATGCGCACGCGTATTGAGGGTCTGAGACCAGGCACTACATACCAGTTTAGTGTACGGGTGAACAACCCGCCATACCTGAGTGAATGGAGCGAGGATGTGGAAGCCATTACTGGTGTTGATGGTATACAGAAACTATTCACTTTTTGCTTTTAAATATATCTGCTTTACAATATATTGCTCATATTTTTTTGATTGTATATTAAAGTTGTAATCAACATTTTTGTACAAAGAGACTAGTGTCACAAAACGGTAAAACTGAGAAGATCATTTCTAGCCAAAGTAATTCATTATTGCCAAATATTGTCAGGTATGCAGTTGGACCTTGCAAAGGTTCTTGTTTTATGGTACCTGATGTACAATGAGGGGATATTTGGATGCAGCAGCCAACTGTAGAAAACCAGTTATCTTTTTTGGTTTAATCAAAGTTATCTGAAATGTTCATTGATTGGTCAATATTTACGTTATTTCTAACCAATCAAATCATTTGAAAGTGTAAATTAGCCGAAAAAACAACCTGTGGACAACTTATCCTATTTTTATACAATTGGCTGACTAAGTTTGGTATCGAAGGATTTATGGGTAGTGAAAGAACACATTTTAGGGAAAAAATGTTTCAACACCAATATTTTTTGCATGAAAAATTACAAAATATGTCGGAAAAGCTTAAAAAACCTAATAACTTTACCCATATCAGTCTATTAAATTAGTAATGCCCTTTCAAATAATACCAGGGGCCGTATTCAATAAGCATCTTTAATAGTGAATATTTTAAATTTATTGAGAATTTCGTCATTTTTGACAACAATTATTTTAAATATCCGCTTCTTTTCATCAGGTTTATTCATATGCATATGTTGTTTATACTTTAGTCTTTCTTATTTTTGGTGTACACACATTGTTCGTTTTCTTAAAATTCAAAACAAGAAAAAAAGCAATTTTTCACTATATTGGAAATTGTTACTAAGATCCTTATTGAATATGGACCCACAATTATTTGGGGTCACCTTACATTAAAATGTATCATTGTGGCCAATGGCACAATAAAATGACAATCTACATTGTACATGTGGAATGTGTCCCTGTCAATAACATTTATTTTACAATTGTAACATAATTCTGCTATCACCCTGCAGGTCCGGGTGTAAAGTCTGGCTTCTGCCCGGCCCGCACAGACTGGGGCGGTCTTCTAGGGGCATGCGCTCCATCATGCCAGGCCGACAAAGACTGTCCGACAGACCAGAAGTGCTGTCACCATGGTTGTGGATACAAATGTGTCAACCCTGTTGGTACGGAATTTCTCTATAACAAAAAAAAAACTACTATTGAATAAGATCAGTGTTTAAATTCAATGAACTATATTGAAGGATGAGAAATTGATTTGGTTTTATATGCAGGAAATGCAGTTTTTCAATTTAAAAACAATAGGTAAGTGTTCTGCCTAAAATGTAAGGAATGTAAGGAATGTGAGTTTATCAACCATGAATAATTTCAATACAGAACTGTAAGACAAATTACATGTATATGTATAAGATGAGTGCATGATTGCAGATGAGGAGCCATATCAGATGCGGGCACCTGTGCGTGTGTCGGTCCGTCCTGAGGATTCCAAGTCTGTCTACCTGACCTGGACCGACTCAAACTTGGGCTCTGAGCAGCTGATCCGGGACCGTCGGTACTACACCGTCCGCTTCTACAGTTACGAGCTTGGCCAGTACAACTACCAGAACGTGACGGACATGCGCACACGTATTGAGGGTCTGAGACCAGGCACTACATACCAGTTTAGTGTACGGGTAAACAACCCGCCATACCTGAGTGAATGGAGCGAGGATGTGGAAGCCATTACTGGTGTTGATGGTATACAGAAACTATTCACTTCTATCATTAACTATGATCATTAGTTAACTACAAGTTTCTTTTCTACATAGCCAAGACAAGATATACCGGTACATCCTCACATTAGTAAGCAAATTATATTTTCATAATTCTGCATCTCTTTCAAATTAGATGTTAAGGGGTTATTTAATAATGCTATTTCCATTAAGCTCTCCTTGTGTGACATGTTTCTTCCTGCCAACAGTGATATCGAAGCCTGGTTCCTGCCCGGCCCTGGATGAGGATAATTTCGGAATCTGTGTGGAGGAATGTCAGTCAGACTCTGACTGTGGGGGACCCCGCAAGTGCTGTGATAACGGATGTGGACACACCTGCTCACATCCTCAAGGTACGTATACTTTCTCATTTTGGGGGTAAATATTTATTATAAATTAGAATGTGTTTATTGTTGAAATTCAATTTGGGAAGGGCTTATGCTTTAAGTTATAATGTTATGTTAAATATTTAAAACAATATTATGTTCTATAATTTAAAGAAGAAATGATAAAGTTGATATTTCTAAGCTGACTGTTCTTAGTTAAATTGTTTTTCTAACAATTACTGGTTGGGGAGGGCCTAGTACTACATGAGTGCATTTTTATTTTCTTGGCAAGATTACTGTAAACGTTACTATCAACACTTACTACTGCTTATCCCTGCCAGGTTATGATGTATGCAGCCTAATGAAGGATCCGGGTACCTGCGGTAACTGGACGGTACGCTGGTTCTTTGACCTTGAGGATGGGGCGTGTGATCGATTCTGGTATGGGCAGTGTGGAGGCAACGAGAACAACTTCCTCACACAGGGGGAGTGCGAGGCCAAATGTGGCTCCGGTATGGAACTGGGCTGAGATTTCATACATAGCTTGGATTAAAAGAAATTGAAAAAACACATTTATGCGTATATAATGTTATAAGTATCTTCGATGTATTTCCAGTTATAGTGGGGAAAAAAAATGACACTAAGGGACTTGCTGAAGTGAGTTAACGAAGCTTGCTGAGAGTATTTTCCAATCCTTACCAGAATACATCATTTATACTTTTCTTGCATACCTTTATCTTTCAAATTTTAGAGCCAAATGTTTGAACATTTCACCAACACATGTGCGTGTCATTATTGGTTGTCATGACACGCCATAATTTGAGATCAACAATATGAAATAGTTCTAAAGAACATCAGAGTTTGATTAAGTTGTAATGTCAATTTATTTAAATTATTATTTATTTTACTTTGATTTTTTTAAATGTCATAAATTAAGATACATAAAATCATAAATTCAAGTATTTCCAAATGACAAGTTGTTGCATCGTCCTCAAAGGAGAACTTCACCACATAATGTTTGGGACTATAACTAGCATATCTATAGTACCAATTGACTGTAAATTGTTAAATTACCACAGGTAGTTGTTAATTCTTAAAAAAATTTTTTATCAATTACTAAAATATAAATTAACAAATCATAAAAACTTTTTTGATATTTCAGGTGAGGTTACGACTGCCCGTCCACGCCCAACAGTCAACCCACGGGATTGCCGCTATTCTGCCTATGGATGCTGTGATGATAACTACACAGCCAAACAAAATGCACAGGGGACTAACTGCAGAGGTAAATGAAACTTGCTATGAATATGAACATAAAACTATTGATGATTTAGTGTTTCATAAAATGTTAACGACCAATTACACATTTACATGTTTATATTTTTTTATGTACAGTACACAGATGTAAAAAAATCATGTGAAATTTACACAAACAGATCAGCCATACAAGATATCTTCTAGCACTTATGTGAAGACAATATGAACATACATGTGTTTCAGAATATCGCCCCCCTGTGATCCCTGGTCCATCAGGCGAGACTGTTGTCCCGGTAACCCCCGGAGAAAATGCCATTCTCAGATGTAAATATGATGGGGACATTGCTTGGTATAGAGATGGGTGAGTGTAACAAGTGCTGCAATATTTGAGTAAACAATATATGTCATCTATCAATATGAAGTATGATTTGAAAACTGTAAGAATTTTTACAAAGTGTATGATTATATTTTGTCATTGTTCTATAGGAAGCTGGTAACATCTGATGAGCGTCGATCCTTGAGTGATGGAGAACTGCAGGTGTTTGGCGCTAACATCGAGGATGATGGGATGTATGCTTGTCACGTGACCAGCAGATCAGGCCTACGTATCTACCGATACATGCTCCAGGTCCAGGGTATGTACTTGAAATTTGCATCTTGACTACTGTCTGTGCTACAGCAGTTCTGACCTGCTGCTGGTTTCAAATCCTAGATCTTACCTTGTTTCTTTTGGTTAGCATATTTGAAAAAAATAAATAATATTGACAGTTGTGTGTCCTTCAATCTTAAAATCAACTCAACATTATTCTCTTAAGTTCCTATCGGTATTCTGCCTGGCCCTGACATCATCATGGTAAAGCCTAACAACCTGGCATTCCTGCACTGTGAGGTTTATGGGAACCCGAAACCAACAGTTTCCTGGAAGAAAGCCGGAGAAACCCTCCCCACCAGCTACAGATACGAGACATTCAGCAATGGCACCTTACTCATTCGCAATGCCAGTCCTGAAGACGTGGACAGCTACACCTGCATGGCTGACAATGGAGTCTCAACTCCTGTAGATAGAACTTTTAAACTTAGTTTACGAGGTTTGTTAACATAATTTATTGAACATGTCTGTTGAAATAAGCCTGATTGCACTTTTAATATAAAAAAATGATGCTTTATATTAAAGTTACAATTGTTGTGATTAAAACAAATCATTGACGGTTTCTCAACTCACTCGTAAGGCAATTTTAAGCCAACAATCAGTCAGGGTATTATGATAGCTTTGATATCGAAGTCATTATTGTGTGAATACTTTAATGCATTAGACATAACATGAAGAGATTTATGAAAAAGTCTTGGTTATGGCCTTGGTGTCGTTGACTGCTTTGGTGTCATGGTGCAAAAACTTTCTATTGCCATAACCCTGTAACAATTCAAGATATTCGTATGAAACTTGGTACACATGTTGCCAAAGACATTAAGCACATTTACTTAAATAATAGCCCATAGCTATGGCTTTAATAATTGTCAAGTTTTGGTCATGGATAAAATGAAAACAGTGATGCAAAAACTTGGCAAAAGCTTAAAACCATTATTAACATGTTACTAGTGACAATATGTACATATGTAGCAACCCCCATAACTCTGGCTTACCCATGATAGATTGGAAAAGAAATGATGCGAACACTAGCTTGGACATACTTAAGGAACCATTTAAGGTATTCACATGGAAATGTGTAAACATGTAACCAGTGACAATTTGTACATGTAGCAAGGGGCATAACTCTTGCTTTAATTATAGTAGAGTTATATCTATTATTTGACTAAAAACAGAAGATTACTGGCATTAGCCCTATGACACTCTATCTATCTTAGTAGTTCGTAGTTTATGCATTCTTTTGCATTGTCTTTAATTTTACATTACAGAAATGTTGAGGGCGAGAATTGAGAACCAGAATGGTCGTGTGATAGAGGGTGGGCGTATTCGACTGTCATGTAATGGGACAGGCTACCCACGACCAACCATTTCCTGGGAGAAGTCTGGGCGGGTACTCGTCACTGGTGGCAATGTGTTCCTCAGTAGTGACGGAGAACTCACAATTCGAGATGCGACATCCAGTGACACTGGCTCTTACTCATGTATAGTCGCAAACTCAGAAGAGAAGATTGAAGTTTCTGCTTCTGTACAGGTTGTACCTAAAGGTGAGGCAGAGAATATATGTAGCAGACATTATGAAAGACTTCCAGATTGTACCAGACCCAAAACTCATTTTCCATATTTTTATTCCTTGTTTCCTGGGAAACATTTTACCAGACCAAAATTTTATTTTTTTCATATTTTGTTCCTTGTCTTTTGGCAAACATTCTACCAGACCCCTGAATTTTTTACCATTTTTTTCTGGTGGATCATGAGGGTTTTGGAATCTCTGGTATAATAGCCATTTGCTTGAAAATATGCTATTGTTTCTATCTATACCTCACAGTTCTTACAGTGCCATGTGATATGTTCATTGCAGCGTGTCAATTTTATGTGAAAAAAACTTTATTCTCAAATGTATTACATGTTTCTTTACATATATTGTAATGTATTGCGACTGTTTTAGGCATGCCAGATGACAAGTGTGAGGACAAGACGTCGCTGATGAAATGTCGTCTGATCGTGTCTGCAAGACTGTGTGGCTACACGATGTACTCAAAGATCTGCTGTGCTAGCTGCATGCGCTACTATGAGGGTTAAAGCACCACCACATACCCAAACTAGTTAAACCAAAAAACTTAACTTCCTTTAATCGTTGTATTGATAATTATAATGTCATTATTATCTTTTATAGTTGTAAATGCTTTCACAGACTGTACGTTTACAAACATGTGGTGTGATAGGTCAGATGGAAATCTTCAGGGATTCATAGAATAGCTGCTGTTCTGTTGTTCTATGGTTGATCTGAACCTCACGGGATACGGCCAGGCTTTGAATGCTGAATACTCAGTAAAGCATGGTTTAAACTGTATTGTAGCAGGATTATATGCTTTTGTATGCATAATGTACATGGTTGGAAGTTCATCTCAGTTAATGATTAAGTGTACATATTGTAAATTGTAACTACTGGATTACACAATAACACAATATGTGCCAAGTCAATGTGTTTGCTTACTCCAGATATTGTCACGTTTCCCATACAGCAGCATTTCACTAAATGTTGTATCGAATGAAAACTAGTGTAAAAATCAGATTGGTGAAAAGCAACCATAGGACAGCATTGTGTTGTTGTAGTAAACAGTGATATAATTGGTCAGTACTTGTCATCACATTGGTATATTATTTGTGTACTCACATGTAGCTTGATATATTCGCTGATTAAGTTATTTTTTACGTTTACACAGGTCTAATAAGAAGAAAACTTACCACTTGAAATAGTAATAACGAAAAACAGTTTTCTTTAAGGTGCTAGGTGCTTGGAAAAATATGATCTCTTTATTTTTAATCCTGATTGATACACTGCAGACCTTTTTTACTTCTGATACAAAGTATTTTAGCTCTTGTCACTTTAGATATATGATTGAACTCCAGAACCACATATTAAACAAACAAACAGTCAGTTTTGTCGTCTTATTAATTGTCTATGCATTTATCATGTTATACTTGTATGTATATATTTTGTATTATAATTTAGATATGATTTTGTACAAACTTTACACAAACATTGCAGATAGTCAAATACTTTAAACTATGCTTTTGATTATAAATATTCAGGATTTGCTTCTGTCTTTAATTAGATGTTGTAACACCAATCTTGTTTGAAGTTAGTGCTTGTTGTTACTGGTTGGTTTTAAGCAATGTTAAGTATCAAAAACAATTATACACTGTGCAAGTGTTGAAGGACCCAGTACTGCTTGAAAACTTCTGTTCTTTTGTCTTAACATTCCATCTAAAAAACTGTGTGTGTTCTTACAATTACTTATAGCATATATCTTATTTCCAGTTAATTCCTGTAGTCAAGTACTACTGGACATATAGGACAAATTTTCAATTATTTTAACTCCTCTTAAGTTTGTGTTACCTCTATTGCATAATACACGTTTTAGTTTGTATTTTTTTTCTTCAGGAAAGATTAAAAACCCATTTAAAGCTTTGCTAAAATTGTCATTGCCTCAGTGTTGATCCTTATTTGTGAACTAGAAATCCATGATTTTGCTTGGCTTCCATTAAAAAGAACTGCAAACTATTTGTACCTGTTCATACAGGCTTTTTTGTCTTGAGGAATATGAGTTTTTTGGAAAAATGTTTGAGTTGCTAGAAAAAGTTAAATGAATTGTCCCAAAAGAACAATGAACCATTTGCTGTCATGTTGGCAGTATCTTGGTGTAACACTGTAATCTCTCTCTTGTATTGTCTGCTACATGTGTAATAAAGGTCCTTCCTAACTGCGGCTTGTGTTTTCAATCATAAACAATAATGTACTAATATTTAAATAAAAAGAAACTAGTGAATGTATGATTTAATGACTTCCAACTGAAACACTATCCATTCAATCCAAGTTGATCGCTTAACACATTGTTTAAAGTGTAACATTCCCTTGTGGATGATATTCAACTTGGTATTAGCAGAAACCTGTACAGTGTCTTGTTTCCGTGTACTATATCTCCATGTCACAAACTGTGGAATCTTAAATGAAAAATGATGACCTAGTGAAGTTTAACAATGGTGCTGCCCTGGATTTCCACTGGGAATAATGAGTAAGCCCCCTTCGTTAAAAGCGGCATCTTGGTTTGCAAATCATATCAGGCCATTCCCAATTAACATCACATGAAAGGGAGCCAAACTTGAGGCAGGTTGTTTGTCAGAGGTTTTCTGTATAATATTATATAATCACAGTCAATTGAATAGTTTTATGACAACCAGTGTTGTGGTCATTATCTTGATTAAGGATAGTCTGGTGTCAAATTTCCACGTTTTGAAAAGGCGATACTTCTACTATACACAGACTGCTGCTGTTTGATGTTCCCCGAACTGTAACACTACTGATCAATGCTTCAAAACATCTACAGGCTTAGTAGTATGTGGTGAACATTTGTACAAACAAGAGGCCCAAAAGGGCCTATGCTCTACTGGCATGGCTTTTGTGGTCATATCAATCCAGAGCATGTATGTATGGGTAAAAGGCAACAGACATATAGTTTATGTTTTGTGTTTGGGTTACCTGAAAACGTAGCACGTTCAACATCTGAGCCCAGAAAGTATTGTAAGCAGATTAGTTGCATGAACTATTTTAATATGTGCCAAGTAAAAGTCATCTGACAAAAAAAATGCTTTCAAAACTGTACTCATAGTAAAATTTTCTGTAGTTTTAAAAGTTAAAAAAAGTTGGTCAAAAGGTCAAAGTCAAGGGCATCCTAGGACAACATTGATCAATTTGAACAAACATTCACAATCAATTGTGCTGAGATGGATGCACGAACACACAAAAAGATTTTCAAACCTTTCCAGATTTATGTTTACCAAACCTGTGAACCCTGGGTGTGGCCAGTAATGACACCAGGTGCATAACTTAAACATTCACAACCAATTTTGTTAAGATGAATGCGCAAACTACAGAACTTAAAGCTAAAAAATGGCCTTTGGGCTTTCAACAAGAACAAGGCAGAGTAATTCACAAAATCAACTGCAGAAGCAAAAAGCAAATTTTCTCTCAAAATCCTAGACTTGCAAATTGTCTCCCTTAACTCTAGACTTGAATTAACATATACATGTAAACTTGGCTAAAAATAGAATTCGCTCATGCAGACCTGGCTAAAAATAGAAAGCATTTCTTTAAAACTTTCATGGCCCATAATCTAGGCATTCATGGGCGGATCTTGCTGGTTTTCGAAAGGAACCAAGCTTTAATGGATATCTAGATACTGTACAAGTTTCATCGAGATATAATCAAAACTGAAGACTGTATCGTGTTCACAACCAATTGTTTACACAATAGCATTTTTTATACTATCAAGGGCCATAATCTAGGCATGCATGGGCGGATCTGGCTGGTTTTCGAAAGGAACCGAGCTCTAATGGATATCTAGATACTGTACAAGTTTCATCGAGATACAATCAAAACTGAAGACTGTATCGTGTTCACAAGCAATTGTTTACAGACGCACGGATGCACATACTACGTACACATTACCATCGCATAAGCTCTTCTGGCCTTTGGCCAGTAGAGCTAAAAAAATGAAATTATTCAAGCAGTCCAGAAATTGCGGATCAAACATAAATGATAACTGGCCATAACTTCACTATGACTTTAAACTAACATCTCCATCCGGGTTGAACAAAATTTTAAAAAATCCAAGTGCTTTGATGGACACCGCTTAGCATCATCTTTGTGGCGAACATTTTACAGCTAATTCAATCAGTGTTTTAATTGCATTTGCATTAATTACACTGCCAACATAAATACAATTCTACAGAGGACTATTTAATGAAAGAAGACGTCATGTTAACCTTTTGTAATTGACTTAATGACATGGAATAAAAACTTCTCTAAGATTCGACCTAGTGACCTTTGTTTTTGACCTGTTCATAAATGTTCAGACAAGTATTCTGACAAAGTTTCATAACAATTGGATAAAAACTATATTGACTTTAGAACATGGAATAAATCTTCCTGATTTGACCTAATTATTGACCTGAGGTGACCCATATTCATAAATCTTAAAGACAACATGTAGAGTATACCGGCAAAGTTTCCTAACAATTGGATAAAACCAATGACTTATGAAATACAGAATTGTTAACGCCCACCTGTTTTTCGCCATTCTGTAACTCGTAATTTTTTGTTGAAAATACGACTAATAATATTAATATGCTTCTCATTAAAATAACACTTTCTTTCAAGAACAATGGATACAATACAAACACAGCTGATAAATATTTTTAAATTTTATTATTTTTTCTCATCATTTTAGCTTTTTTTGAGCAATTAGCTCCATAATGACATAGTATAAAACTGATGTGCAATAGAAAACATTATATGAGGATGAAGTGAACCATTTGAGTGTATGCCCATCTTTAGGTTAAAAACATACTTCATACATTCATATAGTGCATTTAGATGCATCAAGCATACACACAAAGAATAAAAAAAACACAAATAAATTGAATAAACAGAAACCGCTTTGGAAATATTGAATCTGCCTGGACAGGACGTAAATCTATTTGGTTGAATAAATAGTATTTTCAAGATGCATTTAAGTTTGAAACATACAAATTTTAAGAAAACTATTATATAATACTCATTTGATAATTATATTAAATACATCTATGTAATTAACCGTAACATATAAACTTGTACTCAATCATCAAGTATAAATCAACAAAAATAAATACTAGTAACTGTTTCACTAACAGCATATTGTACATACTAAGCTGTGCGAGAAACCAAACAAAGACACCTTTTATACATCCATACATAAATAAATATAAACATTCAACACTTGAGTAAAAATAATAACTAAAATATGACAAGTTATATCAAGGTGTACAATTGACATTCTATAGCAAAAATATACATTACTTTTTTCAAGAAAATAGCTTCATAGGTTTTGTAACTTTATAACTTCCAAATTTATAAAATAACAAGGCATAGGATTAAAATGTTCTGGTTCTTTTTCATGGCAATATATTTTGATTTTGAAGTAAAACAGAGTGATTTGAGCGAACACAAACGCTCGTCTTTTCGGGCATAACTGAACAATTGGTAAAGCCGGAATAATGGGTCTTGCTGTACATGTACGTATTGTCTATGGCAATATGTGCACCAAGTTTTATGTAAATATCTTGAATGGTTTTCAAGGCAATGCCATAGTTGAAGTTTTTGTGCGCTGACAACCAACACTAACAATATCTTCGAAAAAAATGGAGATTCAAAAATGTTGAAACAACTGACTATGAGAACAAATGGATCTGTAATGAGAGTTGATTAGATGACCAATGATGCAATGAAGGAAAAATGCAGGGATATCTGAACACAATATCTGAATATCAGATGTGGTACTTAGTTTATCTTGCACAAACCAATGCAAGCATCACCTACAGAGTACTCGCACAGACTTCACCTTGGAAGCCATACCTATATGAATAAATATTGTATACACTCCTGGGTACATTCCAAATAAAAACACATGTCCAATACCTCAGACAACAGCAAATTAAATACACTTAACAGTCTCTGTTCATTTCTTTTAACCTTCCAACTATACAGACATTGACCTAAGCAGTATAAAAACATTCCAGCAGCTTGTTCACTGCTTCTAGAATCCACACATGGTACATACACAATAAAAAGACACAGACATGGAACCCAACAGTTAACAACCCCTGCCGGTGGTGCAGGGCATCATTCCGGGGGACCGGCTGTGTGGACAGTGGGTATCACAAACATGGAAGGAGGATCAGTATATCACAGTGTGCTTGTCAGGTAGCTCAAACATGGCCTATCCAGCCATTGTCCTCAAGGAAACTCATAATGCGTCGACGGTGAGTCTTGTCCTGGTCGCTCGGGTAACGCAGCTTAACCGGGAAACCATTACGCCGCTGAAGGTAATCCTGGAACATACAGACAAGATGATGATGCAGGGTAGATTTCAATTAATTTATGTAAAACTAATAAGGTGTTGTTACGCATTCTTAAAACTATATCACTGCATCCTTTTTCCTCTGAACAAAGCATGATTAAATCATGAAATAATTGTATAACAAAATGCTGTATGTAAGCTACACCTGTATCTTCACATCTTTTTTCGTGACAAAATTAAGATTTTTCTAGTATATCCCAGGGTACATGAAAGAGCAGAATGTTATAACGCAACAAAGCAATGTGAGTAATTAAGCTCAAATAGGTACCTTCACAATACAGGTTTTGACGGTCATGTAATTGGCTGGAGTCATCCCAATCGAGTTACAGAGCTGAAGAAAAAACAATCAAGTTACAGAGCTGAAAAGATCAATAATCAAGTAACAGAGCTAAAAAGATCAACTAACGAGTTAAAGAGTTTTAAAGATCAACTAACCAGTTACAGAGCTAAAAAGATCAACTTACGAGAAACAGAGATAAAAAGATCAACAAACGAGTTACAGAGATAAAAAGCTCAACAATCGAGTTACAGAGCTTAAAAGATCAACAAACGAGTTACAGAGCTTAAAAGATCAACAATAGAGTTACAGAGCTTTAACGATCAACAGACGAGTTACAGAGCTAAAAAGCTCAACAATTGAGTTACAGAGCTTAAAAGATCAACTAACGAGAAACAGAGGTAAAAAGATCAACAGACGAGTTACAGGGGTAAAAAGATATAAAAAAAACGAGTTACAGAGCTAAAAAGATCAACTACCGAGAAACAGAGATAAAAATATCAACAAGCGAGTTACAGAGCTAAAAAGCTCAACAATCGAGTTACAGAGCTAAAAAGCTCAACAAACGAGTTACAGAGGTAAAAATATCACATTTACAGAGCTAAAAAGCTCAACAATTGAGTTACAGAGCTTTTATTAAAGATCAACTAAAGAGAAACAGAGGTATAAAGATCAACAGACGAGTTACAGAGCTAGAAAGGTCAACTAACGAGAAACAGAGGTAAAAAGATCAACAGACGAGTTACAGGGGTAAAAAGATATAAAAAAAAACGAGTTACAGAGCTAAAAAGATCAACTATCGAGAAACAGAGATAAAAAGATCAACAAGCGAGTTACAGAGCTAAAAAGCTCAACAATCGAGTTACAGAGCTAAAAAGCTCAACAAACGAGTTACAGAGGTAAAAATATCACATTTACAGAGCTAAAAAGCTCAACAATTGAGTTACAGAGCTTTTATTAAAGATCAACTAAAGAGAAACAGAGGTATAAAGATCAACAGACGAGTTACAGAGCTAGAAAGGTCAACAATCGAGTTGCAGAGCTAGAAAGGTCAACAATCGAGTTAAAGAGCTAGAAAGGTCATCAATCGAGTTACAGAGCTTAAAAGATCAACAAAGGAGTTACAGAGGTAAAAAGATCAACGGACGAGTTAAAGAGCTAAAAAGATCAACGGACGAGTTACAGAGCTAAAAAGATCAACGGACGAGTTACAGAGGTAAAAAGATCAACGGACGAGTTAAAGAGGTAAAAAGATCAACAGACGAGTTACAGAGCTAAAAAGATCAACGGACGAGTTACAGAGCTAAAAAGATCAACGGACGAGTTAAAGAGGTAAAAAGATCAACGGACGAGTTACAGAGGTAAAAAGATAAAAAAAAAACGCGTTACAGAGCTAAAAAGTGCTGAAAAGATCAATCAATGATTAACTAATAAATTAATCTGGGTCAAGCAAATACATTTGAATGTCTGAAGAAACTGTGCAAGAAATCGAACGAAGAAAAAAGAAAATTATCACATGATTATATTTCCTCATGATCATCTGTTTCCTAACTTTGCAAAGAACAGTAATACAACAATACTCCGTAAGACCATGAAGTACAGTAGCAAGCTTAAACTTTTTAGGTTGCATATTTCTATGCAATATATGCAGCATTTACCTTTTTCTCTGTGCTAGAGAGCAGGTCGTATCCGGGACAGTGTGACATTTCCCGAACAACCTTCCAGTCTTCGTCACCGCTGTTTGACCAGCCGGAACACAAGGGCTTTTCTGAGAGAGAACACATTCATTAATATGCATTGTAACTTATAGGAACTTAATTATGATTTACAACAAACTTTCTGGATAACTAAATCTGTACCATACAACCAATATTAAGTAACCAAAGCATAAATACTTTAAATAGTTCTTACATATTATGAATGACAAATAAAAGAAGAAACCAAGTTCAAGTTCTGCTTAACTCTCAATAAAAAAACTTTTATTGAAAAAGATTTAAATGACTTACCGTTTTCGTCTATGAGTATATCGAAGTTTTCGCTGAAACATAGAATAACATAAAATAACATCATGAACTTGAGCACATTGAAAACAAGGCTTTATATCCAATATTCATAAATAAGTCCCGCTCGTTTTTTTCTTTTACATACATGGAAAATATACTTTTATAATTTAACAATATTTAGTGCAAATTTGAAACAAGATAAATCTATGAGTATTCTCACCTTCCGGCGGTAGTGTTTTTTGAACCCGTTGAATGCCGTTTTTGTGGAGGGAAGTTTGTCTGAAACAATGTTTGCTAATGAAAATTCACACAATTATTATTTCAATTAAACAATGAGAAAATGCTCATTTATACACATACATTTGTCAGTAAGTATACTCTTCTGAACAACATATATGCATTTCAACATAGGACTTACAAAAACACAATAAAATGCAGTGACTGTGACATTTAGAACGGTAATGGAGGTGCAGCATCTGACGGCGTTAGCAAGATTACAAGCAGAACAAGGAAAGAAACTGATGACAGTTTGAATACTCACTAGCTTTTTAAATTTGGTATCTTTCTTTTTGTCTCTTTTCATTCTTTCTTCCTCAAACTTTTCTAATTCTGTGAAATATACGGAAACTAGAATTATTTAAAAATCTGGATTTTACCATTTATAGAGAAGGTAATAAACCATTTTGACCAATAAGAACTATTTTTTTAATGTATGATTTTAGTTCAATGATACTTAAAACAAGAGCAACACATTTGGATGCCAACGCTCGTCTGTTTTTCTCAGATATAGAAGGGTTACTAGTTACTACTTGTGAGATGGTGAAGCCAGAGCTCCTAGATCAGTCACAGTTAACAAATGTACCAAGTCACAGGTCAATATATCAATCAGTTTTTTGAGATGGTCAAAGCTTTTCGTTTTTCCCCATCACCCCTGACAACACCATCAGGACCATGATTACTACCTAGATTATAATATTTCTTTTAAAAACAGACGAGCTAGAAAAAAAGCTCATTTGACTATGAAAACGTTTGCTTTTATCAATATTTGCTTCCTTTTGGCCAATTTGGTTTAAAAATAGAAAATTTGAAACAAAAACAGTTACCTAGATACCAAATTTATAATTGTTTAAAAAAAACACCACGCTTAAAGGTAAGAAATCCAAAAAGAGACACTTTTTTTTCTTTCAAAACTGTCAAAAGTCTCTTGAATGCAGCATAGTGAAACAGATCATCATCAAATGGCTTACTGTGATTAGATTAGCGTAGTGAAAAAGATCATCACCAAACAGCTTTCTGTGATGAGTTATTGATCATTAGCAAACATGGCACAACGGTGTTACATACCTTCCAACTTGGTGATTCCATTTTTTCTGAGGTGGATTAACTCCTTTATTCTTGCTTTCAATTCTTTTTCCTCTGAAATATAAGAAAGATCATTTCAATTAAAACTGAAAAGGTAAAACATTCAAGTACAACTCAGTTGTGTAAATGTATTTAGTGTTTTAGCTAAAGCGGAATGGAAGGGCGGCCCGCCCTGCCCTTTTTTGACTCCGCCCCGTTGCCCCTTTTTACATGCCCTGTCATATATTTTCCGCCCCCTTGCGCCCTTCTGGCCATTCAGATCGTTGTTTATCACAAAGTTACGCCCTAAAAGTATTTCATTGGTCAATGTCGCTGTTTCCTAATCTGTCACAGATCAGTGCGTGCTAAGGCACACGACCGTCATCACCGCGGGTTGGATTAACGGTAATTCACGCTTATAATCATGGTGCTAATTGCTGTTCATTATGACACATTATTCCTTGTCTGAGACATCGAAGTTGTACCTCTAAATGTCGATCTTTGATGCCGATGTTGTTACAAATTTATTTAATTTAGCCATTAATAATCGCATATCTCCTAATCACATAATTGGGTCGTCTATCATCCAATTATCGAAACGTCCCATGTTAACCAATCAGAGAAGACACTGGTCAAATGATTAAAAGTTTGTTAAATTGCGCTAGAAAAAGCGAAGAATTGATGAAAAATGTTGTCAAACATTAGTAAACAATTGATACTTGCAGTGTAAAAACAAGGCACACTTTTTAGAACATTGTTTTGTTTGAAGCAGACGGTCATTGAAAAACAGAAGGTGGCGCTAAGAAAATCAAATACTCAAAACTTCATGACCAATATTTGATAGTTTTTGTTTTGAATGTTCATAATGAAAATTTGTTTTGTAATCTCAAAACTTTTTTATTTGCTTTATATAGCGTTTACTTACAGAATTTTTCCTCATTTGTACGATGTTTAAAAGTAAAAGATTCGGCGAGTCACCGCCATTTTGTCATAACATTTTTCGGAGTTTATTTCTCGATTTTCTAGTTCTATTATTAAGTGTTAGTGAGTTTTCAATGAAGGATAGAGAGTTTAAATGTTATTTTGTTTTAAAATGTCAGCATATTGAACTTTATTTAACCAAAGACAAGTAAACAACAGCAAAGCTGAATGTGACATTCGTACCCTATCCTGATCGTACCAAAACAAGATTCGCCCCCTGCACTTAAATAACAGCTCATATAAAGGCCATTCTGATTGTTTCAAATGGTATTTTTTAAATGTCTTTGTTTTTATTTTAGACGCTTTTTGGAGGTAAACTATACATTGCAAAAAGGAGACTCTAGACAAGTACACTTTTGATAGGCCAAAAAAGAACACTTTTTTTAACATTCCATCTAGTAAAACCAAATGTGAATTTAAAGTTTTGTGGCATGGCACAATATTTATCTCAGGTTTTACGATAAGTATCTCTTCTCCTTAAAGTCTCCCCACTTCTCCCTAATTTGAAAGGTGGGAGAAGTGACTTCTCCAAAAAAAATCAGCCTTGTGAGAGCCCTGGTGACAACAACCCAAGATGTTAAAGAAAGTGTCTGAAGTGAAAATGAACAAGAAAGAAGAATTAAGAGTATTCTGTAGGGATATTACTACAATGTGTGCATGAACATGCATGTACTTTGGTAAGGTACATGGTCGTTTTACAACAATACAAAGCTAATATTGTGCGCATTGTTTTCCCATTTAAGAAAGCACCATGCCCCTATTTTGGCCCACCCTGCCCTTTTTTGGCCCACCCTGCCCTTTTTAATTCCTGGCTAAAACACTAGTATTGACAAATATGTCTAATGGCTTATGTAAATATTTGCCAGACAACGATTCTAAGATGCGACATTACCAAACTAATAACAGTACCTTAGTTTTTTTTCTTCGAAAACATACACTTCAGTTCAACTACATTGGAAAGTTTTAAACCTAGAACTTACTTTGATGGTTTTCAAGGAATTCCTCATGTTCTTTACAGGAATGGCACTGAGCAAATGGTTTCATTGTTTCCTCCAAATCACTGAAATAAATTGGTAATTGCTGCATTTTTTGTTATAATGGCTGTACAGTAAGCATTACCCTTAGTGAGGCATTTATAACCTGAATAAAATCTAGCAAGGTTTCTCGGAATGCACACATGACATAACAGTTTGTCATTTCTTGAAATCTATTTATTTCATGAAATTTTAAAATCAACCCTTACACGAGTATGGAATGACCCTATTGAATTTAATGGGGTGTGATGGCAACAGTATATTTCAGATAGTGCATTTGACTTACCTGTCCCATTTAGCTTGTTTTTTCTTCACAGCAGGGGACTTTGGATGAGGTGATTTGGCAAGTTTGACTCCAGGAGTGGCGGCTGCTAGAGTGACAGCTGCAGCCTGAGCACACTCAGTAATCAGCCCGTAATCTCGTGCAAACTGTTTCCGTCTGTCACGCTCTTTCAATCTTAGTCTGTATCTTTCTACATGAGCTAGTTTTATTGCTGCAAAAAAAATAATATATAAAACATACTTAAAAACACTGTGTTGGAATCTGGACAAGCCAACCCACAAAATGCAAGTGATATTTCAATTTTGCCTGTGACTTTTTGACACAAAATTCTGTTTAATCAATGATAACACTTTGGAGACAACATAGTGTGATGTATAAACATGCATTTTGTGTCTTCTAAAAAATGCTGGACCAGCTTATACATGTGAAATACTTGGTATACCATAATGGTATGAAATCAATGGTCTGCAATCATACTGGAAAGGCAATCTTTTGGAGATTAAATCAAAATGAAGCAGCTGTCTATGTATTTGGTAAGGACATTTAATATCTTGATAAAGAAATAGATCTTGGTTTTGGGAGTTTGCAAATAAGCACAAAGGCTACCTGCAAATCCATAGTACCGTAATTTTTTTCGTTGTCCGAATTCATAGAAAATTACCATTTTTACATTTTATCTACATACATGTATGTTAAACCCGCCTTTTTTCTTCATGTTTGCATTTTACCACTTATTAATTTATCCATAGTTATCAATGGTTATAAACTTATTTATAACGCCTATAATTGTAAATCCTTCATCAAATTAATTAAAATCTCAATCACCATTTTATACATGCATTGAAATGAATAAACACCTATCGGCTTCAGATCAAACAGTCACACTGTGTGAAGTCACATAACTCACAGTTATACCCACAAGGATCTCGTGGAGAGCATGGACATTGTTATGCAGGATTAATGTGTCTGAGGGGTGTTTTCAATTGTAACTTAAGTATTGCATTTCTAAATATCATTGAATGTGTTGACTTTTATTGATGTTTCAATGAGTATATCTGTACGATTAATGCTTCATACAGTCTATAAATGTGGTACAAGTTTCAAAGTTTATTGACAGATCGTTTTACAAACATGTCATGTCTTTGTTTTCTTAATCCCTTGATTGCCCTGTTGTTTCTTTAATCCTCCAATAAATATATCACACTTCCTTTTTCTGCAGGCAATAAATCGTTTAGGATGATTAGTAACCAATTAACTTGTAGTGGTGTATACGGTTAGGTAATTTAGCCAGGCAAATACATTGTAAGGATAAAGATCAATAATCATTGTCTGTGAAACTTAGTAACTGTGAAAGTTATGATCGATGTCCTTTGGGTGTCCAGAAATTAGGTACGCAAAATAAATTATTTTTGAAAATAATTATGGGTGTCCGAATTTTTAGAGTGTCCGAACTCTAAGGTGAATTACAATACCATACCGCCATACTGGTTGGTACCAACAAAAACGATGTAGTATTTTTAACATTTCAGTGTCATTATTAACAGTGTCAAATTCATATTGAAGCATTTTAAATGTAGAAATTTTACAACAAAAAAAACACATAAAAACGGACTCTGCATGCTACACGTACATGAAAAGTAATTGATTTTGTGGATATTTTTAGCCTTTTAAGTATACAATGTCAGATATCTTTACAATTAACTGCACTGCAAGTAGATCTCATAGTAATTTCAAATTAGCAGCTAAACTTTATTCTATGGAATCATTATCATTTATGCAAAAATACACTTCACCGGCTATCAATTCAAACTAAGTATAAATACAAAATCCACTTTAAAACACAATTAATTCTTTTATTAAAAAAAAAATATGAACTACTTAAACTGATGTACTGGCGTACATCTGAGGTTGTTTTCAGTGCAACTTAACAATTCTATTGAAAATTTCATTTATATGTAATTCATTGACCAGACAAGCTATAATTAAGGAAACAATTAGCCTCAAATCAATGTCCTCTTTGTGCATTTGAACAAGGAAGAAATGAACACATGAGTGTTTGTATTGTTCTATTGTTGAAAGTGTTAGCTCACCAATATCTAAATCATCATCATCATAGTTCACCATCAAGCTGCTCACTAGAGTCTCTGCATCATTGTCATACTCCTGCAAAAATAGTCAGTAAATCATTGAAAAAAAAAAAAACCCATTAATACTCAGAAAGTGACAGGATATCTATAACTTGTTATTATAATGAACAAACTGGATTAATACACACACTGACAGCATTAACAATTTTCAAAGATTTTGGAGAGTAGAAATGATGATTTGAATCGGTTGGATTTACATTCATTCTGATTTAATTTTGCTGAATGTAACCTTGATGTTGGGAAGAAAAAGTGGTCATTTTGTTCTTTAAAAAATATTTCTTAAAATCCTTACATTGTTCTTTGAGAAATAACAAGTTACCCGTTCAAAGTCGTCCCTGAGTGGCATGTATCCCAGGGCGTGCTGCTCTGGAAGACTCAGGTCCACGGGATGGACGGGGGTTGAGATACTTGGAGACAGGGGACCTGCAACACTCAACACATATAACAATGCAAACATACATATAAAACTGTCAACACAAAATGACTCAGTGTCTGGTCACCACCTTGTTTTCAACTTAGAATTGACTCTCCAGATCAACAGACAACAACTTATGACATGTACAACAGAATGGTTTTAAATAACGTTTAGTACACAGGTTTTAGACATCTTAATGAAAGCCATGCTTATGTCTAATTTGGTTTAAAAACACATTTTATTAGTAATATAAACTTTCCCTTACCATCTGGACAAGTGTGGTCTGTAACCTTCGGAGTTGGGTCAAACTGGTATGTTGCTGAAAAAATAATCGATGTTACGATATTATAACAATCGAAGCAACACAATCCATGCATATTGTGACAATCATACACATTTCACACTGATATTATATTCAAATAACATGGATAAACAACAAGTTGATTAATTTTAAATATGCAAATCAAAATATCAATAATAAATTAAACTTGGTTTTATGATCGTGTAAAATCATTGTCACTAACCTTTTCCAACGTTTCCTTTGATGTAATAGGAGTTATAATGGTATTCACTCTGCTCTGGACTCTTGCTTTCCACATGATTTGCCACATCTTCCCTGTGATATGAAATATGTTACATAAACAATCTTTAAAACAAGGAAATAAATAAATACTACCTAAAACGAGATTTTCTTCAAGGTAACTTGCAGAAACTAAATTTATCCCTCTGATTTGTATTGCATTGTTATTGTAGAGAAAAGACAGACTACAGTCCCTTTTTTCATTCCAAATGTGTTTTTCTAAAAGCTTCTTTGAGTAAAGAAAGCATTAGAGTAGACAAGGTGTTTGTCAACAATTGATACATTCATTTGAAAAATAAGTTACATTTGATATAAAACAAACATAGTACATTAACCTTTTAAGAATTATGTTTAAATAAAATGAGTGTATCAACAACCAATACCAGTTTCCAAATCCAAACTGTTCTACAGCATCCAGTAGCATTGTTTCTTCCGCCAGAGTCCATGGTACCTCGCAGCTAAAAGCACCAACTACAGGACCCGTCTGCAAAAGAGGACTTTAAATAATTATTAAGATAAAATAATTTATAAAGCCTTTAAAGATGCTGTGGGAAAATAGAAAGCATATATGTATTAAAGGCTTTGCCAGCAGTCAAACTATGAGAACAAGCCACAATTTATTTATCGTCTGATACTATACATGACAGGGTAACATAAGCTATGATCAATCACAATGTATATAATTACAGGAAGTGACATTCACTTTTTTTGTAAGGTGACCGACAGGATCACCTACCGCCCAAAAATGGTGACCTATAAAAAAAACAGAGTGTGCTGCAATATTTTCCCAACAAACAATGTTATATGTTTGAATACATATAATTTATTGTTTTAATAAGTCACACAATTCATATCATGAAAATGTGTGGCAGAATTCTCGGTCAGACATTAATTAGACAAACGGACCGGTCTGTTGTTTTGCTTGGACTTTCTTTAAGATAATGTCATTATTCATTGATTATTCATAAAATTAAGGGCTGACAATTAAACATGATATTGTCATGTTTTTAACGCAGATTTCCTTCTCTGTATGTACATGTACAAGCCAAATACTGCAGAAAAAAACACTGGCCCATTTAAACCAGGCAGTCAGTGTCTGCTATACATGAAGAGATTGCTATATTGTTTATCAATATAGAAAAGCTTTGTAGTAATTTCTGTTTTCATTGGACAATGAATAAAATATATAAAATCAATGCAGTGGCAAAGTGTTTCTATAAGGTGACTTGTCGGGTTCCCTAGCCAATTGGCTGTGGTAATACTGTAAAAAAAAACGGGCGTCTCGGGTCTCCGCCAAGTTTGTGCCGAGACCAAATATTGGCAACCAGAATCGATACTAACACACATAATTGATACTGTATCGCTGCAGAATGCAGTACAAAAAACAACCACTGATTTAGTTGGGTAAATATATCTATTTACTATAATGGAAGGGGAGTTGTATGAAGTGAACTTTTCAAAGTGAAAGTAGAACATCAGAAGTGCCGCCATACCGATATGCTATACTGGTGATCACTTCTATGATTTGCGACCTCTGCACCAAGTGAGAAGCACTGAAATCATATAAATGCATGTTTATCATATGTTTAATATACATTCTGCTTTACAAAATCGTATAAATTCAATGCATATCGGCTAAAATTAGAAAAATCCACGCCGTGACGTCACACCTGTAAACAAAGGTCGATATTTTGGCAGTCCAAGCATTTTATTCCATGGCCCTTAATTTCGCTTTGGCAGTTATTGCACTCAAATACTGACATTATAGACGAAGAATTAGGGATTATTCTATCATCTGGCGATTGTATTTTGAACGGATTGGTTCAGAAATATGAGTAATTTGGACAAATGTCTTCTCGCCGCATCTTTGTTCCTTCTCCTAAACTGTCTGACGTCACATTTCCCACAATGTTTTCCATTTCCGGTTATTGAAATTTTAAACGTTGTGAAAATTACTTTATATTTTATACAACCCGTACATGACCGTACCGAAATTTTTCTCGTGTCAATCCTTAAAAAATGCATAGATAGATAGATAGATTTATTCGTGCATATTTATATGTCATAGTAACAAACCAACTATCTCATTAAGTTATATCACAGACTGTTTAACAAAGAATAAGAGATGATATCTATACTAATTCACAACATCATTAGAATGCTTTGGAATGCTTATGGTGTGGTAGTTGACAAAATACTACATTTCTGTAAGTTAACTGTTGACCAAAAAAACACACCCTTTTGAAAGTAATTTTACATGGGAAAACCACTATTAACTTATTTTAATATAGGGTAAATAATAATAATAATAATAATAATAATAATAATAATAATAATAATGACAGAAATAACCAGTAGAAGTGCAAGAAATACTTTAATATTTGGGGCCTGACCTAGGATGTCCCCGGGTTGCGGGGGCATTTGGTGGTGATTTAACCAGCAGTTTGTCTCTGTAGGGCGAGGTTTTACCTGGGATTGGCTGGACCAAAAGTCTAAGTCCCCGCTATTCCCAAGTGGTTACAATTGATTAGTACGTAAGAAACTTCATTCTGAAAAGGCTTCATTGGTGAACAAAGCCACTGACTTCTGTATTAGAATTAGTTGTTCATTACTTTTGACATAATTTTATATGATGAGTTCTGCAATACACTGTCTAAAACTGTAAAGAAGTTGTGTGAGATTTATAAATATAAAAGTATATCAAGTTTAATTTGATTTTGTGAAATTTTTATGCTTATTGCGACAGTGGTGTCACAGTAATCCATTGTTTCCTTACTCTTTATAGACTGCATCAACGCAAGGTGTTTTGGGTGTGATGCGGGTATGAAATTGTCATTATACAACCTGTGTTTGATTTGCATTTATGAGAGAAAAAATGTATTACATGCACTATTAACTTAATTTAGGTATTATTTTTCCAGTAAAATGTTTTGAAAAGTATATGCTGTTAAAGTGACACTCTTATTCAAAATCAATACATCCACATGTACAAACATCAATTAAGACTAAGAAACCTTTTACAACTTACTAAATAATTCATTTATGAAAAAAAAAAAATACTGATAACAAGATTGTAACTGTGCTTTTAATAGCAGAAAGCGCAAAAATATTAAATGATTGTTGAATGCTAAATGATTTACTGTGGTCTACTATAGTCGAATAAGGTAGAAATACTGTGTTTTATGCTCATTTCTTTCAAATTAAACTCGGCATCCTTGGTAAGAACTATTGTTCTCAACATTTATTCATCGTTTTTGGAATATTAAAACAATATATTAATAATGGTAAATCTCATTTGGTAATAGTGCATCTTTAACTCAAATAACCATTGATCAGAACCCATGCATGATTGGCCATGAATTTATTGCTTGTCAAAGCGAATCATTCTTAAACTAAACTGTAGTCAAATGAGCCAAGGAGAGTCTAAGAGGCTAGATAGTAAAAATATGGCCCACATGTGCATTAAACATCCGTTAAAATCAATAACAACCTACAATATGACGAAATAAAGGTTACCTTCACAGGCTGCCTAACAGAGGACAAAGGTGAAAGCATATACAAAACACACAGTATTGTAGTTGCAACATGAGATTTACATATATTTCATGTTAAACAGATGGTATACATAGATTGTTTACTTTACATCTGTATTATTATTTTTATTACACATTAAAGAGTAGACATCATTTAAATTACTGACAATACAGTTTGAAAATTATGCCCAATTAAAGTTTGTTAAGCTTGCCTTTCACATTATTAACGTCAAATGGACCAATGTATTATAGATTATATATGGTTCTTTAGATGGGAACAAATTGCATTCATCCCTTGAACACCTTGCATACAAACTTGTTTATCAAGAGTTTGTTTGTAAAAGGGAAGTAATTTGGGAACAACAGGTCACAGAGTAGTTGTTCTTAAAATGTGTTAAGTTTACATCGCTATCCGCCCAATTCTAATTTTCTTTTTGCCTTGAACAAAAAAAATCTTGTTTGTAAATGGAGGCAATTTTTGAAGAACAAGTCTCAGAGTGAGCTTGTTTGCCTGTCATTCTGTTGGTTTCCAAGGCGTAAAGACAATAACTCATGAAAATGTTGACTGATTTAAATATTATTGTGTGCATATGTTTAGTGCCATAAAATACAAAATGCCAGACTGACAGATTTAAATAATGTTTGGTTACACACAACTATTTTATATGTAGTTATATCCCATTTTTATGACCCCTATCGAAGAAGAGGGGGTAAATTGCTTTGCACATGTCCGTCGGTTGTATCGTTGGTAGACCAAAGCTTGTCGGAGAGATAACTCAACAATTCCTGGACCTATGGTCATCAAACTTGACATGAAGGTTGGGCCTGACCAGTAGATGCCCCTATTGATTTAAGGGGTCATCGGGTCAAAGTGACCTTATATGCTAAAAGGTTGTCTGAGTGATAACTCAACAATGCCTGCACCCATGGCCCTCAGACTTGACTTCGAGAACGGGCCTGACCAGTAGATGACCCCTATTGATTGATCGGATCAAAGGTCAAGGTCACAATGACCTTGAAGGCAAAAAGCTAGTCTGTGTGACAACTCGACCATGCCTGCACCCATGGCCCTCAAACTTGACATTTAGGTTGGTGGTGACCAATAGATGACCCCTATTGATTTTGAGTTCATAGGTCAAAGGTCATGGTCACAACTCATATAGGACATTCAAGCTAGGAGGATACATGTTTATCAGTCATCACCTGAACATGATTAAAAACAGCACCTACTTTCCTCACACTTGAGTGGTCATAATCTTTAGACTGCCTCAAAGGCATCCAATGTCAATGACAAATCAGCTGTCATTTCAGTCCATGCATATTTCATTCAATTGTCCAAATATTCCTGACAACATGGCACAAAAAGAGGGGCATAATGTTTGACAAACATCTCTTGTAAACTTAGAATTGACTCTCCAGATCAACAGACAATAACCTATGGCAGTTACAACAGAATGGTTTTAAATTATGTTGGGTACACTGGTTTAAAACTATAAAATACAGGTCAATATCCACTGGTTACAGCTATTAATATATAAGGCAGTAATGGCCTCTTTCCAACTTACAATGACGATAACTCCTATAAAAGCATATTTTCATATAATTATTTCCAAATATAAATAGTTTGCCATTACTGTATCCAGGCATTGAGTGAGGATAGTGGTCAATCCTGTAACAGCTCTGTTTATTTGTATTAGACAGAAGTTCAACATGTGAGATATTAATGCCTCAAGTTTCATCAAATACCTTATTAACAAGTTATGATTTCAATTAATTCAAATTCTTGAATTTGAGTCAATTCATGAAGGGCCATAATTATAACAATAGTTATGTTAGAATTTAGGTTCTTGTCATAAAACTTAAAAAAAAATTCTTCAATGGTTTTCAAGTTGTTATTAAAGAAAAAAACATAAAACATGTGGACAGACAGTCAGTCAGCTTGAAAACCATAGGGCACCCGCAAATTATGTAACAGTCATTCAACCATCAAGGGCAACACTATGGTTCACATATTTTGTTCATACATTTGTTTATAAATTCAACATTGATAACAAAAGTAACTATGAAGACTCTTGTTCCTTTTAATCTTCCTATGTGTGTCTCTGTTTTATCTCCTTGTGTACACATAATTAACATCCAATATCTAGTCTGTGTCTAGTTAAATTCTGTCAATAAGATTTTTGTTCCCTCTTGTCTTTTTTTCTTGCACGCAGTTACAGAAATGTCAAGTTTGGTAGTTTAATAGAGTCAACATCATTGTTTGTTGGTAAAAAGCTAGTTTCCTAGAACATGTTCAAGATCTATAATAATGTCCTGCAGTAGTATTTTAGCTGTATCCATAAAAAAAACAATGTGGTGAGTCCAACTTCCAGCGAACAGATTGAAAGATCTGTGTTTGGTATTTAACAGTTGCATTTAGACACAGCAACTATTAAAATGTAAATGTCTCAGGTGAACTACTTTCAAGTCTTGTGTCCAGTCTCCAGTAGCAGGCTCTCCAAAGTAATGTTAGTGCTGGGTTCTACGTGGGGCTGGTGGAGCCAGGATGCTGTGTAGAACATCAGGGTGTTCCTGTCTGCAGCAAAACAGATGTTCTCCGCTATACATCGCTTAAGCTGCAGCTCCGCGCTGTACATTGTCTCGATCTCCTCAAACACCTCAGCTGAAGCCATATAAACAAAAATTATGCATATGTAGCTCTTCACCTGCTACACATGTACCTGGGACAACATCAATCTAAATTGACTTAAGTTTTTAAGATTTTCTTACAAAATATTTTTAATGACAAGAGGCAGAAAATGTCACCTTCAAATTTTAAATTAAAGTGTTATAAATGGTTTAGAAACAACTAGTTTTCCATTTGAGATATAATGATTGTTTAATATATGCATGGTCAAAGCAAATTGATGAGATACCATTAACCTTACCAAATCTATGTGTTGGCCATGACTGAAAGAAGATGTGTTCTCTGTCATCTGATTGGTTGAAACTCTCAAGCTCTGACACTCCTCTCGCCATCTCCACCAATCCAGAAAGCCGAGACAACACCTTCTCCTAGAGATGAGAACATTTGTGGTTTGTTGATAGTGCTGAGATTATGAAGAATATTAAGAATTTTATTGTCATCTGTTCATACATTGTCAGTTAATTTGTTAAAAAAACTGTTCCAGTACTTGATTAAGAAATGTTCTGACTTACAACAGCATGCAAACTAAAAGTGAGACAAACCATTTTAACAAACACTGAGTAGAGTTTGTCACAGAGCGGCATGAGTGCTTCAGGAAGCAGGTCGTGGGAAGTGGTGTCCTCATTTTTACTCAGTCTGAAAACAGAAAAAATATTATTAGATAACGTTACACATCTTTTTTCTTCTGCTTGAAGAGATGCATTTACAAACTGTGCATTGGTGCATTCAATTTAACAAATATAATATAAAAACATTGTGTCAGCTTGGTTACAGCCTAAGTCATAGGTTATATTTCATTCCAATCGAAACAATTGACTCAGAACTAAATTTAAAAAAAAAGAAATTTAAAAATCATAGCCAAGTATTTTTTTATGTAAATTACATTTTGTCTAGCTTGATATTTGCAATTTCATTGACAATGTCAACTCCATCAGTGTTGAGTGATCGCCACTTCTGCAGCTGATTGTAAATATCTGCTGCTCCATCCTTCAGCTTTCGAGCACTGCCCGTCAGGTTCCCTTGTTGCCTGGGAGATGGTACGCCTGAAAATATCCCTTTTTATTCAGGTTTGCTTTAACTCCAATGCACTGTATCTCACATTTCATATCCAAATCACTGAAATTTACAGCTGTAGTCTAGCACATGATTTCACAGTTAGCTAACAAATTATACAATAGGTAGGCGGAGTATAAGTATTTAAAGCCAGAGTGGCTCTGTTTTGGCCTGGGTGTTTATTTAAATTTACAAATAAAAAGAAACTAACAGAACATAAACATTAGAATGATGACAACATTTCCTACAATGTTGATAAATTCTGATGCAATTATAAAGTGAAAGAAAGAGTGTTTGAACCTTGTACCTTTCTATCCGCAGATGACACCACAACTGTGTCACTACACAAGCTAGCTCAACAGCAAGGCTGTTGAAAGTGATCTATCAGTATATGGCTTTCACCACAATTATATTTTGTGTTTATATGTATCATAAAACCAAATGAAATTATCTGTATCCTATGTTTCTATGGATATGGTCCCCATCTGCAGACTGATTTCTGTTGTGGGTGCAATTAAGTTAAAAGCATAAAATTAAATTCCCAAAATATTTATATGACATTTAATTTTGAAAGACTAATGTGCCCATACTCAAGGTGCTTTTAACTCAATGGTAAATGCAGCACAGCTATTTTAAGCATCCCCATTGGACCTGATTGTTCCGCTATCACAAACTATACACAATCTAAATTGTTATCAAACCTTTATTGACCCTTTCGCTCAATGTTTATTTGGACAAATAAGCATCAATTAAAATCACTATTTTATCATTAGCCTAATGGCTAACACTGACTGGTGCAAGTCAGTGCCTTCCTTTTATTTGTCTCTGAATGTTAATTATTGTTGCAAAGATGGTTTATATGCCCCTGTTTATAGCTAGTCCATATAAACAGCTGTTTAAGTATCTTTGACAAATTTTGTTTTGGAAGGGGAACATAATGCCCAAATGTTAAAAAAAATATCTTAACGAGCATATAGTCTAAAATAATAGACGTGTTATACGGGATTCTTCCAATCCCTAACGTCTAAACGGGAATGTGCAAAAAATGGGGGTGTTTTAAAAATATTGAAATTGTTTTAAGTGAAGTATTTTATGGTTGAAATTGATCATAAAGACTTATATTCATATTTTACCATGTAAGTGAAATGTTATTTTGCACTAAACAAGCATTTAATGCATTAAAACAAGTTGTTTACCTTTACAATAAAACGAAAGTTGATAGAGGATTACTAGATATATAATTAAGTGTTTGTCTATTTTCAGATCATGATCATTGTCAACAGAAGTTATTAAAGTGCTCAAGACAAATAGAGGCATTCTTATTTATGATCAAGATCGAGCCACCGCTGCGTCACAATGCCGGAAGTACAGTACCCGTTCCCTGGTTGTGAATATAAGACTGCTGATCTGGATGTACCAAACATAGCAGCACTCATCACAGCTCACAGCGTCGTTCATACAGCCGCACCTGTCGCACCTGCAGCAGTTCCTCCAGCAGCCCTTGCTAAAGTATAGCGAGTTCGAAGACCTACCATTACCGCCGCGGGAACAAGCGAGGATTGGGCTTACTTTCAGTCACGATGGTCTGACTACGTCAACGCCACCTAAGTAGATGGTCGTGATAAGGTGATTCAATTACTTGAATGTTGCGATGAACCATTCCATAAAGACCTCACACGGTTAGCAGGTGGCAGCCTCAAGGACAAAACTGAAGCAGAAGAACTGGCTGCCATCCGTAAACTGGCTGCACGGGAAGAAAATACAATGGTTGCCAGAGTGACTTTACATAATATGCGACAGGATCGTGATGAGACAGTGAGAAGCTTTGGTGCCCGTCTTAGCGGACAAGCTGACATACGTAAATTTGTAATTCCGTGTCCTGGTTGTGATTCAAATGTGAACTATACAGACGCAATCATGCGTGACGTGCTATCTAGAGGCATCGCAGATCCAGAAATTCAACTTGACCTTCTAGGTGATAAAAATCAGGACATGACTCTAGAAGAAGTGTTTCAGTTTGTTGAAACGAAAGAGGCGGGAAAGAGATCTGCGTCGAGACTCCTGGATATCCATTCTGTGGAAGCAGCTAGCAGTTATAAGAGAACAAAACAGACATCCAGCAAAGCGGATCCAGATATTTGTTCATACTGTGGCAAACGCGGACATGGTAAGAAGAGCATAGCACGTATCCGCAAAACTCAGTGCCCAGCATATGATCATAAGTGTGAACTTTGTAATCGTGAACAACATTTTGAAAACGTTTGCCGAAGCAAAGACAATATTAAACGTACATCGCGCCCTCAAGCCACAAGACCACATGATCATGAAAGTGCTGTATTTGATGCCTTGTGTACGCTATCTGACCATTCTATGAACAAACAGAAGTTGAATACAAGTGATGAAGTGTACACACCTATTGACAGAGACAAATCAAATGCAAGTGATAAAGTGTGCTCAGTTAGAAAGAGTGACCACAATGTACCTATTGATCACCATGTGTATAACAGTCTGACTGATTCTTGGATCCGCCAATATTCAAAGCCGCAACCTTTTGTAAATGTGACGGTTCGAACTCTGCCTGCTGACTACACTGCATTTGGTTTAGATTGAAAGGTACGCCCTTGCACAGCTGTCATACCCGCAATGGCAGACACTGGATGCCAAAGCTGTTTAGCTGGACTTAAGGTTATTCACCGGCTAGGTTTACGTGAATCTGATTTAATACCAGTGACTATGCATATGCATACTGCTAACAACAACGGGATCAAAATCCTTGGTGCAACGTTACTACGCATATCTAGCAATGACTCCGAAGGGAATGCAGTTGAAACAAGACAGATGACCTACGTGACTGATTCTTCTGACAAGCTGTTTTTGAGCAAAGAGGCATGTGTTGCACTTGGAATCATCTCTGATGACTTCCCCGAAGTGCGTGTTCTGTCACAACATAGTGCTGCTGTCACCGATGGAAATACGACTGCCCCCTGTGGATGTCCTGAACGACGACAGCCTCCACCACTTCCAAGAGCCTTACCATTTCCAGCCACGAATGAAAATCGTGAAAAGCTACAGGATTACCTTTTCAGGCACTATAAATCCAGCACGTTCAACACCTGTGAGCATCAGCCGCTGCCTCTCATGGACTGTCCACCAATGAAACTAATGGTTGATCCTGATGCCAAACCTGTCGCTCATCACACACCTGTACCGGTCCCCCTACATTGGCGAGATGCTGTCAAGGAAGGACTTGATCAAGATGTCCGCTTAGGTGTCATTGAGCCAGTTCCAGTAGGAGATCCAGTCACATGGTGCCACAGAATGGTGATTTGTGCCAAAAAGAATGGGAAACCGAGGCGTACTGTTGACTTCCAAGCTCTCAACACTTATGCTACACGTGAAACTCACCATACACCTTCCCCGTTTCTACAAGCACGATCAGTTCCACCTGGAAAAAAGAAAACGGTCTTTGATGCGTGGAATGGTTACCACAGTGTCCCAATCCGTGAGGAAGATCGCCACTTAACCACCTTCATAACACCCTGGGAAAGATACCGTTACAAAACTGCACCTCAGGGTTATATCGCGTCGGGTGATGGTTACACTAGAAGATACGACGAGATTGTTGCTGATATTCCAAACAAGACCAAATGTGTTGATGATGCCTTGTTGTGGACTGACACCATTGAGGACAGTTTCTACCAAGCAGCCCATTGGCTTGATGTTTGCGGTCAGAACGGTATTATCCTGAACCCTGAAAAGTTTGTGTTCGGAGCAGACACGGTAGAGTTCGCTGGCTTTGAGATTTCTCCAGGTAACGTCAGACCCTGTACAAGATACATGCGTGCTATTCAGGATTTTCCTACACCGAAGAATATAACTGATGTTCGCTCTTGGTTTGGCCTTGTGAATCAGGTCTCATATGCGTTGAGCATGGCTGACAGGATGCTTCCATTCCGAAATCTTCTGAAACCAGGTACACCTTTTACATGGGATGACAACTAGTGTTTGAAAATCGGACTACATCTGCTATCGATAATAGAATCGAATCGAACCAAGCATTTCGATTTACTATCGGACGATAATCGAAAGTTCATACTATCAGTAAGGAATACATTCTTTATACATAGTATCATCATGATCATTTAAATGGTTAAACTTGATATCAGTACGTGTGATGCTATAGTCATGCTTTTTACAACAGTAAGTAAATTTCCATAACCTCTTTCTGTCTTTAATAACTTAACGGAAAAATATAAACACAACACATACTTAAGATTGCAAAATGATGCACACCGCATCAAGTAAGTTATCTTAGCATTTTATCCATGTAAGATTTGTGAACCACCTTAACATTCAATGACCTGTTATATTGAACATTTCATTAGAAAATAGTTAATTACAAACGATACCAAAATAGGTTTCAAAAACAGAATGCATCAGCCGGGATCCCCGGTATTTGCAAGTAAGAACGGACCCACTACACCATAGAGACAGGATACTGAAGAAGGTTTTATGAAATATATAAACAATTAAAAACAATTTGTAATTTTTGGAGAGTTTGTAAGCTTTTAAGCAAAAGTGTTTACATTCAGCGCATTTGTGTAAGAGAGTGACCTCCCTTGTTAAAATGAACTCAACAAGAATTTACCGGAAAGAAAAGTTGACTTTTACTCGACTGTACCCAAAACAAAAAAATACGTAGTTACCGGAAGTAACGTTAGCGACATCGATTTTGGACAGACACTATCGATTGTCGCCGACATAGCATTGCCAGCGACGATTTATCTATTTACTCGATAATCGTTTCATCATTAATGACAACCTTCAGAAACTTTTTGAAGAATCAAAAACTGTGATTGCTAGCGAGATTGTAGAAGGAGTTAAGATCTTCGACCCAACCAAACCTACTTGCCTGGCTACGGACTGGTCCAAAACTGGAGTTGGATTCTGGTTATAACAGAAACACTGTTCCTGTTCCAAAGTTGAGCCATTCTGCTGTCCCTCTGAATGGAAGATCACACTCGTTGGCAGCAGATTCACTCATCCAGCAGAGTCCCGTTACGCACCGATTGAAGGGGAGGCTCTGGCGGTTGTAGATGCCCTTGACAAGTCCAGGTACTTTGTCCTCGGTTGCTCTAATCTCATAATTGCCGTTGATCACAAACCACTTCTTAAGATCTTCAACGACAGAGCACTGGAAGACATCTCAAATACACGTCTGCGAAACCTCAAGGAAAAGACTCTACCCTACAAGTTCCAAATGATACACATCCCAGGGGTAAAGAATCGTGCTACAGACTGCTTATCGAGGCATCCCATCAACGATCCTGTTAAACTTGTCTTACCTGATGATGTTGCGACGGTAGATGCTGACTACTCTCATGAAGTTTACAGTTCCTCAGTCCTATCTGGTTTAAGAGCACATGACTACGAGCCGCAGGATACAGAAGAGTGTGTAGTGTCAGCTGCCACCACGTCCTTAAACACCCTTAGTGTAAAGTCAGTCACATGGGATAGAGTACACGTTGCTACTGCTAGTGATACGGATTTACTTACTCTGACTGAACTCATTGAGTCTGGAATGCCAGAATTTCGCCACGAGATGCCAGAAGCACTGACGGATTTCTTCCAGTTTCAGAATGAACTATCCACGGTTGATGGAGTCATCATGTACAAAGACCGTGTCGTTATTCCATACTCTCTCAGAGACGAGGTTCTGGAGGCCCTCCATGCAGCCCATCAAGGAGTTTCGTCCAAGATTGCGAGAGCTGAATCCTGTTTTTTGGCCAGGTATCACACCTGCAATTACTGCTCTTCGTGCCAGTTGCAATCAATGCATCCGTAGTGCTCCATCGAACCCTTGTGCTCCTCCGATCCCGCCTACAACCCCGGAATATCCATTTCAGTGTTTGTGTGCCGACTACTTCACTTACAGAGAACACAATTATTTAGTAATTGTGGATCGGTATTCCAACTGGCCCATTGTTGAGTGGTCATTCGGTGGTGCCGAGGGACTCGTCTCTTGTTTGAGGCGAGTATTTGTTACGTATGGTATTCCTGACGAGCTTGCTTCAGACGGAGGTCCTCAATTCACTGCTACTATCACACGTCAGTTTTTACATGACTGGGGTGTCTATCATCGCCTATCTTCAGTGGCATTCCCTCACAGCAACTGCAGAGCAGAGATTGGTGTCAAGACAGTCAAGCGTCTTCTCATGAATAATACCACAGAATCTGGCAACATCCACACAGATGCATTTCAGCGAGCAATGTTACAATATCGCAATACACCGGATAGGGACACAAAACTATCCCCAGCCATGTGTATCTTCGGCCGCCCTATCAGAGACTTCATTCCGATTCCTCCAGGGAAATACAAACCACACGAGACTTGGAACTCAACAGCCATTGCCCGTGAAGAAGCACTAAGAAATAGACATATGCGCTGTGCTGAACGACTGACTGAGCATACTAAGAGACTACCACCCCTTGCAGTAGGCGATCATGTCCGGATTCAAAATCAAATGGGTTCCCATCCCCGGAAATGGGACAAGACAGGCATGGTCATTGAGGTCTGCCAGTATGATCAATATGTTGTGAGAGTGGATGGTTCCAGACGGGTTACACTGCGCAACAGAAAATTTCTGCGTAAATACTGCCCAGTACAACTTCCCACACACAGACTTACAATTGATGATGACATGGCGATTCCAACAGCTGTTCGGAGCCCTACAGGAAACATCCGTCTGCCTCCCAAGCCCGAGAAACCCAACTGTTCTGGTAGAGTTCAAACCCCAGCTGAAACTCAACCCATATCAACGCCTATTATACAAGAGCCAATTCAGACACCTTCCGTGTCTAAGCCAGATCAGACACCCATCACGAACCTCCAGAAGTCGCCTGCAGCCCAGCATAGTCGGCGACAATTGACCTATGGTAGTACACCCATACCAGATAACCACCTGACCACTAGTCCGTATTCAACATGTCAGGAGCAGGCCATGCCGTCAACTGACCCGCCTTCAACACCTAGACGTTCTGGCAGGACAAGGCGTGCACCACAGTGGCAAACAGACTATATTATGCCATAGAAAAACTCTGTTATTGTGTAGTGGAAGAGACTATTTTATGGACCAAGTTTACGTGATACCAGATAATACCGTAATTCACCTAAGAGTTCGGACACTCTAAATATTCGGACACCCATAATTATTTTCCAAAATAATTTATTTTGCGTACCTAATTTTCGGACACCCAAAGGACATCAATCATAACTTTCACAGTTACCAATTTTCACAGACGAAGATTATTGATTTTTATCTTTACAATGCCTGGCTAGATTACCTAACCTATACACCACTGTGACAAGTTAATTAGTTACTACCCATCCTAAACGATTTATTGCCTGTTGAAAAGGAAGTGTGATATATTTATTGGAGGATTAAAGAAACAACAAGGGCAATCAAGGGATTAAGAAAACATAGACATGACATGTTTGTAAAACGATCTGCCAATAAACTTTCAAACTTGTACCTCACTTATAGACTGTAAGAATCAATAATCGTACAGTTATACATTAATCCTGCATAGCAATGTCCATGCTCTCCACGAGATCCTCATGGGTATAACTGTAAGTTATGTGACGTCACACAGTGTGACTCTTTGATCTGAAGCCGATAGAATGTGTTTATTAAGTTCAATGCATGTATAAAATGGTGTTTTAATTAACTTGACAAAGGATTTACACTTATAGGCGTAATAAATAAGTTTATGACCATTGATTACTACGGATAAATTAATAAATGGTAAATACAAACATGAAGAAAAAAGGCAGGTTAAACAAACATGTAAATAAAATGTAAAAATGGTAATTATCTATGTATTCGGACAGCAAAAAAAAAAAATTATTTTAAGGTGTCCGAACTCTTAGGTGAATTACGGTAATTATGGGAGTGAATTATTAACATAATCATCCTCTTGATTTAATTGTAGTGTATTTACAAGTTACAAAGACATTGTTAATAACACTGACAAACAGGACTGGTGTATTCTTCCACATATAGAGACAGCTGACATAGTTACTATGCATAGTTATAATTTGTGTTTGTTCTACATTTTTTTTTTATAAAATCAGTCTTTGACACTCTTTCATCAACATTTCAGACCTAAAGACTTGGGGGGAGATAGAGGATTACTAGATATATAATTAAGTGTTTGTCTATTTTCAGATCTTGATCATTGTCAATAGAAGTTATTAAAGTGCTCAAGACAAATAGAGGCATTCTTATTTAGTTGACTGACACAGAAAATCAATTATGCCAAGGGGCACAACTCGATACAATCGTAATAACTTGGCCTCCTCCGACAAAGCTTCACGATAGACCTCGTTATACAATCCTAACAACTCGGCCATGGCCGAAATGTTCCGAGCGATTTAAAACTGTGCCCTGAAGCCTTGCAGGTGCCCTTCATGTATATATCGTTATGTTTTGACAGAATGAAATGAAGAAAAGCAGTCAAACTCATATTTATTAGTTGGATATTTATTTTTTGTGTACGGAACTAATATAAAATAACATTATCTGGTAATATGATATTTTATAGACGCTATATGCTTTAACCCGGAATCCTGATCGGAACAACTACCCACTTTTGATGCTAAACAATTTGTACGTGAAGGATTTGCCATATCAAAAATCTAAAAAAAAATCTGTCAACGTACAATTATTTGGACTAAACGAGCATAGTGGCTATGTTTATGCTGCTACCAGTGCAATATTATTTTCTTATCAAATTTATTTCATGCCATAACTTATCATGAATGATAGGTTTTTCAAAATGTTCAGAAGAATTAAAATTGATTACATCAAATATGCAGCTAATGGGTTTTAAGAAGACATTGTCCGAAATAAAAATGTCCGGGTACTACGAATTATACAATTATTGGAGCATGTTTTGGGGTTAAAGAATTTTATATAACCCTTTAAAGTAACAAAACGTACTTATTTTAACCGGCGAGAATGATTCTGATTCAACAGGTGCTGTTTCAGTGGAAAATGAAGAAGATTTTGACTTTGATTTTGGACCCATTATCTAAAACCAAGGGAGGTCACTATAAAAGCTCTAAAACCATTCGAAACTCCTCGGCCATTTTATCGAAAACAACGCATTCGGAACTCCTCGGCCATTATTTTCAAAAACAACCTCGGATGTATGCCGGTACATCTGTTGAAGTAGTCCGTATTTTTTTGAATAAAAGCATTAATTAAATGTAGTGTTTAAGAGTTGCATTCATTGCTCTCAGTTTAAATTGATTGCCAGTGAAGTGTATTATTGCAAACATAATTACGATCCCCAAGAGTTAAGTCATAAATTTTAACTACTAAATAAGATTACTACGCGATCTATTTGCAGCGGACTTAAACGTACCACTTTTTAAGTATGTAAACCGTCCATATACATCCGAGGTTGTTTTTGAAAATAATGGCCGAGGAGCTCCGAATGAAAACAACGTTGTTGTTGTTTTTTTAAATGGCCGAGGAGCTCCGAATGCTTTAAAAGAGGTATAGCTAGATAGCAAAAAATAGCCTATTTTCGCGAAAATAGCATTCGATTACGAAAATAGCAAATGAAATACGTATTGCGTCAGTAAAAACAATTTAATCGACACAGTATTGTAGATATAAATACGTTGAAAAAGATGTTTCTTGGTTAGATATTATGACGACAAAATTGACATTTATTCAAATAATGAATATGAGATGACGAAAACTTTAGATGAAAACAACAAACCCCTTACGACTATAGCAAATAAAATACATTTAACGCTAGTAAAAACAATTAAATCGACATAATATTGTAGATATGTATATTAAAATATGATGAAAAAAGATGTTTCTGTGGTTGTCATTATGTATAATAATGAACACCATTCATTTTCAATTCTTGGCTTATAAAAACACCCATATTTGCAATAAAAATGTATTTTCTTTCACTATTATTTTCATATATACCATACCTAACTATAAATTGAATACACATTGATCAATTTTCAATGTTTTGAGAATCATAGTGCACATACATAAGTAGATGTGTAACTATGTAATGTATTTTTATGCAACGGCGGCCATTTTGTCCGCCATTTTGGATTTTCTGGCATGTAATTATTTTTCAAAGAATTCGTTTTGGCATAACCTATCAGTATATATATATATATATATATATATATATATATATATATATATATATATATATATATATATATATATATATATATATATATATATATATATATACTTTCTTATACTTATTTAGACGTAATAGGCGTTTATTTTAAATGAAAGTCCAATGTATGTTGCTATTTTCTTATCTGCGGCGGCCATTTTGTCCGCCATATTTGTTTTTTACATTTTATTAATTTTCGAAAATATTCAATACATCATAATCTTTCATAATATGTATATTTTCCTATATCTCTGACTTGACACGGGCATCTCATTTTAATGAAATGCAAGATTGCACAAAAAACGGTGCCATTTTTAGGCAGTCCTCATATAGAGCTTGTGATAACAAAATTGTGCCATTTTTCAGGGACTAAAATGCTTATAACTTTGCTTCTACTGGGAATTTTTTCACCAAATAATATTTTTCGTGTTAGTTTAAATGTCCTTTTTTAGTAGTACAAGTTTAAACCATTTTAATATTATTTTTTTTTTCATTTTTCACTGAACCCCCTAAAATTTATGACGACAAAATCGACTTTTATTTCAATAATGAAAATGAGATGACGAAAAACTCGTACGAAAACAACAAACCCATTACGAAAATAGCGTTTTACGCTAGTTAAAACAAATAAATCGACACAATATTGTAGATTTGTATAAATATGATGAAAAAATGATTTAGAGTTAGATATTAAGACGACAAAGTCGACATTTATTCAGGTAATAAAAATTAGGTGACGAAAAACTCGTACGAAAATAGCTAATAAAATACGTTTAACGCTAGTAAAAACAATTAACTCGACATAATATTGTAGATATATATGTATAAATATGATGAAAAAAAAAAATGATTTGGAGTTAGATATAAAATAATTATGACTACAAAATCGACATTTATTCAGGTAATGAACATGAGATGACGTAAAACTCTTAAAGGCCTAGTTTAAGCCTTCTATAAGTGCCCCCCCCCCCCCCCTAAAAAAACAAACAAAAAAACAACAACAACCGTGTATAAGTACACAACCTCTGTTAATTGATCTTAATCTTATTGCCTAATTGGCTTATCTGATCTCCAATCTGAGTATCCTGTTGTGCAGTTTGGGTTGTTTTCTCATAAAAATGGACCCTAAATGACACTGAGCCAATAAACCAATACACAGAAAAAATTGGCCCCTGCTGTGACACCAGTGAGATTAGCAGGAGATGCACAGCAGGGGATTATCATGCCAAACATTCCTTAAACTAGGCCTTTAATTATGCCTTCTATAAGTGACCCCCCTCCCCTCAAAAACAACAAAAAAACGTGTATTTGTACACAACCTCTGTTAATTGATCTTAATCTAATTGGCTAATTTTCTTATCTATTTTCTTTTCGAAGTTCAGCAATAAAATGCGTGTTTAAGGCATAGTTTAAGGAATGTTGGGAATGATAATCACCTGGTGTACATCTCCGATTTATGTATTGGTGTCACAATAGGGGCAATTTCCTGTGTATTTGTTTATTGGATCTAGGCCATTTATGGTTGATTAGAAAGTAATAATAAAAAAAACAAGGTTTTATCGATTTATTTCGCCAGGTGTATATACTTACCTAAACATATGTATTGTTGCTATCTGCCCATATATATATTAATGTAATATAGAGACAAGGGAAATAACATCGATGGCGTTGGCAAAGTTTTGGTATAAGCTGACTCGTAACCATTGACCTTATATATAGTTTATTTCCACTTTTCCGTGACATATTGAACAAATACAGACATGCATATTTATAGAACAGAACAGAACAGAACATAATTTTATTCGACGTATACCAACAAGGTACATAGTCATAGAATATAAATACATTTATATAACGTGAATTCAACATGTCACATAACACAGATTCGATACAGGCAATGTCTATACGTAGATATGAATAATTGTCCATACGTGAAAAAAATATGCAAATGATAAAACATGAGGATGAGCTGATGTAAACTAATTACTATATGTAATGGAAGTTCTATGTTTTAAGAGCTTCTTTTATATATTTGGATAATTTAAATACAGTATTTTTGTTGTCTGACTTAAGCAGTTCTATAAACTTGTACATGCTTGGTCTGACATAAAAATATTTTTTAATGTATTTCCTTCTGATGTCATTATAACAAGGACATATTAATATGAAATGAAATTCATCTTCTAGATCATTTGAATTACAAAATGTATAATAACGTTCCTTTCTAGGAATGTTGTTATTTGCATATCTACCGGTGTGGATTCTTAATGAATGAGCAGACACTCTTAATCTAGTAATATAAAATCGTAAGTCATGCGGTAGAATGTTCAAATATTGTTCAAAGTCTAATGTACTTTCAATATTATTATACAGGTTTAGAACACTACTTCTAGCTTTGTCATTACCCCATGTTTGCTTAAATGTATCAATTGATGTGTCTCTGAATAGACTGACAATTGTATTATCATTATATAGCTGTGGATTATCGAACACATATGCAAAGCCATGTTTGCTTAGAATATCTTTAACATCAGTAACCCAATTATGTTTACCATTTTGACAGTCTTTAACAGACACATTTAATATTTCCTTGATTATAATATTATCTGTTTCAATAACTTTGAACCAATACTTTAAAATTCTAATATATCGTAATACATACAGGGGATAATAACGGCCTAGTTCCCCGTATATAGCACAATTGGAAGTATTGATGCGTACATTTAAGATTCTTTTACAAAACTTTAAATGAATGCGCTCGATTTCTTTTGATTTTCCAAATCCCCAAACCTTAGACCCATAACCTAGTATTGAGCCAACGAAGGCATCAAATAATTGATAACTAACTTTTGGCTTGATATTATACTTATTGCAATTAACCAATAAAACATTTAGTGCCTTAAGAGCCTTTCCAATTATGTGTTCATGGTTCCTGGCAAATGTGCCCGTGTAATTAAAAACAGTTCCCAAATAATTGAAGTCGCTAACAACTTCAATCCAATTTTTTTTATATAGAAACTTTTCATTTCTTAACAGACCACCTCTTATCGAAATACCATGGCTTTTGTTTTACTGGTATTAACCTCTAGACTCCATTTATTACAGTACACTTCTAATAATGACAGTGACCTATTGATATCTTCAAGTGTGTTGCCTAGTATAATCATATCGTCCGCAAACAATAGTAGTATAACTATAAGGTCATTAATAGTGAGGCCTGAATTCATATCTGCTTGTAAAAATAGTTCTAAATCATCTAAAAACAAGGAAAACAAAACCGGAGACATGACTTCACCCTGCCTCAAGCCTATGGCATATTCGAAAAAGTCAGAATAGTTATTTAACACCTTAACAGCCGATTTTACTTTTTCATACATATCTTTAACAATTCGTAAAACTTTACTTTTAATACCGGTTTTATACATTTTTAGCCATAACGCATTTCTGTAAATGCAATCAAAAGCCTTTTTAAAATCTACAAAAACACAATACAGACGTTTATTTTCGTTAAGAATTTTTTGTATAATACTTAATAATAAAACAAACTGAGCATCAACTGTTGATCTACCTTTTCTAAAACCATATTGGGCGTCTGATACAAATATCGGACAATGTGTATTAACAGCATATTGGCAAATATAAACGAAGTATATACTTAATCGAAAACGAAACTTAAGTTACACAATAATTAATAATTAAAGACAGTGTTTAATTAAACTGTATATGGGCAAAAGACAGACTTAACACCTACCACAAGTTGAAAGTAGGGATTAATACCTGTATCCATATATATCTGCATCATTTGTAATTAAAGTCTGACATTGCAACTATGTACATAAATCTGGGGTTATTACATTATAATGAATTTGCAGGCTATTTTCGTAGTCCAATGCTATTTTCGCGAAAATAGGCTAGTGTCGCAGAAATAGGCTATTTTAAAAAACACATCTTTCAAACTTACTAAAAAAGTAAAAAATAATCATAAAATCATTTTTCTATTATGTTCCGTTTAAATATAATTTTATATATATATATAAATAAATCTCTGGTTTATTTCAATATAATGCTATGCGCAGGCTATTTTCGTAGTCCAATGCTATTTTCGCGAAAATAGGCTAGTGTCGCAGAAATAGGCTATTTTTAAAAACATTTTTCAAACTCACATAAAAAAATCATCATAAAATCATTTTTCTATAATGTTCCGTTTAAATATAATTATACACATAAATAAATCTCTGGTTTATTTCAATATAATGATATCAGGCTATTTTCGTAGTCCAATGCTACCAGGTATATTTTCGCATTAATAGGCTATTTTCGGCTATTTTTAAAACCAACATACTATCAAGACTTTAATCGCATTAAAATGGACGTGACAGTTGTTGGTTCTTGTAATATTGATCTTATAAGGTATGTTTTTATATGTTCAGGTAGATGTCTGCATTGCACTACGTTTAGATTTTTTCGATTCGCTCATTCTATCTAACTGTTTGTGTTCCGGACTTGATAAATTCGGATATCAACAAAGGGAATGCTATTTCTGAATTCTTACCTAGGATTTAGGATTATTGGTCACAGTTCTAACAAAACAGAGGTATTTATCGGACCATGTGTTTTTCAAATTGTTTCATATATACATCCTTTTGCAATAAACACTACCGTGTTGATGGCCTAATGCACTGGTCAGTCAATTGTAGCCACGCCCCCCCCCCGACCGCCTGGTCCGGGGAATAGTGGGGACATGACTTTCGGTCCAGCCCAGGTAAATTCCCCACCCTATTGGGATCAACTGCAGGTAAAATCCCTGCTAAATGGCCCCGCACCCCAAGGATCTAGTCCAAATAATTGTACGTTGACGGATTTTTTTTAGATTTTTGATATGGCAAATCCTTCACGTACAAATTGTTTAGTATCAAAAGTGGGTAGTTGTTCCGATCAGGATTCCGGGTTAAAGCATATAGCGTCTATAAAATATCATAAAAACAAGAAATATTACCAGATAATGTTATTTTATATTAGTTCCGTACACAAAAAAATAAATATCCAACTTAAAATTATGAGTTTGACGGGTTTTTTTTCATTTCATTCTGTCAAAACATAACGATATATACATGAAGGGCACCTGCACGGCTTTAGGGCACAGTTTTAAATCGCTCGGAACATTTCGGCCATGGCCGAGTTGTTACGATTGTATAACGAGGTCTATCTCGAAGCTTTGTCGGAGGAGGCCGAGCTATTACGATTGTATCGAGCTGTTCCCCTTCGCATAATTGTTGTCTGTGTCAGTCAACTTTCGTTTTATTGGAAAGGTAAACAACTTGTTTTAATGCACTTAATGCTTGTTTAGTGCAAAATAACATTTCACTTACATGGTAAAATATGAATATAACTCTTTATGATCAATTTCAACCATAAAATACTTCACTTAAAACAATTTCAATATTTTTAAAACACCCCCGTTTTTTGCACATTCCCGTTTAGACGTTAGGGATTGGAAGAATCCCGTATAACACGTCTATTATTTTAGACTATTATTTTAGACTACCCAAGGATCCTAAGTAAGGACCATTCCGCGCTATGTTTGGAGCAAAGACAAATTCAATGCATTAACTGGCACTGCGGAGCCACATGAAAGGTAAAAACACGGCCCATTTCCCCCTCTATTCCTGATCCCTGGTAAAGACCCAGGGGTGGGGGGTGGGGGGCGTGGATACAATTGACTGGTGCATAATGATACTGTCTGATAAAATACCCATAGTCCCAACTGATTGAAAACTATCATTTTAAGTTTAATGAAATTACTCATGTCTGTTATGTAAATATCATTTACATAAAATATATTTGACCAAAATGTTCATTTTGTACTATTCAATATTTTGGCAAATAACCACTGGGCGCTTCGTGGCGATTCCTTAACATTAACAAACTTGAGTATCTTAATAATTATCATTTAGCAGGATTAATTACCTTAACAATGATAATTAATCATGGTAATCTTAAAATAATTTCCTTTAATTCTGCACTCCGACAGATGGACTGTTTTGACAACTTTTGTAATTTATGTTATAGAATGAGCCAATTTTTGTGTAAATGTCTGAGAACCAGTAATATAAGACTGCTGACAAAGGATCAGATCTCAGTTTTGTTTGTTTGTTAATGGTTAACTTATTATGTCGGAAAATAGCTATCAGCATTTATGTTTATCTTTCTTAAGCGTTAGTAATGCTTTTAGCCACAAAACTTTTTTATCTTAAATTTTAAAAACTGCGTTCTGATATTATGTCACTAGTCTTATATCACTGCTTTCCAGATATTTACTCAAAGATTGGTTCATTCCAAGACAAGAATTTAAAAAAAAAGGTTAAAAAGGTCAATCTGTGAGAGTGCAGCTTAAAAAGTCTAAGAACTATTAAAAATGAGAATATTACACAAATAATATTATATTATATTATACATGCAATATTCAGGGGCTTTTAGGAATAGTCTGTACTTGGAACTCAAGAGGGTGGCACTCGGAAAGTCAACATTGGCTCATTATTCCGAAATATTTTCATTTCTCCCACCTCAGATAAGTAGATCCATTAATTTAACCATGCTAGAAATTCTTATCTTGCCCACGGGCGAAGATAAAATGCCCGTATGGAACTTCTTTTAATGGTCACCACATTGTAATTACCTCCCTTGTTGAAGACTGTCGTCTGTAGCGCATCATGGAAACCTTTTCTTGTGGCAATATTTAGAACGCTATTTAATTATTTCTCGCTTCAAATGTCACCAGAAAACAGTTTTCACGCACCTTTCAAGATATAATGCTTCACTCTTCTTAGAACTATTTAAAGACCGATCAGACCATTTACATTCTCTGAATCACTGCGCAAATATCCATGACAACCACGAATTATCGCATATCCGTACGCAATTATTTCCACTAAGCACAAAAGAGTTCCAGCAAAAAAATACATTTTTACTAAATTTTGTTTAACTGAGGTGGGAGAAAAAGCATCTACCATAGCCGCTCGTGTAAGATAGGTTCATCCCGACCCTCGCGCAGGGTGTTTTGCGGAAACTCGGTAAACCTCGTTTCCGCAAAACACCCTACGCTTGAGTCGCAATGAACCTTTCTTACCCTCTCGGCCATGGAAGATTCAGATACTTATAATCTTTTCTGTTAAAAATGTATTTTTAGAAAGTAAGGTACTTGTTTGTTTACATCTGTTGTGACCCGTGGTGACCCTGATCATGTGAGAACCCCTTTGAAGTCACATGATTCCTCACCCTTACTATGTCATTCTAAGATATTTTGCACTCAAAGTTTTCGTTTCAATAACATACCTGGTATAGTATTTTGTGTGTGTCTGTTCTTTGTTGTATGTGCAAGAGCTCAATGGTTCCTTCATCAACATGCACATGTTTAAACAAGGCATCCCCACTATAAATTATGGAGGACAAGCCTCAGGACGACATAGCATTTGTGTACAAGTACATGTATGTAGCAGTAAAGTCACAAATACTGAAGATAGCATATGGGTAGCTGTTACTGCCACTAATCTAGAAATACAAAATCTACCAATACGAAAACTTGTATAAGCACTACAATATATAGTGACTTGTGTCTTCTTGTGTGGATGAGGGGAGATGGATTATTGCAATTTCACTGTACAATCATTCTGTATCTTATTCATTGCATTTGCAAAACTAAGTTTTACTCTGACTGTCCATCATTCAAAGTCAAAATCTACAGGTATAATTTTTATTTACAGTTATGTACCACGATTACCAAAGCCTGGTGAGACGCTGCAAGGATCCAAGTTCTCCATGGGGTTCGGGGGGAAAGGGGCCAACCAGTGTGTCATGACAGCAAAGCTGGGAGCCAAAACTGCCATGGTTGGCAAAGTAATGCAATAGGTTTAAGTTATTTCCATTAAAAAGTTGTTAATTACATTACATATGAAATTATAACCTAGTGATGTCTATTTCAAAATGTCATTACCCCCTGTAAAGGCTGCTACTTGGCCTATAGACATTTCTTTGTAACACTGATTTTAACTTAAATATTTTGCCAATGCATAAATCTTCTTTCCTTAGTAACAGCACTATTTTAAAAGCACTTGTAACTGTTTCTACCACTATGTGTGTAAGAACAGGTGGCAGCTTGTGAATATTGATGATTGTCATTATTTACAAGTCCCCATTTTTACTTCATATACCAGGATGACAATTATAAATCATAAAATTTGAAACATAACATTTTATTACAACAAAGATAATGGAGGTTAAAAAGTTCAGTGTAAAAAAAAATGTCGAAAACTGTGATGCTTTAATAGGTAAACAGTGAGAAAAGAAAACTAACATGTACAGGGGTTTTATTACAGATTTATTAGCACTGATGAATAATTGAAAGATGTTGGCTTCAAGTAAGCCTATAAGTATCAATAAAGGAAAACATGTACACATGTTACATAAACTTTTCTTTTTTACAGGTTTCTCAGCCAAAAAATCTTCTCATTTTACCACTTGAATTCATCAATTGATTTTTATTTTTTAAATCATAGATTTGTCCTTGATTTCCTTGATTCCATGTTTTTCCATGAGTACAGGTTTTTCCATCATTTCATGTTTTTCCATGAATCCATGTTTTTCTACTTCTTGTTTTCTTGCAGGTTGGCAAAGATACATTTGGTGAGGATTTCCTGAAAAATTTCAATAACCTTGGTGTGGATACAAGTAGGTATATTGCTCTCAGTGAAAGTCAGAGATTGTACCTCAAATAAAGATGCACGAATCACAAACAGATAAAACAGTGATGCCAAGGAAGTGGTAAATCTTTGTAATATTGATAAAATACATTGTATGCTGAATATGGCATGGACAAGTACCCACAGGCAGGGTACACACAGGCCGGGCAAATTTTGGCAGGTATCAGGGTACAATTTTTGACCCTGGTACCCAGCCAATACAGCTATACCATTTAATGTTTGGTGTATTTTAGGTGTTTTATATAAGCTTTGTGGCTTGCTGGTTATTGAAAGGGGTGTTTCTACTCCATGTACTTTTTCAAACCTTTGTTAGTGACCTCAAATGCTTTGATAAATGATCAAAAGGCTTCCAAACTGTACTTGTTTTTGTTTTTGGCGACATGTTTATTAATAGTGCTTTAGAAAAGGTACAAAATCCTGTATTTACTATTCTATGTGGTGTTTATTCTGTGGCTTGAACTGTCTATACTGGTACCAGGGTACACAATTTCTACATTCCCATGCCCTAATGCTGAACAAGATATGAAAAACAATTCATTACAATGAAGATAATTTAATGTTTAAGAGTTTCAACAGATGTAACACATATTTCCATTACCTCAATGTGGTTTTCTGTGTCTCTAGCTTGTTTATTTGATGTTTACAAATAAAACATATATAAATTTGATTTCATTTGTTTCAGCGCATTGTTGCACAACGGCGGAGGTTATGACTGGCGCTGCGCCTATCTGTGTGGATGAGACAGGTAGATTGAATTGTCACACAGAGAAGCAATTATATTGTATTGTTAAAACATACTATGAAAATGTATAAATGATAAAATCTTAATATTAAGCTTGAAATGCTATCAAAGCAACTGTTTTGTGGGCATATTTTAAGTTAATTTAAACTTATAAATGTTAATCAAAATTTAAATCAATGTTTATTTTAGTTGAAAACGATTACTCTTAAAGTCATTTCAAATTTCCATAAAACTACTGAGTACTAGACTAGTAGTCACATACAATGTAAGAAAGTGCGATGTAAACTACATGTAGTACTGGCCACACACCAAGGAAGCAAATATAATGTAAACTACATGTAGTACTGGCCACACACCAAGGAAGCAAATATAATGTAAACTACATGTAGTACTGGCCACACACCAAGGAAGCAAATATAATGTAAACTGCATGTAGTACTGGCCACACACCAAGGAAGCAAATATAATGTAAACTGCATGTAGTACTGGCCACACACCAAGGAAGCAAATATAATGTAAACTGCATGTAGTACTGGCCACACACCAAGGAAGCAAATATAATGTAAACTGCATGTAGTACTGGCCACACACCAAGGAAGCAAATATAATGTTAACTGCATGTAGTACTGGCCACACACCAAGGAAGCAAATATAATGTTAACTACATGTAGTACTGGCCACACACCAAGGAAGCAAATATAATGTTAACTACATGTAGTACTGGCCACACACCAAGGAAGCAAATATAATGTAAACTGCATGTAGTACTGGCCACACACCAAGAAAGCAAATATAATGTTAACTGCATGTAGTACTGGCCACACACCAAGAAAGCAAATATAATGTTAACTGCATGTAGTACTGGCCACACACCAAGGAAGCAAATATAATGTTAACTGCATGTAGTACTGGCCACACCAAGGAAGCAAATATATTGTTAACTGCATGTAGTACTGGCCACACACCAAGAAAGCAAATCTAATGTTAACTGCATGTAGTACTGGCCACACACCAAGGAAGCAAATCTAATGTTAACTGCATGTAGTACTGGCCACACACCAAGGAAGCAAATCTAATGTTAACTGCATGTAGTACTGGCCACACACCAAGGAAGCAAATATAATGTTAACTGCATGTAGTACTGGCCACACACCAAGAAAGCAAATATAATGTTAACTGCATGTAGTACTGGCCACACACCAAGGAAGCAAATATAATGTTAACTGCATGTAGTACTGGCCACACACCAAGGAAGCAAATATAATGTTAACTGCATGTAGTACTGGCCACACACCAAGGAAGCAAATATAATGTTAACTGCATGTAGTACTGGCCACACACCAAGGAAGCAAATATAATGTTAACTGCATGTAGTTCTGGCCAAACACCAAGGAAGCAAATAGAATGTTAACTGCATGTAGTTCTGGCCAAACACCAAGGAAGCAAATATAATGTTAACTGCATGTAGTTCTGGCCACACACCAAGAAAGCAAATATAATGTTAACTGCATGTAGAACTGGCCACACACCAAGAAAGCAAATATAATGTTAACTGCATGTAGTACTGGCCACACACCAAGAAAGCAAATATAATGTTAACTGCATGTAGTACTGGCCACACACCAAGGAAGCAAATATAATGTTAACTGCATGTAGTACTGGCCACACACCAAGGAAGCAAATATAATGTTAACTACATGTAGTTCTGGCCATACACCAAGGAAGCAAATATAATGTAAACTGCATGTAGTTCTGGCCAAACACCAAGGAAGCAAATATAATATTAACTGCATGTAGTACTGGCCACACACCAAGGAAGCAAATATAATGTTAACTGCATGTAGTACTGGCCACACACCAAGGAAGCAAATATAATGCAAACTGCATGTAGTACTGGCCATACACCAAGGAAGCAAATATAATGTAAACTACATGTAGTACTGGCCACACACCAAGGAAGCAAATATAATGTTAACTGCATGTAGTACTGGCCACACACCAAGGAAGCAAATATAATGATAACTGCATGTAGTACTGGCCACACACCAAGAAAGCAAATATAATGTTAACTGCATGTAGTACTGGCCACACACCAAGGAAGCAAATATAATGTTAACTGCATGTAGTACTGGCCACACACCAAGGAAGCAAATATAATGTTAACTGCATGTAGTTCTGGCCAAACACCAAGGAAGCAAATATAATGTAAACTGCATGTAGTACTGGCCACACACCAAGAAAGCAAATATAATGTTAACTGCATGTAGTTCTGGCCACACACCAAGAAAGCAAATATAATGTTAACTGCATGTAGAACTGGCCACACACCAAGAAAGCAAATATAATGTTAACTGCATGTAGTACTGGCCACACACCAAGGAAGCAAATATAATGTTAACTGCATGTAGTACTGGCCACACACCAAGGAAGCAAATATAATGTTAACTGCATGTAGTTCTGGCCACACACCAAGGAAGCAAATATAATGTAAACTGCATGTAGTACTGGCCACACACCAAGGAAGCAAATATAATGTTAACTACATGTAGTTCTGGCCATACACCAAGGAAGCAAATATAATGTAAACTGCATGTAGTTCTGGCCAAACACCAAGGAAGCAAATATAATATTAACTGCATGTAGTACTGGCCACACACCAATGAAGCAAATATAATGTTAACTACATGTAGTTCTGGCCAAACACCAAGGAAGCAAATACAATGTTAACTACATGTAGTACTGGACAAACACCAAGGAAGCAAATATAATGTTAACTACATGTAGTTCTGGCCAAACACCAAGGAAGCAAATATAATGTTAACTGCATGTAGTACTGGCCGCACACCAAGGAAGCAAATATAATGTTAACTGCATGTAGTACTGGCCACACACCAAGGAAGCAAATATAATGTAAACTGCATGTAGTACTGGCCAAACACCACGGAAGCAAATATAATGTAAACTACATGTAGTACTGGCCATACACCAAGGAAGCAAATATAATGTAAACTGCATGTAGCACTGGCCAAACACCAAGGAAGCAAATGTAATGTAAACTGCATGTAGCACTGGCCAAACACCAAGGAAGCAAATGTAATGTAAACTACATGTAGCACTGGCCATACACCAAGGAAGCAAATATAATGTAAACTGCATGTAGCACTGGCCAAACACCAAGGAAGCAAATATAATGTTAACTACATGAAGTACTGGCCAAACACCAAGGAAGCAAATATAATGTAAACTGCATGTAGTACTGGCCATACACCAAGGAAGCAAATGTAATGTTAACTACATGAAGTACTGGCCAAACACCAAGGAAGCAAATATAATGTAAACTGCATGTAGTACTGACACCAAGGAAGCAAATCTAATGTAAACTGCATGTAGTACTGGCCACACACCAAGGAAGCAAATATAATGTTAACTGCATGTAGTACTGACACCAAGGAAGCAAATGTAATGTTAACTACATGTAGTACTGGCCATACACCAAGGAAGCAAATATAATGTAAACTACATGAAGTACTGGCCAAACACCAAGGAAGCAAATGTTATGTTAACTACATGTAGTACTGGCCACACACCAAGGAAGCAAATATAATGTTAACTACATGTAGTACTGGCCAAACACCAAGGAAGCAAATATAATGTTAACTACATGTAGTACTGGCCAATCACCAAGGAAGCAAATATAATGTAAACTGCATGTAGTACTGGCCACACACCAAGGAAGCAAATATAATGTTAACTACATGTAGTACTGGCCAAACACCAAGGAAGCAAATATAATGTTAACTACATGAAGTACTGGCCAAACACCAAGGAAGCAAATATAATGTAAACTGCATGTAGTACTGGCCACACACCAAGGAAGCAAATATAATGTTAACTACATGTAGTACTGGCCAAACACCAAGGAAGCAAATATAATGTAAACTGCATGTAGTACTGGCCACACACCAAGGAAGCAAATATAATGTTAGCTGCATGTAGTACTGACACCAAGGAAGCAAATCTAATGTAAACTACATGTAGTACTGGCCATACACCAAGGAAGCAAATATAATGTTAACTGCATTTAGTACTGGCCACACACCAAGGAAGCAAATATAATGTTAACTGCATGTAGTACTGGCCACACACCAAGGAAGCAAATACAATGTTAACTGCATTTAGTACTGGCCACACACCAAGGAAGCAAATATAATGTTAACTGCATTTAGTACTGGCCACACACCAAGGAAGCAAATATAATGTAAACTGCATATAGTACTGGCCACACACCAAGGAAGCAAATACAATGTTAACTGCATTTAGTACTGGCCACACACCAAGGAAGCAAATACAATGTTAACTGCATTTAATACTGGCCACACACCAAGGAAGCAAATATAATGTTAACTGCATTTAGTACTGGCCACACACCAAGGAAGCAAATATAATGTAAACTGCATATAGTACTGGCCACACACCAAGGAAGCAAATATAATGTAAACTGCATATAGTACTGGCCACACACCAAGGAAGCAAATATAATGTAAACTGCATGTAGTACTGGCCAAACACCAAGGAAGCAAATATAATGTAAACTGCATGTAGTACTGGCCACACACCAAGGAAGCAAATATAATGTTAACTGCATGTAGTACTGACACCAAGGAAGCAAATCTAATGTAAACTACATGTAGTACTGGCCACACACCAAGGAAGCAAATATAATGTAAACTGCATATAGTACTGGCCACACCAAGGAAGCAAATATAATGTTAACTGCATATAGTACTGGCCACACACCAAGGAAGCAAATATAATGTTAACTGCACGTAGTACTGGCCACACACCAAGGAAGCAAATATAATGTTAACTGCATTTAGTACTGGCCACACACCAAGGAAGCAAATATAATGTTAACTGCATATAGTACTGGCCACACACCAAGGAAGCAAATACAATGTTAACTGCATGTAGTACTGGCCACACACCAAGGAAGCAAATACAATGTTAACTGCATGTAGTACTGGCCACACACCAAGGAAGCAAATACAATGTTAACTGCATGTAGTACTGGCCACACACCAAGGAAGCAAATATAATGTTAACTGCATGTAGTACTGGCCACACACCAAGGAATCAAATATAATGTTAACTGCATGTAGTACTGGCCACACACCAAGGAAGCAAATATAATGTTAACTGCATGTAGTACTGGCCACACACCAAGGAAGCAAATATAATGTAAACTACATGTAGTACTGGCCACACACCAAGGAAGCAAATATAATGTAAACTGCATGTAGTACTGGCCACACACCAAGGAAGCAAATATAATGTAAACTGCATGTAGTACTGGCCACACACCAAGGAAGCAAATACAATGTTAACTGCATGTAGTACTGGCCACACACCAAGGAAGCAAATCTAATGTTAACTGCATATAGAACTGGCCACACACCAAGGAAGCAAATATAATGTTAACTGCATGTAGTACTGGCCACACACCAAGGAAGCAAATACAATGTTAACTACATGTAGTACTGGCCACACACCAAGGAAGCAAATATAATGTTAACTGCATGTAGTACTGGCCAAACACCAAGGAAGCAAATACAATGTTAACTACATGTAGTACTGGCCACACACCAAGGAAGCAAATACAATGTTAACTACATGTAGTACTGGCCACACACCAAGGAAGCAAATACAATGTTAACTACATGTAGTACTGGCCACACACCAAGGAAGCAAATACAATGTTAACTACATGTAGTACTGGCCAAACACCAAGGAAGCAAATATAATGTTAACTACATGAAGTACTGGCCAAACACCAAGGAAGCAAATACAATGTTAACTACATGAATTTACTGGCCAAACACCAAGGAAGCAAATATAATGTAAACTACTTTAGTACTGGACAAACACCAAGGAAGCAAATACAATGTTAACTACATGTAGTACTGGCCATACACCAAGGAAGCAAATATGTAAGCTACATGTAGTACTGGCCAAACACCAAGGAAGCAAGTGCAATATTATCTGCATTAGTACTGGCCATACACCAAGGAAGCAAATATGATGTAAACTACATGTAGCACTGGCCAAACACCAAGGAAGCAAATATGATGTAAACTACATGTAGCACTGGCCAAACACCAAGGAAGCAAATATGATGTAAACTGCATGTAGCACTGGCCAAACACCAAGGAAGCAAATATAATGTAAACTACTTTAGTACTGGACAAACACCAAGTAAGCAAATACAATGTTAACTACATGTAGTACTGGCCATACACCAAGGAAGCAAATATAATGTAAACTGCATGTAGCACTGGCCAAACACCAAGGAAGCAAATATAATGTAAACTACATGAAGTACTGGCCAAACACCAAGGAAGCAAATATAATGTTAACTACATGTAGTTCTGGCCAAACACCAAGGAAGCAAATACAATGTTAACTACATGTAGTACTGGCCAAACACCAAGGAAGCAAATATAATGTAAACTGCATGTAGCACTGGCCAAACACCAAGGAAGCAAATATAATGTAAACTACATGTAGTTCTGGCCAAACACCAAGGAAGCAAATATAATGTTAACTGCATGTAGTACTGGACAAACACCAAGGAAGCAAATACAATGTTAACTACATGTAGTACTGGCCATACACCAAGGAAGCAAATATAATGTAAACTGCATGTAGCACTGGCCAAACACCAAGGAAGCAAATATAATGTAAACTACTTTAGTACTGGACAAACACCAAGGAAGCAAATACAATGTTAACTACATGTAGTACTGGCCATACACCAAGGAAGCAAATATGTAAGCTACATGTAGTACTGGCCAAACACCAAGGAAGCAAGTGCAATATTATCTGCATTAGTACTGGCCATACACCAAGGAAGCAAATATGATGTAAACTACATGTAGCACTGGCCAAACACCAAGGAAGCAAATATGATTTAAACTACATGTAGCACTGGCCAAACACCAAGGAAGCAAATATGATGTAAACTACATGTAGCACTGGCCAAACACCAAGGAAGCAAATATGTAAACTACATGTAGTACTGGCCATACACCAAGGAAGCAAATATAATGTAAACTACATTAGTACTGGCCATACACCAAGGAAGCAAATGTGATGTAAACTACATTAGTACTGGCCATACACCAAGGAAGCAAATATGATGTAAACTACATGTAGTACTGGCCAAACACCAAGGAAGCAAGTGCAATATTATCTACATTAATACTGGCCATACACCAAGGAAGCAAATTTAATGTAAACTACATTAGTACTGGCCATACACCAAGGAAGCAAATATGATGTAAACTACATGTAGTACTGGCCAGACACCAAGGAAGCAAGTGCAATATTATCTACATTAGTACTGGCCATACACCAAGGAAGCAAATATGATGTAAACTACATGTAGTACTGGCCATACACCAAGGAAGCAAATATGATGTAAACTACATGTAGTTCTGGCCAAACACCAAGGAAGCAAATATGATGTAAACTACATGTAGTTCTGGCCAAACACCAAGGAAGCAAGTGCAATATTATCTACATGTAGTAATGGTCACACACCAACGAAGCATGTGCAATGTTAACTTGATTATTAAACAACTGCCCTTTAATTAACAACTGCCCTTTAATTAACAACTGCCCTTTAATTAACAACTGCCCTTTAATTTCAGGCCAGAACTCAATTGTGATAGTCCCTGGAGCCAATCTCCTACTGTCAGAAGCTGATTTGGCAGCGGCAGAGCTGGTGATCGCGGGGTCAAAGGTTGTTGTCTGTCAGTTGGAGATCAACCCTGACGTCACACTAGCTGCCCTAAAAATGGCTAAACAACACAAAGGTATGAAGAAAAACTATTCTGTTCTTTATTTACCATGTTGGTTTTTAACTGATACTTTAACGATCAACATTTCTTTCTTTTTTAATAGGTAAGATATTGTGATGATGACCCCTTTTGATGACCCCTTTTAGTTACCTTCATTGGCAAGCAAAATCTGAACCTTGGCCGTTAAATGGAATATCTAAACAAAAATATTAAGATACTCAAGTGAAACTCAGAACATACGGGTATTTTGCCAGGGACAATAACATGTTTGTAAACTCAGTTTTAATAACTGTTGAGTTAAGTCACTTTTGACTGAAAAAATAAAACAGACGAGCATTCGGCTTATAGTGCTTTTATGTGAATAGCTCATACTGCTTGAATTATTAACAATTGCTCAAAGAGTAATCTTTATTTTTCTGACATTTTCTGACATTGATAATGTTATTTTCATGTTGGTACTTACTTGAGCCTGTAATTGTCATGCATTTGGTCCTGCTGTCACACATGTATTTCCCTTGTTTTCAGTGAGAACAATATTAAACCCAGCACCAGCCATTCCATTGAAGCATGAATTCTTTGAAAACACAGACATCATCTGTCCTAATGAAACTGAGGTTTGTGATGCTGTTTGATCTTGTTGATCAAGAGTGGAATTGTTACAGAGACATACTGGTTAAATGTATTGGTGCATCAGTTTTTCAACGGAATGTAACAAACAATAACAGTTTTGTAACAGAATTATGAGCTTCTGATTGTAAACCATTGTAATTACACTATGGTATACTGTTATTCATGCTTGGCGTTAGTTTCAGATAATCAAATTAAGTTGTTTAAGAGGCAGGTATTTTTTGTGGATGATACCCATTTGTTGGCCTCAGAAGGGCGGCAAATAGTTAATGAAACTTCTGTCCAAGGTCAAAGATAATGTTACCAGATGAGGTCAATAACTGTTGAACACTTGTGCACTGGAACCTCACACTTGGTAGGCAGTTACACTACCTGTGGTTGATAATTGATAGCGGGATTTAAATATGATATACATGATAAGGCAATTTGCCTGTTTCATTCACTTATCCAGTGAATTGATTTTTCATTCTCTTAAACATTGAAGTTAAAAAAAATCGTAACATTTATTCTATTTTATATTTTCATTAAAAATTGAATCCTGGCAAAATTTCTCTATTAAACATGTTCAATAATGCCCAATCATCTCTTTTAAAAGTACAACAGATCCAAGTTGACATCCACTGCATCTTTCAGTGACTTATAAGCTTCATATTTATACTTTGCCCTTTTAAAAATATTAGCAATCAATATTTCTATTCTTCACTGAAAGTCCTCATGAAAGTATGTTACGGTATATAACCATAATATCTGTCCATATAGGCCCAAATATTAATAGCTATCTGTCCAACGTGGCCTTTAGGGGTATTTGTCAAATTCTTGTTCTTGTATTTAGCTATGAGTGTCTTTATATCCTATTACCTAGACGGAGATCTTGACGGGTATATCAGTGCAGTCAGTAGATGATGCAAAGCGGGCATGTAAGGAGCTGCAAGCCCGCGGGTGTGGCAGTGTGGTGGTCACCCTGGGAGCCCAGGGGTTATTGGTGTCGGTGGAAAAGGATGCTCCACCTACACATGTACCAGCACCAAGTGTTCATGTGGTCGACACAACGGTAAGTGGGAAAGTGATTTAATACAACCCGATTAAAGATTAAATCCAAAATGCATGAATGCAGTATATATCAAGGATGATTGTCCGCTTTGAAAACAGCTTTGAAATAAAGAGATCATTTCCAGATACATATTCATTGTTGATAACAGAGTTAAGGCACAACATAGTACGCACACACCAGAGTTGAGGCACACCAATGTTGAGGCACACACAAGTTTAGGCACACACGAGTTTAGGCATACACAAGTTTAGGAATACTCGAGAGTTAAGGCACACTAGAGTTTAGGCACACACGAGTTTAGGCATACACAAGTTTAGGAAAACTCGAGAGTTTAGGCACACTAGAGTTTAGGCACACACGAGTTTAGGAATACTCAAGAGTTAAGGTACACTAGAGTTAAGGCACACTAGAGTTTAGGCACACACGAGTTTAGGAATACTCAAGAGTTAAGGTACACTAGAGTTAAGGCACACTAGAGTTAAGGCACACTAGAGTTTAGGCACACACGAGTTTAGGAATACTCAAGAGTAAAGGCACTAGAGTTAAGGCACACTTGCGTTAAGGCACACTAGAGTTTATGCACACATAAGATTAGACACACATGAGTTAAGGAAAACTCAAGAGTTAAGGCACACTAGAGTTTAGGCACACATGAGATTAGGAAAACTCAAGAGTTAGGCACATCAGATTTTATGCACACTAGAGTTAAGGCACACCATAGTTGAGGCACACCAGAGTTAAGGCACACTAGAGATGAGGCACACCAGGGTTTAGGTGCACCAGTGTTTAGGCACACTAGAGTTTAGGCACACTAGAGTTTAGGCACACTAGAGTTTAGGCACATTAGAGTTTAGGCACACCAGAGTTTAGGCACACCAGAGCTCAGGCACATCAGAGTTGAGGCACATCAAAATTTTGGCACACCAGAGCTGAGGCTCAACAGCTTAGACACAGAGGAGTTTTGGCACAACACTACTATAAACTATTTTCACTCTATTTAGCAATGGGTCATGAAAAAGAAGTTTTAAATCTGTCATTCCTGTATAGACTAATCTATTATTCCAGGGGGCAGGAGACTCATTCATTGGTGCGTTGGCCTTCTTCCTGTCCACACGACCCGACCTGGGTCTGGTGGAGTCGTGCAGACGGGCTGTGCAGATTGCCTCCATCAGCGTGCAGGCCCCTGGCACTCAAACAAGCTTCCCCACTCGCTCACAGCTACCTCAAGAACTGTTTCTGTAGTCACATGTGTTGTGTTTGATACACACAATGCCAGTTAGTCCTCTGGAAGTGTTCATGTTGTCAAAACTTTATTGTGGCTGTCAACAAACAAATTAAGTTTAGTTCAAAAGAAATAAATCAGAACATGTATTTCCTTAAAACACTAAAATTAATATGTCAATAGAAATATTTTTCTGGTTCGATTTCTGGGATAGAAAGAGAAGTATTTTGTAAAGAAATACAATGATTTAGGAATTTTTTCCCCAAATATAAAGTCAAACTTTAACATCTCGTGTATTAAATGAAAAGGACACCGACAGGTATTTGTTGTGATTTTATTTCTATGAGAATAGGACTGGTGCTCTTTTAATTTTTTTTATTGTATGCTTTATGTATTTATTCAGAAGTTTTACTGGTATTCATTTGATATTGTTTAAATTTTATTGTTTTTATTACAAATAAAGTATTATATATTTGCAATAAATAGTTGTAGAATATTGTGTTATTGTGTTATACTGATGTTTTATGTCCACCCTTGTGTTGGATCATATTGGACGTGAGCAGTGTGTCCATGATACTGGATGTGAGCAGTGTGTCCATGACGTTGTATGTCCACTCTTGTGTTGGATCATACTGGACGTGAGCAGTGTGTCCATGATACTGGATGTGAGCAGTGTGTCCATGACGTTGTATGTCCACTCTTGTGTTGGATCATACTGGACGTGAGCAGTGTGTCCATGATACTGGATGTGAGCAGTGTGTCCATGACGTTGTATGTCCACTCTTGTGTTGGATCATACTGGACGTGAGCAGTGTGTCCATGATACTGGATGTGAGCAGTGTGTCCATGACGTTGTATGTCCACTCTTGTGTTGGATCATACTGGACGTGAGCAGTGTGTCCATGATACTGGATGTGAGCAGTGTGTCCATGACGTTGTATGTCCACTCTTGTGTTGGATCATACTGGACGTGAGCAGTGTGTCCATGATACTGGATGTGAGCAGTGTGTCCATGACGTTGTATGTCCATCCTTGTGTTGGATCATATTGGACGTGAGCAGTGTGTCCATGATACTGGATGTGAGCAGTGTGTCCATGATGTATGTTCACTAGTGTTTGAAAATCAGACTCCATTTGCTATCGATAATCGAATCGAATCGGACCAAGTAATTCGGTTTACTATTGGACAATAATCGAAAACTCATAATATCATTTAGAAATACATTCGTTATACATAGGTTTAACCTGGAATCAGTACGTGTGATGCTGTAGTCATGCTTTTTACAACAGTCAGTTAATATCCATAACTTTTTTCTGTCTTTAATAACATAACAAAAATATGACTTAATACTGCACATCAATTGCAAAATGATGCACACCGGCACACCGCATTAAGTAAGTTATCTTAGCATTTTATCCATGTAAAAGCATATTAAATATTGCTTTACATTTAACAACCTGTAATATTGAAGATTTCATTAAAATATCTTTTCATAAAACTTTCACAAATAAGTAAATTTGTTAATAAACTAAACCAAAAAGATTTCAAAAACAGAATGCATCGAGCCGGGAGCCCCGGTATTTGCAGGTAAGACCCACACTACACCACAGAGATAGATTATTGAGGTTTTATGAGATATATAAACAATTTGTAATTTTGGGAAAGTTTTAAAGCAAAATTGTTTACATTCACCGCATTAGTGTAAGAGAGTGACCACCCAAATGAACTCAACGAGAATTTACTGGAAAGAAAAATTTACAATTACTCTACTTTTAATGCATAACAAAAAATAAGTGATTACCGGAAGTAACATAAGCGACATCGATTTTGGACAACCACTATTGATTGTCGCCGACATAGCACTGTCAGAAATACTGGACTTGAGCAGTGCTTTCATGATGTTGTATGTTCACCCATGTTGAAATACTGGACTTGAGCAGTGCTTTCATGATGTTGTATGTTCACCCATGTTGAAATACTGGACTTGAGCAGTGCTTTCATGATGTTGTATGTTCACCCATGTTGAAATACTGGACTTGAGCAGTGCTTTCATGATGTTGTATGTTCACCCATGTTGAAATACTGGACTTGAGCAGTGCTTTCTTGATGTTGTATATTCACCCTTGTGTTGAATCATACTGGATGTGAGCAGTGCTTCCATTATGTTGTATGTCTACCCTTGTGTTGGATCATACTGCACATGACCAGTGTGTCCCTTGATGTTGTATGTCTCTCCTTGTGTGGGACCGTACTGGACGTGAGCAGTGTGTCCATGATGTTGTATGTCCCCCCCATGTTGAAATACTGGACGTGAGCAGTGCGTCCATGATGTTGTATGTCCACCCTTGTGTTGGATAATACTGGACGTGAGCAGTGTGTCCATGATGTTGTATGTCCACCCTTGTGTTGGATAATACTGTACGTGAGCAGTGTGTCCATGATGTTGTATGTCCCCCCCATGTTGAAATACTGGACGTGAGCAGTGCGTCCATGATGTTGTATGTCCACCCTTGTGTTGGATAATACTGGACGTGAGCAGTGTGTCCATGATGTTGTATGTCCACCCTTGTGTTGGATAATACTGTACGTGAGCAGTGTGTCCATGATGTTGTATGTCCACCCTTGTGTTGGATAATACTGTACGTGAGCAGTGCGTCCATGATGTTGTATGTCCACCCTTGTGTTGGATAATACTGGACGTGAGCAGTGTGTCCATGATGTTGTATGTCCACCCTTGTGTTGGATAATACTGGACGTGAGCAGTGCGTCCATGATGTTGTATGTCCACCCTTGTGTTGGATAATACTGGACGTGAGCAGTGTGTCCATGATGTTGTATGTCCACCCTTGTGTTGGATCATACTGGACGTGAGCAGTGTGTCCATGATGTTGTATGTCCACCCTTGTGTTGGATAATACTGGACGTGAGCAGTGTGTCCATGATGTTGTATGTCCACCCTTGTGTTGGATCATACTGGACATGAGCAGTGTGTCCATGATGTTGTATGTCCACCCTTGTGTTGGATAATACTGGACATGAGCAGTGTGTCCATGATGTTGTATGTCTACCCTTGTGTTGGATCATACTGGACATGAGCAGTGTGTCCATGATGTTGTATGTCCACCCTTGTGTTGGATAATACTGGACGTGAGCAGTGTGTCCATGATGTTGTATGTCCACCCTTGTGTTGGATCATAAGAGCTTGACACAAATGTTTAGTTCATTAAAAGAATGTGTAATGTGCAAGACCCATGCTGCTTGCTGCTAGCTCAAGGATTAGTGTAGTGCAAGATGCATGTTGCTTGCTCAATGATGTGTGGTGTGCAATACCTATGCTGCTAGTTCAAGGAAGTGTGGTGTGCAAGACCCATACTGCTAGCTCAATGATGTGTGGTGTGTAAGACCCATGCAGCTAACTTAATGGTGTGTAAGACCTGTGCTGCTAGCTTAATGATATGTGTTGTGCATGACCCATGTTGCTAGCTCAAGAAAGTGTGGTGTGTAAGACCAATACTGCTAGCTCAATTATGTATGGTGTGCAAGACCCATGTTGCTAGCTCAAGGAAGCGTGGTGTGTAAGACCAGTACTGCTAGCTCAATGATGTGTGGTGTGTAAGACCCATGTTGTTAGCTCAATGATGTGTGGTGTGCAAGACCACTGTAGCTAGCGCAATGGTGTGTGGTGTGCAATACCCATGTTGCTTGCTCAATGAAGTGTGGTGTGCAAGACCCATGTTGCTAGCTCAATGATGTGTGGTGTGCAAGACCAATGTTGCTGGGTCAAAGGAGTGTTGTGTGTAAGACTAGTACTGCTAGCTCAAGGATGTGCAGTGTGCAAGACCCATGTTCCTTGCTTAAGATATGTGGTGTGAACCCTTTTTGCTAGCTCAAGGAAGTGTGGTGTGCAAGACCCACGTAGCTAGCTCAAGGATGTGTGGTGTGCAAGAACCATGTAGCAAGCTCAATGGTGTGTGGTGTGCAAGACCCATGTTGCTTGCTCAAGGAAGTGTGGTGTGCAAGACCCATGCTGCTAGCTCAAGGATGTGCAGTGTGTAAGACCCATGCTGCTAGCTCAAGGATGTGCAGTGTGTAAGACCCATGTTGCTAGCTCAATGATGTGTGGTGTGCAAGACCCATTTTGCTAGCTCAAGGATCTGTGGTGTACAAGACTCGTGCTGCTTGCTCAATGATTTGTGCTGTGCAAGACCCATGTAGCTAGCCCAAGGATTTGAGGGGGTGAAAGACCCATGCTGCTAGCTCAATGATTTGAGGGAGTGCAAGACCCATGCTGCTAGCTCAAGGATGTGATGTGCAAGACCCATGTTCCTTGCTCAATGGTGTGTGGTGTGCAATACCCATGTTGCTTGCTCTAGGTAGTGTGGTGTGCAAGACCCATGTTGCTAGCTCAAGGATGTGTGGTGTGCAAGACCAATGTTGCTGGCTCAAAGGAGTGTTGTGTGTAAGGCCAGTACTGATAACTCAATGATGTGTGGTGTGCAAGACCCCTGTAGCTAGCTCAATGGTGTGTGATGTGTAAGACTCATGTTGCTTGCTCAAGGAAGTGTGGTGTGCAATACCCATGCTGCTAGCTCAAGGATGTGTGGTGTGTAAGACCTATGTAGCTAGCTTAATGGTGTGTAAGACCCATGTTGCTAGCTCAATTATGTATGGTGTGTAAGACCCATGTAGCTAGCTTAATGATGTGTGGTGTGTTAGACCCATGTAGCTAGCTTAATGGTGTGTAAGACCCATGCTGCTAGCTCAATGATGTGTGGAGTGTAAGACCCATGTTGCTAGCTCAAGGATTTGTGGTGTGCAAGACTCATGCTGCTTGCCCAATGATTTATGCTGTGCAAGACCCATGTAGCTAGCCCAAGGATTTTAGAGGGTGAAAGACCCATGCTGCTAGCTCAATGATGTGATGTGCAAGACCCATGTTCCTTGCTCAAATATTTGTGGTGTAAACCCTTTTTGCTAGTTCAAGGACGTATGGTGTGCAAGACCCGTTCAGCTAGCTCAAGGATGTGTGGTGTGCAAGACCCATGTAGCAAGCTCAATGGTGTGTGGTGTGCAAGACCCATGTTGCTTGCTCAAGGAGTTGTGGTGTGCAAGACCCATGTAGCAAGCTCAATGGTGTGTGGTGTGCAAGACCCATGTTGCTTGCTCAAGGATGTGTGGTGTGCAAGACCCATGTTGCTAGCTCAAGGATGTGTGGTGTGTAAGACCCATGTTGCTAGCTCAATGGTGTGTGATGTGCAAGACCCATGTTGCTTGCTCAAGGAGTTGTGGTGTGCAAGACCCATGTAGCAAGCTCAATGGTGTGTGGTGTGCAAGACCCATGTTCCTTGCTCAAATATTTGTGGTGTAAACCCTTTTTGCTAGTTCAAGGACGTATGGTGTGCAAGACCCGTTCAGCTAGCTCAAGGATGTGTGGTGTGCAAGACCCATGTAGCAAGCTCAATGGTGTGTGATGTGCAAGACCCATGTTGCTTGCTCAAGGAGTTGTGGTGTGCAAGACCCATGTAGCAAGCTCAATGGTGTGTGGTGTGCAAGACCCATGTTGCTTGCTCAAGGAGTTGTGGTGTGCAAGACCCATGCTGCTAGCTCAAGGATGTGCAGTGTGTAAGACCCATGTTGCTAGCTCAATGATGTGTGGTGTGCAAGACCCATTTTGCTAGCTCAAGGATCTGTGGTGTACAAGACTTGTGCTTCCTGCTCAATGATTTGTGCTGTGCAAGACCCATGTTGCTAGCTCAATGATGTGTGGTGTGCAAGACCCATTTTACTAGCTCAAGGATCTGTGGTGTACAAGACTTGTGCTTCCTGCTCAATGATTTGTGCTGTGCAAGACCCATGTAGCTAGCCCAAGGATTTGAGGGGGTGAAAGACCCATGTTGCTAGGTCAATAATTTGAGGGAGTGCAAGACCCATGCTGCAAGCTCAACGATGTGATGTGCAAGACCCATGTTCCTTGCTCAAGGATTTGTGGTGTGAACCCTTTTTGCTAGTTCAAGGAAGTGTGGTGTGCAAGACCCATTTTGCTAGCTCAAGGGCCAAGGTAAAAAGGCAGACCTGCACCTTGTCTAACATCGGGTCAAAACTTTATTATGCTGCGAAGAGTGCATTTTGAAATTCATGACTTGATGGCTAATCACAGACTATGTGGACAAAGAATATATGCACAATCATTCATTTTACTGAGACCACTTGCTGCCAGATGCCAGGGTTGAGTTTAATTGAAGGTCTGTGTTACAAGTTTGTAAGCCAAGATCACACCTAGCAGTTGTACTGATGGTGCATAGATATGCTGTCAAGGCTTTACGCATATATCATATTTTGACATTAATGAAACCATCATTTTAACAGGTCTTATGACCCTGCTAAGGACGTCTTGACAACTAGTATGGGATTTGATATATTGGCAAAACCTTATCATGTTATTATTGTTAGGACACTGGTGATTGATTTTAAGGTAGGGTAGATGAATATTTCATGTGATAAATCAATAGATAAATCTATCAATCTATCAGGCATCACTTATAGCTTCTTACTGACTGAATTAGGATTAACATGGATATTTGATACATACAGATATAAATTCATTATGCTAAGACAGTTTTCCATGCTTTTTATGAGAGGTGAATTGGTTCTTTAAGATGATTTGCATTGGCATTACTATTTTCACAGTTCATACACAGGAGTGCCATGTTGTTTCCTAAAACTAGTGAATGTTTGTGTAAGCACCAACATTTACAGTTGTACCAATGTGTTCTACGTCATCCACATGAGACTGATCAATACTACTGTACTGTATTTTTTGTTTTTTTGCCGGTGGTTTTTGTTAAATTTTGTTGTGATGATGTCCTTGCCTTTCTCAAGCGCTGATACCATGCTATTCTAAACATAGTTTGGTGAGGTAAACAAGTTCCATAATGCCTGACACACAGGTGTTTGTTTACATCAGTAGAACAAAAAAAAATCTGTTTTAACTGTTCACTTCATGCTTCTTGTTGACATTGCTAGCCAACATATTGAATACATTGTTTATAAGTATGCAGCATTTCTGACTACATTTTGACTACATTTGCTACACTTTGTATACATTTGCTGTATTCTTACTACATTTGCCACATTCTGAGTACAGTAACTGCATTATTGCTTCATTTGCTCCTTTTTGACTACCAATGCTGCATTCGGACTACCCTTGCTGCATCCTGACTACCCTTGCTGCATTCAGACCACCCTTGCTGCATTCAGACTACCCTTGCTGCATTCAGACCACCCTTGCTGCATTCAGACTACCCTTGCTGCATTCAGACCACCCTTGCTGCATTCAGACTACCATTGCTACATTCAGACTACCCTTGCTACATTCAGAGTACCTTTGCTGCATTCAGACTATCCTTGCTGCATTTATACCACCCTTGCTGCATCCTGACTACCCTTACTGCATTCAGACTACCTTTGCTGGATCCTGACTACTATGCTGCATTCAGACCACCCTTGCTGCATTCACACTATCCTTGCTGCATTCATACCACCCTTGCTGCATCCTGACTACCCTTACTGCATTCAGACTACCCTTGCTGGATCCTGACTACTATGCTGCATTCAGACCACCCTTGCTGCATCCTGACTACCCTTACTGCATTCAGACTACCCTTGCTGGATCCTGACTACTATGCTGCATTCAGACCACCCTTGCTGCATCCTGACTACCCTTACTGCATTCAGACTACCCTTGCTGGATCCTGACTACTATGCTGCATTCATGCCACCCTTGCTGCATCCTGACTACCCTTACTGCATTCAGACTACCCTTGCTGGATCCTGACTACTATGCTGCATTCATACCACCCTTGCTGCATCCTGACTACCCTTACTGCATTCAGACTACCCTTGCTGGATCCTGACTACTATGCTGCATTCAGACTACCCTTGCTGCATTCAGACCACCCTTGCTGCATTCAGACTACCATTGCTACATTCAGACTACCCTTGCTACATTCAGAGTACCTTTGCTGCATTCAGACTATCCTTGCTGCATTTATACCACCCTTGCTGCATCCTGACTACCCTTACTGCATTCAGACTACCTTTGCTGGATCCTGACTACTATGCTGCATTCAGACCACCCTTGCTGCATTCACACTATCCTTGCTGCATTCATACCACCCTTGCTGCATCCTGACTACCCTTACTGCATTCAGACTACCCTTGCTGGATCCTGACTACTATGCTGCATTCAGACCACCCTTGCTGCATCCTGACTACCCTTACTGCATTCAGACTACCCTTGCTGGATCCTGACTACTATGCTGCATTCAGACCACCCTTGCTGCATCCTGACTACCCTTACTGCATTCAGACTACCCTTGCTGGATCCTGACTACTATGCTGCATTCAGACCACCCTTGCTGCATCCTGACTACCCTTACTGCATTCAGACTACACTTGCTGGATCCTGACTACTATGCTGCATTCATACCACCCTTGCTGCATCCTGACTACCCTTACTGCATTCAGACTACCCTTGCTGGATCCTGACTACTATGCTGCATTCAGACTACCCTTGCTGCATTCAGACCACCCTTGCTGCATTCAGACTACCATTGCTACATTCAGACTACCCTTGCTACATTCAGAGTACCTTTGCTGCATTCAGACTATCCTTGCTGCATTTATACCACCCTTGCTGCATCCTGACTACCCTTACTGCATTCAGACTACCTTTGCTGGATCCTGACTACTATGCTGCATTCAGACCACCCTTGCTGCATCCTGACTACCCTTGCTGCATTCATACCACCCTTGCTGCATCCTGACTACCCTTACTGCATTCAGACTACCCTTGCTGGATCCTGACTACTATGCTGCATTCAGACCACCCTTGCTGCATCCTGACTACCCTTACTGCATTCAGACTACCCTTGCTGGATCCTGACTACTATGCTGCATTCATACCACCCTTGCTGCATCCTGACTACCCTTACTGCATTCAGACTACCCTTGCTGGATCCTGACTACTATGCTGCATTCAGACCACTCTTGCTGCATTTGTACTACCCTTGCTGCATTCTGACCACCATTGCTGCATCCTGACTGCCCTTGCCGCATTCAGACCACCCTTGCTGCATTCAGACTACCATTGCTACATTCAGACTACCCTTGCTACATTCAGACTATCCTTACTGCATTCAGACTACCCTTGCTGGATCCTGACTACCATTGCTACATACAGACCACTCTTGCTGCACTTGTACTACCCTTGCTTCATTCTCACTTCTCTTGCTCCAGTCTCACTATGCCTGCTTAATTCAGACTTCATTTGCTGCATCCAGACTAGACTTGTTCCATTCTGACTATCCTTGCTGCATTCTGACTACCCTTGCTGCATTCTGACCACCATTGCTTCATTCGAACTTCTCTTGCTCCAGTCTCACTAGCTCTGCTGAATTCAGAATTCATGTGCTGCATCCAGACTAGATTTTTTCCATTATGACCATCCTTGCTGCATTATGACCATCCTTGCTGCATTCTGACTATCCTTGCTGCATTCTGACTAACCTTGTGGCATTCTGACTACACTTGCTTCATTCGAACTTCTCTTGCTCCAGTCTCACTACCCCTGCTGAATTCAGACTTCATTTGCTGCATCCAGACTAGTCTTGTTCCATTCTGACTATCCTTGCTGCATTTTAACTACCCTTGCTTCATTCTGACCACCCTTGCTCCAGTCTCACTACCCCTGCTAAATTCAGACTACTTTTGCTGCATTTGTACCACCCTTGCTGCATTCTGACCACCCTTGATTCATTCTCACTTCTCTTTCTCCAGGCTCACTACCCCTACTAAATTCAGACTTCATTTGCTGCATCCAGACTAGACTTGTTCCATTCTGACTATCCTTGCTGCATTCTGACTTCAATTTTCATAATTTGACTACAATTGCTACATTCTGACTACAATCTTTATAATCTGACTACATTTGCTACATTCTGACTACAACTTTTATAATATGACTACATTTGCTACATTCTGATTACACTATTTGCATTCAGACTGCATTTATTGAATTTTGACTTCAGTTGCTGCCTTCTGACAACAATTAATGCTTTCCGAACTCAAGCACTGCATCATGGCAAGATATTTTCTGAATTCTGATTATATTTGCAGCTTTCTAATCTCAATTGCTGCTTTCTTACTACTCTTGCCCTATTCAAATTATATTTGCTGCTTTCTACTGAATTTGATGGGCATCACATAGTTTTATGATAGTTATCCTTTTGTATGCAAACATGTTCACATCAAAAGAAAAACAATTGTATGTGTTTTTAAGTTGATATCAAGGGGCATTGTACAACCATTTTTATTTTATTTTTCATGAGGGATTTAGCCTTATTTTTGTAGATGAGTTGTCATTGTTAACAGTTGTATCATGTTTCAGGTAAATACAAAAATGACGACACCAAGCCATGTAATTATGATCGAACTTTACGTTGCGGCAAACAAGCATGCTAAAATATTAAATTCTGTATTCTTTATAGTAATAAGCTGGAACCATTTAAAAGTTATTATAGCTATCTTATTTAAAGAAAAATAAAGTTATCATTACTATCATAGAAAAAAAACTTGCGTACTTTAGAAAACTGAAGTAGTATCAACTTGTAAAGTTCATTGAGCAAGTTTAAACCTGGCAATAATAACCAAGGGCATCTTACTCATTTAAATACAATGGTTTGTTAGGATTTTGTTTTGGCCTGGAACCACTCTGGGTTTTTTGCATAACTGTTGTAAAGATTTGCCATATATGACTTCCAAGGGGTTTATGATTTTTTTGAGAAAGAAACCTTTTAAGAATAATATTCAGGAGCCCATTATTTTTTGACAGTGGCAGTTGTAATGTTTATTGTTGCCAGTATTGGAGGAGTTGCACTGAAGGTTAGAAGCATATCAATGCTTTTAACTTTGTTTTGGTTTGCCTTTCAACCAAAATACATCTTAATGAGCGGCAACACAGGAGTTTGGGCCTTAAAACTTACTTACCGGTATGCTTTTTGATATTAGGTTAGTGACATTTCTGGAAGCAGTCCTTTTTCTATAGTTCCCACGGACCAAGTATGGGACCCATCCCCTTGCACAATATGTGATATTTTTCCCAGTCCCAAGCCTTTTTACCTGTAATTGTTTGTTCAATGACCTAATGAATTGTGTGATGTAAAGTTTTGGGGGTATTGAATTCAGAAATCGTTGTTTTTCATCTTATTTGGAGATCAGTATGCAATTTTAACTGGCATGATTTATTGCAATAGATATTTATACTCACATGGATAGAATGTTTCAGCCTTTTCAGGCCTTTTGAAAGGGAATAGAAACTATTTTTTAAATAATTTTCTCATTTGCAAGAGACAGAAAAGCTTGTTTTTTTTAACTGGACTATTTTCTTTTTATGTTAAGCCATCGTTTTCTCTCAAAATGGCATATTTTGAGATGCAAATTTTCCTTAAATGTCTAGGGTCTTTTTCCCAAAATGGGCAAAAACAGGCCTGGGAAGCAATGCTGAAAATTTAATACCTTTAAAATTGTGAAATATACAAGGTTACAATCACGACCATGTTGTGGAAAAGTTGACTGCTATATCTGAATTTACGCAAATGACAGCTCAGTGAAATAGCATTAGGAAAATAATGCATAATAATTACATGATGATTAATGCTACAAATGGCCTTCAATTTTCTTTTTTATCCCATTATGCAGTCCTTATAAATTATAAATTTAGAACACACTCATTCATTACATTTTTTTTCAAACAATCAGGGCAGATAAAGTGAATATAAAACATTCAAAGAAGTTTCAAAGTAATTATAATAATGCTTTAACACTATTTTATTCATTGTTATTCTTACTTTATGAATGTGTGGGAGTAGAGTGAACCACCTTATTTTATTGAAAATTCAGTTTAAGGGCCATAAATGAATTTGCCCCAACTGATGAAATGTGTTTGGCACTAGAACACTTCATGGTGATAATGTGAACAATCTGTGCAAGTTAGACCCACATTTTTTTGCAATTAAACACCACCCTGGGACCAACCACCCAACTGTATGGTGACTTCAATAAAAAAAACCTTCAGACTTTGCTTGTGGGAGTATAATTATAGAAGATTTATCTTCATCTTGAAGCTCTCTTTTCAATCACTCCGGTATCATACAAGTGTGACGGTATCACACAAGTGTGACAGTGACAGTATCATACAAGTGTGACGGTATCATACAAGTGTGACGGTATCATACAAGTGTTGTGACGAACCAAGTATGGGACCCATCCCCTTGCACAATATGTGATATTTTTCCCAGTCCCAAGCCTTTTTACCTGTAATTGTTTGTTCAATGACCTAATGAATTGTGTGATGTAAAGTTTTGGGGGGTATTGAATTCAGAAATCGTTGTTTTTCATCTTATTTGGAGATCAGTATGCAATTTTAACTGGCATGATTTATTGCAATAGATATTTATACTCACATGGATAGAATGTTTCAGCCTTTTCAGGCCTTTTGAAAGGGAATAGAAACTATTTTTTAAATAATTTTCTCATTTGCAAGAGACAGAAAAGCTTGTTTTTTTTAACTGGACTATTTTCTTTTTATGTTAAGCCATCGTTTTCTCTCAAAATGGCATATTTTGAGATGCAAATTTTCCTAAAATGTCTAGGGTCTTTTTCCCAAAATGGGCAAAAACAGGCCTGGGAAGCAATGCTGAAAATTTAATACCTTTAAAATTGTGAAATATACAAGGTTACAAGCACGACCATGTTGTGGAAAAGTTGACTGCTATATCTGAATTTACGCAAATGACAGCTCAGTGAAATAGCATTAGGAAAATAATGCATAATAATTACATGATGATTAATGCTACAAATGGCCTTCAATTTTCTTTTTTATCCCATTATGGAGTCCTTATAAATTATAAATTTAGAACACACTCATTCATTACAATTTTTTTTCAAACAATCAGGGCAGATAAAGTGAATATAAAACATTCAAAGAAGTTTCAAAGTAATTATAATAATGCTTTAACACTATTTTATTCATTGTTATTCTTACTTTATGAATGTGTGGGAGTAGAGTGAACCACCTTATTTTATTGAAAATTCAGTTTAAGGGCCATAAATGAATTTGCCCCAACTGATGAAATGTGTTTGGCACTAGAACACTTCATGGTGATAATGTGAACAATCTGTGCAAGTTAGACCCACATTTTTTTGCAATTAAACACCACCCTGGGACCAACCACCCAACTGTATGGTGACTTCAATATAAACCCCCTTCAAACTTTGCTTGTGGGAGTATAATTATAGAAGATTTATCTTCATCTTGAAGCTCTCTTTTCAATCACTCCGGTATTATACAAGTGTGACGGTATCACACAAGTGTGACAGTGACAGTATCATACAAGTGTGACGGTATCATACAAGTGTGACGGTATCATACAAGTGTGACGGTATCATACCAGTGTTGTGACGTTATCATACAAGTGTGACGGTATCATACAAGTGTGACAGTATCATACTAGTGTGACGGTATCATACAAGTGTGACGGCATCATACAAATGTGATGGTATCATACAAGTGTGACGGCATCATACTAGTGTGACGGCATCATACAAGTGTGACGGCATCATACAAGTGTGACGGCATCATACAAGTGTGACGGCATCATACTAGTGTGACGGTATCATACAAGTGTGACGAGCATCATACAAGTGTGACGGCATCATACTAGTGTGACGGCATCATACAAGTGTGACGGCATCATACAAGTGTGACGGTATCATACAAGTGTGAGGGCATCATACTAGTGTGACGGCATCATACAAGTGTGACGGCATCATACTAGTGTGACGGCATCATACAAGTGTGACGGCATCATACAAGTGTGACGGCATCATACAAGTGTGACGGCATCATACTAGTGTGACGGTATCATACAAGTGTGACGGCATCATACAAGTGTGACGGTATCATACAAGTGTGACAGTATCATACTAGTGTGACGGCATCATACAAGTGTGACGGTATCATACAAGTGTGACAGTATCATACTAGTGTGACGGTATCATACTAGTGTGACGGTATCATACAAGTGTGACGTGACAGAAGAGTTGATAAACACAACAAGTCCATGGTTCCAGACAATACTTTATTGAGTACAACTGTAAAGTGATGGAGAGAGAACCACTACTGTAGCACAGCTACAACAAGGCTACAACGATCTTGTATATCCAATCACTTGCATCTCAAAAACAAATAATTACAAGGTAAAATATCATACAGGTTGTAGACTCAAGGGAGGGGTAAAAGATTGAGGGATAATAGTAACATTAAAGGTACAGTTTTCTTGTGAAACAAATGGGAAATTGCAGCACTTTTTATGGAACATTTAACTGATCGTACGTATTTAAAATAAATTCGCTTGAAACAAAAAAAATGTTAAAATAAACATTGCTGTTATATATACAATAAAATGTCAAAATAATTAAGACATTTATGACCACATCAAATAAATAGTTCAGCATTCCCTTTCCCCATTTTAAGTGTTGGTAGGTCGATTTTTTTTTTTAGATTTTTATTTTTACTCCCTAAAGGGTAAATTTACAGTTAGGAAGAGAGAAAAAAAATATGACCAATGGAGAGGCTGATAAAAGTTGTGATCGCAAATATTCTTGTGAGTCGGTCTGAAAATGCCAATCTATTTATTAAATATGGCCTAAGATGTTCAGAATATTTCTGTCCAATAAATTAAATATCAAACACTATCCACTACAGCATATTAGCTTTTATCAACATAATTACAAGTAATAAGCAATGTCCAATGAAATTAAGCTTAGCTAAACTCAGTTCAAACATTGTTCCATTTACATGAATGCCCTGTAAGTTTCCATGGAGAAGTCAGGTCATGTCATGTGACAACTATACATAGAGAACTTGGAGAGATCTTCAGCGAAACATGACGTAAATTTACAGCTTTCAGATGTAGAAATGAAATATGTTGGATCAAACTTGAGTCATGATAGATGATTATTTTCAATGAATAATACTTTTTTTTTATTAATTTTCTCTTTTTTTTATCTTTTTTTTTTGTCTTTTTTTCATACACTTTTCATCAAAACCTTTACAATATACACAAAATATCTAACACTAAAAAGCCAGAAAAGTACATACCAGTGCAAAAAGCTCTATAGCATGTGGTGATATTATCATCTCTATAGTTATGTATTAACATATTGTCTGGACAATACTAATTCAATGACAACGTATACTTATTAAGTAATAGCATAAATGATCAGTAACACGGTAGGATAATACACTGGCAATCTCATATACAATATTTGAAACTGGCATGCATTGTAAATAACTTTTGTTATACCTTAAATTAAAGGTGTGAGGAATCTACTGGCCCATATTTCTCAAACTATCATAAGTCCCTTCTAACTTGCAGAGGCACACAATTTTGTTTTTGTATACCCTAATTTGGGTAACATTCTCATTTTATAATCATCACGATAAACAAATTCTTTATTTCAATTAATTGAGATTTTTTGAGAAATTGGCACCAGGCTGGTCAACAGGAAAACTATTCTAGACACAGTAAAAAGGGAATTAATTTGATCTTTGGACAACACTACACATGGCACTAAATGATAAAATCTCCTGAGATATATTGTGGGCTTTCAATACTTAAGTAGGTGTTTACCACTTTCCACTGCTACAGCGAGATTGTTTCTTGTTATTGCCATGGAAACTGTTTACCAGTATTCACAGCAAGACAGTGTTTATGGGGATAATAGCTGTAGAAGTTCAACTGACAATTTGCACAAAATTAAGAACAATGTACTTAAATACTCAGCAGAAATTCTTATTTTTTAATCAAATATAAAGGAATCACTTCTTGGGTTTTTAGATGACAGGGGTTAATTTTTTAATTAGTCACTAAGCTAATTTAAGATAAGCATGAATAAAGAAATAAAAGAAAAGTTGAGAATGACTTTTTTCTTGTTCATTTACACATTACAAATGATTTGAATGGCTTAAATAAACAACTATTACAGATGAATATTATGCCTAAAAGCTGTACTAGTGTTTAAACTATGTAGTCGTAGATCCATGTGGATAGAATGGTAAGATACAAAATATATACAACTTATCAAAAGTGTGCATCACTAATAATTACAATATCACCATGTTACTAGTTCTCATTAAAAATAACACTACAAAACAAAAGTAACGAAATATCACTTAGTAGCTTCTGAGGAATAAATCAAAACTATTAAAAAACATTTGATCATTTTTTATTGTAGTATTCATTGTCACGAGAAACCAGGACAGAGACTTCATGACATTTCTGAAGAGTTAAATTAGGAATACTTAATAATGAAGTTAACATTCAATAAAAACAATCTATGATTGGCTTAAAATAAAATGGTTAGTTTTCTGTTTTTTTCAGCCAAAATTCTCAATAAAAAAATGCACTATTTGTACCCTAAGAGTGGCTATTATGACAAAATAGAATGAGTTTATAAACACATAAAAAACAGGTCACAATAACAGAGATTCTCACAGCTACCAGTAACACCTCAAGGAGTGAATGCGAAAAAGTTCTATGTGACATAACATAAAGAAGGAGATAGCACCTTTTCGCATTCACCCCTCAAACCTATAACTACTTTTCCAAAATGTTTTTTATTCCACACATCCTTTAATACCATATCTGCGAACTTTATGTCCAAATCTTTCAATTTGTTTTTACATGAACAGAAGCACTTTTAATCCTTTTTCCCTCAAAGCAGGTGACGAAATTTGTCAAAAAAGGTATAACAAAAACCACTAAACTATGGGTGAATAACTCAAAAGAGAAGCACTTTCAACTCCTGTTTCCCTCAAAGAAAGTGATGCAAGATTGTCAAAAAATGTATAACAGAAACCAATGTAATTAATGTCAATCTCCAGTGTCAGTGTTTCTAGCAGTGCGAATATGTCACCAGTGACACGGGTCACTTGCGGGCCATATTGAGCGCGTTTACGAGGTCCATCCCGTAGAGCAGACCTCGCGTGTTGCTTGGAGCATTCACCTCAATGTCATGGCTCGTCAACTGACCATTATGCCTGCCTTTTGACTGTGATATGTTCTGGAACAATAATAAAGGACTTGAACACATTAATTGTAATGTCTTAACCCACATGACTTGACAGGGAAAAGCATTTTTCTTAATGATTTAAACAAGAAGATTTACAACACTGACTAAGCTACTTCACAGACTACATAAAGTCATTAATACCCTTCGTGGACACATGTTGCTCTTTCATGCATAGTACATCTATGGCTTGACAAGACTGAAAGCTTTAAACAAAGATGTCCAGGTTTAATATTGACCTATGCATCTTGTAAAATGTTCAGTAAAAGCGAAAATTAAAAAACTATCAGAAAAAGGGAAAATATAAATATAGTAGATGAAGACTTGGTATTTGATATGTTTATAGCGACACTTATACTGTTTCGCTATTGAGCTAGCTTTTATAGCGATGTGGTAGTGTGTCTGTCTGCAGGTCTTGAGTTCGATCACGGACAGGTGCACATCGCAATATTTGTAGTCTTTTACATTTCATAACTTACGTTGCACAATAAGCTGCTAGTTTATTACAAACTGATCTTGGTAGCACAGAATGAATTTGATAATGGAGGCGGAAGTTTTTCCATATGTAAATGGTGGCCATTTTACTGCTTCACTTTACAGCCAGCTTTTATAGCAACACAGTACAGCGTCCGTCTCCAGATTGAGAGGTCGTGGTTTGATCGCTTTCATATGCACACAACAATTTTTGCAGTCTGTTACAAAGAAATAAACTTTAAATGTAAGAATATTTATTGATTGTACCTGTTTGTTAGGTACGATGTATCCATGAACGGCATCCTCCCCTCGCAGTAGGAGGTTCATCAGTACACTGCTGTCTCTCCTCGGCCTCATCACTGAAATACAAACATACCAGACTTTAATCTTCCCAAGACATTTGAAACAAACTGATAATCATTGTAAAAACAGTCAGAGTCTAGTGAATGACATAAATGACATTATGTTCTTACATAGAAAATTAATGTAGAAACTACACTTGTATTAGAAAAAAGAATAAAGTAACCTGTATCTCAAAACATGTGAAGCTACTAATGTTTTGAATTATGTAATTTATGCACTTAATCCATTAAAACCTACATGAAAACTAAGACCATCTCCATACATATCACAGCTAATTAACATCTAGGACCTACATATATGTTACAGTCCATAAAATTTAAGACCTAAGCATGCATGTTACAATCCATGGAATCTTGAACCATCTCTGTACATGTTACAGTCTATCAAAATCTTAGACATACACGTATGTTACATTAAATGTAATACCTACATAAACATTATACAGGCCATAATATACAAACAGAAGTCCCACAGAGCAAACTGGGAATCATATGAGCTGTACCTGGATTGGGAGAAATGTGGAAAGCAGGCTGATACTTGAGGATTTTGGGTGCAGGAGGCCCCTTTTCTAGGCAGCTCCGGTCCAGGGGCCGCTTCATCTTCATCGTCATCTGGTCCTGGGGCCGCTCAATGCTCTTCTTCACTGTACTGTCCCCTATCATGTCACGGGTGGACATTGACCGCTTCTCTGGCCCTACCCCCTCATAGATGTCATCCTTCAGGCTGAACACGCTCTCCGTGCAACCAAATATCCTGAAAGTATACGCATCATGCATTAGTTTTTGAGATGTTTATTTTCTTGAACAGATTCGTTTATACAAATATATGCAAACAAATTCATCTTAGCTTGAATGCAAAAACAGTTATTAGCAAGCTTAAGAGTGATTTCATGAGCAGACCTGTCAATGTGGAGGATCAATGGGGAGATGCTGACAGCCCGATACACAACTCATCCTCAAGTACACAATACATTGCAGGGAATACTGTAATCTGTGCAATTCAGTTTTTGATAAACATACATCCAAAAGATTCATATCCAGAAATCAACAGCAGCATGAAAGGCCAGCTTGTGTTTTCTACTTTTGCCAGAATTTAACCCTGGGATGTTTATTCTTGATGACATGCTTGTATGCAATTCGAGAAGAATTTCAACTAAAGAAATCAATCTTTGTAGCTAAAACAATAACAATTGCATTAATTTTACAATATTGGAGCTTTTATCAACTTTAAATTAAAAAATCAAAATTTCTGTGGTCTTCAAATTAGACCTCTAACTCTAACATGACAATTTTTTATTCGAACTTAAAGGCCCACAAAAGGGAGAAGCTGTAAAGTAAATCTAGGGGACCCATACCTCACTTAAGACCATAATGAAGTTATCTCAGTAAAATAATCTTCTGACTGATTTATATGCCTAGAGTTGTTGGCAAGAGAAAAACTTTCCTATTTAAAGACAAAAACATTCCTATTGATCTTCTAGGGAATATTCAGATATATTAGCGGACATTTTTTTTCCAACGGAACCAATAATTTGATGAAACAAACTGATGACAATACGTCAGTGAACAGTACAAAAAGGTTATGGAGTACACCACAGTGACACTGCATTATGTTAGAACCATATATATCAGTGCCACACTGATCTATGTAGTCAACAGATACAGTCCTCACATAAAGTAAATGCATGGAAAACAAAGTAAACACTCCAATTGAGAAAACATCCACAATCCTTAAGCTAAATAATGATTTATATAATTCTGAGGAAGGGAAATTTCCTTCAGTACACAGGCCCCAAATTCATGAACCATATTAAGCCTCTTATAACAGGATTAAGCAAAGTTCACTATTTGTGTTTTGGTATAAAAAAAATTCAATATCTTATTTTTTAAGAAATCTGGGACTTTTAAAAGAAACTAGATGCTAATCCCGATTAACAGTTGTTTATTTTGTAAAATCAAGTTTGAGTAAGCAATTTGGCTAATTTAAATAAGAGACATAAGCTTGTAATGCTTAAGAAATTTCAAGAAATTGGGACCAGAACTTGTGTTTCATGTTGAACTACTGTGAGCAATTACCACAAGAAAACACAGAACTTGTGTTTCATATTGAACTACTGTGAGCAATTACACCAGAAAACACAAAACGTGTGTTTCATGTCGAACTTCTGTGAGCAATTATCACAAGAAAACACAGAACGTGTGTTTCATGTCGAACTTCTGTGAGCAATTACCACAAGAGAACACAGAACTTGTGTTTCATGTCGAACTTCTGTGAGCAATTACCACTAGAGAACACAATACTTGTGTTTCATGTTGAACTTCTGTGAGCAATTATCACTAGAGAACACAGAACTTGTGTTTCATGTTGAACTTCTGTGAGCAATTATCACTAGAGAACACAGAACTTGTGTTTCATGTTGAACTTCTGTGAGCAATTATCACTAGAGAACACAGAACTTGTGTTTCATGTTGAACTTCTGTGAGCAATTATCACAAGAAAACACAGAACTTGTGTTTCATGTCGAACTTCTGTGAGCAATTACCACTAGAGAACACAGAACTTGTGTTTCATGTCGAACTTCTGTGAGCAATTACCACTAGAGAACACAATACTTGTGTTTCATGTTGAACTTCTGTGAGCAATTATCACTAGAGAACACAGAACTTGTGTTTCATGTTGAACTTCTGTGAGCAATTATCACTAGAGAACACAGAACTTGTGTTTCATGTTGAACTTCTGTGAGCAATTATCACTAGAGAACACAGAACTTGTGTTTCATGTTGAACTTCTGAGAGCAATTATCACTAGAGAACACAGAACTTGTGTTTCATGTTGAACTTCTGTGAGCAATTATCACTAGAGAACACAGAACTTGTGTTTCATGTTGAACTTCTGTGAGCAATTATCACTAGAGAACACAGAACTTGTGTTTCATGTTGAACTTCTGTGAGCAATTATCACTAGAGAACACAGAACTTGTGTTTCATGTTGAACTTCTGTGAGCAATTATCACTAGAGAACACAGAACTTGTGTTTCATGTTGAACTTCTGTGAGCAATTATCACTAGAGAACACAGAACTTGTGTTTCATGTCGAACTTCTGTGAGCAATTATCACTAGAGAACACAGAATTTGTGTTTCATGTCGAACTTCTGTGAGCAATTATCACTAGAGAACACAGAACTTGTGTTTCATGTCGAACTTCTGTGAGCAATTATCACTAGAGAACACAGAACTTGTGTTTCATGTCAAACTTCTGTGAGCAATTATCACTAGAGAACACAGAACTTGTGTTTCATGTCGAACTTCTGTGAGCAATTATCACTAGAGAACACAGAACTTGTGTTTCATGTCGAACTTCTGTGAGCAATTATCACTAGAGAACACAGAACTTGTGTTTCATGTCGAACTTCTGTGAGCAATTATCACTAGAGAACACAGAACTTGTGTTTCATGTCGAACTTCTGTGAGCAATTATCACTAGAGAACACAGAACTTGTGTTTCATGTCGAACTTCTGTGAGCAATTATCACTAGAGAACACAGAACTTGTGTTTCATGTCGAACTTCTGTGAGCAATTATCACTAGAGAACACAGAACTTGTGTTTCATGTCGAACTTCTGTGAGCAATTATCACTAGAGAACACAGAACTTGTGTTTCATGTTGAACTTCTGTGAGCAATTATCACTAGAGAACACAGAACTTGTGTTTCATGTCGAACTTCTGTGAGCAATTATCACTAGAGAACACAGAACTTGTGTTTCATGTCGAACTTCTGTGAGCAATTATCACTAGAGAACACAGAACTTGTGTTTCATGTTGAACTTCTGTGAGCAATTATCACTAGAGAACACAGAACTTGTGTTTCATGTTGAACTTCTGTGAGCAATTATCACTAGAGAACACAGAACTTGTGTTTCATGTTGAACTTCTGTGAGCAATTATCACTAGAGAACACAGAACTTGTGTTTCATGTTGAACTTCTGTGAGCAATTATCACTAGAGAACACAGAACTTGTGTTTCATGTTGAACTTCTGTGAGCAATTATCACTAGAGAACACAGAACTTGTGTTTCATGTTGAACTTCTGAGAGCAATTATCACTAGAGAACACAGAACTTGTGTTTCATGTTGAACTTCTGAGAGCAATTATCACTAGAGAACACAGAACTTGTGTTTTATGTTGAACTTCTGTGAGCAATTATCACTAGAGAACACAGAACTTGTGTTTTATGTTGAACTTCTGTGAGCAATTATCACTAGAGAACACAGAACTTGTGTTTCATGTTGAACTTCTGTGAGCAATTATCACTAGAGAACACAGAATGTCCCTTATTGAGCTAAATCATTTTTTTTGGCTTTGTATTATTATATGATTGTATATGACATTTCCTATGAGGTAAATTGTTGAATTTAAGAGAACTGTTTGCGACGTTTGTTGTCTGTCAGACTGTAAGGCTAATATAAACCACATTGACCAGGCATAGGTTAATATGAACTGGAACATGTATACCACACTTACCAGGTTAATATCAACTGGTTAATAAATACCACACCATTCAGGCAGAGGCTAATATGAACTGGATTATTTATAGCACATTGACCAGGCATAGGTTAATATCAACTGGCTAATATATACCACATTGACCAGGCATTGGTTAACATAAACTGGCTAAAATATACCACATTGACCAGGCATTGGTTAACATGAGCTGGCTAAAATATACCACATTCAGCAGGCACTGGTAGATACGAACTGGCTTATATTTACCACATTGACCAGGCATAGGTTAATATCAACTGGCTAATATTTACCACATTGACCAGGCATTGGTTAACATAAACTGGCTAATATATACCACATTGACCAAGCATCGGTTAACATGAACTGGCTTATATTTACCACATTGACCAGGCATTGGTTAACATGAACTGTCTGATATATACCACATTGACAAGGCATTGGTTAACATGAACTGGCTAATATATACCACATTGACCAGGCATTGGTTGATACTAACTGGCGAATATATACCACATTTACCAGGCAAAATATGATATGAACTGGCTAATACATACCACATTGAAGAGGCATAGGGTATTACAATCTGGCTAAAACATACCACATTGACGAGACGTAAGGTTATACCAGGCATAGGGTTTTATAGATTTGCCAGTTATCTGACCAGCAGACCAAATAAACCACTTACCAACCATAAGATGACTAAAGTAGTTCATATCAATATTTTTTTCAAAGAAAGGGCTGTAGAATGTCGATAATCTTCAACCATATGATGACTAAAGTAGTTCATATCAATATTTTCTTTAAAGAAAGGGCTGTAGTATATGTACATATGATATATACCCAGGGTTGAAGTCTGTGCCCATGTTCAGGTAGGTGTCACTGGGCGGCTCAATCAGGATGTGGTCCTCCTCAGCCGCCATTGGGATGTATGGAGCTCGCATCTCAAAGTCTATGTCCTGAAAATAAACCATGCACTTTAAAATGTGAAACACATACTTATGTAAACCAATGTAATTTTTGCCTGTAGTATCTTTTGCACCACTGAAATTTCCTCAATATCCCTCACCCCAATGTGGAATCCTAATCAACAACACCATCATAATAAAAACGAAACTACCAATCCTTTTAGCAAAGCAACAATCATCATCACTAGCACCACCATTACCAACCTCACAAGCAACATCATCCACTACAGCCACTATTCATACAACCAATTTAGTTTAATCATATTAATAATGCCGCCTGGACACAGGAATGGCAAACCATTCCTTTGAAAAGAGGCCATAACTCCAAGGTTATTGCACACTGCATCTTCTTTTATCATGCATGTATTGTTTTATTTAAATCTGTTGAGTAATTTAGAAGTTAAACTGCTGACAAGAAAAACTAGCTGATGCTCTAGCTGATCTCTTCTGGAATAAGACATCTAGAGCATTCATGAGCTTTTCTTCCAACACGATCATCATCAAATTTTACAAGTACATATTTGGGCTTGAATGCATCCTTATCCACCTGGGAATAAATCCCGGGACTGTTCCTGTAGCCGAATTAACCAAGTCCATTTGACAGGTCAATATTTGTAGTAAGCACTACTGTGGCAAATATGCCATACTTCAGTTCTGCTGGTATTCCACTGGCATCTGGTTCAAATGAAGCATGCTGGATTTGTTTTGTTTGTTCATCTTTCCAAGTGTCAATTACTTTTAAGGTAAATATTTGCTCATTTAGTTTTTGAAGGATCTATCGAACTTGACCTGTATCTTCTGATGTTACACCTGTGTACCAAAAATGTTCAAATCTGCCAAGCCTTTCATGAGTTATCGTCCGGAAACCATTTTTCTATTTTTAGTAACAGTGACCTTGACCTTAGCCCCACCAGCCCCTATATAGAACTTGACCTGTATCTTCTGATATTACACCTGTGTACCAAAATTTTTTCAATTCGGTCAAGCCTTTCATGAGTTATCGTCCGGAAACCATGAAAACCGACAGACCGACCAACCGACCGACCGACAAGCTCACTCCTATATACCCCCTCAAACTTCGTTTGTGGGGGTATAATTACATACAATTTACACACACTTAAATCAAATCAAACAAAAAGAACAAATGGGTTGGGCAAGTAACATCATCACCAACACCACCAGCAGTATTTTTATGCTATTTTCATTAAAGCCACCACTATAACCAGCATCAGCTACAGCACCAACCTAGTGGCATACCTGATCATGATCAACGGTGTCAAGCGTTGTGAACAGGTTATCCATGGCGCTGATGTCCTTTGGGTTGATTGTGGTCAGATAGCCAGGCGGGCTCGGGACTCCACTCTGTCAATACAAACAACACCCAATACCCACTGTGACCTTTTAAACTTTACAGATATTATTGCAAGATCCCTTAACTTTTGAGTTATCAGAGAGAAGTAAATTATAATTGTTTGACCTTGAAACCATTTTTTTTTTAAAAAGTCATTCAATCTTATTTCAAGTCTGACATAAAATATGATATTTTAACATATCAAACATTTATCTTTTTAACAGATATCGTTTAAGTGAGTGAAACTAACATACCATTGTCTGTTCGGGAGAGCGACGGTCTGGGCTTGTAAAGCCGGAGCTTGTGCAGGGGCTTCGTTCCCGCCTGATGAATGGGGCCAGATGTGGGTCCTTCTTGGGGTCCCTCATCCGCTCACTGTATGGGCTCAGCTGGGACAGTCCTGTAATGCAGAATCATGGTTTATCATTTGGACTTGAAATCTATTATAATGCTTTAATCCATGAGAATTTATTTACTGTTGTACAAGTACCCCTGAAAGACGGAAAATATCAATACCATTCCCAATAAAAAAAATCAGTTAACTTAAGCTACAAGAGGGCTCACACGTATTGCACTAGCTTTATCTAACGGAACTATTTCATAATTCAATCACACTGGAATTAAACCTGTTTTAGCTGTCGGGGTAGGCCTGTCATGGGGGATGCAACCATCTCTATCCCGCTGGACATGACGGGTCAGGTCCAGCAGCCCGTTACGGCCCACATCTGAAACACATAAAGAAGACAAGAGGTGAGCAGTGATAAAACCCTTAAATACATTTAATTATACATGAATTGAGACCTTTATTCAATACATTTAAGTATGACATAACTGAAACTGAAACATCTGACAGGTAAGTATAAATTATCTGTTCAGTACTTACTTTGTTTACTTCAACTACAATATAAAATAAATGGCAAATTGAACATCTCTCAAAAACAATTTTATTTATTTTCATGCTTTATTTCCTGTTCTGAGGTCATGCTTTGAATGTTTCCTTATTCACTAACATTGCATGACAGTTCTATAGATTAACATAATTATTGCCGATTGTAAAATGTTCATCAATTGATCTCCATCAGATTTTCGTACTTTTAGTGAAAACCACTAGCTGCGAATCAAAGCACCAAGAGTACATTACTTTCACAACGATTCTGGTAATCATAAATGTAATGAACCTTCCTGTAAAGGTTCATGAATACTGACCAACCCATCTCAGATATGTATTTAAAAGATTTTTTTCCTAAATTTAATCTGGTTTACAGACTTATCAAAAATCTTTGAACACTTTCGAGTTAAAGTCGATGTGTGGAAAATTCATGCAAAGTTTCATCAAAATTGAAAAACTGGTTCCAGAAGAGCAATTGTTTTAAGGTTTTTCTTTAACTATGGCAAGCGTAATCATTGTCATATAATCATGCAGAGGGTTAAGGAAGAAGGTCTTTCCAATGTAAAGCATTGTTTCAAGTTTCAATCGAACCCATTGAGTGGTTGATGGGATATTGACTTAATGGTTCTTGCATGTAAAACTTTAACCAGAATTTCTGTTCCAAACAAAGGCCATCATATTTGCATATAATCAGGCAAGAGCTACCAAACTTTATCAAGCTTAATTTATTACAGCTGTTGACTGTGAAGCTTTATTTGGAGTTGAATTCAGACACATTAATTAGCAGGTAGGACAGGGACAGGGACTTAATGGTGCCAGAATTTCTAATACAAACTAGGGCCATAAATTGAATTGTAATATGCAAGATAGAGTTTTATCACATACTATGTTTCCATTATATTAAACCATTATGACTTTTTCTGTATTACACATGTGTAAAATAACAAAATCACTCTGCATATTAGTAAACAATTTAATTGGAAACAATAATTGCTTAATTGGTAATATTCCCACAACTCATTTGTTTATTTCTCATTTTGCGTTTAAGATCGAGAATGATTTAAATCAAGTAGTTCTTTTTCCATATGTGATACTTCCTCTTGGCTTCATCACTTTCTGTACTTGATGATGATGTCATGAACATATTACAAAATAATGACCTCATCTTACCAGGTATGACATCAAAAGAAAGCAAATTTCTTTAAAAGTATAGTGTTTATGATGTGATTTTTACTGGATATCTTCTCCATCATCATTTTACTTTAAGTTGAAACATCTTACAAACAAATTTCCTGAACTCGTTGACTAAAATAATGTATTATACGAGGACTTGAGACAGGCCCTATATGCTCAGCTGTTTAAGTATGATTGATGGCTAGAAAGCATTGTATAAATTATCAATGAAATACATAATACCGATATTGAGATATGCACTTAATAGAACTTGCACACAAAACGTTAACCAGAATTTTGAACAAAGGTAATATTTTGCATTATATTCAACAAAAAGTCGTCTTAATTACTTGAATATTTAGTAGGTGTGACGACTGGGATTAAGCATCAATCCAATACATCAAGTTGTTACTGAGATAAAGCATTGATAGTTACTTGAAAGCTAAACTTTAACCAAGATGTGATGCCAATGCCAACGCCAGGTTGAGTAGAATAGCTCTCCTTTAATATTCTTCGAATAGTCAAGCATAAAATAATCATTATTTCAGCTTAATGAACAACTTCCAGTAAATGGATGTATCCTTTTAATTTGTAAATTCATTAATAACTCTAAACAATGTTGATGAAAAGATACACATGTTTGCAAAATACACCATATAAACAATCACAAAACAAGTTTTTATCATGCCACATAGTTCTTTAAGTTAGAAATCTATCTACAGAAGCAATACATGCAGTTATTATTAGAGCTATTACAGCTGTAATGAATAACCCAGATGCCACCTGGACACAGAAGTGGTGATATGTCATATTTTTGAATAAAAATCAAGACCAACTTTCCTTGCTAAGTAGCATTCCTATGAAGTTTCATGAGTGTAGGTGCATCAATACTTTTAGAGCTATATAATACAAAAACTATTGTTAGATTGAGTGAATAATCAAACAAGACCCCTGCTGCACTACTTCTGAATGCTGACCAAAATTTCTATGAAGTTTCATGAGTATAGGTGCAATGCTTTTGGAGATTCATGTGATTTTTTTTGGACCGATTGAATATGGCATAAGCGTATGGAATGCAGGACATGACGTGATGTGACGAACGCTCCCCTATATAGCCCCAAGTTATAACTACATGTGAGTATAATTACAGGCATTTAAACATTGCATATATTATGCTAAATCTTTAATGCATCTGAAAATACATCATAATGAAATCTCATTTATTGGTACGCTCAAGCAACATTCCTCATTTTTGACACAATAGTCTTTAGTATAGAGTTAGCACCTAAATTTGTTCATAAACCATTCTTTATGTGTTTTGTGCAAAATGTTAATTTTTGAATCATTCTCATTTCAGACATACATCAATAAGGCTTAGAGCAAAAGACATTCAAATTAACCAGATAATATTCTAGTAGGAAGTGCATTTCAATTTTTTTTGATAAGCATGCCTTATTTGTTAAGTCTGACATTGCAATTTCTTGTCCTCTCCCTTTGACTTTTCATTCTAAGATAATTTCTTTTTTCTTTTTTGGGGGTTTCAAAAACGTTTGTTTGGATCATTAAGTATATGCTTAAAGATTCAGCAAGCAGACTTAAAATATCATGGTTTTATTAAAAAGTGGTCTACTTTCTGTCTCAACACAGTTAAGTGCAGGTATCAGTTTAATGCGGGCTTAAAACATTTGTATTGAACTCTTAATATTTTTACTTTTTATCATTTTGACTTTTTATCATTTTTACTTTTGATCATTTTTACTTTTTATCATTTTTTAATGAATGACTATAAATAAGGATACAAACAGAACTTGGTTAATTAAAAGCGTCATTCAGAGCCTATGTAGTAGTCCTAATCATGGCTAATTAACAACAAAATAAACAGTGTTCAGATGTTGGAAATTAGATAACTTTTGAAGCATTATATAATTGGTATTCTTTTCTTGCTCAAACACATTAATTCGCTTCCGTTTAATCAGATAAGCAAATGAAAACCAGGAAAATACAGACATCATACAATCACACGCATAAGAAATCAACTAATCATACAGTAACAATATATCCTTTGAGGAAAACTTTAAATCTATGATCAAGGCACAATGTCATTTTAGAGTTCTAGCATTTTCGTCACAAGAACTAGTTCACCGTGACATGGTTTCCATGGCAACTCAGATATCGTCTCAGACTTTCACTGAATTTCAACTTCCATCAAGAAATCTCCAAGCAGGAAATGTCAGGAACTGAAAAAAGGGGTCCACATCTCATCCTCCAAAGAACAAGACCATTTTAATGGCATCTAAGAAATACAATTTAGCCTTTAACACCAGTGCTTTTCTCTTTCTTTCTTCAAGGCACTTAAAATTAAGAGCATTGACCTTATAAAATATGGAGCATGTTATATTTACAGAATCTTAATTACAAAATCAATTTAGTTCTATTTTCAACTGACGTAACAATGTTTCCTGCGGCTGAATATAAAGTGATTTTTTTTTAAATGACTGTTATACAATCATGTTAATAGAAGAAAAATAATTTTAACTACATTTCATCAGGCAAAGCCACATAGGGCGTTTCTTAAGTGAGCCTTAAGTTTAGGAAAACCAAGCCTAGTGTGTTAAATTATTTTCTCACTTAATACAATAATTTTTACTGTCAGACTTCTTATATATAGGTTAAACAAGAAAACAAAGGACTATTCAGCTCCTTGGAATAAATTTGTTTAATTTGTAATACACGAACAATAACCTGTAAAAATTGTTCTGACTACAGTTACTTACAGTACACCAGTAATTAGAGGCGACAATAAAAAAACAAATAGTTTGGCTCAAATAACCAATCAAGGAAAACCAAGGTTAATGCCAATTTTAAACCCTAGTTTTAAGTGTCAATTTTGAAACCACTGCTTATAAATGTCAATTTTAAACCCACAGCTAATATAAAGTGTGAAATTTTCAAACACTGTAAATAACTGTCATTTTTGAAACTACTGTTAATAACAGATGATTTGGAAACCTGACTGTTAAAACCACAGTTAATAATTGTCAATTTTAAAACCACAGTTAAGATTTTAAAACCACAGTTAATAACTGTCATTATTTTTAAAACCACAGCTCAGTTAATAGAGTTCTTTCAATTTTGAAACCATGGCTAATCAATGCCAATTTCGAAACCATGGTTACCGGTAATAACTGCCAACTATGAAAAGAGAACGTCAGTTTTTTATTATGACAATGCAATGCATTACAATTTCATGCATGTTTCAGGTTATGCAGAAAACAACATACCAAGTACAGGGTACAGAGGAAAGATAGTACTAACAACACTTAAGTTACATAACAGCAGCATAATCATATCTCACCTTAAGTCATATATATATAGTCATTTCTTCATATATACCCTTTTTACTGCCATAGTGAAAATCGTGACATAAAGATACTATCCAGCATAAACATGACGATTATTAACACAAAGTGATAATCATCTGAAGACATAAAATCATTTATTCCTCGGAGAAAAAGCACATGGGTTCAAAAGGGTATGAGCACGACAGTTTCAGGTTAAAGCATGACAACTCACGTTTTTTTGTGTCTAGGGGAAAGAAGTCTTCCTCCATTTCATCTGTCTTCTTTGCAAACACCGCCTCCGTGCTGAACTTTGGAAGGTGGAAAAGATCGGCAACCTTTACATCACGCCTTGGCACTCTCTGTTGGACACGAGTGGTGGACTGGGCTGCACAGGTGGGCCTATTGGCAGGCTCCTCCTGTTTAGGGCTGGGCATGCAGGGGCTTGGTACGTGGGGGCTCGGGAGGCGTGTGATGGGAGAGTGGGCAGGTGACACTTCCTGCTTCACCACTGGAGCAGACGTCACTAGTTGGCTTGATGCCAGCACACGTCCATGCTGCTCCACATGACTGTAACCATAGCAACAAAGAACATTTCAACTGATGTGAAAACGATGCAATGATGAAAAATCCATTAAATGTAAACAATATACTGCTACATGGATTTGTTTATTGGCACATGTATTTGTCCCTGAACTGTAAATTACTGTTACTAAGAAGCATTTATGAACTAAATGGTTTCAACTTCCAGCATTCATTAGTCCCATGAGCAATGATAGCGTGACAATATTAAACCTGTAATAGGAACCTGTGGCTCATCTAACATTTAACCAGAACCAAATTTAACAGCATATTTCCATAATGGTCCATTAAAACAAAGGGCAGATTTATATGGCATTGTTAACAAAGTGCAGATGATATAACATGTTATTTCTTGTGTATGACCCTAACATTCAAGCTGTTATGTGTTTCTAAACTGACTTAATTTCCAATCAACACAACTTGGCAATGGCAAACCAGATTACCTGATTAATGTGTCTACCACGTTACAGGTAGTTGAAACACTTAATTTAACATGACATGCAAGTTATAATATCGTTTATGCAGAAATCAGCCTTTTTATACAAAAAACAATCTAGCAAAATTAATGCATGTCTTTAAATTGTCTGTCGTAAGGCAAGTGAGATATCAAGGTCAAGAAAAAACGAAGACATTACAATGAATGTGTAGGTCAGACGCTGTATGACTCATACACCATTTCTAATATGGGCTAAATCAGGCTTAATCATTGACAGTTAACAGCATATTGCTTGTCACTTCCTTTCAAGCATAAGAACATGATTCCTTGCATGTTTTACATTACCACATTAAAAGAATCTAGGAATAAAACTTTAATATAGCTATGCTTTTATATACAAAAATAGCCTGTAAAACATCAAACTAGGAATAATCATAGTTTAGGTTTTATTTCAGAATATACCAATACCATATGTGTTTGAATGTCTCTTGGTATCATACCACGCGCCTAATCATTGGCCACAGTGGCCAAACTTACATCATGCATACTTTAGTATAGAAAGTAACCCTGAGACCCCACGACAGCCCATACCTGAGGACGTAGTGAACACAGACGACATTTTCTGGCTTCTGTGTCTTGCCGTTGTATATAACTGTTGCTTCGGTAACCATCCAAACGTATCCTCCATTCTTTGCCAGGAACCGATACTGACCGGTGCTTATCTGGCCCTTTGAAAACACTGAAAATACACAACCATTATATAGCAGCCTTTCCCGATAGCAGCCTATCCCCAATAGCAGCCCATCCTAATAGCAGCCCATCCCCAATAGGCAGCCCATCAACAGTAGCCGATCTACGAAAGAAGCCCATCCCCGATAGCAGCCCATCCCAAATAGCAGCCCATCCCGAAAGTATCCCATCTCCAATACCAGCCCATCCCCAATAGCAACCCATCCTCCATAGCAGCCCATCTCCGATATCAGCCCATCTCCAAAAACAGCCCATCCATGATACCAGCCCATCCCTGATAGCAGCGCATCCTCGATAGCAGCCCAACCCTGATAGCAGCATAAACTCGATAGCAGCCCATCCCTGATAGCAGCCAATCCCTGATAGCAGCCCATCCCCTATAGCAGTGCATCCCCGATACCAGCCCATCCCCTATACCAGCCCATCCCCGATAGCAGCCCATCCCTGATAGCAGCCCATCCCTGATAACAGCAGCCCATCCCCAATAGCAGCCCATCCCCGATACCAGCCCATCCCCTATACCAGCCCATCCCCTATAGCAGCGCATCCCCTATAGCAGCGCATCCCTGATAGCAACACATCCCCTATAGCAGCGCATCCCCTATAGCAGCGCATCCCTGATAGCAACACATCCCCAATAGCAGCGCATCCCCTATAGCAACACATCCCCTATAGCAGCGCATCCCCTATAGCAGCGCATCCCTGATAACAGCGCATCCCCTATAGCAACACATCCCCTATAGCAACACATCCCCTATAGCAACACATCCCTGATAGCAACACATCCCCTAAAGCAGCGCATCCCCAATAGCAACACATCCCCAATAGCAACACATCCCCTAGAGCAGTGCATCCCCTATAGCAGTGCATCCCTGATAGCAGCGCATCCCCAATAGCAGCGCATCCCCTATAGCAGCGCATCCCCTATAGCAACACATCCCCTATAGCAGCGCATCCCTGATAACAGCGCATGCCTGATAGCAACACATCCCTGATAGCAACACATCCCTGATAGCAACACATCCCCTATAGCAGCGCATCCCTGATAACAGCGCATGCCTGATAGCAGCGCATCCCCAATAGCAACACATCCCCTATAGCAACACATCCCCAATAGCAACACATCCCCTATAGCAACACATCCCCTATAGCAACACATCCCTGATAGCAACACATCCCCTATAGCAGCGCATCCCCAATAGCAACACAACCCCTATAGCAGCGCATGCCTGATAGCAACACATCCCTGATAGCAACACATCCCTGATAGCAACACATCCCCTATAGCAGCGCATCCCTGATAACAGCGCATGCCTGATAGCAGCGCATCCCCAATAGCAACACATCCCCTATAGCAACACATCCTCAATAGCAACACATCCCCTATAGCAACACATCCCCAATAGCAACCCATCCCCAATAGCAACACATCCCCTATAGCAACACATCCCCAATAGCAACACATCCCCAATAGCAGCGCATCCCCAATAGCAACACATGCCTGATAGCAACACATCCCCAATAGCAGCGCATCCCTGATAGCAGCGCATCCCTGATAACAGCGCATCCCTGATAGCAACACATCCCCTATAGCAGCGCATCCCCTATAGCAGCGCATCCCTGATAACAGTGCATGCCTGATAGCAACACATCCCTGTTTTCACACATCCCTGATAGCAACACATCCCCTATAGCAGCCCATCCCTGATAACAGCGCATGCCTGATAGCAGCGCATGCCTGATAGCAACACATCCCCTATAGCAGCGCATCCCCAATAGCAACACATCCCCTATAGCAGCGCATGCCTGATAGCAACACATCCCTGATAGCAACACATCCCCTATAGCAGCGCATCCCTGATAACAGCGCATGCCTGATAGCAGCGCATCCCCAATAGCAACACATCCCCTATAGCAACACATCCCCAATAGCAACACATCCCCTATAGCAACACATCCCCAATAGCAACACATCCCCAATAGCAACACATCCCCTATAGCAACACATCCCCAATAGCAACACATCCCCAATAGCAGCGCATCCCCAATAGCAACACATCCCTGATAGCAACACATCCCCTATAGCAGCGCATCCCTGATAGCACAATGTAAAAGGGTCAGGGTCAACAGGTTGAGATTGCAAACTTTTAGAAGTCCTGATATAGACAATATTGTATACAGTATTATAGAAAAGTTACACACTGCAAATATAAATAACAAATATGTTGACATACAAATTTAACCAAAAAAAAGTCATTTTTTATCATTCCAATTCAAAGATAAGCAACATTTTTTAAACATTATTTTCAAATCACATTCATTGGTAATTTCATGAATTTTAAATTGTGTAATTGATTTCTAAAAGCTCTTTGTTTTTTGTTTGTATGTTGTAATATAAAGTTAATGTTTCTTTGGAAAAGAGTGCCTCCTTTCAGATAAAGTATGTCTAATCATGGCAATGTCATTTATTTATTTTCTTAATTTAAGTGCATTCAAATAACACTAGCATTTTGTGTGTATGACACAAAAATCTTACAGCCAGCATGCTGCCTTATAACAATGCAATCTTAGGATTTCAGTGCACCAGGGGAGGAATCATTGAAAACTGCACGTTGCAACTGCTCAAATGCATGGCCTGTGAGTGGCCTGATAGCTGTAATGACTTTATCACTTCCCATGAAAACACACCTCAACTGTTAAACTGATAAATAGAAAATATATGAAATTCTGATGCATAACATTCTGGGAAGGTCTTCCGATTCATATCAAATTAAGATTGTCATGATTTATGTCTTAATTGATGACATTTGATCTCAAAGACAGGCTACTGAATGCAAAAAATGTGTCTGAGAATAAGAGCTCTGTGGTAACTGGTTCCAATTATAGTGAAGTGGCTATTGAATAATATTCTGAAATAGTTACTGGTTCAAAATCTAGATCTATTACAAAAGCCCCTGATATTTTTATGAATTATCAATATTTTCATGATAATCCTGTGCATCAGAAACAAAAATCCATTTTGAAATATTGGTGAAACTTATTATTTTTGATTTTAATTATTTTATCACTTTTTTCCTTATATTGAGATTAAGTAAAGCTTTATAAATATAACATGGTATGAGTTTCAGACAGCCACATCGTTCATCAAGTACAAACACTTGTTGATCTCTCCATACAAATAAGAAAGGTTATTTTTTATCACCCTGGGGTTGGCCACAGATTGTTTCCTAATTGGATTCACATCACGGTGCGTATCCATATTGGTACTCTCTTTGCGAAATCTACTGAAATGGTACCCTCTTTGCACATGCACCGGTCATTCTCTGCTGAAAAAAAATCGGCAATGGACAACAATCCAGTTAATGTTCATTCTACTGATGAAAGGAGGTATGTCATGTGCAAAAGAAGTATACCACGGAACACTAGAATGTTATAGCTATGTCTTTTTTTGTAATGTGCCCATTTTTCAATTACTCAGCATGTTTATCGGCGTGTTCTAAGTTTGTTAGAATTGCTGGAAGTAATTCAGTCATTTCCTTGCAAAGCGACTCTACTATGAAAAAAAATGACACAGAGGTTACCTGTGATATTAAAGATCAATAATTATTGCAAAGAGGTTACCCGTGCTGTTGTGAAACTGAAAGTATGGTGTATTATTGAATTTTACATATATTTTTGACAAATTATTGCAATTTGTATGAATATGATATATAAATGAATACATGTATATGTATGGTGGGTACATAAACCAGTTGTTCATATAAGCCCGCAGAACATGCAGAGGCCGTGGGCGAGGCAAGACATATCGATATTGTGTAGTTTATTGTGGAGTTGCAGTAATTGAAAAATGGGTACATTACAAAAAAAGACATAGCTATAGCATTCTAGTGCTCCGTGGTATACTTCTTTTGCACATGACATATACATCCTTTCATCAGTAGAATGAACATTAACTGGATTGTTGTCCATTGCCGATTTGTTTTCAGCAGAGAATGACCGGTGCATGTGCAGAGGGTACCGTTTCAGTAGATTTCGCAAAGAGGGTACCGATATGGATACGCACCGTGCACATTGTCTACTTCATTATTACATTTTTGCACTGCAGAAAGCTAATTGATTGTATTGTTAAGTGTTTTTTTCTTACAAAATAAACAAACAAGCAAATGGATACTGCTTACAATTAGAAATCAACAACATTGCAGCAAAAAACCATGGAGATATATTCTCTGAATTTAATTAAACATTACAAATTATATTAACCATTAAACACTTCAAAGTATACTTTACTGACACAGACTACTTACAATCTTTAAAAGCCTTGTCCATCATTTTGCTGTCGATGGCGTGGTGGTAAGCGAAGAATGACTGGCCAATCAAATCTTCTGATGGGTAGCCAATCAAACGCTTTACCCTGCAAATAGACAGTGGACATGATGTTAGGAATGTCAGATTATGTGTAACAGACTACACTTATTGCAACGTGACTCTGGCAGAAATTGCTCACATCACCAACTGGTACAATTATTGTATTCATACATATAATCATTGTCAACTGGTAATCCATCTAAGAAAAACAATACAACCACATTGTATTTTTTTTTGTATTTTTTGCGCGATTTATCAATGAAATTTGTGTGTTCATTCTGTATGAAGGCAGATGTGCGTGTGAGACAATCCAAACAAGTGCACTAGTTAGCTTATTGGTTATTGGTTTAGCCTTTGGTTAAATGACGTCCCACCAATCCAATCAGACCACAATATTTAGATAAACAATGACGTCATAACACGAAGCGGTTATTATAAAACCATTGACTAGTGATCCATTAAGTATAATCTGATATTCACTGGCAAAAGATAAATTGACCCCTCGTAAGGCTGAGGTCAATATCACTTTCTGCAGGTGAACATCAGATATTATTTATCAACTATCACGTATTTTAAGTGATACGGAGACAATCGCTGTACCAATACAATTGACGACAATTTATGCCAAAACTCAGCCAATATTGACCAAACTCCGCCATATAAGATTTAAGATGGACCATTTTCATTGGCTGTCGAAATTCGCCCTATATGAGAAGTATGCTTGAAACTATTTTAAAGGGTAGCCATTTTGTTTTCGTTTTTTCAGACTGTTTTTAAAAAGTGATTCGTTTAAACCTATTTGGAATTACTAGCCTATTAAATACTTCAACCACTTTGTACGATTTGATATTACAGTTGTATTTAACTTGTTGGTGGATTTTATGATAATTATCTTTTTGAAAAACGCCAAGGTAGCCGAAGAAAGGTGAAAATTTTGAACTTTTGGCAAACGATTTACAAAATAAAGATAAAAAAATTTAACCAAAATTTTGTACCATAAATGATAGTTAATTAATAAAATACCTCAGGCTCAGGCAAATATAGCTAACCTCAGACAAATAACTGGGCCAATATGAAATCACTTAAATAAATTAATAACATTATAATAGTAAATGGCTCATTAGTCAAAAAGTGTTTTATTATATGACCATTTATTTTGATTACTAAAATGTCAATAGATCAGTTCCATTTAAAATCGCGTCAGGGGAAGGTGTTGATGCAAATAGTAGGAACCAAACCAGAAAAACATTAAATTGATTGGTTCCTGTTGTTTTTCGCAAACCAATAAGAATATGTAGAGAAAACTAAGAACCAGAAAACTATTGAATTTATTAATATAATGACAGTCTATATATGGTATAAGTGATCAAGATTACAAGAAAACCCCAGTGAATATGATATATATTCTACTTCGTCAATGGCTGCCAGAACCAATGAGAGACTGTCACAATTTAATTCCTATATAACAGACACTGATATGCAGCGTCTTCCCCTTGCCTCATTGTTTTACCCTTTTTCCTTGATTTTTTTTTTTTTTTAAATCAATGTCCCCAAAAAACCAGGAGCCTCACAATATACAATGTAAACAAACATTTAAATTTTACAACATTATTATTTATTGCAACACTGGTTACTTTTCCAATGTTAGCAGTATGGATAGTATACGGGTAATCACATGAAACCTTTTTAATGGAATACAACAGCACTCGATTATTAGTTTTTGCACTTGAATCAATCGAGCATTCTTTTAACAACATCCATCTAAGACTACTTCATGTTACATTACCAATATTTTTTTTTTTTTCTTTCTCAGCCCCAAAAGTCACTCCCCTGACAAAAAGTTCCAATAAATAAGTTTCTCTGAAAATATCATTTAAAATCAAATAGAGTGTGTCAATGTTGATAAAAAAGCCAGGTACTTGAAGTTAAAGCCGCTGATAATGGAAGGCTCTGGTTAATATGTTGAATGCAAAGAAGACGCAAGATGACAAACAACTTAATGACAATTCACTTTATTTTAAATTAATTAGATAAATGTATGGAGATGTTGAATGTAGTACTTTTTGTCATAATGAACAATATATTTTGTACCATAATTAAGGATATCAAGTGAATTGCCCCTTTTTGGGAAAAATCATGTTTTTCCCCCAGTAAATCGGAAATAAATCTCGCATTTTTCCCCTCTTAAAAGGGCTAGGGCTGCTTTCTTTATATGCAAAAAAAACTTGGTCATTACATATAATAAAAAATAATGTCAATTTTTCTCCCACAAATGTCTGTTGCAAACTGAAGTTTTTTTTAAACATCTCATTTACAAATTTGTATGACCTTTTCTAGTGGACACTTGTTCTCTCCATAAATCATTAATGAATGCTGCACTTACAATGCATTGTAAAATCCTGAATCATTTCCGATCGAGGAATAATGTAACTGATGAAATTTAATTATATGGATATGATTTTCATGCAAATCATTGCTGTGTATTTAGATGATGATTGTTTTTTCTTTTCTTATTAATGTATTTAGTAGGGATGGCAACGAGTAATAAATTAATACTCGAGTACTTGGACGATCGTTCAATCGAGTACTCCGGTACTCGGAAAAATTGAAAAAGTGTTCGCAAAGACAAGATTGTGTATACATGTATCGTTAATGACGTATATTGTGCGTTGGTCGTATTATTGGTCATTTTCACCTTTAAAGTAAACTTTCATTATGTATTTTAACAAAAAATGATATAAAAAGAAAACAAATGTTGTTTCAGGCTTTTAATTTGTCTTATTCGTTTCATTTTATACAAGTATGCACTGCAGAAATGAACAACAATCAGAATTACAATGAACGAAAATTGATATCATACATAAAAATAGTGAACGAAATTCAATACAAGGTTCAGTTGTTTACTCTACAAATATACTCTTTCGCTCGTTAGCTTCCATCACAACAACTGTCAACTAATTGATTGAGGTCAATTGTGTACACAGCGGGGATTAGAGGGACCGTAAATTGTCCTCTTGGCAACTAACCAGATCAGATATTTTGTCTGTAAATCATGTATTTGGTGATTTTTATAGATTTTTTCCGAGTACTCGAGTAGTGATTTGGTACTGGATTGAGTACTCGGGTACTCATTGCCATCCCTAGTATTTAGGATTACATTAAGAAACATTGAACAAAGAAGTGGCATACTCTTGTTCAGTGTTTACGCTCATGTCTCCATCAAGGAGATCACTGGAACGATTTACATTAATCATTAAGAAGCTGCTTCTGATGAGACAGCTGCCAAATTCTTTTATGCCCTTGCCTGCTGGCTAGTATAGAGGCATTCTGCGCCCTGCCTGCTGGCTAGTAGTCATTTTACGCCCTTCCTGCTGGCATTCTGCACCCTGCTCGATGGCTAGTAAAGAGGCATTCTATGCCCTGTCTACTGGTCAGTATAGAGGCATTCTACCCCAGTCTGCTGCTGGCTAGTATAGAGGCATTTTACGCCCTGCCTGCTGGCTAATATGGAGGCATTCTATGCCCTGCCTGCAGGCTAGTATAGAGGCATTCTACGCCCTGCCTGCTGGCTAGTATAGAGGCATTCTATAACCTGTCTGCTGGCCAGTATAGAGGCATTCTAACCCCTGCCTGCTGGCCAGTATAGAGGCATTCTATGCCCTGCCTGCTGGCTAGTATAGAGGCATTCTACGCACTGCCTGCTGGCCAGTAAAGAGGCATTTTACACCCTGCCTGCTGGCTAGTATAGAGGCATTCTGTGCCCTGCCTGCTGGCTAATCTAGAGGCATTTTACGCCCTTACTGTTGGCATTCTGCACCCTGCTCGATGACTAGTATAGAGGCATTCTATGTCCTGTCTACTGGCCAGTACAGAGGCATTCTACGCCCTGCCTGCTGGCTAGTATAGAGGCATTCTGCGCCCTGCCTGCTGGCTAATATAGAGGCATTTTACGCCCTACCTGCTGGCTAGTATAGAGGTATTCTGCGCCCTGCCTGCTGGCTAGTATGGATGCATTATACGCCCTGCCTGCTGGCTAGTATAGAGGCATTCTGCGCCCTGCCTGCTGGCTAGTATAGAGGCATTCTGCGCCCTGCCTGCTGGCTAGTATAGAAGCATTCTACGCCCTGCCTGCTGGCTAGTATAGAGGCATTCTGCGCCCTGACTGCTGGCTAGTATAGAGGCATTCTGCGCCCTGCCTGCTGGCTAGTATAGAGGCATTCTGCGCCCTGCCAGCTGGCTAGTATAGAGGCATTCTACGCCCTGCCTGCTGGCCAGTATAGAGGCATTCTATGCCCTGCCTGCTGGCTAGTATAGAGGCATTCTTCGCCCTGCCTGCTGGCGAGTATAGAGGCATTTTGCGCCCAGTCTGCTGGCTAGTATAGAGGCATTTTGTGCCCTGCCTGCTGGCATTCTGCACCCTGCTTGATGGCTAGTATTGAGGCATTCTACGCCCTACCTGCTAGCCAGTATAGAGGCATTTTACGCCCTGCCTGCTGGCTAGTATGGAGGCATTCTGTGCCCTGCCTGCTGGCTAGTATAGAGGCATTTTACGCCCTGCTTGATGGCTAGTATGGAGGCATTCTACGCCCTGCCTGCTGGCCATTATAGAGGCATTCTGCGCCCTGCCTGCTGGCTTGTAAAGAGGCATTCTATGCCCTGCCTGCTGGCTAGTATAGAGGCATTCTGCGCACTGCCTGCTGGCTAGTATAGAGGCATTCTGCGCCCCACCTGCTGCCTAGTATAGAGGCATTTTACGCCCTGGCATTCTACCCCCTGCCTGCTGGCTAGTATAGAGGCATTCTACGCCCTGCCTGCTGGCCAGTATAGAGGCATTCTGCGCCCTGCCTGCTGGCTAGTAAAGAGGCATTCTACGCCCTGCCTGCTGGCCAGTATAGATGCATTCTATGCCCTGCCTGCTGGCCAGTATAGAGGCATTCTATGCCCTGCCTGCTGGCCAGTATAGATGCATTCTACGCCCTGCCTGCTGGCCAGTATAGAGGCATTCTACGCCCTGCCTGCTGGCTAGTATAGAGGCATTTTATTTATTTTTCACATATGTTTAATTCATAAAATGCATTTGGCAAACCAAGTGAGTCTATTCATTACGATGAATTGTGATCAAAACATCAAGTTAAGGTGAATCAGTGCTATGTGCCTTCATATTCAAATCAGTTGAACTAGGTTGATCTAGGTTGATTAGATCCTTCAGCCATACAATATAATTTATATTTTTACTCTTATTTAACCCCTAAAAATATTAATTTTTTGAATGGCATTCAAACCACCACTAGAACTAGAGATTGCTTTTTTGAAAAAGCGCTTGTCTCCCCTATTGTGTGGTCGTAGCTGAGAAAAAATAAATGATGGACATGAAATTTGTAACTTTGGACTGGAGACAAACCAACAGTGAAGTTTGGTTTATTCGATTATATTAAATAGTGAAGAGAAGAAAGTGTTGTTGATTAATCATGGAAAATGTAAACGAAGTTTGCATTGTATGAAGTTCCTGGGCGCAAGCGTTATTCAATTATTGATCGGAAACCATTTTTCAGCTCACAGTCATCGTGACCATGACCTTTTACCTACTGATCACAACATCAATAGGGATCATCTACATAACCAACTTGCATACCAAGTATTAAGTTCTTGGGTGCAAGTGTTCTTTAGTTACTGAGCGGTAACCATTTCTTCAACTCAAGGTCATGGCAACCTTGACCTTTGACCTACTGATCTCAAAATCAATAGGGGTCATCTACTAGTCATGACCGACTAGCGTACCAAGAATGAAGTTCCTGGGTACAAGCGTTCTTAAGTTATTGAGCAGAAACCATTTTTAAGCTTAAGGTCACCGCCAACGTATCATTTTTTACCTGAAGGTAACCTTGACCTTTGACCTTTTGATCTGAAAATCAATAGGGGTCATCTTCTAGTCATGAACAACTAGCTTACCAAGTATGAAGTTCCTGAAACCAAAGGATCTTTAGTTATTGAGCGGAAACTTTTTCTTCACTTCAAGGTCATGGCAACCTTGACCTTTGACCTAGTGATCTCAAAATCAATATGGGTCATCTTCTAGTCATGACCAACTAGCATACCAAGTATGAAATTCCTGGTTGCAAGCGTTCTCTAGTTATTGAGCGGAAACAGTTTCTTCACCTCAAGGTCACGGTGACCTTGACCATTGACCTACTGATCTCAAAATCAATAGGAGTCATCTACTAGTCATGAACAACTATGAAGTTCCTGGGTACAAGCTTTCTTTAGTTATTGAGCAGAAACCATTTTTAAGCTTAAGGTCACTGCCAACATAACATTTTTTACCTGAAGGTAACCTTGACCTTTGACCTTTTGATCTCAAAACCAATAGGAGTCATCTAATAGTCATGAACAACTAGCATACCAAGTATGAAGTTCCTGGACCCAAAGGATCTTAAGTTATTGAGTGGAAACCATTTCTTCACCTCAAGGTCACGTTGACCCTGATCTTTGACTTAGTGACCCCAAATTCAATAGGGGTCATCTACTAGTCATGACCAACTAGCATACCAAGTATGAAGTTCCTTGGTCTAAGAGTTCTATAGTTATTGGGCGGAAACGAAGTGTGACGTACTGACTGACTGACTGACAGACTGATGGACTGACTGACGGACAGGGCAAAAACAATATGTCTCCCCATGAATGGGGGAGACATAAAGATATTACACGCAAATGATTTTTACATGGAAGGTCACCACGACCTTGACTATTGACCTTGTTACCCCCAAAACAATTGGGATCATCTAGACATCATGACCAACCTCACTTCAAAGTTTGGTGAACCTAGATCAAAGCATTCTCCTGATATTGCACGGAAATATTTTTTTACATTAGAGGTCACAGCGACGTTGACCTTTGACCTTGTGACCCCCCAAAATATAGGAGTTTTCTAAACCTCATGATCAACCTCCCTACCAAGTTTGGTGAACCTAGGTCAAACCATTCTCAAGATATTGAGCGGAAATGTTTTTTACATTGGGGGTCGCCGCGACCTTGACCTTTGACCTAGTGACCCCAAAGACAATAGGGATCTTCTACACCTCATGACCAACCTCCCTACCAAGTTTGGTGAACCTAGGTCAAACCGTTCTCAAGATTTTGAGCAGAAATGTTTTTTATATTGGGGGTCGCCGCGACCTTGACCTTTGACCTAGTGACCCCAAAAACAATAGGGATCCTCTACACCTCACGACCAACCTCCCTACCAAGTTTGGTGATCCTAGGTCATGCGGTTTTCCAGTTATCGATCGGAAACGAAGTGTGACGTACGGACGGACTGATGGACTGACGGACTACCGGACTGACGGACAGGGCAAAAACAATATGTCTCCCCCAGAGAGGGGGAGACATAATTATTACAATAAAAAAAACTTCAAATTCATCCAGACTTTATGTTTTCAATAGTCTAGACTGAAACAAAAATCTCATGTTAACATGTACATTTATAATAAAGAGAAGATTTCATTTGAGTTTCACAAAATAATTTCCTTTTATATCATGCATATTGTGTAAGGTGAAATGCTATGCCGCACAAACTTATTATAACACTTCACTATGACTAAGACAGGATTAACAGTTGTCTATGACTGAACAGGTTTAGCACTTGTCTATGACTGAGGCAGGTTATAACATTTGTCTATGACTGAGACAGGTTTAGCACTTGTCTATGACTGAGGCAGGTTATAACACTTGTCTATGACTAAACAGTTTTAACAGTTGTCTATGACTAAGACAGGATTAACAGTTGTCTATGACTGAGCCAGGTATTCCACTTTTCTATGACTGAGACAGGTTTAACACTTGTCTATGACTGAGGCAGGTTATAACACTTGTCTATGACTAAACAGTTTTAACAGTTGTCTATGACTAAGACAGGATTAACAGTTGTCTATGACTGAGCCAGGTATTCCACTTTTCTATGACTGAGACAGGTTAAACACTTGTCTATGACTGAGACAGGTTAAACACTTTTCTATGACTGAGACAGGTTAAACACTTGTCTATGACTGAGATAGGTTAAACACTTGTCTATGACTGAGTCAGGTTTAACACCTCTCTATGAATGAGACAGGTTAAACACTTGTCTATGACTGAGCCAGGTTTAACACTTGTCTATGACTGAGCCAGGTATTACACTTTTCTATGACTGAGACAGGTTAAACACTTGTCTATGACTGAGACAGGTTTAACACTTGTCTATGACTGAGCCAGGTATTACACTTTTCTATGACTGAGACAGGTTAAACACTTGTCTGAGACAGGTTAAAGACTTGTCTATGACTGAGACAGGTTAAACACTTGTCTATGACTGAGACAGTTTTAACACTTGTCAGTGACTAAGACAGGTTTAACACTTGTCTATGACTAAGACAGTTATAACACTTGTCTACAGATTAAACATGTGTCTATGACTGAGACAGTTTTAACACTTGTCTATGACTAAGCCAGCTTTAACACTTGTCTATGACCGAGACAGGTTTAACACTTGTCTATGACTGAGCCAGGTTTAACAATTGTCTATGACTGAGCCAGGTTTAACACTTGTCTATGACTGAGCCAGGTTTAACACTTCTCTATGACTGAAACAGGTTAAACACTTGTCTATGACTGAGCCAGGTTTAACACTTGTCTATGACTGAGCCAGGTTTAACACTTGTCTATGACTGAGCCAGGTATTACACTTTTCTATGACTGAGACAGGTTAAACACTTGTCTGAGACAGGTTAAACACTTGTCTATGACTGAGACAGGTTAAACACTTGTCTATGACTGAGACAGGTTAAACACTTGTCTATGACTGAGCCAGGTATTACACTTTTCTATGACTGAGACAGGTTTAACACTTGTCTATGACTGAGACAGGTTTAACACTTGTCTATGACTGAGCCAGGTATTACACTTTTCTATGACTGAGACAGGTTAAACACTTGTCTATGACTGAGACAGGTTAAACACTTGTCTATGACTGAGCCAGGTATTACACTTTTCTATGACTGAGACAGGTTTAACACTTTTCTATGACTGAGACAGGTTTAACACTTGTCTATGACTGAGACAGGTTTAACAATTGTCTATGACTGAGACAGGTTTAACACTTGTCTATGACTGAGACAGGTTAAACACTTGTCTATGACTGAGACAGGTTTAACACTTGTCTATGACTGAGCCAGGTTTAGCACTTGTCTATGACTGAGACAGGTTTAACACTTGTCTATGACTGAGACAGGTTTAACACTTGTCTATGACTGAGACAGGTTAAACACTTGTCTATGACTGAGACAGGTTAAACACTTGTCTATGACTGAGACAGGTTAAACACTTGTCTATGACTGAGACAGGTTAAACACTTGTCTATGACTGAGACAGGTTAAACACTTGTCTATGACTGAGCCAGGTATTACACTTTTCTATGACTGAGACAGGTTTAACACTTGTCTATGACTGAGACAAGTTTTACACTTTTGTACAAGTGGTATAATTCCCAAACTGAAACTGGTTTAACACTTGTCTATGACTGAGCCAGGTATTACACTTTTCTATGACTGAGACAGGTTTAACACTTGTCTATGACTGAGACAGGTTTAACACTTGTCTATGACTGAGACAAGTTTTACACTTTTGTACAAGTGGTATAATTCCCAAACTGAAACTGGTTTAACATATTCAAGTGGATTAGGTCCTTAACATTGTCTGCTTTATCCTGGCAAGGTGATTATCTGATTAGCAAAACATAAACTGCCAAGGAGTATTAAATAACAAGAAAACGAGCCTTTATGAGCATAACACAATACTTGTAGATTAGTAATGCAGTGTTATTTAGACTTTCTTTACTGTTTATCTCGGCAATGGTTAAAAACTAGAATGGTGTGTCACTTAATTTAAGGATATAAACACTCAGGAGCTTTAAGATTCTGCCTAAATTAATCACAAGTTGCATACATGGTGCACATTTGAATGCCATTTAAGTCCAAAACATAATGAAATTTCTGTGCAGAAACACAAAAATATCTGTTCAAATTCTTTCAATGTTATCAGGCTGCATATAGTTGATATTTAGTAATTAGAATGTTATTTGAAAGAATCAAATTGCAAAATTTATTCAGAAATATAGAATTACACAATTATATTCATACTGTTTGCATCACCCATTGTAGTCTAACCAAATATAATACAAATCTTAATTAAAAAGATCAAAACTTTGAAGTAAACTGAGAATAATGTCAAATAACCATACTCAATCAAAAAGATAAATAAACCACCTATGTATTTAAATGTAAAAGAGGCAAAACTGTGCTGTTTAATACTTGGACAACATATTTAACAATGAAACTAGACCCAGCATAAACACACTTATCAAGTTACGTTATGATTATAGGAAATTTCCACTTGATGCCCGATCTGTTTTGTCTGTGTATTTGTGTTTAATTATGATTAAAGAAATAAATTACAGGATGCAATAAAGTCCTTTAATAAACTCTTCTTACTCATAAAAACCGAAGTGAGCGAAGAGCGAAAAATATATTTTTCCTTACATTCAATATAAATAAGAACGATTGTTCAAAATAATTGCCCTTAAACCCATTTTAATGCCATCTTGAACTGAACCTCTAATGGACATGTCAGAATACATACTATTTATTCATCCATGTTTAGTACAAACATTATATGGATAAATCTAATTTCTTATATGATTAAAACGTACTTTAATACGACGATCATTCATAATAATTTAAAAAGTTTGAAACGACTTACATAAATCTACCTGAATCAGTTTAACATCATATGCAACTGTATTTAGACATAACTTGGATTGATTTTGGATTTGTAAAAAATGATCACTTACACAGGCATCATCAAACATCAGACTCCATATAACATAAACTAAATTTTGTTTTTATTATCACAGGAAATGCAATGACATATGCTTATTAAAAAACAAAAAGAACAAGGGTATTTTTCAGAGTACTTTTTTTGGTTATTTAGATGTTTTTATGCACCAGCCCCCCCCCCCCCCCCCCTCAAGTCCGGAATAGCGGGGACTTTGACTTCCGGTCTCTCAAAACCCGGGTAAAATACCCGACCTGCAGGGACATGTACTGCTGGTAAAATCCCTGCCAGATGGCCCCGCAACTCCGAATACCTATGTGAGGCCCATTCCCGACTATTTTCAATATGAAGACAAAACCACATTCACTTGGCACTGCGGGGCCACCCAAAAGGTAAAACACAGCCCATTGCCTCTGCTGTCCCCGGTATATCCCTGGAACAAGGGCGAGGGGTGGGCGAGGCAGTGGTTACAATTGACAAGTGCATTACAATCCCGGCTTATGCTGCAAATAAAAACAAAAAATAAGGTGATAAACTTAGGCATACTTATGTTGAAGTATATCCAGACCAGTGTTTATATCGCTTTTTGTGAAAAGATATTTGTTCAAAACTGTTGTTTTGTCAGAATTTGATCAAAAATGAGCTTGATACATCAATTTGGACCAAACAATGACTTATGTTCCAGTTAAGTAGACCTTTCATCTTCAGCATCGTCATAACGAGGTAAAATTTTGGTCCCTTGTATTATGACTTGAATAAAATAGTACTAAGTTGATCATTCTGATTTCCATTCAAAACGAGTCACTAATTACGCAATATAATCGCTACCAGTCTCAGATACACATGCTTTATTGCATAATGATTGCTTTAAATAATTATCTTTTAGTGCATGAGACGATCAACAATGACTTCAAGCAGGCTCAAAACATATTTATTGTCAGAAATAAGATTTAATTTCCAAACTTCGAGCCACATTGTTTATACCGGAAGCTGCTATTTTGATTGAATTTATTGAAACCCAAGCTAAACCGATCGATGCAGTATAAAAACACTACGCATCGGTAACTTCCCTTTACAAAAACACGAAAACTAGCGTAGAAAAATTATACTTCATTATTTTTAGCTATTTAATAAATTATTACCTGAAAAAAATCTGCTTGCATCAAAATGGAGGTGCGGGCGCACAAAAAAAATAAAAAATTTCTTTTTTACTTTTTCAAAAAAATAGGAGCGGTAAATCCGCGGAACGAAATATCAATTTGGTGTGGCCTAACCTACAGTAAACAGGTAAAAAATCCTTGTTGAAAACTTTCCCTGCAATGTTGACAAATTCTGCCACAACATTTGTTTTATAAAACCATAGGAAAGTATCTGTCAATCATAGTGCATGGTCCAGAGCAACCAAGGTATAATTCCTATTCCTGGCAATATATTTAAAAATCAACATAATTTTCTTATTATTTTTATCATTATATTTCTAAATTTCTATCATGTTTTAACACTTATCACATAAACTTTACCTGGACATTTATTAATAAGACCACAAGCAATGTCAGCAAGTTTCAAGATGATTGAACAATAAAGTCATAAGTTATTGTCTGCATAAACCTACACTTTGTTTAAGTACATTAATTTGGTGTTCATCTCACAGTCAAAGTTGATGTAGACATTACAGTGTGTCTGTAAACAAAAGGGCCCTGAATGCCCTGAATCGCTCACCTGATCCAATAAAGATCATCAACAATAACATTCTGATCAAGTTCCATGAACATATGGTCATAAATGTGGCCTCTAGTGTTGAAATACTTTTCCTATTATTTGACCTGGTGACCTAGTTTTTGACCGCACATGACCCAGATTCAAACATGGCCTAGAGCTAATCAATATAAACATTTTGACTAAGTTTCATGGACATACAGTCATAAATGTGACCTCTAGAGTGCTAACAATCTTTTCCTATGATTTGACCTAATGACCTAGATTTTGACCGCACATGACCCAGATTTAATCTTGACTTAGAGATTATTAATATAAACATTCTGACCAACTTTCATAAAGAAACATGTATAAATGTGACCTCTAGAGTGTTAACAAGCTTTTCCTTAAACTTGACCTGGTGACCTAGTTTTTGACCGCATATGATCCAGATTCGAACTTGGCCTAGAGCTAATCAATATAAATTTTCTGACTAAGTTTCATGAACATACAGTCATAATTGTCACCTCTAGATTGCTAACAAGTTTTTCCTATGATTTGACCTAATGACCTAGTTTTTGACCACAATTAACCTAGATTTGAACTTGACTTAGAGATTACTAATATAAACATTCTGACCAACTTTCATAAAGAAACATGTATAAATGTGACCTCTAGAGTGTTAACAAGCTTTTTCTTAAATTTGACCTGGTGACCTAGTTTTTGACTGCACTTGACCCAGATTCAAACATGGCCTAGAGGTAATCAATGTAAACATTCTGACCAAGATTCCCGATCATACAGTCATAAATGTGACCTCTAGAGTGCTAACCAGCTTTTTCTATGATTTGACCTTATGACTTAGTTTTTGACCGCACATGACCCAGTTTTTAACTTGACTTAGAGATAATTAACCCTTTAGCGCATGTATACGAGATAGGCCGACATAGCTCATTAGCAGATGTATACGCATCTGGCCGACCGTATCCATTACTGGATGTAAACGCATAGCCCGCATATTTCAATAGGGTCATTTCAATATTTCAATTTTGCATCTTTCTTTTTGTAAACAATATCCCGGATGTTTATAAAATTAAAGTTTAACCTTTTGTGTATTGATTTTCCCTTGAAAATATCGTCTGCTAAATTGAGAAGGTGTTTATACTCCCAATCGCAGGTGTGATATCCCATTGTGACGTAATAAGACCACGAGCTGAGTACTGTATGGAATTTCCCCCAAATTCATTGATGCGTAAATCATTAAATATATTACGTCAGTTCAGTTTACCATTAAAATCAATTGAGATTATATTTACTTAAAGGTAATATTTTGTTTACAAACAACAGAAACAACAAGTAAATGAGAAAATGATGGGTAAATTTTCTGTGAAGCTGATATAATGTCCATCATAGTTTTGGCTGTAAAATAGGTCATGTGCAAGCGTTTTGTTTGATCTAGATCTTTTTATTCATACCGGAAAATCATTTATCGGCTTTCTTTTTTGTAAACAATTTTATGAGGGGGTAATAAAGTTAAACAGACACCTTGGACTGGATCTCTCAGCTGGATGACACCGGATATTCCTGACATATTTCTGTGTATTATACACAAGAACATAAATTGTCGGCTTTTTAATCCAGATGGGTCTTTTTTATGATAGGGGTAATAAAATTTAGATTGATCCCAGCATTTTATTACCCTTTGATTTAATGCAATTATGACATTTCAAAGAAATGTTACAATTCCATCTTGAAAATACATTCACAGCCGAAATAAAATAATTTAATGTTTCATCATTGACACCATTTATTAGATAATTTAATTATCTATAAAAAATGTATTCACATAAAAAAGATTTGGACACAATTATTTGGAGTAACATTGATTTTAAGGTCATACTGCTGTATTCATTTTCTCATTTTCAAATATCCAGAAAAGTACCTATACAGATAAGGACTGCTTATCAGTAAGTTGGCTATTGACTGGGAGGTGTAATCTGGCCACTTGTCTATGTGCTAAAGGGTTAATGTAAACATTCTGACTAACTTTCATAAAGAAACCTTTATAAATGTGACCTCTAGAGTGTTGACAAGCTTTTCCTTTAATTTGACCTGGTGACCTAGTTTTTGACCGCACATGACCCAGATTCGAACTTGGCCTAGACTAATTAATATAAACATTCAGACTTAGTTTCATGAACATAAAGTCATAAATGTGACCTCTAGGGCGCTAACAAGCTTTTTCCTATGATTTGACCTGGTGACCTGGTTTTTGACCACACATGACCCAGATTTAAACTTGACTTAAAGATTATTAATATTAACATTCTGACCAAGTTTCCTGATGATACAGTCATAAATGTGACCTCTATAGTGTTAACAAGCTTTTCCTTTAATATGGCCTGGTGACCTAGTTTTTAACCCCAGATGACCCAATATCAAACTCATCCAAGACTTTATTGAGGGAAACATTCTGACCAAGTTTCATTAAGATAGTGCCCAAATTGTGACCTCTAGTGTTAACAGTCAAATTGTAGACGACGGACAACGATGGACACAGGGCGATCACAATAGCTCACCTTGAGCTCTTTGTGCTCAGGTGGGCTAAAAAGTCTACAAGTTTCAAGACATTGTCTTCACAAGAAATGAACCAACAGTAATGCAATGTTTATTAAGAGTATATCTGTTATGTTTCTTAAGTGATTCTTCTCACTATCAAACTTGAGCTTGATATTGTGACTGTTAACACTGCCACCAAGTTTCATCATGATTAGGTACCTAGATAAACTAGATTAACTTATTGTCGACACAAGATGTCATTTATATTGTGACCATGAACACTGCCACCAAGATTCATCATGATATGATAACAAGGTAAACTTATTATTGGCACAATATATGAAGCTGACCCTGCCATCAACGCCAAAAGCAATACCTACATGTAGCCTTCTCAGGCAATACATTAAAGATGCAACCTTACTCCCAAATAAGATGTACCACAATTTATACAATTATTTATTTATGTCAAAAAGGATGAATAATTGTCAAAAACAATGGTTCTTATGATAACGAGTTTAATTGGAAAGAAATGTGCAGAAAACAAGGCATTTCTACCTTATGAGATGATAGTGGTTCACAGTAAATCTCACCAATCATTTAAAAAAATTATGTTTTCTGCTATTAAATACATGGTTACAATCTTGTTATGAGTAATCAATATTTTCCATAAACGCATTATTTATTAAGTAGTTAAGGTTTATGCACCAGTCAATTGTAACCACGACCCCCCCCCCCCCCCCCCTGTCCTGGGAGTAGCGGGAACTTTGACTTTTGGTCCAGCCAAGCCCAGGGAAAATCCCTGCCCTGGGGGACGAACTGCTGGTAAAACTCCCGCCAAATGCCCCCGCACCACAGGGACCCTAGGTAAGGCCCATTCCTCGCTATATTTGGCGAATACAAAACCACCGCATACACCCGGCACTGCGGGGCCACCTGGAAGGTAAAAACACGACCCATTTCCCCGGCTATCCCCGGTATACCCCCGGACCAGGGGGGGCTGTGGTTACAATTGACTGGTGCATTATCACTCACAAATTATGTTTGTTGTACATGTGTTTGTATTGATTTTGAATAAGAGTGTCACTTTGAGTGAGGTCTGCAACAAAGAAATGGAGTACTGATATTTTTCAATGTAAAACAACCTGTTTATAAACACTAACCATATTGCATGCAAAGCAGTGTTAATCAATGTTCGCATAAATCTTCTTGAATATTTTCAAGTCAATGTCATTTTAAATGACAAGCAACTCACAGTTATTATGATGATAATCAGGTCAATAATCTGTTGATTACAGATCTCCACCGCTTACAACAAGTTCCAACAGTATGGTCTCACATTCATTTCAGCCTGTCATGTATATATCCTGTGGCATTCTGTCTAATACAATATCACCTTATCCAATTTTCTTATAATATGTATAATAGTGATGAAACGATTATCAAGTACAATCGATAAATCGTCGCTGACAATGCTATGTCGGCACCAATCGATAGTGGTTGTCCAAAATCGATGTCGCTAATGTTACTTCAGGTAATTATTTATATTTTTGTTATGAGATAAAAGAAGAGTAAACGGCATTTTTTCTTTCCAGTAAATTCTTGTTGAGTTCATTTTAACAAGGGATGTCACTCCCTTACACAAATGCGGTGAAAGTAAACACTTTTGCTTAAAAACTTACAAACACTCCCAAAACTACAAATTGTTTTTAATTGTTTATATATTTCATAAAACCTCAATAATCTGTCTCTATGGTGTAGTGGGTCCGGTCTTACCTACAAATACAGGGGATCCCGGCTTGATGCATTTTGAAACCTTTTTTGGAATCGTTTATTATAAACAAATTTACTTTTTTGTGGAAGTTTTATGAAATTAAGATATTTTAATGAAAGCCTCAATATTGCAGGTTATTGAATGTACAGCTGGTTAACAAATATTTAATATGCTGTTACATGGATAAACTATGATGCTAAGATTAACTTACTTGATGTGGTGTGCATCATTTTGCAATTGATGTGCACTTATTGAGTATGTGTTTTGTTGTTATGTTTATCCGTTATGTTTTTAAAGAAAGAAAAAGGTTATGGATATTTACTTATTGTTGCAAAAAGCATGACTATAGCAACACATGTGCTGATTCCAGGTTAAACCATTTAAATGATCATGATTATACTATGTATAATCCTAAATGAATGTATTCCTAAATGATATTATGAACTTTCGATTATTGTCCGATAGTAAATCAAAATACTTGGTCCAATTCGATTCGATTATCGATAGCAGGGCTTCTAAAAACCGGCAATTTGCCGGTCTGGACCGATTTTGACCAAGCCAGACCGATTTCAGTTTCAAAAAGTGTAAAAAAAAATCGGTCCGAAATTTTCTCTTTTTTTTTGTAATTTCGGTCCAAAACGACCAAGTCAGTAAAAGATGTAGAAATTGTAATACACAAACATTCGTGGGTCATCCACACATTCAAAACTACATCCAATAGGTCATAAGTGTCTTGGTTACCATGAGACCGATGCGACCAGCTGCTTTTTCTGCTACGCTGATCACTCTATAGCCTATCTGTTAATTAGCAGACGCTTGCAATCGGTCCAATCACGTGTTTTGGTATAAGCAGAAGACACAATTAAACAAACTATGTGTTAATTATCTGCTTGCAGCTTTCCTGATTAAGTGTTAAAATCGGTCCATATTTTCACATGGCAATATGCTATATATATTGTCGTCGATCATTACATGATATCCGTTTGTTGCTTACAAAACGGTTAAATTTAAATTGTTATAAAGAACCCTTGCTGGTTAAAAACGGCTTTAAAGATAAATGCATGTCATTGTTAATCCGTGAAAGCATTAAAATACCGAATTACTTAACGTAATAATATTTAGGATATCAACAGCGATACGCTTGATTAACTACATAGTCCGACAGCTAAGTCCGCCGCTTATGTCATATTTATTAGCAGTAATGAAAAAATCGTTCTCGATATCACACTTTAAGCTTGTTGCCCCGATTATAAATCTAGATATATACCATTATTCAAGATTATCAGTTGAATGTTGACCCACTAAAAAAGCATTAAGCAAATAAATCATAATACTGTTTCACTTTTTGTCGTCTGACCGCCTCCCGACAGCCACAGTTAATTACGATCGCAGTCTTTCTTGTTAGAAACGCAGCAGAACTCGATGAGAATCTCATTTGAATTAAACTTGTATCAATGACGATCCGAATCGGCTATGCTGGCTTTAGAGCCCTCTTACGAATTGCCACATCGCAAAAAATAATGACAGAAAAGATGTCGCGAAAATGTATGACATTTCTATAAAATCGGACAATTGAACAGGTCTTTCTTTTTTTGAGGTGGGGGGGGGGGGATTTTTTGTATAACAACAATTAAAACACACACCTATGCCCTTCATAATGATGAAAGAAACATATGGAATCTTTGAAATGTATGTAAGTAAAGTTTACCTCTTCTTGTTGTCCAAAAAGCTAATACATTTTGAAGAATTTTTTTGGAAGCACAACAGGATATAAACAGTATGAAAATAGCAGTCTCAGTTTGATTGAGACTGTCCATTGATAGTATTGGTTGGTGCATCAAAATTGTGTGCACCCCTAGCATCGGTTTCTAGCAGCCTCGGTTTAATTGAGACTGTTCAGCAATGGTAGCTGCAACACAGTAAACACTCCCAGCACTGGATGTTAATCTACTTTGAAAAATAACAGTCATATTCAACTATCTTGAACTGTGTGAAAGTCCAGACAAAGAATAACTACATATCATTTTTTAGTACAAGGGAAGTTTGCCCACACACCTGTCGTCGCAGTCAGTGAACTTCATGTTCATGCTATGACGTGAAATGAAAGTCCGCCTGTCCAGCGGGACCTCAATGTTGGCCGGATGGTGGATGCCCTCGGCGATGGCCAGAAAGTGGGGCATTGGGTGTGGTTTGAAGGGGCGGACCTCATCCTCACTGTCCTCTTCCTCAGGGTCGCGCATCAACACATCGTCCTCACACACTGTCTCCACATTGTGGTCCGCAATGTAACGTCCCGTCAATTTGATCACCTGCAACACACATGGTACTTCTTTCAAGATTTATATGAAATCAGGATATGTTTTATTTGAGTTCAGGGAACATGCATGATTGCAATACAATAGATAATGGTAGAACCAGCAAGAGTATGTGTAAGTATGTAACAGTGCTTGAATGATCTAAGAAGATAAAGTATACAAATAAAAATAACCAATGTTGGGCAAAAGGATTCACTAAGTATTGGCTCCTTAGACCAGTTTCTTGCAATAGGTATCTTCATTACATGCCACAAACAAAGAGTAAAGGGGTCTGTTCTTAATATTTTCAATGAAGTTACCAATGTTCTTAATATTTTCAATGACGTTACCAATGTTCTTAATATTTTCAATGAAGTTACCAATGTTCTTAATATTTTCAATGAACTTACCAATGTTCTTAATATTTTCAACAAAGTTACCAATGTTCTAAATTTTTTCAATGAAGTTACCCGTGTTTTTTTAATGTTTTCAATGAAGTTACCGATGTTCTAAGTGTTTTCAATGAAGTTATCCGTGTTCTTAATAATTTTAATCAAGTTACCCATGTTTTTAATATTTTAAATGAAGTTACGCCACGTTCTTAATATTTTCAATGAAGCTACCTGTGTTCTAAATGTTTTCAATGAAGCTACCAATGTTCTTAATATTTTCAATAAAGTTACCAATGTTCTAAATGGTTTCAAAGAAGTTACCCGTGTTTTAAATGTTTTCAATGAAGTTACCGATGTTCTAAATGTTTTCAATGAAGTTATCCGTGTTCTTAATAATTTTAATCAAGTTACCCATGTTCTTAATATTTTAAATGAAGTTACGCCACATTCTTAATATTTTCAATGAAGCTACCTGTGTTCTAAATGTTTTCAATGAAGCTACCTGTGTTCTAAATGTTTTCAATGAGTAAAGGGGTCTGTTCTTAATATTTTCACATATTCAAGAAAGCTGTAACTATTCCACAAAGTGTAGTAAAACCTCTTTAACCTTCAAATTGCAATCAACAGAAAAAAATCTTCCAACTTCACTTATGTTATCATTTTCATTTTCAAACTACACATATTTACTTCAGATAATAAAATACCATTAGTGTTTACCAGTACACTTGCATCGACATACATCGTAAACCTGTCCTATTTAAGGGGAACTTGAAATGGGTTATTTATCAGTCCTTGATTATCGTTTTAACTTAAACTGAAAACTCATTGTATTATTTACTGTCTTTTTTATAAACATATTAAACAATTCAACGAGGGTCAAAACTAAGCTTCAAATGCTACATTAACAAAAGTGGTTAAGGAAAATCAGTCAATAACATTACTGATACAAAGGTTGAATTACCCAAGTTATTATTAATTTTGATTTGACCACAGACCTTCCACATTATGATACAGTCACGTTCGCTTATAAGTAAGAAACATGAATTTAAAGAAATTGACATTTAGCTTAATGCTGAACTGAAACCACAATGTGAAGTGAACGTGAATGTATGAATTCACTCCGGTTATTCACATACATAAAATACCAACATGAATAAGCAAGACAACTGCCTGATATGTACAGCTTGATATAATTGACATCAGAAAATATACCGTATCATGAATATAAGTAAAACTTTACCAACTGCAATGAGTTAAAGGTTGATGCTTCACCTAGTCCGTACATTCCTTTTTTGTAATCATTGCATAATAATTTCATACAGTGCATGAGTATTCGATTTAAAAATTACACAAATAATGGCCTGACATACCTTGTACAAGGCAGACTTGAGGTTGACAAAAATAAGGGCCCAACCTACCTTATAGGCAGACTTAAGGTTGACACAAATAGTGGCCCAACATACCTTGTACAAGCCAGACTTGAGGTTGACACAAATAGTGGCCCAACATACCTTGTACAAGCCAGACTTGAGGTTGACACAAATAGTGGCCCAACATACCTTGTATGAGGCAGACTTGAGGTTGACACAAATAATGGCCCGACAGACCTTGTACGAGGCAGACTTGAGGTTGACACAAATAGTGGCCCAACATACCTTGTACAAGCCAGACTTGAGGTTGACACAAATAGTGGCCCAACATACCTTGTACAAGCCAGACTTGAGGTTGACACAAATAGTGGCCCAACATACCTTGTACAAGCCAGACTTGAGGTTGACACAAATAATGGCCCGACAGACCTTGTACGAGGCAGACTTGAGGTTGACACAAATAGTGGCCCAACATACCTTGTACAAGCCAGACTTGAGGTTGACACAAATAATGGCCCGACAGACCTTGTACGAGGCAGACTTGAGGTTGACACAAATAGTGGCCCAACATACCTTGTATGAGGCAGATTTGAGGTTGAAACAAATAATGGCTTGACATACCTCATACTAGCCAGACTTGAGGTTGACACAAATAGTGGCCCAACATACCTTGTACGAGCCAGACTTGAGGTTGACACAAAAAATGTCCTCACATCATTACCTTGTATGAGGCAGACTTGAGGTTAACATTAATAATTGCCTGACATTCCTTATATGAGGCTCACTTGAGGTTGACACAAATAATGGATGACATACCTTGTACGAGGCAGACTTGAGGTTGACATTGCGTCCCTTGCTGGTGAGGGTACACTTGAGACGTATGAAGATGGTTTTAGCCACACCTTCCCCCTCCTCCTCAGAGCGAGGGGAGAGTACTTCCTGTATCTCCTCATGGTCACATGGATGGGCATAATCGTAGATGCTCTGACCCATCACATCAATCTGGGAAAAAATGGGCATTTAAAACAGACTGGCTCTACATAATTGTCTTCAAAGTGACTTAAGTACGCAATCTTCCTATGTACATACAAGTAGTGTTTATGAACACATGATTTCATTCAAACTGGTGCTGTCATTTACACATACATATATATGTACACTCAAGATGTCAAATATGATACACAGTCTACAATTTGAGAGAAGTCATAAATGAAGACCTATGAGGGGCTTATATTTCAGTGGATGCTTACACCAGGAATGTTCAGTCTGTTGACATGGGTGACAGCCAGTAGAATTTCTGTTTAATGTATACTGTAACGAGGGCTTTATTACCCTCATAGAAGTTATATAACAATGGCATGGAACTGGTTTGTAAAAAAATCCCTAGCACATATCACAAATAATTATGTAATAATCTCCAGTACTGGAACAAAGTAAACAACTGTTTGTGTTATTTGCCAGTCTGACGAGAAGATAAACTAATAAAAATTAAGAAGATATGGTTATAAAACCTGTATACCTCCATAATGGCAATTAGTCATTTTGCATTAAAGTGGCACTCTTATTTAAAATTAATACATACACATGTATATCAAACATCAATCTTGACTGATAAACCTTTAACTACCTACTTAATATGCATTTATGGAAAATATTAATTACTGATAACAAGATTGTAACCGTGTATCTAATAGCAGAACGCACAAAAATATTAAATGATTGGTGAATGCTAGAAGATTTACTGTGGTCTACTATAGTCATATAAGGTAGAAAAACCATGTTTTTTGCTCATTTCTATTAAATTAAACTTGGTATCCTTCATAATAACCATTGTTTTGTACATTTGTTCATCCTTTTTATATATTAAAACAATATTATTAATTGTGGTAAATCTTATAAATAAGGGAGTAAGAGTGCATCTTTAAATGTCTTGTGGGTAACCATCAACAACATTTCTATGTTCAAGGACAATAGGTACATTTATTGGCCAGCGCTATATGTTGTTACAGGAACTGATGAGTAACACATTTTTGTACCCTCCTGTCAGGAGTGATTTAGTTAAATTGATAACGCAAAGTTAAGAATATGGACACAAAAAAATCTGTCTGATATTACTAGAGCATCGCGCTCTAGTTATATTTGACAAGCTTTTTGTGTTTAAGGTCATCATGACTGTGACCTTCAGACCTTAAAATCAATATAGGTCAACTGCCATGCAAGACCAACCACCCTACCAAGTTTGAGGACATTAGGCCCAATCTTGATCTTATAATCAATTGGACAAGATTTGATCTACCAACTGACTGAAGGACATGCACAAATCAATACAACAATATTATGACCTACAAAATAAACTTCTAAATCATTCCCCGGCCTCAGTACAGAGAATATTGATTAGGGAAGAGCTGAGGAACTATTTGTCTCCTAATAGACCTGTGGACAGATTCCACAGGTTAATGGAAAATCTCAGGTTAAAAAGGAGGATGTTATGTTTTACCTACATATAAAAAAATTTGCACTTGTCATTGTTTCGAAGTATTATTATTATTGTCCACCAAACCAAAACTGTACTCAAACACCCCCTCATTCAAGCATTGGCCAAGTATTTTACATCTTATCAAATTGTATGTTTTCAAAAACCAACTGAAATATCAACACAACCTGATCCTGGGAGTAGTGAGTTTCACTGCATTTCCATGTGCCAGTTATCAGTGACAGAGGTATAACATTTCAAACATACAGCAAAATTGAGCTTCCATTTTTTTTTAGAAAAGATATTTCAGAGATAGCAATTAAAAAAAACATACAATTTTCTTTTCCCTGAATTTATTGCAGTGTCATTGACGTCAGTTCAGTCGAGCAAGAGACTGATCATGCTCATGTGGTTCAGATAATATCACATCATTTTGTAATGCAGCTCTGTTGTTGTTTCAAGAAATTAATAATTAAGCCTTTTTTTGTCTGCATCTAAATCATTTAATGTATAAATTAACAAGGATACGAACTATTTAAATTGAATGATTAAGCCAAATACTTCTTAACAAAAGAACCTAAACTATCTTAAAATACGCTTTTTCCTTTTTTTGGGCACCAGTTTTGGTGACAAGCCAAATTTAGAGAGAAGACTCTGTTAATACAGTTTTTGCCAATTCAAGGGTCATTGCTCTGGAGGCAACAATATATGCTGGTTAACAAACCCTACTTAGATATTCTGCCCATACACATTCTGGCCAAATTTGGTGACAATTTGACAAAGGCTTCTAAAGTAATTGATCTGAAAAGACCAAATTTACAAATGTAGGTAATTTCTATAATTAAGGGGAATAACTCTTGAATGACTAAAGCAAATGGCTGGTTGTCAATCTTGTCCGTTATAGTATGCCTATACACATTCTACCCCAATTTGTTGATAAGTCAAAGGCTTCAAAAGAAATTGATTGGACAATTGATTAGGGAATTTCTTTATTTAAAGGGCGATAACCAAATAACCGATACCAAATTTGGTGATGATTGATCAAAGACAACATACTGGACGCCGTACGCTTGCCCATTCAAAATACGCTGCAGGTGAAACTATAATATGTTCTGTTCTATAAACCGTGTATAAAAATAAAAACATGTCACATGTCACACCTTTCACCTCAGACCATATTCTGATGTAGCCCATCTTAGTTAATGCCAACAAATCTCATATATGATTCTCGATAGGGCTCATTGTGTGGTTAGGGTAACATTTTCAAATCAGGTAGGGTAGGTAGTTTTTTTATATTCCTGTTTTTTTTATTTGGTTTTATGTAAGAGCATTATTGTCATCATTGGTGGATCGTGTTAAAGATATCTTAAGCATAAAGCTTTATAAAAAACAAATTAAAACACACATTTTTATCTTTTTAAGTAACGGGCTATAAAAACAGTAGGGTCAGTGCCCATTTCATAGGTAGGGCCAGGTACCCAAACCAGAAGTTGTTTTTAAGCCTAGTGCTATATTCCTTGATACATGTGCCAGTTACCATTAACATCGTGCTAAAAGCACAAACCTGCTCAGGTATCCCCTAAAGTAATTGATATAGATTTTGATTTTGATTTTCAAAGGAATGACAAGGGGATTGCAAGAATAATTTTAGTCAGTAACAAGAAAACCCTGATCTCTAGTGTTGGGAAAATAACCCTGACTGACGAGGAAACACTGAGCTCTAGTGTTGGGAAGTTTTCCCTTGGTAACGAGGAAACACTGAGCTCTAGTGTTGGGAAGTTTTCCCTTGGTAACGAGGAAACACTGAGCTCTAGTGTTGGGAAGTTTTCCCTTGGTAACGAGGAAACACTGAGCTCTAGTGTTGGGAAGTTTTCCCTTGGTAACGAGGAAACACTGAGCTCTAGTGTTGGGAAGTTTTCCCTTGGTAACGAGGAAACACTGAGCTCTAGTGTTGGGAAGTTTTCCCTTGGTAACGAGGAAACACTGAGCTCTAGTGTTGGGAAGTTTTCCCTTGGTTACAAGGAAACACTGAGCTCTAGTGTTGGGAAGTTTTCCCTTGGTTACAAGGAAACACTGAGCTCTAGTGTTGGGAAGTTTACCCTTGGTAACGAGGAAACACTGAGCTCTAGTGTTGGGAAGTTTACCCTTGGTAACGAGGAAACACTGAGCTCTAGTGTTGGGAAGTTTACCCTTGGTAACGAGGAAACACTGAGCTCTAGTGTTGGGAAGTTTTCCCTTGGTAACGAGGAAACACTGAGCTCTAGTGTTGGGAAGTTTTCCCTTGGTAACAAGGAAACACTGAGCTCTAGTGTTGGGTTTTCCCTCGGTAGCAAGGAAACACTGAGCTCTAGTGTTGGGAAGTTTTCCCTCGGTAACGAGGAAACACTGAGCTCTAGTGTTGGGAAGTTTACCCTCGGTAGCAAGGAAACACTGAGCTCTAGTGTTGGGAAGTTTTCCCTTGGTAACGAGGAAACACTGAGCTCTAGTGTTGGGAAGTTTTCCCTTGGTAGCAAGGAAACACTGAGCTCTAGTGTTGGGAAGTTTACCCTTGGTAACGAGGAAACACTGAGCTCTAGTGTTGGGAAGTTTTCCCTTGGTAACGAGGAAACACTGAGCTCTAGTGTTGGGAAGTTTACCCTCGGTAGCAAGGAAACACTGAGCTCTAGTGTTGGGAAGTTTACCCTCGGTAGCAAGGAAACACTGAGCTCTAGTGTTGGGAAGTTTTCCCTTGGTAACGAGGAAACACTGAGCTCTAGTGTTGGGAAGTTTTCCCTTGGTAGCAAGGAAACACTGAGCTCTAGTGTTGGGAAGTTTACCCTCGGTAACAAGGAAACACTGAGCTCTAGTTTTGGGAAGTTTACCCTCGGTAGCAAGGAAACACTGAGCTCTAGTGTTGGGAAGTTTACCCTCGGTAGCAAGGAAACACTGAGCTCTAGTGTTGGGAAGTTTACCCTCGGTAGCAAGGAAACACTGAGCTCTAGTGTTGGGAAGTCCACCATCGTTTACAAGGAAACACTGAGCTCTAGTGTTGGGAAATTTACCCTCACCCTTGGTTACAATGAAACACTGAGCTCTAGTGTTGAGAAGTTTACCCTCGGTAACAAGGATACACTGAGCTCTAGTGTTTGGGTAAAAAAGAAACACTGAGCTCTAGTGTTGGTAAGTTCACCCTCGGTAACAAGAAAACACCGGGCTCTAGTGTTGGGAAGTTTTCCCTTGGTTACAAGGAAACACTGAGCTCTAGTGTTGGTAAGTTCACCCTCGGTAACAAGAAAACACTGAGCTCTAGTGTTGGGAAGTTTACCCTTGGTAACAAGGAAACACTGAGCTCTAGTGTTTAGGTAAAAAAGAAACACTGAGCTCTAGTGTTGGTAAGTTCACCCTCGGTAACAAGAAAACACCGGGCTCTAGTGTTGGGAAGTTCACCCTCGGTAACAAGAAAACACCGGGCTCTAGTGTTGGGAAGTTTTCCCTTGGTAACAAGGAAACACTGAGCTCTAGTGTTGGTAAGTTCACCCTCGGTAACAAGAAAACACCGGGCTCTAGTGTTGGGAAGTTTTCCCTTGGTAACAAGGAAACACTGAGCTCCAGTGTTGGGAAGTTCACCCTCAGTAACAAGGAAACACTGAGCTCTAGTGTTGGGAAGTTCACCCTCAGTAACAAGGAAACACTGAGCTCTAGTGTTGGGAAGTTTACCCTCACCCTTGGTAACAAGGAAACACTGAGCTCTAGTGTTGGGAAGTTCACCCTTGGTAACAAGGAAACACTGAGCTGTAGTGTTGGGAAGTTCACCCAGGGTAACAAAGGAACCCTGATCTCTACTGGTGGGAATTTTACCCTCGGTTACAAAGGAACCCTGATCTCTTCAGTTGGGAAGTTTACCCTTGGTAACAAAGGAACCCTGATCTCTTCAGTTGGGAAGTTCACCCTTGGTAACAAAGGAACCCTGATTTCTTCAGTTGGGAAGTTCACCCTTGGTAACAAAGGAACCCTGATCTCTTCAGTTGGGAAGTTCACCCTTGGTAACAAAAGAACACTGAGTGTACCTGCTGTAGTCCCAGGAGCTTGGAGACGGACTCAGAGATGTATATCATGTCGCCTTCCTTGGAGAGCAAGAGCAGGATCCCATCCAGGGCCTTTGGGTACATCGTGTCCAGCTTTAACATTAGCGGGTCATCCAAGGGCACCTCTGGAATAGACATATACATTGTAACATAAGTAGGGTATAGTGTGTTACTGCAAGAATGCTCCTTTCCATGTTCCCACTATTGTAAACAAGAGCATCAGAAACAGGCACACCAAATGCCAGTGAACTTTTGGCATGGGGATAACTCAGCTGCTATTCTGACCAGTTTTATGGTAATTGCTACCCACATGACTGTACTAATGTAATTGTTATTATTCCATGTGAATAATTTTAGTATTTTAAACTATTTCTAAGTTATAACCAAAATATCTGTATAACAACCAGCGCCATTTATTTTTTTCTTTAAGAAACAGATATAATATAAATTGACCATCGTTTTAAATAACCATATTCAGTAGAATGTTACTTTCACTCTTGCTTGTTATAATATTATTTTCTATATCAGTACAAGGAAGCAAATTTGATAGTGTGAGACCGGCAAACACATTTTATCCAATTGTTCAGTAGATCTATTTTTTTACAATTACATTACTTCTGTACATTGTAGATGTTTGACTAGTATATTAGTAAGAATCATGGGGTTTTGTTATGTTTTATCAAAAATCCTACAAGCTGTTTTATTCCTACAGAGGTTTTAAACAGTAGCAATGTTGAAAATTCGTCCTTGCTCAAAAGAAACCTACGTTACTTGGGGGATTGACCCCTTTATTGTCTGAAAAATAAGGGGTAGTTATCAATTTGTGTATTCTGTTTTACTTATTAATGATGATTTTTGTGCAGAATAAATAGATATTGATCCAGTAAAAGCTGAATACCAGGTTGGCAGGCAGTATAATGAACTGTTTTAAAGCGGGCTGAATATGTATGAGGCAGAGAAGTTAGTTTGTCCATTGTTAATATTTCAACATTTATAATTAATAGCTATTCAAAAATATGTTCTAAAGCTGTCAGGGTTTTTGAAATATGAAACATATCAAGTTACAATGTTGAAGTTATTGAATGTTCTAGAATGTGGAGTATTTAAGAATGGTAATGGTAGATTTAAGATTGAGACTTGCAAAAAGATGTATGGAAAATTATAACCATTTTAGTGTGGAGCGATTAGCATTACCAACCTTTAGAAAAATCTCATTTTAAGCATCGGAAGTTGTAGCAAGCTATAATAAAGTTGACCAGATAACACTTAAATAAATTGTTGCTTTATGATCCTATTTAACATTTATACGCTGTTTTGGGACGTGCCTTAATTGTCTATACAACATACCCAAAAATTATGAATTGTATTTTGTTTTCAAATAAACTCTGCAGGGCCCCTTTAATTATTGATGACCTTCAAACAATAATTGTTCAGTCTAATTATAGCTAGCTCAAATGTTTGAGGCCATTATTATTATTCTGTATCTAGTACAATGTCAGGTATTTGCATAGTATAATGTTACCAACTGCGGTGGTAAACAACCTAGTTTACTATGACAGACATTATCAGCTTTGCTTGCTTGGGAAATTCTGTTTCAGCTTTAAATAATAAAGTGCAGAAAATGTGTCGGTTAAAAATGAGTTTTTTACTCCTGTGAAGTGTTCAATTTACATCTATAATACTTTCAAAAGCTGCCTGACAAAAAGAATTAGTGCAAGAAAGCCATTATGGTTGCCTTGACCTACTAAAAATATAAACTGAAACAAGCAACAAACAAATAGTCATCCTTCCGTTCTTGTCCTTTCTCTTAAAGTAAAACAAAAAGTAACCTTGGGGGTCCAATATGTAATAGTTGATTTCAAACCCTTTTTGCTTTTATGATAACGAATAAGCCTTTTAACATATTTTTTCCATTTAAATGGGAACAGCACAAAACTGGACCATGAACCAGGCAGTTTCTGAGCTTGACAACATTCTCCAATCTCTTACCATAAACCCCTTACTTAACAAACAACATATTTATGAAACCTTACCCAGTTTTGGACGTTTTTCCATCGTGCTTCGAACCTTAAGGTAGCTCAGCAGTAGTCGCATCACGGAGGCCTTGTCCAGCGAGTCAATGGTTGTCATTGGTAGTGGCAACTGACTCGCTAGTTCTGAAAATATCTCGCCCTCCTTTCCACGGCGACACCTGGCGGCATCCCGCGATTTCTCCTTCCTTTTCTCCGTATTTCTGAAATTCAAATTATTATTTTTTGAATTATAACAAACAGTACAAAGGTTGTTCATAATTTATGTTTTAAGCCAAATCATAATGACCCTACAATAACCATGAGCTGTCTTTCTTTACGCAAATACATAAATATATAAATATAATAAAAATTATGTATATATTACATACTCCTTCACTCAAAACAAATCCCTTTATCTGTCATACTTCTAGAAAACATGTTACATCAGAACAAAATTTATTACCGAAAAATAACATGGAATACCTTATGTTTGCCAGATTTATATTCTCAAATAACATTTTATCACAATTTTTCATGAACAGTTTGTGATAAATAAACAATGTAAAATGTATAGAAGTTTTTAAATTATGAAAACCACACAAACATCAACATTTTAATGCACAATTGAACCATCGAATCAATAAGAATCAAAGCGATCAGAGAGAAGTAATCAACAGCATATACATGTATCTATTTATAATAAGACTTAGGCATTGGGATGCTTCTATAATATATCAATGGCTAATTAACAAGTAAGAAAGACTCGATAATTGTTGCCTAGTAACCATATGGTCATAGACCACACAGCAAGTTTAAGGAAAGGTCCACTAACAAGCTATTAAAACCTACCTAGCTTTCCATTGGAATTATGGGAGGAAAAATTCTAGGATTTAAAACTCTCTTGTTCTACAGAATAATACCTTGGTATAGATCATAAAAAATCAATAGTCATTAACAATATCACCAGCAAATGGTCAGGGCCCAATTCATTAATGTCTTGTGTCTGACTGAGAAAAGCAAATTTAAATTTTTGTTGTAAAGTGTTTTACAGAAGCAAAGATAATTTCAATGACTTAAGTATGTTGTGAACATGACTTAGTACACAGTACACTACTACCACTTTTCGTTTAACTCGGCGTATTTTCAGCATCGGGGACACAAAATCTTATTTCAAGCTAGGGCTTTCCTCAGCGTTTACACTCGCACACCCTTCGAGGCCAATCAGTTGACCAAACAATTACCATTGCCATGTAACTCGAGGTGAAAACACCACGACACTATGAGGAAACCGATAAGGATCTCCTACTGTACATATCTTGCATGTATTTTGTTTATTTATTTTTTTAAATTTACAATTCAGAGTTCCGCATTGAGGTCAATAAATCAACATGATCCGGCAATTATTGGCACTACCGGCAATAAAATTTGTGCGGAAAATGAGCAACTCAGTGAAACTCAGCAGATTTAAGCGAGGAAAGCTGGTTACATACTTAGTGGAAGTCCAAGATAAATTTTAAAACCTTGGGAGTAACCCAGGAATGTGATAGTTCGGCGAGGAGTGTACTGTAGCCTACTAGGATGTTGTGACCATGACTTAGCAATAACTTAGTAGGATAATGTGACCATGACTTAGAGATAACTCAATAGGATGTTGTGACCATGACTTAGAGATAACTAAGAAGGATGTTGTGACCATGATTTAGAGATAACTCAGTAGGATGGTGTGACCATGATTTAGAGATAACTAAGTAGGATGGTGTGACCATGATTTAGAAATAAATTCAGTAGGATGTTGTGACCATGACTTAAGAGATAACTAAGTAGGATGGTGTGACCATGAATTAGAGATAACTCAGTAGGATGGTGTGACCATGATTTTGAGATAACTCAGTAGGATGGTGTGACCATGATTTAGAGATAACTAAGTAGGATGGTGTGACCATGACTTAGAGATAACTCAGTAGGATGGTGTGACCATGATTTAGAGATAACTAAGTAGGATGGTGTGACCATGATTTAGAGATAACTCAGTAGGATGGTGTGACCATGATTTAGAGATAACTAAGTAGGATGGTGTGACCATGATTTAGAGATAACTCAGTAGGATGTTGTGACCATGAATTAGAGATAACTAAGTAGGATGGTGTGACCATGATTTAGAGATAACTCAGTAGGATGGTGTGACCATGACTTAGAGATAACTCAGTAGGATGGTGTGACCATGATTTAAAGATAACTAAGTAGGATGGTGTGACCATGACTTAGCAATTACTCATAGGATGGTGTGACCATGATTTAGAGATAACTAAGTAGGATGTTGTGACCATGACTTAGAGATAACTCAGTAGGATGTTGTGACCATGACTTAGAGATAACTCAGTAGGATGGTGTGACCATGAATTAGAGATAACTAAGTAGGATGGTGTGACCATGACTTAGAGATAACTCAGTAGGATGGTGTGACCATGATTTAGAGATAACTCAGTAGGATGGTGTGACCATGACTTAGAGATAACTCAGTAGGATGTTGTGACCATGACTTAGAGATAACTCAGTAGGATGGTGTGACCATGATTTAGAGATAACTAAGTAGGATGGTGTGACCATGATTTAGAGAAACTCAGTAGGATGTTGTGACCATGAATGAGAGATAACTAAGTAGGATGTTGTGACCATGATTTAGAGATAACTCAGTAGGATGGTGTGACCATGATTTTGAGATAACTCAGTAGGATGGTGTGACCATGACTTAGAGATAAATCAGTAGGATGTTGTGACCATGACTTAGCAATAACTCATAGGATGGTGTGACCATGACTTAGAGAAACTCAGTAGGATGGTGTGACCATGACTTAGAGATAACTCAGTAGGATGTTGTGACCATGACTTAGCAATAACTCATAGGATGGTGTGACCATGATTTAGAGATAACTCAGTAGGATGGTGTGACCATGATTTAGAGATAACTCAGTAGGATGGTGTGACCATGACTTAGAGATAACTAAGTAGGATGTTGTGACCATGATTTAGAGATAACTAAGAAGGATGTTGTGACCATGATTTAGAGATAACTAAGTAGGATGGTGTGACCATGACTTAGAGATAACTCAGTAGGATGGTGTGACCATGATTTAGAGATAACTAAGAAGGATGTTGTGACCATGATTTAGAGATAACTAAGTAGGATGGTGTGACCATGATTTAGATAACTCAGTAGGATGGTGTGACCATGACTTAGAGATAACTCAGTAGGATGTTGTGACCATTATTTAGAGATAACTTAGTAGGATGGTGTGACCATTACTTAGATATAACTCAGTAGGATGGTGTGACCATTACTTAGAGATAACTGAGTATGATTTTGTAGCCATGATTTAGACTTTGAGATAACTAAGTGATAGGAACAAATTAGAAAGTCATGGCCAAGTCATTGGGAGTAACCAGTAGCCATGAGATAAAAAAAAGACAATTCACACACGTTACCTTTAGATGACACAAAGTGATGATAAATCTAAAACAAACATATCCAACAGTTGTAATCCATGCAAACAAAATGCACTTTTAAAGTGTTACATACACAGTTCCCGGAATAATTTGAAGATACATGTTGTATATCATGTTGTTTTTTCCTCAAATGACTGAACTAGAGTAGCACAGTTAAGAAAAGAAATACTAAAGTGAAGCATCACCTATAAGGCATAATTTCTGTGGAAGCGCCGACACAATGTTTAATTTCCAATACTAGAATTCACTGGTCTTTATTTTCCGGATGTTTTCTTTATTTAACAATCTTCAACATTAATTAAACAAATGTACGTTCCTTTAGAGCCTATAGAATGTCAGAAAGGAAATGAAACATGAAGTGGTGGACACTTAGACTTAAGTAAACTTCAATTTGGCACAAGAACCATTTTGGACTGCGGAAATATGCATCAAAATAACAGCACAGCAAAAACTAGGGCAAAACTTTTTGAATGAGCAAAGCTGTATGAAATTACTCTTCATTTTTCTGTGTGTGCACAAATAATTTACCCTAATCTCTTGGAAGTCATAAATTTGTTTTAATAGATTTATTGACATTATAAATCATATATTTATCAATCCTCTAGGCATGTCCTATGATTTAACTTATTGTTCTTAACCATGGAAACATGGAATATAAGTACATCATTCATAGTGAAAAATGAAAGCAACATGAAAAAAGAGTTCTTTCTAGTTTCAACTTTCATAAATGTTAAATTCCTATGCGAAACGGGGAAAATGGGAGTCCAGGCTATATCAGTCTATGCCAATGGATGCTTGTGGTTGGACTCCACTGCCGTTGCATGTATCTTAATCATACAGCTGGAACTCTTGTCAGTTTTATTACATAAGTGTCATTTTGTTTTTTGCTGTAACAGACCCTCCATGAAGTTCCTCTGTACTGTCTTCTTGTAAACACATATAGGATAGACATCTAGTGGATGTCTCTATGATATTTATACCCAAGCCTAGCGAGGTGTCTATCCGACTTAGACCACGTTAACTAAACCGAGAAGGTTTGGTTCTTACATCAATATAGTATCATACAACTTTACAATAGTATACCATAAACAAAGTATATTGTATGGCTTTAAAGTCAGAAATATTCATGTTTTAGTAGAGAATTTAGTCTACCGAACACATGCAAGGCAGGGATTTTGACCCATTTGCTATTACTGGCTTTAGGCTATCGGAATTTCTTTTTAAGTCCCAGAAGGACTGGTTTTAAAAGGGGTGTTGGAAAAAAATGGTTTGAATATTATTTTTGTATTTGCTATTACTGGCGTTAGGCTGTCGCTATCTTGTTTTAAGTTCCAAGATGGACTGGTTTTGAAAGGGTTGAACAAAAAATGCTTTGATTATTATTTTGCAATATAAATTAAAACCATTATTTCTAACTTATTAAATAAACAAGCTACACCCTGCTATTTCATTTAGAAATTGAGATCAACATGAAAAGTATAAAATAAACGTGTGGTGTTCAGAAACTACATGGCTGTTAGCTTTCTTTGAGGTCAAAAGGTACAACAAAACACAGTCTTTTGATGGGAATGAACTCCTACTCTGGTGTTATATGACTTGAAATTTGACCTTAAATTTAAAAAAAAAAATTCTTCACATTTTTAAAGGGGTCTTTTAAAGGCCTAAATAGCTCAAGGTTTACCAACTTTGATTTGCTCGAAAAGTGTTGAGTACGAAAAACATGCCCAGAAAAGTACCTAAATGAAAAGTATGCAGCGTACATGCAGTTTACCCTTCAATCTTTCAATAGCAACCATTATTCTAACCTGAACATGCGTCTATTATTAATTGACGAAATTTGTTCCAAGTTTCTAAATGTTTCCCAAAAAAGTCTCAACACAGTACTCCGGTCCATTGATCAAAATTACAGTTAAAAGGGACCTTACTCCTGACGGGAGTACATTTCCTTCAAATTCCCTACGAAAATGGTGGATAATAAAGATAAGAATGATGCATGCATAATTTCCAGCGGAAATCACCATTCAATAATAAAAAAAAAAACTTCATATTGTTCCAGGCGTTTAATGCTAGTTAGGTGTCCAACTTTACTTAATTAACTTTAGTGACTTAATTTTGGAAAGGCCAATTCAAATAGAAGTTACTCAGGTACCGCTGATTTAGCTTCTTAACATCCAATTTGAGTTTTTGCCAAATATTAATTAGTTTTTACTTTTAGAATTCAGTTTTTTTTTCAAATCATACCACGTTTTATCAAGTATATTTAATTAAAATCATTAGACCTTAAAAGAAGTGGGGATTTTATGTGCATGAAAAACTATATTATCTTGGCCTATTTTTTTAAATAATGAAATGCTGTTCATCAAAAGTAATCCATTTTGTCTCTAGGTAATTGTGTTTGTAGGAGTTTTTTAATATTAATTAACAAAGTTTATATGGGAAATGGAGCACTGAAATAGAAAATGCTGATTAGTTGGATTGAAGTGAGCATGGTTTAATAAATCAGATTGAAAAATAGCTAAATTATGTCATTTTTGCTGCAATATGCTGTTGGCTGATTTAAATTGTGCACTTTTTAGTAACCAGTACATGAACTGTCAGAACATCAAGTGCAAAAATAAATTGTTTGACATTTGATTGGCAGTTCTATATAATTCAATTTTGTTATAATATTTCCGTTTTTGAAAAAAAAATCACATTATGTTCACAAGCACCAATGGCACCAGCCCTTTTCCCTACTGACCTCTTTTTCACAAAGCCCCTTTCCTCAATAGCCCTTTCCCCACTATATAAGCCCCTTTCAACAATATCCCCATTCTCTAATATTCCCTTGCCCCACCAGCAACTTTCCCCATCCGCCCCATCCCCCAACAGCCCTTTCTCCAATAAGCAGAGAGCTACCAATCTCACCGAATAATACTATGTCAAATGCATCATTTTCTATTACTCTAAAAAATTTGAAGGTGACTTAGTAAGAAAGATTGGGATTTTGATGACACTAGGAATTGACCTTGGTAACTCTCACCACATCACTATTTTAAGAACTAGATTAATAGCAAGGCTTTTGTAAGGTGTAACTCCCACATCCCTTGTACATGTATACCAAATACTCCTCTTTTTTTTACCTTAATTCTGTGTAAGAAATATTATTAAACAATTGAACAGCTGCATACCAAACTTTTTTCAAATTTTGAGATTCTGCATATTAGGTACTCGTGAGTCCTGAGTACCTGTTTTTAAATTACATTTGTTCAGTTTGGTTAGGCCTAAAAAATATAGTTGTGTTTCCTCTTGCGGGCTAAAAAATTTAGATCTTTTTTAACTGTTAGCATGATAGTCCATCAGAAATAAGCTTTAGTAGAAGTTTAGCTTCTTGATGGCAGCATGCAGTAAATGGTATTGCTATTAAATTGCATTGCCACCCCATTTAAACTGGAAACAGAAGTCATCGTTGCTAAGCAAAAGTACAGAATAAATTATAGTTACTATAAAACTTGAAAATATTATCATCATCAACATTTTTTCCACTGTGAATAAAAAAAAAATGGTAGGGTCTTTTAAGACAGTTGGTCAGGGAACCAGAAACATAATTTTGTTTTTATCATATGCCTAATACCAGTCTTACGTTTTCTGACTGTTATCTTTTTTAAATGTTCTCCTTGGAGAATTTTCATCATCTTTATCAAGTTCTCTTTTACTGCGCTTGGGCGAATCGCCCAATGAAGGCACTCACGTTTTTAATTTTGATGTGAATGTTACAAGATTGTGAAGAACTGAAAGTAAAGTAATCTTTAATTGGCCTTATTGAATAGAAAAATAAAAGACTTGTTACCAACAACTTTCTCGCAAACGCCGACAAACCAGGCCGTTGACACCGACATTAACCCTTGTGATCAAAATAATATGCGTTCCTAATAACTTGGAAAAATTAGACACAGATTTTGACTGCCGGTTTCACCTGATTATTCATGATCTTGAAAAGCTGAAAAGGATTGGCTGAGTGCGTCTCTGTCTAATAATAGCAACGTTCTGAATGGCCGGTATAGATTTTTATGGGCTCAATTATGCGGAGTCAACTTGATTATGGACATCAGCAAGTAAAAGGGCCAACATGAGAAAAAGCTGGCAAAGTTGACTTCTCTTTGATGTTATTATACAGTTAAGTCAATGAACACAGAGCGAAGTGATTGTCCGAATTGCCCTCAAGGATGAGCCCTGCATGACGCAAAACTCCTCCAAGGTTAAACTTTACCAGTACACTGGCAGTGGTGTCAAAGTGCCTGAATCGGCCAAAAAAGGAAAAATACTGGAGGAGTGCAGTGTGTGTAAGAACAAGTCATCACTGCATGTTGACTCAGTTGGAAGGGAGCGTTTCAACTGTTAAGTGTTTCCGAGAAGTTGATTTTGAGCACTTTTCCTACCAGGTACACTTTATTTGCACTTTACGGAAAGGTTTTTCTTTCTTTTTTTGAAGTCAATCAAGTGTAATTAAAAGTACAATATCTGACAGATTACTTGAAATTCGATTGATACTAATGTCTTAAATTTGGGTCAATATTTCCCACCGTTTTTTAAGCAGAATTAATCCTTGCAAAAACAGGGCACACAAAATGACACGTTCATTTTCGACAATCAAGTATTGTGAAGTAAAGATTACCTTCGTTTGTGTGATATTGCCATCAAAATGGGCTTTATTTCCAAATTTATATCCAAATTTCACTTCTCACTTTGTAGCTACTTGCGTCAAATATGTTGTTTACTTCCGGGTCAAGGACCGTTTGATTAAGTAAAACTAATGCTCTTAGTTAATCGATTAAATAAAATAGTTGTTTAACAGTTACCCCCCTTTACATGGCATTCACATTTCCTCATATATAGTTTGTACCCGTTATATACATTTGTATAACTATCAAGTTAAGTTAAACCTTAAATGAATACCTAATTTAAAGAATTATTCCCTCCCCCACCGTTTTAAATTCCTGGACCTGCCACCGGAATAGTAAAAACATTCATTAGGCGATGTTTCAAACAGTGAAACCATCATTTTTATTTCTCTGATAACTGACTTTAAGTCACCGGAAAGCATGTAATAAATATAGATAATTGCTGTGTGTTTTTTCAGCTTAGGATAGTGTAACGGTCCGCTGTAGGCGGCGGATGTGCGTCCATAATAACGTTCCGTTAAAACGGAAGTACGTTCATACCGGATGTAAACTTGGTTGGCAATATATAAATTAGCAAAGCCCGGGATCTGTGAGAATAGAGAAGTTAGTGTATATAAAGACCAGTGGCCCACTTCCGTGTCGGACATGCTTTTCCCTGAAGGGATCTGCTGGTGTTTGTTGCCTGAAAGCTCGGCTATAGAACGGTCTGATACATTGTATGCGAATCACAAACGTAATTTTGGAAAAGACATACGGTTGAAATTGTGTCCTAGCCCTGTACGTGCTGATGTTTGATTTGGACGTGAGAATGGGTTTAAATTCACAATACAGGGAACACTATCCAATTGATATTTCCTCTGTTTGAAACAGTGACAGATATTATTTTAATTTCACTGATAAATCTCTATAAACCACCGGAAAGCAAATAACAAGCACGATCATACACTGAAACAAACAATTGTTTTCTATATAATATATTATATCACCGAGTAAGCAACTAAAGCTATATTTTATTAGTGGTGTAGCAACGATTAAAATATTTACTTTTTGTGTTCACGAGGTGAAATATATTGCGATCTTACACTGAACCCAACATTTTTTATATTCCTAAAAAGTATAGTTTTCAAGAAATAAAAACTTGACAAATGGTATATGAGCGAAACAAAATGATGTCATGTGCCACAGTCGTCTGTTCGCTGACGCTCGAGAGAGGGCTTAACTTTAAAAACAGTAAACGATATCAAAGTGATATTTTCACCGTCGAAACAGTGAAATATCAGTTTTACTGCACTGGAAGATTTCTATAAACCATCGAAACGCATATAAAAAAACACAACGTTTGACTGTATAACAGCAATCTCATTAAAATAAGTTCATAGTGTTCTGTTAATTTTATTACACTGTGTATGTACTATGTAACGTCGAGTAGCACTGGCACCGGATTTTCAAACTCAAACATTTAAAAAAAAAATCAAAAACAATCTTATAATTCCTTACTAAAAATCATAATACCGAAAAAAAAAATTAAATATGCACTTTGTACTGTAAAATATACTAATTATACAGTACAAAGTGCATATTTAAAAAAAAATCAATATTTTTTCACATATTCGGTATTATAATTTTTTAAAAAAAATGATTAATTTTGAAAATCCGGTGCCAGTGGTCGAGTAGCGATGATTATAATGAAATTGGATTCGCAGTGTCTTGAATCCGTGTATACGTATTAAGTTTTATTATTTTGCAGAATGCTTGGCATTCTATGTCACCACATAATTCTAAGTAATAGTTAGAAGACATGAAGTAATATATTAATGCTTAAGAATGCGCGTAGTGAGCATAGCAAACGGGCCTTTTATATAATTAAGATGGTACTTAAGGTCATCCAACTGACTTAGAATACAACCTCATTGGCTGACACATTGTCAATGACACATGGAATGTGTATTGGATGAGTGGCAGCAGGCGGACACTTTAAACACCCGCGAAAGTTGAAATTTTAGAGCCAGTTAGAAATCATGAAGTTATTTCTTAATTATTAAAAAAAAACGTTCAGCAGCTACGCTCATTCCGCCCATTCTTAATCATTAAGATGTCATTTAACTAAGTCTATAACTTAATACCCAACACCGAACTTAATTTATATAAAATAAACAAAGTTTAACGTTATACGGACGCCAAATCCTGACTTATATGCCCGTAATTCACGTCATTAGTCATAGGTTATACCACGGGACTTGTCTATGCCACCCCGGGACGATGAGCACGTGACTTTGCTCTTCGATAGCACAAACTGGCGCCGTTTGACCATTAGCTGCATGGGCGTCAGTGTCATTATTTGGTTACACATTTGAGTTAACTGAAGTCAAGGAAGTATTTAAAATGAGCACAAGGTTGTGTAAATACAACAATCAGTCTGCTGCCATTCGAGACATATATACAGATTCAAAAATTATTAAAGTATTTATGTACATACACAACCTGTATGGGGATGTATCTATGTGTTGTATTGGGGTGCTCTGATGTTCGGGTCAATGCCACTGTTGATTTATGTATTTGGACCAATGTATTGTCAAAGAAAATCATCTTTATGTGTCATAACTGCATTTTGAAGGACACACTTTGAATATTTGAAGGCATCCTTTATTCAATACATCGGCTCCGGATGTATGTTTTAATAATGAACGATGTCAAGTGCAGGAGCTATCTCTGCCGATGCATTTGGCGATGTCATCGGGTGGTCGCTTGTAATGCGAAAGAGAAAATGATTTGGCTTATATCCGCATTATTTTCATATTTGTTTAATGCTATTTAATACCAGCCGCAAGTTAAAGGTTTTCTTTTTCATTCAATCTCCTATGATTGTTATATGTTATAGGATATCGATGGAAGATAAATAGCTTAATGTGTTTAAACCCCCGTAATCAATCGAGTCAGATAAAGTTAAAATAGAAATGGCGACAAGAAATTATGAATACATAGCAACCTGATCGATTCCTTCGTTTTTATGGCGTATGTTTGTGAAGTTTTGTGTACAAAATCGTGATTTGTGCTGGATTTTCTTTGTGCCACACCGGCGACAGAGTCCTGATGAGGGCTTCCTACCGATCCCGGCGAGATCATGTGTCAAGCTGGGCTACCGAGTGGACAACGGCCGCCGGCACCGGGATGGCCAGCAAGGAGCGCTACATCAGACCCAAAGTCAAGGGTGAGTAGCCGGCGAGTAGCCAGTCTTCTCCGGTAGGTCGTCAGTAACTTAAAAAAAAAAACATTTGACGTATAGGTATAATAATGACCTTTTATACAACAATTTTCAAACCTATATACAAACTTTTATATTAATATTTAATTATTAAATTAGATGCCGTCGATCAAAAATATTGTACAACATGAATATTAACAAAATAGTTTACACTTAAACAAACAGGATCCTTCACAATATCGGCAAAAAATACAGCAGTCTCATTAATGTAGGTTTTAGGTCATACCGTAATCACTTCTGGTTGTCCATGTTCACCAAGGGGTGGTAATCCGGCGGGCTTAGTCAGCGAATTTACATTTGTTCCCCATGACATGTTTGTGTCCATTTTAGATACCCACATTCCCGATCTTGTCTGATTGATACATAAATCTTAAATCAAATGACAAATGAAAAGAACAGATAATCCTTAGTATTTTCTTCTGTTTTGTTTGCACTAATCCAGTTATGCAAATAAATGACGATGAGTTTTCAGGCAGTACTTGTCATCAAACTGCTCATCTCAACCGTTGTCCGGATTTATTTGCCCACTAGAAGCAACTACACGAGAAAGTGTCTCCTTAAGTTTCATATTAACCGTAAATTACCCAACATTACCTTATTCTCGAACAGTTTGTTCATCTTATGCATTTGCTTGTGTGTCTTTTAGTTCAGTTGATCTTCTCTTTGTTGTCTCATCAGTAAACAGTGATGGTGTTCACTACCCTTTTTAGCTCAGCGTGACGTATTAAGATAGGGTAATTGTCCGTCGCCCGTCCGTCGTCAACATTTTCCTTCAAACAATTTACTTCTTCTTCTAAACCAGTGGGACAATTTCTATCAACTTCACATGCATGTTCGTTGGGTGGTCCTCTTTCAGATTCCTTCAATAAAGGTGGTCCCATGAAGAACTCTGGTTGCCATGGCAACCGAATGAAAACTTAGAAAATCTTACTCTCAGAATCTGCTGATGAATTGGTGAACTCTTCAGACCGGACGGGGAGGGACACTAAGTCCAGCATTTCAACTGCTTATACATGCAAGTACACTGACGAAATAAGTTGCACGTTGTAGCTCAAAGTGTTTTGAGACAGGGCGGCCTTGTACCTTTCTCGACGGTAAAGCCCGCCCCCTACAATATGATGGACGGCGGCGTCACCACGTCGCCTCTCCTGGACCCGCCGTGAGTGCTGCTTATATGCCCAATGTGCAATATTCCATCAAGGGTTCCACTGTGATGCATTGTAATAAATGTACTTGTGTCTTGACTGTTTAGGAAGAGCAATTGTTTATTGTCTCAATTTAAAAAGGAATTACGCTGTTGCCATAAAGATAAGTTATACACTTAAATACACGTGAGCCATGGACGACTGGGACTTGGAAGTTTACTGGTTAAAAATATGTGAGTAAAATAAATCATTTTCTGGAAAACAATAAATTATGAATGAAAATCGAATTGAAATATTCAAATATGCCCAAGATTAAGTAATCAAAAGTCGTTAAGTTGATAACACTGTATTTAAGCTCGATTATGAAGGCCTATAGATATATACGCCTAGATTCTGCTTTCTCAGAAGAAACCAGTAATGTATGGTGTTATCTTGGGTGTCGAACCAGTGATCTCTTGGGTGAGAGGCGGGCCTTACAACAAGACCACCCTCACAATAGTTTACTCTACACTGGCAGGGATTTGCAAGGATTATTTCAGGTTTAAATTCCATTTAATTCAATCCATCGTCGTCATCATCAACATAATCGTCATATTAATTGTCGTCGACGTCGTCATCATCACAAGCACCACGTATTGCATTAAAATATAGAACGAAATGGTTTGGATTTGATTTTTAGAGGTGTACTTTAATACCAAGAAGCGTTTGAATTGTGATTTTTTTTTTCGAAATTATGTCAAAACGTTAATTACCATGAGTGAAATGAAAGCCAATAATAACAGTAAATTGTCTCATAGTATAAAGAACACTGAGAGTAATTATTTTCACACAAAATATTAAAAATTAGCTATAATGAGCTTTTCAATACAATTGTTTGCGTATGGGGGGGGGGGGGGGGGGGGGGATAAAGCAAGCTATATGAAAGCAGTTGCCTGAGTGTTCACAGGGACCACACATTCCATTGTGGGTTATCCTGAGAGAGCACACGTTACGCCACACCTGAGACAAACTCCTAAACTCGTAGGGAAAGAATTTCTGATTTGGCCCCGTGTATGGACATTATTCAAAAAGCCAGACGCTAAAACAACATATACGATCATGAACCTTAGGAGCTAAAGGGAACTTAACGTTTGTGAGAAGGTAACGTAACTAGGATGAACACGTCTGCTTTATACAGTCTACAGCCGCTATAAACATATAAGGAATGGACTTTTCTCAACTGGATTCTAACTCACAGCAGATGTTCTTGTATGACTATTTCACCCAAACGCAGACATTCGCTGATTACAGCTCCTACGATGACGCTGACGGAGGTAACGTCATTGGCGGTACTGAGCGGTACGGTCGTCCGCGGGGTCATACGGACCCGGCAACCTTGGAGCCCTCCTCGCCGGGCGGACGTGACGAAATCATGGACCCCCTTTTCCAGTTGCCTGGCCGCTTTCGGGAGATGACCACAAGTCATCTAACGACGACCAAGTCGCACCGTAAGTTTTACCGGATCTTAGCACGATTCAACTCTATCACAGTTTAAGCGATCTAAATACTTGTTTGCGTCAACTGGTCTTGAAACGTACGGCAGCTAAATCGGTCTTGCATGGCGACATCATTGAACTTCGTGAACAGCTAGAATACTAGATGTGCACTTGGCTATGTTTTATACTTTCCCTTTCATAGTGGAGTGCTAGCATTCAAAGGCATTCAACGTTGGTAATGACATCCATGTCACCGTGATATCACATTTATGGAAGTTCATACGGTGATCGATCCACGGGCAGGAAGACGAGGTGTGATTCCTCTCAATTGAACGTGAATGCAATCTCATCCAATGCCTTCCCACGTTTGAAAGCCCAAACAGTCAGATATAATGTATTGAAAGAACCATCAGAATTACTCTAATAAATTAAATTACTCCTATTCAAATGGGAGTGTACACTTAAAGATTGATTCATAAGTTGATCATCAAAGTATTTTTAAGAATTACAATTTTAAGGTTAATTCCCGCATTCATGAGGAAATGTCACCGTTGAATATTAAATACATTAGACCAACAATCAACTTAAATCCTTTTATCCCATTTTATTATATGTATTCATGGTGTCTTTTTGCCATGTGAGAGTAACAGGCTAAACTTCCAAATGTCTTTGTAAAAGTGTACATGTATGCGTATTAGTTGGAATATTCGAATGTGATGGTTGGACAGATCATAACTGAATTTACGGAAGTATATGACAAAAAGTGGGGGGAAAGTGTGAAAGAGCACAGAAAAAATAAAAACAAAATATGATTAAGACGGAGCCCTGATTAAAGTGCCATGGACAGAAGATACAACTTTGAAGAAAAATGAGTCGTCACCAGTCGGGACGGGAATGTAAGCCGCCTGTCCTGGTGAACCCCCATCGGTTTGTACGACAAGGCCCGGAGATACCGCGTTTCTCACCCTCCTGGGGTCTATGTGTGCCGGACGTTAACACGCGCCACCCCGTCCAGGGCCTCACAGTAGACCTCCTTCGCCGCCTCTGCACTGGAAGTGACTCAAGCTTCCGGTGTCCGTCAGGTACACATTCATTTGAAAATTGTCCTGGCGAGAAATAGAATTAATATTGATCTCGGCAATGTTAAAGTTACTTTGAATTTGTAGCCTATGAGTACCTAAATCGCCATTGAACGAGTTTTATCTTGTATTTTAAATCACTTTCATTCATTGGCATTGAGTTACATGATACAGTTTAAGCAATTCCGTTGTTTGGTATCATTGTTTGAATTAAATATTTCAAAAGAAATATTATATTACATTTCATTTGTTTTCCAAAATACGTTTAGAAAATGGAAACAAGTATGCATTGTTCCCATTGTTAGGTACAAGAACGTACTGGGCTTACAAAAAAGTAAATTTGTTTAATCATTTCATATTTTATGGCGATTTGCATATAAAAATTAAATCGCAATGGATAAAAAAGAAAACATTATAAATCATTGAAGAAATAATAGTGTTTATTTCTGGTACACGCTTGTAAAAGGGAAATTTTACGTATGCTATCTAAGCTATACCGAGAAGCAGTTTGAATCCCTAATGATGGCGGCCTACCAGCAGCGAGCTGTCTCACACACGGGGAATCGCCCCGTGAGCGACCAGCCGGGACTCTTTACATTGATCAGACAGAGGTCAGACTCTCTTCCCGAAGCCCGCCATCTGCGACATATCCGGCGTGAACTCGACCTAGATTCTGACCTTGACCGCTGTTCCGGTGATGAGAACGCTTTCCTGCGGACGGATGAGGCCAAACAGTGGAAGGCGGACCGGGGACCACACAGGAACCGCCAACACCGGTCACCACCTGAAGCACAGGGCACACAGGGGACAGGGCTGCTGCCAGCCCGCGGGGAAGTTGTGGTAATATCCACGGAGCCCATGGGTTCTCCGACCCCCGTCCGTGATGTAGGTAGCTCTCAGCCGACCGCCCTAACCCACATTCCTTGGACAAACTGGAGCTGCTGGGACTACAAGCACGGTACGTAGTCCACACGAGAACTTGGACGAGCGGCACGTGTGCTGTGTGGCATTGCATTTTCACGATGATAGTTCGCCGTGAGCAGTTGAATACGTATGACCTTTACACATATTATTATCATTAAACGGCAACAATTAAAGACAGAATATGAACAAAAAACATATATTTGAAATATTTGAATATAAGGCCATTGTGGTCCCACATATTTGTCCCAGAAAAACATCATTAAAAGACTAATGAGACTTATCCATTTACTTAAAAGGTCAATAACATTAACAATAACCGCTGTTCGATCCTATGTTCCGTACGTTTTTGTATTGTTTTAGTTAAAAGTGTTCTGTTTACCAGGAGCCATTCTTTCCCTTGCTCTGTTTGAAATACTTTCAGCGTAGTGTAATTGCAATCTCGAACTGAGATAGCTGTAGTAATATAAAAAGCAAACATTGAATTTCTCCACTTTGTAAACATACGAAGTTTCTTCAAATGTTGCATAATGTCATATTTACATAGCATTGCCATAAGTTTGAGCTATCTTAAGAATCATTGAATGATACCAAAGTCTTATAAGTTTTTCTTCCCAATCAATTGCTTCATTGATAAATTTATTAAAATACTGTTTGATTTATTATCAAAAGGCTTTTGTTATAAAGCTAAACAATACAGTAGAGTTCACGAGTATGATCAATATACAATGTCGAAGGATTATAGCTAAGATAAAGAAGAGATACTTAACAAATGAAGACTTTACCAGAGTTTATGATCGTTTTGGGAATATAATATCATTTTTGGATTAACGGTGCTTTTGATAAAGTTTCATGAGGTACAATCTGTGAGTAAACATCCAGATTACTTGAGGGAATTAACGTGAGTTTTTGACGTTACCATGGATATGGATATGCGCACATTGTCCGTGGGAAGTTGAGTATTAAAGTTACCGAGTCCGCGACTGGCAAACGTTTGTCCATCCGAGAAGGGGACGCTCGTCCGACCATGGATCATGACGTGTTACAATACATGATGGCGGGGATGACGTCACGACCGAACATGTCACGTGGCCGCACGGTGTCACGGGGCCTCACAATTTCCAGGGGCGTCACCGCCAAGTGTAAGTCTCATATTTGCCTGACCGAAAGAAGAAGTTCTAAAACCTCACCCGAGTGAACATCTAATGTGAACACGATGTGTTTGGTTGACGATTCGGTCTCCGAACAACTTCCAAACAGTTCGTGGTCCAATTACTCGAAGATCATAAAGGGCGTTGGTACCAGTGGTACAGAGATTGTGTCTACTACGGTAAAAATTCGATGCACTTTGGCATACTTAAAACAAATCAAAAGTGATATTTTATATAATACACTTTCGTAACTTTGATTTAAACGTGCAGGACTCTGCACAACTGCTTTTCCTCATGGTTTATAACCTCTGTTAGTAGTTTAAACCGCATTAAAACCATTTAAATGGATAAGGCGAGTTTGCAAAACTTCGTCTATGTTATAATGGTTTTCTTGTATTAAATTCAGCATGCAATTAAATGAATCAATAATTATTTTCTTGTTAAAATGTGTTAATTGGAAGTCCAAAGAAGGTAATTGGAAATGAGAAAAACAAATAATGTTCCGGATACGGTATTTGATGTCTGTATATATATAAGAACACGTTCTTTTAGTTAGTATGCATTCGTTCTTATCATATCAAGAAGTACTTCATACATCATTATATTAACGTTGATTGCGACCGTTTCGGTGCCCAAGGTGTTTCTCAAGTATTAGAAAATATAAAGCATTAAACAAACTATTGGTTATCTGCAATTAAATGAAATCTGCCACCTTTTTCAAGGATTTTATTGAACAATCTGATTTCATGCAGTTTTATGTCTTGCACAGAAGAATGTTAAGTAAAATGTTGGACTTTTTCGTTTTATTATTGTGTTTTTCTTTTTAAATAAATCTTATCCAAAGTCAACATGCATGACTAATCTATAAGAGTTAAGCTCTTGGATATACATTTGATTGCGCTTAATTGAAACGTTCAGAAGTTGTGCAATTGTTCCTTCAGATTAAATAAGAAAATAAATTTTCAGTGTAAACCTACTTATCTTAAAACCAAACATTTGCTGTCAACAGTTTGGCGATAGTCCTGTCAAACTTTAGGATTTGGCATTACCATGCGATTTGGAGATTTAATGTATGTCTTGTAAGACATGTTATAGTGCCACAATAAAATATATCACACGCCAAATGGATAACTAAAGTGAAATGTGGAATTGTGTTCAACATAAAGATTTTGTGTTGTTGTTGTTTTGGATTACCGCTGCAGTTTGAAGGCACTATATACTTCGGTGACTATGGCAATACAATAGATCTCGACTTTTTTTATTTAAATACCAGACAACTCATGCGGTTGGATAGTTTGGTTTTATTTAAAGTATTAAACTTATCACTGAGTTTTGTCTATAAGTAATGTCGCTGCGGTCCGCCCCTGCAGGAGGTGTCCGCCGCTCATATGTTCGATTTTCCGCGCCCTCTCCCGCGGATTGGGTGTCCAAGAAAACCAAGGAAACAGACCTAAATGGTAAGAAGCCTACCATGAACTGCAGAAAGTTATCCCGCCCCGTTTTTTTTCAAATCAATCTTTCTTTAAAGCCTAGGTTCCCCATCATAGAATGTGAAAGTACGATAGAAGTACGGGATTTATGATTTAAAACCTGCAAGTTACTCGCCTTGTCTTCTTCACGGCCATTTAATCACGAGGAAAGTTCTGCTGTAGTTAGCTTATACGCAAATCCCAGTCTACAAGAAGTTGTTGAGTTATTTTGTATGTTAAAATGTAACCATTCAATAGCAAAAAGGTTTTGAAATATATTCCACCAAAGATACGGCAGTATATTATGCAGGCAAGAAACGTTTTCAACATTCAGGATCTTCTGACACAATATTCACAAATAAGATACCGTATAATTACAAATACTGTATTGACACCTATTACTGCATGTTGTGACGTCATTATACTTTTTTTTTATTTTTAGCAGGGGTTCGTCTCAATGCGGTTAATGAGAAACAATAATTGAAACAATAATTTATTTAGAAATTCCTGGATACTTTTTAACTACTGGCTAATGTCACAAATCCGAACACTTTTTGAGGTTTTTCACAATTATCTTCGAGAGTTTTTGTTTTAGCAAGTTAAAATTGCGTATGAAACATCTTTGGTTAATGTGACAACATCTGTCAAAGTACAGATTCACGATCTCATCAATTTTATGCCGAAAATCATTCATTTTATAGACAGTAAATCACCTTTAAATTTATGCTATGGAGGGCACAAATATCGAACACTTGTAAAGCGAAAATACATGGTCATACAATTATAATTAATAAGTATGATATATTAAATAAACACTTATCTGCAAAGTTATTTATTGTTTCCGATGTTTTTCAAAACATGAAATTCAAATGTAAAGCGTGATTTCTATTTATAAATATCATAAATGTAGGTCAACATAACTGCAAAACCTAAAGATGCACGTGCACCCTCTGACATCATTCCCCGTGTGCTACATTTTGATCTTTAAGGTATAAACATTGAATGGCATTTTTTTAGAAAAATACTCAACAAAACAAGATGAAACTTCTCAAATGTGACCAAGGCAAGCCTTTGTATTGATCTAGATTATCGAATAATCGATCACGGTAAACAAACGCGTGTTTTAGCTGGTGTTTGGGATTTGTGCCCTGTTCGGAAATGTACCTTCAACCAGTACAGGAACAAAGCAAATTCACAATTACTTGGTATTTGGACTGCATTTTTTGGCCAGTCGAGCGATTGGTCCATAGGGTGATCTCTTGGACTGAGAATCATAAAAAAATGTGTTTTAGTACTCTATGATACACATAATAAACAAATAATCAACTTTTGGTCGTTTATTTTTATACATTAATGATTTTGAAATTTCATACATTCTTTATCATTCACAAGTTATGAATGTTAGCAGATTTCGGGTTGAGACATATGTGTGGAAACGAGCTCAGATCTACAAGAATTTTTCGATAAAACAACTGTATACGTCGCATGCATGTTCAGAAGGAAGTTATCTCCAAGGTGCAATTGCTCAACAAGCACAAACTAGTAGCGTTTTCGCAATTTTCGTTGACAACTCTGCCAAGAACACTGTTTTTTTACCGACTCACAAATCTTTGCCAGTAATTTTGACCATGCACAAGATCCGAACCCGGCATGCGCTTTTTGTCTCTACGGGCGAACGGGTACCAGTCATGAGGTAAACATTACCCCAGTTCCCGTTCGCACGTACAGTTGAAAAGCACATGCTGGGTCCGGCCAGTGTGCATGGTCAAAATTACGGGCGAAGATTTGTGAGTCGGTAAAAAAACAGTGTTCTTGGCAGAGTTGTCAAAGAAAATTGCGAAAACGCTACTAGTTTGTGCTTGTTGAGCAATTGCACCTTGGAGATAACTTCCTTCTAAACATGCATGCGACGTATACAGTTGTTTTATCGAAAAAAAATTGTAGATCTGAGCTTGTTTTCACACATTTGTCTCAACCTGAAATCTGCTAACCTTCATAACTTGTGAATGATAAAGAATGTATGAAATTTCAAAATATTTATATGTAAAAATAAATGACAAAAAGTTGATTATTTGTTTATTATGTGTATCATAGAGTACTAAAACACATTTTTTATGATTCTCAGTCCAAGATATCACCCTATTGACCAATCGCTCGACTGGCCAAAAAATGCAGTCCAAATACCAAGTAACTGTGAGCAAATTATCGTAAATCGACATGTTATAAGATGGAATAATTAGTGACTGTTGTCATGTATATTAACAAATACTTGACTTGTAGACCTGTGGGTAAAGCCATTTTGCTTCAACCTATTAAAAATAAAAATCATGAGTGAAATTCACTTAGCATAACTAAATGTTAATCTTCACCACTAGTATAATCAAATCAACAGCATAGAATGTTAAACTCAGAAACATGCAGGAAGTGCAGTCAACGAATCCAGCTTGCTAACTACACATGACCTGGGAAATACTGGAAATATTTCTGTGTGCTTATAAATAACATGACCATTTTTGTTAAACGGTCTGCGAATTTTTAAACGCTTACGGCAGATTCTTAATGTGTATTCATTATCATCTCAAACGTTATGCCTGTGTCTATCGCATTACAGTATGATGTGAAAATTATGAGATGAACAAGTGTGAAACAGTGACTGATAAACAGGTGTGAAATACTGAATCGGGACTGTAATTTTGACTTTGAAATAGTGATAATTTCGAAGTAGCGATTTAGGATTAAAATTTTGAATAAACAAAGAAGAAATAAAATCGGGACCAAAAAATTATTTGGAGATAGCGATTATTTTGAATAAACAGTGTTCAGATAAATGGTGCTTAAATGTAGATTCATTGCTGTGTTAGGCATGAAACAGCGCTCAAAATCACTGGGTATACAGTGTATTCACTGCTGTGTTTCCTTTATTTCAGCGCTTGAGATTACCGGGGAGAACCTCGAAGATTTGCTGGCCTACGATGACCTGTTCCTTGACTATTTCAATGCCTTCCTTGCCCTACCGGTGAGAATATATACTATAAAAATGCATTGTTCTTCTCAGATTGAGGAAATGGGACTGTACCATTCCAGTCTTTTTGAAAACATAGTTATGAACATCATGTTCTAAACCAACACTGTACATAACTATTTAACTTACAAAGTGGTATGTACTTTGGAATGTCCTTAACCATTACAGTGGTATGTCCTAAACTAACACAGTGGTATGTACATGTACTAAACCAGCACAGTGGTATGTACTAAACCAGCACAGTGGTATGAACTAAACCAGCACAGTGGTATGAACTAAACCAGCACAGTGGTATGTATTAAACTAGCACAGTGGTATGAACTAAACCAGCACAGTGGTATGAACTAAACTAAAAAAACAACATCGCTATGCACTAAACCAACACAGTGGTATGTACTAAACTAGCACAGTGGTATGTATTAAACTAGCACAGTGGTATGTACTAAACCAGCACAGTGGTATGAACTAAACCAGCACAGTGGTATGTATTAAACTAGCACAGTGGTATGAACTAAACCAGCACAGTGGTATGTACTAAACTAAAAAAAACAACATCGCTATGCACTAAACCAACACAGTGGTATGTACTAAACCAATACAGGTATGTATTAAACCTACACAGTGGTATGTACTAAACCAGCACAGCGCTATGCACTAAACCAACACAATGGTATGTACTAAACCAGCACAGTGGTATGAACTAAACCAGCACAGTGGTATTAACTTAAGCAGCACAGTGGTATGAACTAAACCAGCACAGTTGTTTGAACTAAACCAGCACAGTGGTATGAACTACACCAGCACAGTGGTATGAACTAAACCAGCACAGTGGTATGAACTAAACAAGCACAGTGGTATGTACTAAACCAATACAGTGGTATGAACTAGCCAGCACAGTGGTTTGAACTAAACCAGCACAGTGGTATGTACATGTACTAAACCAGCACAGTGGTATGTACTTAACCAATACAGTGGTATGTACTAAACCAGCACAGTGGTATGAACTAAACCAACACAGTGGTATGTACATGTACTAAACCAGCACAGTGGTATGAACTAAACCAGCACAGTGGTATGTGCATGTACTAAACCAGCACTGGTATGAACTTAACCAGCATAGTGGTATGTACATGTACTAAACCAGCACAGTGGTATGTACTAAACCAATACAGTGGTATGTACTTAACTAGCACAGTGGTGTGTATTAAACTAGCACAGTGACATGTACTAAACTAAAAAACACAGCACTATGCACTAAACCGACACAGTGGTATGTACTAAACCAACACAGTGGTATGTATTTAACCAATACAGGTATGTATTAAACCAACACAGCGCTATGCACTAAACCAACACAATGGTATGTACTAAACCAGCACAGTGGTATGTATTTAACCAATACAGGTATTTTAAACCAACACAGCGCTATGCACTAAACCAACACAATGGTATGTACTAAACCAGCACAGTGGTATGTATTTAACCAATACAGGTATTTATTAAACCAACACAGCGCTATGCACTAAACCAACACAATGGTATCTACTAAACCAACACAATGGTATGTATTTCGCCAATACAGGTATGTATTAAACCAACACAGCACTATGCACTAAACCAACACAATGGTATGTATTTAACCAATACAGGTATGTATTAAACCAACACAGTGGTATGCACTAAACCAACACAATGGTATGTACTAAACCAACACAATGGTATGTATTTAACCAATACAGGTATGTATTATACCAACACAGCGCTATGCACTAAACCAACACAATGGTATGTATTTAACCAATACAGGTATGTATTAAACCAACACAGTGGTATGCACTAAACCAACACAATGGTATGTACTAAACCAACACAATGGTATGTATTTAACCAATACAGGTATGTATTATACCAACACAGTGGTATGTACTAAACCAGTACAGTGGAAACTATACGGTATATTTTAACTAAAAAAAATAGATGATTTCTTGATTTTGCAGTTTTGGACATTGAAAGAGAAAACTAAAATCTTGTTGGTCTGTACAATTATCTAAACTAAATGCATGTTATAAGTTGGTAAAAGTAAAACTATATTCAAGTTTTACACTTTCTTGATGTTTGCATTTGTCCTTTATTGTTCAATTAAAATGAATATTGATTTTTTAATGGCCACATGGGGCTCATTATTTAATAGTTAAGGTATTTAATTGTTTAAGCTTCATATTTATAATGTTTGAAAACTCTGAAGTAGATTCCATAAGAAAGACACAGAAAGTTTATGACCTTGTGGGCATATTTATTTTCAATGATCAAATATTAGGTTAAATATACAAAGGGTAATATTAATTTCAAAAAACAGTTTGTCAGAAGAAAATTGTACTGATTTTGAATTAATGAAATAATTAGACGATTCAGGACCAAAACAGCTACTCAAGTTCTTTCAGCAGTTGATTATTTTTGTAGGGAAGAAGACATTTAAAATTTGAAGAACTTGTACTTTTTTCTATTGTTTATTACCATATTTTGACAAGCGCTCCATATTTGATTTTTCCATTACCCAAAACTGAATGAAATTACCCAGTCAGCCAATTGACTATTGATCGACGTTGACAGGGTAATACCACAATGTCATTATGAAGTTGTTCAGGATTGGAAACCTAAGCCCATAGATTGTTTGATTTTTATCTCTTACATACTTTAGGAATGTATATAGCTGAACTTCCACCTTGAAAGTAAATCATTGGCAAAAACAGTTAAACACATGTTTAACCGATGATATTTGTTGAAGTCTACACAGTCCCCTTGACCTTAAAAGATTTAAAGATTATGATTATTTATGATCATTTCGTTTTTATTAAAAGTGAAATATTACTCTTATTTGCAGGTATGTTGTAAATGAGAAATTGTAGGAGTAAGAATTTTCAAAGTAATGAAACTAATTTGAGTTTGAATTTCTATATTGAGGAATGGTTAAGAAAATACGGCCTGTATGGTGTGCCATGCCATAGGATGCAAAGAAATGCCTGACTACAGTCCAAACTTGCTATGTCTCTGATGCCTCGAAATTCCAACATTTTGCCCAATCCCAAATTTATTCAATCTGTTTATAAATAAAACAATTTTGCTTATGTTGATTTTTATATCTCGACATTTTCGCTATACCGAAGTCAAATTTCAGTTTTGTTTGTTTTATATCTTTGTTTGTGAAATTAAAAAACGTGAATTACATGTAAATAAAACAAGACACAAATAATTCAATTTTAATTTTCAGGAATAAGTTTGCTTTTTGACGACAGAAATATATTTCAAGACCAATTCAATTGCTGATGTAAACATCAGACATAAAACAGACTCAATTGTGTTGGGTTTAGGGCTTTTGTTGTGTTTCGGATATGTCAAATGTTCATTATTTTCCTAAGTCAACCACTTTGACATAACAAGTATAGACTGTATTGAGCAAGAGATGGTCTTGAACAATGTACCCAGACTGAGAGTTCTCTTAGCTTTTAGGATTATTATTCCTGAGTTTTTTTTTCTGGTATACAAATGCACTGCACTGTATGCACTATTATAAGCAGAATGATTGAGTCAACTGTTTCCCCTTCCAGGTATTTCCCCAGGCACTCTACTATAACCGTTTGACTGGAGCGTTTGAGGAGCTGCCAGGGAGCCGGCCAGGGTCGCGGGAGGACAGCCTTCCATACGGGGTCACAGATGAGGAGCGAGATGCTATGCTTCAGTGGGCCCGCAAGGAGAGACTTCCCCTCTTCCTTAGGTATGCACTTATATCATTAATAGAAAACATTGGTGATTCTTATTTATTGTCAGAAAAATATTTGAGACTCATTCTTAGGATCAAGCTTTTTTTTACTCATTTTACATGATCAGGATCAACACTGAAAAAAAACCTGATCTGGAAAATATAACTTGAGCATTGTTATAGTATTTGCTAGTATTTATTGTCTCCCATTTGACATATATTTTATTGTGAAAATGTGTTATACTGAATGACATTGAGTATTAAACTTATTATTGTCAGTGAGAGCAAAAATGTAGAAAGATTTATTTATTATGAATTTCAGTACACAACTGTTTCGAGAGTTTAAGCTATGTAAGCTGTTATTACGGCCCTTGGATGACCGGTACTCAGCAAGTCGTGGGTCCAGCCACAATATAAGGGGCTACAGTCGACAGTCGGAGAGCTATATATCTAGTCTCAGTAACAGTGCTGACAACAGTGCAAATGATGTGGATGATGAGGACTTTAACTATGAAGGACATTATAACGCCACACAACTGTTCAAATACCAACGACCTGGGAGCCGAGCAATAAGTGTTCCTGCCCCTTTACATCTGGGAGAAGGTGGGTTTAATGTTGTTTTAAGGATGGAGCTTAAACTTGATTGCTCTTATGTGATATTGAACACCAAGGTCAAAATAGTGATTCACTAAAGAATGTATAAAGAAGTTTTTATGTTTTGAATATTTGCTCTAATTAAACAGAAAGTAACATTGGAATAGCACAAGCCCTACACCTAAATTGTTGTTTGGTTTTCTGTCATCACATTCCTACAGTGAAGTAGTGGGCCCGGGTAAATTTATTATATCTCATATGTATTATCAATTTAACATTTAATCTAATATTAAATTTTAGCTCGTTCTTTGTCCAAATCAAACATTTTGTGGGGCTGGGACAAAATATCAACTTCATTTCTGATGTTCACAATTATTTGATGCATTTTTATGATAAAATACAATTAGATGTTTGTATGTCTCCCGTTTGGCCTGGTTGTTAATGTCAGTATATCTGTCTGTCACAAGTTTGTGTCCGCACATATCTCCAATTTTATAAGCCAGAGTGATGAATCATTATAAGAATGTTAAGCATCATGTGACATTGTACATATGGTGTGTGTGGCTGCACACTTTAAGTGCAGAGTTATGGCCCTTGACTTACTTGTGTCATGCATATCTCTAAAAGTACATAAGCCAGAGTCACAAAATTTTACAGGAATGTAAACAAGCATGTTAAGTTGTGCACCTTGGGTTGGTTTGTGCTGAACACCATTTACAGGCAAAATGATTATAATTAAGCATCAATTTTTTATGCCCCCGAAGGTGGGCATATTAAAATTGCACTGTCCGTCCGTCCGTCCGTCCGTCCGTCCGGCTCTGTAACTTTCCCTTGTATGGACAGATTTTAAAATAACTTGCCACATGTGTTCCACATACCAAGATGACGTGTGGCGTGCAAGACTCGTGTCCCTACCTCAAAGGTCAAGGTCACACTTTGTGTTTATTCACAATGGAGTGCTGCATATAAGGACATAGAGTATAGGTTGTCGTGTCCGGGCTGTATCTTTCTCTTGTATGGACAGATTTTAAAATAACTTGCCATATGGGTACCACATACCAAGACGACGTGTCGCGTGCAAGACCCGTGTCCCTACCTCAAAGGTCAAGGTCACACTTAGTGTTTATTCACCATAGAGTGCTGCATATAAGGACATAGAGTATAGGTTGTCGTGTCCGGGCTGTAACTTTCCCTTGTATGGACAGATTTTAAAATAACTTGCCAAATGTGTTCCACATACCAAGACGACGTGTAGCGTGCAAAACCCGTGTCCCTACCTCAAAGGTCAAGGTCACACTTAGTGTTTATTCACAATGGAGTGCTGCATATAAGGACATAGAGTATAGGTTGTCATGTCCGGGCTGTTACTTTCTCTTGTATGGACAGATTTTAAAATAACTTGCCACATGTGTTCCACATACCAAGACGATGTGTCGCGTGCAAGACCCGTGTCCCTACCTCAAAGATCAAGGTCACACTTAGTGTTTATTTACAATGGAGTGCTGCATATAAGGACATAGAGTATAGGTTGTCGTGTCCGGGCTGTAGCTTTCCCTTGTATGGACAGATTTTAAAATAACTTGCCAAATGTGTTCCATATACCAAGATGACGTGTCGCTTGCAAAACCCTTGTCCCTACCTCAAAGGTCAAGGTCACACTTAGTGTTTATTCACAATGGAGTGCTGCATATGAGGACATAGAGCATAGGTTGTCGTGTCCGGGCTGTAACTTTCTCTTGTATGGACAGATTTTAAAATAACTTGCCAAATGCGTTCCACATACCAAGACGACGTGTCGGGTGTAAGACCCGTGTCCCTACCTCAAAGGTCAAGGTCACACATAGTGTTTATTCACAATGGAGTGCTGCATATAAGGACATAGAGTATAGGTTGTCGTGTCCGGGCTGTAACTTTCCCTTGTATGGACAGATTTTAAAATAACTTGCCACATGTGTTCCACATACCAAGACAACGTGTCGCGTGCAAGACCCGTGTTCCTACCTCAAAGGTCAAGGTCAAGGTTTATTCACAATGGAGTGCTGCATACAAGGACATAGGGTATAGGTTGTCGTGTCCGGGCTGTAACTTTCCCTTGTATGGACAGATTTTAAAATAACTTGCTACATGTGTTCCACATACAAAGACGACGTGTCCTGTGCAAGACCCATGTCCCTACCTCTAAGGTGAAAGATACACTAAGTGTTTATTCACAAGGGAATTCTGAATATAAGGACATAACAGTGTAGGTTGTCAAGTATGGGTGGTATTTTTTATGTTCAGAGGAAATTTAAAATAACTTGCCATATGTATTTGACACATAAAGGCAAGATCAACTTTTCATGTACTGACCTTGTAGGTCAATGTCACATTCGGGGGCATTCGTCACATACTGTGACAGCTCTTGTTTGTACTAAATGGGTATCTCAAAAGGTATTAGAGCTGAAGTCATGAAAGTTTACAAGAATGTTTATCAGCATGTGAAGTTTTGCAGCTGGGTCTCTGTTTGTGGCCCCAATATCACAAAAATACTCAGTCAAATTTGTTTGAAATTTAGTCTCAACTCATTTTATCTCATAACAGCATTATATGATTCATAATTGTATATGCTTTACTCTTTTTAACAGCACATAGTTTTGTTGATAAAAATATTTGGTCGAACAATTTATTATTTTTGAGTTATTACTCAAGTACATTTTGTGCTCTAGAATTTTCAATTATAAAATTATTGAGCAATTAATGATATATAGAATGAGCTTTTAAAAATAGTAAAACATTAGTAAGTTTGAATAATGTCATATTGTAATAGGGTTAAATGAATTCTGATTTGACTTGAGCACTTTCTTGATATTGGGGCCAGATACAGCAGAGTAATGGGCTGTATCCAAAGTCATTTTTTTTCTGTGAGGACCCATTATTCCTGACAATATGTGCACCAAGTACTGCTTAAGACTCTCAGATTTTTACTTTCAGAATCACTGAAGAACCAAATTAGATGTATAAAAAATATATGAAAAATATCTTTTAATGCTGTTGGTGGAATATTTCGTATCTCACACAGGAACAATCAGATATCATCTTTATCTATTACTGAGTGTTTTCATTGATACAATTGCGATATTTGCTATGAATAAATGACCCATTAAACCATTAAAAGTTGATGTCATATGAATTCCTAATTTTGCAGTATACCATGATGAGGAGGAGCGGGGCAGCACCACAACTCACACCCACACTACATCAAAAACTGCCTCATACAAATACAGGGCCAAGTAAGTACACAGATTACAGTACTGACAGTATACTGTTGGGACGGGTATTATTGACAAGTTATTACAATATATCACAATATTTTATTATTGTTTTCATACGTATTGTGATATATCATGTGAAACAAAAGTAATTGTATGGTAATTAATTATGTTTTCATGTTAACATCAGCGTTATTTCACTTTCTGGTTTTGAAAACCCTGTTAATATGATAATGGCTGAGCTCCAGGAATAACGTTTTTTAATGAATTGGGTATTGCCACACATTTTTATTGCAATTGGGTATCCAACTATAAATTCTAAACTCGTATATGTTGATCATTGCAATTCACTGAAGAAAAAGTTGAAAAGCCTCTCCAAATAGAAAGTACATGTACATCTTAATGTGTCTCTGCAGATCCAAATGCAATGTTGCAAATTAGTCTTGTATGGCCAGAAGACAAAATAATGCATAAGCCACCTTGAACAGGTGTAACATTTGAACGGTGGATGCTGACATGTTGACAACAGTATCAATGATCATATGATTTCAGACGGGACCGAGAGGAAGACCCAGACCTACGTCTTGAGCTTCATGACCCGCCTCCCTATCCACGCGAGTCCACCGTTACATTTGACCCAGAAACAGGTACAAGTATTTCTAATTCCATAATTTTTGTGTGAATCCTGACACAGTGCCCTTTAAGAACTCATAAAACAAGCATACCTTTATAATTTAAATCAGTTGTTTATTATCAAGAAGTACAGTCTTTATTTCTCAAGGTTCTCATTTTGCGATTTTTCAGGAATCAATTTGGTCAGGTTTATTAAACCTAGTGCAATTTTCGAGTTCTCCTTTGCTGTTGATTCTGAAAAATGCAATAATACCAAACCTCACGAAATTGGCCAAAATGACTAAGATTCTTGAAAAAAAGTATCTCCCAAAATTCAAGCAACATTCAGGAAATAAGAACAATGTACTGAACAAAAGTCCTAGTTTTTAAGAAAATTAGTTAATACAAGAATAACAAAAATCCAAAGATGATCTATTTTATATATTACTGTTTATACATTACACAAATATCAGCTGATCCTGAGAGCAAGTCATTACACAGTCACAGTCGTCGGTCATCACGGTTGGCAAGGAGGCAACGTCAGGCCAATGCCCCACAGTCAGATGCAGAGGCCGCCTTTCTTAGACATGCAAGGTGAGCATAGTAGTTTTTGTTGTTTATGGGCAAATTATTTGTTTTCCATAACAATTAATGAGGAGTAATACACATTAGTGTTACAGATGTATACATAGTATCATTAAGTAATGTTTGTTTCTCAAAATTTATGGACAATATCATTAAAAATAAGGTAAAACATGAAATATATATACGTAATCATAATTATACATGGAATCATTCTTGCATCCAATATCCTTATAAGTGGTAAAAAAGACAAGACCAGACATTGATTTTATGGCTATTTATTTGAAATATGCATCGTTAGTAATCTGGTACATTGACCTAATAATTTTGAAAATCGGTCGATAATTAAGGAATGGATTGCAATTTGAAATTTCTAATTGCTTGATGTATTTGAACCATGCAGTACATTTGGCCACAGGAACAAAGCCACCCTGTCACAAGTCAAACAAACGTTGAGGTGTAACATAATGAAACATAAACATGTTTGAAATAAAATTACTTTTGAGGGGAGCCAGGTCAAGGTCAAGGTCACTGTAACTAAAAATAGAAAAATGGTTTCCACCCAATAACTTATGTTAGAATTGATGGATAGTAATAAAGGTTGATGTGTAAGTAGCACATGTGAAGAGCTAGCCTGGGAGTGCTTTTGAGGGGGGTGGGGTCGAGGTCAAATACACTGTTTCTGAAAGTAGAAAAATGGTTTCTGCCCAACAATTTAACTTAGAATTGATGGATAGTGATGAAAGGTGGTGTGTAGGTAGCTAATGTGAAGAGCCAATTACTTAAAGCTGCTTTTTCTTAACTCATACAAGAAATAAATTGGCTTTAATTTCTGAATGCCCATATTAAAAACCAGGTTTCGTTGAATTGCAGCTTTTCTAGTTTTTATGCTTTTCTTATCCATTAAGCTTAATGATTATGCCTAGTAACAATTGTCATAAAAATTGTATGCATATTCATGCATGCGTGTATATATACAAACCAATGAAAGGTACTTAATTTTGTTTTACTGCTTAGACAGTTTGTGAATTTCAACAGTACCTTATTTGTACCAAACAACTTCTCCAGAGTGCTGTCTGCGCCAATCAACTATGATGATTACATGCGTCACCCATACCGGGACTTTGACATGATGTTCGGTGAGGACGAGCCAGAGCCTGATGGAAATGTTTATGTGGCATTTGACGACGAGGGTGCGAGTGAGGCTCAGACAGAGACAGACGTGAAGAACCTGGAGGGACGTCTCAAGATGACCTTCCAGCAGCTCAAGGAACACACACTCGGACAGGTCTGTTGTTATTATTTTCTTGTCAATTTTTATGCCTCCATGGGCATTTTAAAATCACACCGCCCATCAGTCGGTCCTTCCGTCCGTCCGAAAACACGGCTCAACTTCTCATGTCCAGGCTGTAACTTTCTCTTGTGTTGACAGATTTAAAAATAACCTGCCACATATGTTTGGCATATAAAGATGAAGTGTGGCGTGCAATACCTGTGTTTCTACCTTTAAGTTTAAGGTACACTTAGTGTTTGAATACTATGGAATGTGCATATAAGGACATAGAGTATAGGTGGTCATTTCAAAGCTGTAACTAATTTATGTATGGACAGATTTTTAAATAACTTACCATATGTGTTCGACACACCAAGACATTGTGTCGCATGCAAGACCAATGTCTCTACCTCTAAGATGAAGGTAACACTTAGTGTTTGAATACTTTGGATTGCTGCAAAAGAGACATAGGGTATAGGTGGTTGTGTCCAGGCTGTAAATTTTTTATGTATGGACAGATTTTAAAATTACTTGCCACATGCGTTTGACACACCAAGAATACGTCGCTTGCAAGACCCATTTCCCTACCTTTAAAGTCAAGGTCACACATATGTTTGAATACTATGGAATGCTGCAAATGAGACATAGAGTATAGGTGGTTGTGTCTGGGCTGTAACTTTCTCATGTATGGACATAATTATTTTAAAATAACATGTCACATTTGAATGACATATCAAGACTATGTGTAGTGTGCAAGACCCGTGTCCCTTACTCTAAGGTCAAGGTCACACTTAGCTGTAACTTTCTCTTGTATGGACGGATTTAAAAAAAACTTGCCACATGTTTTTGACATACCAAGATGACGTGTCGCGTGCAAGACCCATTTCCCTACGTCTAAGGTCAAGGTCACACTTGGTGTTTGAATAATATGGAATGCTGCATATAAGGACATAGAGTATAGGTGGTCTTGTCCAGGTTGTAACTTTCTCTTGTATGGACAGATTTTAAAATAACTTGCCACATGTGTTTGACACACCCAGATGACGTGTCTCGTGCAAGACCCATGTCCCTACCTCTAAGATGATCACACTAAGTGTTTGTTTACTATGGAATGCTGCAAATAAGGACATAAGAGTGTAGGTTGTCAAATATTGGTGGTATTTTTTATGTTCAGAGGCAATTTAAAATAATTTGCCGTATGTAATTGACACATAAATGCAATTTCGCATTTGCAAGACTCATGCTGTATTGTTTTTAAGCATAAAGGAGTCTTAATCCTATGGCACAGACATAATGACATGTCGTCTTGCAAGGCCACCAGCCATATTGGTTAGACATAATGCTATGTAGTCTTGCAAATGCACCAGTCATATTGGTTAGACATAATGCCATGTAGTCTTGCAAATGCACCAGTCATGTTGGTTAGACATAATGCCATGTAGTCTTGCAAATGACCAGCCATATTGGTTAGACATAATGCCATGTAGTCTTGCAAATGCACCAGTCATGTTGGTTAGACATAATGCCATGTAGTCTTGCAAATGCACCAGCCATATTGGTTAGACATAATGCCATGTAGTCTTGCAAATGCACCAGTCATGTTGGTTAGACATAATGCCATGTAGTCTTGCAAATGCACCAGCCATGTTGGTTAGACATTATGCCATGTAGTCTTGCAAATGCACAAGCCATATTGGTTAGACATAATGCCATGTAGTCTTGCAAATGCACCAGCGATATTGGTTAGACATAATGCTATGTAGTCTTGCAAATGCACCAGCGATATTGGTTAGACATAATGCCATGTGGTCTTGCAAATGCGCTAGCCATATTGTACTGACATTGTTCAAAGGTCAATGTCACATTCGTCACATACTGTGACAGCTCTTGATTAAAAGTTTTCTTGTAGTTTTTTGTTGTCATCTTTGACTAAATTTTATCATAGGTCAATCATTTGCCATTCTTAAAAAATATTCAAATGAAACTTGTTATCAACGACCAACCTCTTGTGTGTGGCAGAGCCAATCACTTAAAAACTTCAATTGTAATTTTCACTGATACAGGAAATATGTCATAAGCACACAAGTAGTGCACTTAAGTTTGTTTATTTATTATATATATATATCAAACATTGAAACCAATTTAAATTAAAGAAAACATTAATTTTGTAACAATAACATTTGGATTGTTTTCTTGATCCATCAAATAAAAATAAAAATCTTCGCCAGTAAGAGGAAACCATTTAATACCCATTTATGACCACAATTACACAAAGACTCACATTAATACAATGTATTATAATGCTATTTGTGACAGATCAGTTTTAAAATGCTTAAGTATATTGTAAAAAATTGTAAATACAATTAATATTGTTACGAACTAGCCGCTGTTGTTGGAAGATGCTTAATAATGAATTTGGTAGTTTGACGAGACAATGTGACCCTATGCACTGGATAACTCGGTCAATGAGTTCCTGTGGTGCTTTTTGTCTCTATATTGGGTTTGATTGGTGCTTAGTAACAAGCAATGGGCTGATTCATGTGATAACTGTCCTTTTTTGGTGACCAAGTATTTGAGGTTATATCTCAGGTACTGGTAGGGAAACCCCTCAATAGGTTAGGTTAAATTTCATGTACTCTGACTATTATGTGTATAAAAACTAGTTCACCGGAAAGACAACTCAAATAAATATTTTTCAGTTTAATAAACATTACTCCAGTGGAAGAAATCATCATTTAGTAACGGTCAGTTTATCAGAACATATAGTTCTTCTTCAATGGCAAATATATATACATGTATATTAAAAATATGACTAACCCTATACTATACATTGAAGTGAACAACAAATAATTTTTACTGAATAAAGTTCAGAGGTACAATGTAGGTTCAGAGGTAGGTTCTGGTCATAATGTAAATAAAATTAAAACTAAAATAAGGTTACATAGAGATAGTCCTGTGTTTTCCAGAAAACACAGAGACATCTGGTATGTCCAGTGAAAAGTTGGTCCACAAATATTCTGGTTTGCAAGCAGAAAGAAGTGAATATCAATTTCTATGGTCCATAAAACAGGTGCATACATATTCCTCATCCCCGAGCATAACTAGGCATACTCCAGTATGCTCACGTGTATAATTCAATTTTGGTGCCCCTGAATCAGCCGTGGGTGTACATACTTGCAACTTTTTACTGGTTAAAATTGTAATTCAACTGAATTGTTGCATTTTGAATGCTCGAAAATGGTTCTTTCATGTCTGCATACTTACTTGTACAATTCAAAATGCTACAAGTATGCCCTATCATAATAAGTCAAACACAGGATAATACATTCATAATTTTAGCACTTTTTACATTAGATTTGGGTGAGGTAGGTTTTGTTCATTATAAATAACTATGAGGTTACTGAAACGTGGTAGTCCTCCATTTTCCAGAGAAATAAACTGGAAGCACAATGGTAAAACTGGCTCTTCCAGCGAGGTAGCAGGCGCACATATTTGCAGATGTGCAAAGGTTGCAATATCTTGACTTTGATGTTGCTCCCAACCCAGCTGTGAATCGTCAAAAGGCTGGCAAGTCTCGGAGAAGTACAAATGTGTACTTTGCTGTTGCTCTGGGTACAGCTGTAAGTCGTCGTGAGGTTCTCTGGTCTCAGAGTGGTGCATATGTGTATAGTTTGTGAAGTTGGGACTTTGCTGTTGCTCTGGGTACAGCTGTAAGTCGTCGTGAGGTTCTCTGGTCTCAGAGTGGTGCATATGTGTATAGTTTGTGAAGTTGGGACTTTGCTGTTGCTCTGGGTACAGCTGTAAGTCGTCGTGAGGTTCTCTGGTCTCAGAGTGGTGCATATGTGTATAGTTTGTGAAGTTGGGACTTTGCTGTTGCTCCTGGTACAGCTGTAAGTCGTCGTGAGGTTCTCTGGTCTCAGAGTGGTGCATATGTGTATAGTTTGTGAAGTTGGGACTTCTTTGTTGCTCCTGGTCCAGCTGTGAGTTGTCAGGAGGTTTGCCAGTCTTGGACTGCTGCGTATGTGCATTGCTTGTGAAGAGCAGGTAATGTTGTCTAGCTGTAGGTGTTTTCTGGCCATGCTGATTGATACCTCTCACGTCAAGAAGCTCATCATCGTATGAGCGCACGGTTTGAGTCTTCTGTTTAACATCACCTTTAGGCTTGTTAAGAGGCTGGCTAGGAGGCGACTGTGTCGGAAAATTAATGTTACTTTTGTGGCCACTGGTATTTTTAGATTTTTTCTGAACAGAGGACACAGCAGTATTATCTGAGTTGGAGTTTTTAAACTCAGTAGATGGAAAACTTTGTGCCGGTCTTGAGGTCACAGTTGGTGGGGCATCTATGTTTCGAAGCTCCCCTGATTTGGTTTCAGTTGCTGATATGCATAAGGCTTGAGCCTGTGTGGGCTGGCAGGTTCTTGGACTATTTTCCTCTGACTCTGTCACCCTCACATTCAACCCTTCATTTTTTTGGCCCTGTTCGTCTGACATGTTGAGGGGACCACTGGTAATGTCTGAAATGAGAAAAACATGGTTGGTTAAAATGAATGAACTAACAAATCTTAAATGTGGAGGCAATTTAAGAGGCAATTCTGGAAGAAATTAAGAAGAAATTATTTCCATCACGGTGAAAAAAATGCGAACAAAATTAAAAAAATATGTGATGTAAAGTTTCTTTGATAATTGAACTCAGAAATCTTTGATTTTCATCACATTCAGAGATCAGTATGAAATATTATCTGTCATGAATTATTGCAATAAAAAATTTCCACCCAATAGATTGATATTTTTTGTGTCTTTTAAAGGGAAAATAAACTAATATTAAATCATTTCCTAATTCGCAGGAGACTAGACAGCTTTTTCTTTTAGCTGTAAAATTTCCCAATTTTGGCATTTTCACGACGCAAAATTTCCCAAAATGTCTAGGGTCTTTTCCCCAAAATGGGCAGAAAAAGCCCTGTCAAGAAATGTCGCATAACTGGAAGTATTTCAACAAAAAAATCACAAAAAAAATATTCAGAAAATTGATTCTTTCTTCACTGACTGTTAGTCAACAGGTACATCTTGTCAATCCACTAGCACACAAAATATGACCAAACTTTCTAAACCGGATCATTCAGTTTCTGATGATGTCAAACCCCAGTCCCCGCAAGATCCTGAACATTCTGTTGAGCCTAGTGGCCCTCTAATTTCGGAACCACGGAGAAAAAATGTCCAACTGTCTGGAAGTTTTGATTGTGAAAGCGAGCCTGAGGTACATGTAATCTCCCCACCGAATAAAAAAACTAAAAGTAGTGCTGAGTCTAATTAAGTGGAGGAGTTTAAGAACAGGAAAAAAAGAGAGAGATGGACTTGTAATCTAACAATCAAATATTATAAGAGGTATGAAAGTAAAATAAAAATAAAAAATTAACATGCACATTTTCCCCCTTTTTGTACTAAAACGCCACAAAATTTTCCCCTTCTCAAAGGCCCCAGGCCCCGTCCCCTTTTTTAGAAAAAAAACCCCTGAAAGCTAAAGGCAGCAAAATGTGTCTCCTGTGATAAACAACGTGTTTGGACCGATAACCAGCTTTTGACAATTAGAAGATTTTGAGTGATTTATCATTGCAAAACAAAGCAGATTGGAATCTTTATATATAAGATGGGCCCCCTACTTTAACGTTAAAAATCGGGGCCCAATTTCCCCGTTGTATAGTCGAGGAAATACAGTATCTGTGCACTGTCAAACCATGGTGCGAAAAACTGGCACTCATGCAGCCTTTAAGCAGTTAAACATATCAAAAGTACAAACTATTGTGATAATAACAATGTGAGTAATACATATGTGATTTTTGTTCAAACTTCAAATAAAAATGGCCTTTTGCTTAACCTGTCTTTCATGTAGATTATGTATAACAGGAGGAACTTATAATATCGATATTTATAATAAATTGTTAAAGCAAAACAAATTTATATACATGTATACAGTTATATACATGAAGTCAGGTAAAATTTGTGACCAGATGCTAATCTTGTTTGAAGCGTTGTTTCTTCTCTATAGAATGAGGCCTATAGTGGAAGATTACAATGTATGAAAATATTTTCAAAATACCATCAAATGGCCATCTATATACAATTGCGATATTTTGCAGTTTAATAGTAGGTCAAACAGTGATTATTTAGAAAAATTAAATGTTTTCAACTGCTTTCAAAAAAGTGTAATGTAAGAATATCAATTAGTTATTTCCCATGCTTCTTAATGTAAGAATATCAATTAGTTATTTCCCATGCTTCTTAATGTAAGAATATCAATTAGTTATTTCCCATGCTTCTTAATGTAAGAATATCAATTAGTTATTTCCCATGCTTCTTAATGTAAGAATATCAATTAGTTATTTCCCATGCTTCTTAATGTAAGAATATCAATGAATTATTTCCCATGCTTCTTAATGTAAGAATATCAATTAGTTATTTCCCATGCTTCTTAATGTAAGAATATCAATTAGTTATTTCCCATGCTTCTTAATGTAAGAATATCAATGAATTATTTCCCATGCTTCTTAATGTAAGAATATCAATTAGTTATTTCCCATGCTTCTTAATGTAAGAATATCAATGAATTATTTCCCATGCTTCTTAATGTAAGAATATCAATGAATTATTTCCCATGCTTCTTAATGTAAGAATATCAATGAATTATTTTCCATGCTTCTTAATGTAAGAATATCAATGAATTATTTCCCATGCTTCTTAATGTAAGAATATCAATGAATTATTTCCCATGCTTCTTAATGTAAGAATATCAATGAATTATTTCCCATGATTGCATAATGTAAGAATATCAATGAATTATTTCCCATGATTGCATAATGTAAGAATATCAATGAATTATTTCCCATGCTTCTTAATGTAAGAATATCAATGAATTATTTCCCATGATTGCATAATGTAAGAATATCAATGAATTATTTCCCATGCTTCTTAATGTAAGAATATCAATGAATTATTTCCCATGCTTCTTAATGTAAGAATATCAATGAATTATTTCCCATGCTTCTTAATGTAAGAATATCAATGAATTATTTCCCATGCTTCTTAATGTAAGAATATCAATGAATTATTTCCCATGCTTCTTAATGTAAGAATATCAATGAATTATTTCCCATGCTTCTTAATGTAAGAATATCAATGAATTATTTCCCATGCTTCTTAATGTAAGAATATCAATGAATTATTTCCCATGCTTCTTAATGTAAGAATATCAATTAGTTATTTCCCATGCTTCTTAATGTAAGAATATCAATGAATTATTTCCCATGATTGCATAATGATTGAAATTACAAGGTTTTTAAAGATATTTCATTAACTCTGAATACGAAGGTCAAGAGCCAGACTCTAAAAAGTTTTTTGTAGATCAAATTAAGTGCAAATTTAAACATTGTTCGTAAATTGCATATTGTTAATTTTAATTAATGTGGCAGTGTATTTTTGTAACCCTGTATATTTATCATCTTTATTCTTTGATGCAGATGGATATCATTCATTCTTAAAAAATACCTGAAATTTATATTTAGCTGTTTATGTTTTTAACGCCATTTTGTTAATGCGCAGTTGCATGCTATGCACAATTATTAAATCTATCTATGGAAACCCTTTATATCAGAAGGATTTCTTAAACTCTAAAATATGTTTACATTATACTTAACCACTGCTTTAACATTCATACCTCTTGTAATCTTTTATTCCATACACAGTTTTTTTACTACTGCGGTTAAGTGTCCATTTCCAATCTGCCAAGTTGTAAATATTGTCTGCATACATGCGCATGCGCACGTGAATGCGCACGCAATCTAAACAAAATACTTATATTATGGTGCTGTCAGGAAAGCAGGATTTCATTGTGGTATACCAACCTTCAATAGAATTTCAAAAACATGGGTAAAAGCTAGACAGTGCATCCCAATTGATGTGAAGCAAGATATGCTTTTTATGATGCAAAAACAACTTGTTAAATTTTAAGTAATCTAAGAACATGTTCTTAGTTTCATACAAAAATCACTACGGTTTAATTGAAACTTGCACATCGTTATTATATAAAAAAAACAACAACCCAGCAGTCATCAATTCATTCCATTTACAAAATATTTATTATGCCCCCTTTTGAAAAAAGTGGGGTATATTGTTTTGCACATGTCGGTCGGTCGGTCGGTCGGTCTGTCTGTCTGTCGGTCGGTCGGTCGGAATACCAAATGGTTTCCGATCAAAAACTTGAGAACGCTTTGACCGAGGGACCTCATACTTGGTATGTGTATTGGTCATCACCAGCAGATGAACCCTATTGATTTTGAGGTCAGTGGGTCAAAGGTCAAGGTCAGTGTGACCTTTACATGAAAAACGGTTTCCGATCAATAACTTGAGAACGCTTTGACCCAGGAACCTCATACTTGGTAGGTGTATTGGTCATGACCAGCAGATGAACCCTATTGATTTTGAGGTCAGTGGGTCAAAGGTCAAGGTCAGTGTGACCTTAACATGAAAAACGGTTTCCGATCAATAACTTGAGAACGCTTTGACCCAGGGACCTCATACTAGGTAGGCTTATTGGTCATGACCAGCAGATGAACCCTATTGATTTTAAGGTCAGTGGGTAAAAGGTCAAGGTCAGTGTGACCTTTACATGAAAAACGGTTTCCGATCAATAACTTGAGAACGCTTTGACCCAGGAACCTCATACTTGGTAGGTGTATTGGTCATGACCAGCAGATGAACCCTATTGATTTTGAGGTCAAAGGTCAAGGTCAGTGTGACCTTAACATGAAAAACGGTTTCCGATCAATAACTTGAGAACGCTTTGACCCAGGGACCTCATACTAGGTAGGCTTATTGGTCATGACCAGCAGATGAACCCTATTGATTTTGAGGTCAGTGGGTCAAAGGTCAAGGTCAGTGTGACCTTAACATGAAAAACGGTTTCCGATCAATAACTTGAGAACGCTTTGACCCAGGGACCTCATACTAGGTAGGCTTATTGGTCATGACCAGCAGATGAACCCTATTGATTTTGAGGTCAGTGGGTCAAAGGTCAAGGTCAGTGTGACCTTTACATGAAAAACGGTTTCCGATCAATAACTTGAGAACGCTTTGACCCAGGAACCTCATACTTGGTAGGTGTATTGGTCATGACCAGCAGATGAACCCTATTGATTTTGAGGTCAGTGGGTCAAAGGTCAAGGTCAGTGTGACCTTAACATGAAAAACGGTTTCCGATCAATAACTTGAGAACGCTTTGACCCAGGGACCTCATACTAGGTAGGCTTATTGGTCATGACCAGCAGATGAACCCTATTGATTTTGAGGTCAGTGGGTCAAAGGTCAAGGTCAGTGTGACTGTAAGCTAAAAAAAGGTTTTCTGATTGTCCATATTTTATTTTCTTATATAGTAGACAGTAGAAATTTATATGTCACTAAATGCATGAGTTGAAGTATCAGTTTTCAGTGAACATCTAGTTTAATTATGCCCCCCTTCGAAGCAGAGGGGTTATATAATTGCTTTGCACATGTCGGTCGGTCTGTTGGAAGACCAAAGCTTGTCCGAGTGATAACTCAACAATTCCCGGACCTATGGTCATCAAACTTGACATGAAGATTAGGTATGACCAGTAGATGACCTGCCTCATATGCATCCAATGACAAATCAGCTGTCATTTCAGTCCATGCATATTTCATTCAATTGTCCAAATATTTCTGGCAACTTGGCGCTCAGGGGGCATAATGTTTGACAAACATCTCTTGTTCAAATTATTTTTGAACTGTGCTGAAAATACATTGTGTTGAACGTCAAAATGCCAATATTTTCCTTTCATCCATCCCAACGGTTTCCAATCAATAAATGGTGAAAATAAGCCAAAGGGCCTCAGACTTGGTAGGCCGGTTTGTCGTGAACCCATTTGATTTTGAAGGCAATGAGTTGAAGGTCAAGGTCATGGTGACATTGAGCCGAAACCTGTTTCAAATCAATAACTGAAGAAGGTTTTGGCCCAAGGACCATAAACTTGGTAGTTGAACCCCTTGATTTTGTGGTCAGTGGATTGAAGGTCAATATTGTGGTGACATTGAGCTGAAAATCTCTTTCCAAGAGATAACTGAATAACACTGGGGCCCAGACACCTCAAACTTGGTAGGCAGGTTGGTCATGACCATCAGATAAAGCATAAGGATTTTGAGGCCAGTGAGTTAAAGGTCAAGGTTGTGGTGACCTTAAGAGGAAAACTGTTTTGATCAATAACTGAAAATAGCTGGAACCCAGTGACCTTGAACGTGGTAGGCAGGTTAGTCATGACCAGTAAATGAACCCTTTTGATTTTGAGTTCATATTGTCAAAGGCCATGGTAAGCTTGAGCTAAAAATCTGTTTCTGATCAATTATTGGAAAATACTTCGGCCCAGAGACCTCAAACTTTGTATAGCCCTTATGATTTTAAAGTCTGTAGGTCAAAGGTAAAGGTCAATAATTGATAAACACTTTGGCCTTGGAACCATATACTTTGTAGGAAGTTTGAACTCTCCTAGTCGATGACCCATATTGATAATAAATACCAGCATTTAAATTTAATACCTACTTCATTCACTTAACAGTTATCTAGCGCTTGCTATTTTGTTTCTGCATTCTCTTTTTATGCCCCACTTCAAAGAAGAGGGGATATATTAAGAAGAGGGGGTATATTGCTTTGCACATGTTGGTCGGTCCGTCGGTAGACCAAAGCTTGCCCGACTGATAGCTCAACTATTCCTGAACCTATGGTCATCAAACTTGCATGAAGGTTGTGCCTAACCATTAGATGATCCCTCTTGACTTAAGGGGGTTATCATGTTGAAAGACCAAGGTCCCAGTGACCTTGAACGTAAAAAGTTTGTCTGTGTGATTACTTGACAATGCCTTCACCCATGGCCCTCAAACTTGACATTTAGGTTGGGGCTGACCTGTCGTTGACCCTTATGGATTTTGAGGTCAAAGGTCAAGGTCACAACTCCTAAAGGTCATACGTCATAGTTACTAATTCCTTTCTGCTAAGAGGATAAATGTTTATCTGCAAATATCAGTCATCATCTGAACATGATTAAAAACATACCTTCTATCCTCACACTTTGAATGCTCATAATCTTAAAGTTGCCACAAAGGTATCTAATGTCAATGACAAATCAGCTGCCTTTTTGGTCCATGCATATTTCTAAATATTTCTGACAACATGGCTCAGGGGGGAATAATGTTTGACAAACATCTCTTGTTAAATTTTGTGTCTCCCCTTCAAGGGAAGGGATAGATATGGTATTTGCCAGTGTCTTTCTTATTAAATAATAATATTACCATAATTATAATAATATATTATATCAATATTTTGCCTACCAAGCATTACTATTAAGTCTCCCCTTCCACTGAAAGGAAGATCTACTTTTTTGTCGTTCTTTGTCCAGGCACTTGTTCAAAAACTTCTTGAAACAATTGAATGGAACTTGGTATACAGATGGAAAGCAATTTGTGCATCTTGCAAGAATTATGACTCTGGGGCACTTTATTTCAGAGTTATTACCCCTTATTATTTTTTGTCTCACTTGAGCACGTAGTGCTCAGGGGGAGCTTTTTCCATCGCCCACCATCCAGCGTCCGGTTGTCCATCAGTCAATAATTGATTCGAACAACATCTCCTCCTAAACTGCCTGGCTAAGATGAAACTTTACTGGCATTTTCCTTGGGTGGTTCCCATTAAAAATTGTTCAAAGAATGAATCCATGCAGAAGTCTATTTGCCATGGCAACCGAAAGATAAACTTTTAAAATATTCTTAAACAAATCTGAAAGGCCTAGAGCTCAGATATTTGGTGTCTTAACATTGTATAGTGTTTTGCATAGATATAGGGAAACATTAATATTTTGCTTTAAACAATATCTCCTCCTTTAATGATTAACTAATCTGATGAAATTTCACAGGGATGTTTCTTGGGTGGTGCCCATTCAAAATTCTTCATAGAACTGAATTCCATTCAGAAGCCTGGTTGCCATGTTGACCAAAAGGAAAAACTTAAAAATCTTCTCGACAATAGCCATAAGGCCTAGAGCTTAGATATTTTGTGTGTAACATTGTCTAGTGGTCCTCTTCCAAGATAGTTCAAATAAGGCCCTGGGGTCACAATTGACCTTAGTAGCCTTGAGTCACCTGTTGAACATATAGATATAAAGGGTATAAAATCTTTGAAAATCTTATTTTCCTAAACAGCTGGGCCCAGACTGTTGATATTAAGTATGTTGCATCATGTAGTGGTCCTCTACCAAGTTTGTTCAAACTATGCCTCTGGGGTTAAAATAGGCCCCTGCCGGGGATCGCCTGCTCTTAATAGAGATATATAGGGAAAAACTTCTTGTCTGAAATCGAAAGGCATTCAGGTAAGATATTTGGAGTTGATATTGAAGTTGTGCACCCTGCAAAAATTATAATTCTATATCACTTTATTTCAGATTTATCTTCCCTTGTTTATTTCTTTTTAATGTAAATTTTGTCCTGGCACTAACTCAAAAATTACTTGAAGGATTGAATTGCTTGAAACTTGGAATATAATATAGATAGTGATGCGAAGCTGTAGTTCACCTTGCAAAATTTATAACTTTTGGGGCACATAGTTGCATAGTTATCTCCCCTCGTTTAATAATGTAAAAACTATTTTACCCCCTCCTTCAATATTAAACAAGAAAGACCATTGATGCAAAGCATCAAAGGGCGCCGTTTAATAGTTTGTGCATTTTTTATATGTTGAAAAAACAAGGCATAGTCAAGGACAACAAGCATATTATGGTGTATCGAAGTTTTATTGCAATACCATAAGTAGTTTTAAAGAAATGCTCTGGTCAAGAAAAAGCAGCAAAGGGCAAACATTCTGTAATTAGCTGAAATACAGCTATAGTTTTTGTGCACTGCACTTCCTCTCGTTGTGTTTTACCATTGCATGATTTTTAATGAAATTCCAAACAGTATTTTAGTTATGCCCCGTGGGGGGGGGGGCAACTTGAACAACTTGAAGGGAAAAAGTTTCCTCTTTATATTGGGGATTCATCATGAAGGGGTGATATGAAATAACAATTTAACAATTAAAAACAATTAATTACTTTAATAAACATTATAATTTCATCTGAAAGATGCAAACATAAATATTAACAATATATATAACAGGAAATCTATATGAAAACAATAATCCTTAAAGGCTATTATTATTTAAACTGAATTAATGATTGTAAGATTTATGAAGTTCCCACGAAAACATCTTATCTCATGACCGTATTATATCATGCATAGGATGCTAGAATAGATAGGACACAGGCCAAAAAATTGTTGAAAAAACGGTAAAAACCCTTAATATATAAGATAGAAAGCAGCGGAAAAATGTCAAAATCGGAGCCGAAAATTGAGCTTGGTAAAGTATTTATAACATATATTGAAGTAAAAAACAAACAAACAATTGTATATAAGGCATATTTTGATAACTGTCTTGTGTATTTTGATAAATTTCGTCGTATTGTGGTAATTTAGTGTACACAACAATGATATAAGTCTTGACATTTTGAGAACATTCACACATATTATAAGACTTATACCAATGCTGTATTTAGTCCGATAGTCAACCGTTGCAACCATTGCAATAGTCTTGACATGCCTTCTGACTGACAGTCAACCGTTGCAACCTTTGCAATCGCATCAAAACTGATGATTGTTTTGATAAGGCTTGTCGCTGCGCGGATTAAAGCAGTCGGCATTATTAATGCGTGTCGGTAATTAGCCTTGCCAGCGGAAGGCACGTCGGGTAAAGTGCGAACAAACAACCATACGGTATTACCATCGCAACAGTTCGTTCTATTGATGTTTTTCTAATGACAGACAGCGGGTGTTTTTCACACCTTCGCACATTTGAAAAGATTTGATAGTGACAATAATGCTACTTTGCGTTATGCACATTCCTTTATTATTTCTTTTAAACAGTAACATACAACAAAATGTTTTGTAAAATATTGAAACATTCAAATTATGAACAACGATATTTACCTCCTTTCCCGATTTTCCGTTGCTGTTATAACTCAATCCAGTTAAAGTGCTGACTCACATCGCGTTTTTGTGAGTAGCGTCCCTTTTGTAAAAGTAGACGATCATGTTTGTTTTCAATTATTTCTCAATAAATCATTTTAAAGTAAACATTTAATATATTTCTGTGTGTGTTAACTTGCGTGATTTTACCTATGTCAGTTGTTCTCTTCGGTGGACACAGTATCGGTACTTACCATTACTGCGTTCGTCTCCGGTCCGAGATTTTCGGCCTGAAATGGACTTGGAAAAAAACAGATGAAATTCTAATAGCATAGAAAGGACGCATGCAATTTTTAAGACGAGAATCGGGGGTAAAAAAAGTGCTTCCTATGCATGATATAATACGGTACTCGACCAATCGTTTCGTGCACACTGTGTAGTGTTCTACAAATAAAACAACTCGGGGGCAAACGTAATGAAATCTTACTAATGTCACCTTCAACACATTAACAAATAAAGTTAGGAACAGCTTACCTCATGGTTTATCAATGCAGTAAAACATAACAAAACAAAATAAAACATAATTATTCACATTCACATAATTACCGGTCCACACATTTTACATTTTCGGCACATGATTACAGGTAACCAATCAGAAAACGTAAACGAATCGGGAACAGTTATTAAACTTATTTGTCGTTCTTCCGAAATAATGTTTTGAAGATAAATTAAAGACAAACTATTTAACCATAAATACTATTTTTAACACCCATGCAGTCGCCATCTATTTGCATTTTTTAATCATAATAAAATAACAATAGAACCCAACTGTCAATCAAATTAAAAACTGCTCCCACCACTAACTAAAATAAATTCCCATTCCATAATAGGCGCGCAATTCAGTGCGGCGCCAATAAGCTCCCACTTAATGGGAGACATCAGTTTTCGAAGGCAGCACTTTGAAAACAACATTTCTTGTTTCATACTGGTTGAGAAGCAGTTTCCAGTTTTTAAAAGTTTTTATTGAATTATTTATACGTGTTTAAATATCTACTAAAATTGTTCACATTTTATATAACAACAGCTCAAGCTACTGTTGTCGATATATTTCTTACATGTGTGACGTCACATATAGTGTATCTAATAGGGGCGCAAAGAGGGTACTTACATTGTTCAGATTAGCTTGTGATGAGAAGCAGTTTCCGACAATTTGAATGCGGGGCATATTTAAGGTGCCTGTTGTGTGTTTTTATTATCCATTTATTTAATAAACTAAATATAAGACTGTCATAAGAGAAATGTTATTTAATTTTTCAGCTATTAACGAAACATTTCAACCTTAAAATTTACGACATTCAATTCATACTCGATATCAGGCAGAGACTGAATATCAATGATTTTTTTTATTCATTTCTGATGGAAACTTGTGTTTGTATACATTTAAGTGAATGTGGATGCGAAACAAGCATGACACCAGTGTTCACAAATATGTACACAATGATCATCGTTTGTATAAGTCAATTAAGGAAAACCTTGTAGCTATTCATAGATATGCAAATTAGGTTCACACGCATGCCCAATACGCTGCGCATGCAGATCTCCCACGTGTAAGTTTGTGTACAAAATGAAAAATAAACATTAAACATTGAATAATAATAAAAGTTTCTTACGTATTGGTAAGAATTTCAACTTTTGATTGCCTAGTTACCATATAGTTGAATTGCAGTTCCTTCTTTATGAAGATCTAAGGAAGGTACGCGAAAAAGCAATTTGTCGGAAACTGCTTTCCGTTGGAAACTGCTTCTCAACCATTTTTACTAGTCAAGGTTTCATTAAAAATTGAATCATGTAAAGTGTTTAGATAAATACATGTACAATAATGCTATCTCATTAAAATTTCAGCAGTTATGAGTTTCCACCATCTTGATCTTGCTGTGGCTTATCATCTTCGTGTTTGTTCTTTTCTCTTTAAAAATATTATTGATCAATATTTCAAAACTGCATTTGATGGTCGTCATGAAAATATGTTATATGCTAAAGACTATCTGTCCATTTCAGCCCAAATACTATTACCAATCTGTCCAATGAGTCTTTTGGGGGTAATTGCCGCATTCCTTTTACAATTCTTGTTCATTTTCACTTGAAATCCTTTAAACAATCAAATCATTGTATAAGACATTTATTAGTTTGGGATTAAATTTGCCTTTTAAAGATTATTTTGTTTAGCATATTCTACAATTAGTACATGTAGAAATATGATTGTTAGAAGAAAAAGTTGAAAAATGGATTTTAAAAAGATGTTTCGATGTCATTAGTTTCTTAGTATAGAACCATATTTTTATCATTTATTTCTTGCAGATTTTCATTAGGTATGAATGTCCTCACTTCCTTTTACTCATATTGTGGGACAGAATTTGAAAGAGAAATACTCATTCATGTATGATTTACAAGACAATTATGTAGGTTTTCTCCAAATCTCATGTGTGTGAAGCCCTAGTGTCACATTACTTCACTTATTGTCTCTCTTTCAATGAATCAGTGCAATTTTAGCAGTTTGGTCCTTCTAGGTGATAAATAACATATCGGCTTAGAAGTTATTAAAGAAGTCTACGAACTTCTTGAACAGCCAGAGATATGTATCAATACAAATAAATGCAATTCTTAAAGAATTTGAAAAGCAACTCAGAAAATCATCATTAGCTGGTTGAAAGGGTAAGAAAAAAAATCAAGTTATTCTCAAGGCCTTGTTGACAGCTATGATAGCTATCCAGCAGGTAGTTTTAATTACAGAATGCAATTGCATGTCAAAGCCTCCGAGAGGATAAACCATGTCCTATATGTATATGAGATTTAAGCCAATACCCCTTATTTTAGTTGTTAACTTTATTGGTATATATCTTTAGTTCCAGGGAATGGAAGATTTCAAGGTGTTCCTGTCTGGGACAGCGGGCAAGCAGCTGGTCAACTTCTGGCTTGACTGTGAGTATTTCAAGGACAGCATGGAGAAGTTTGACGCTGTTGCCATCGTGGAGGAGAGGAACAGGCTCTTCAGGTACACATCTAGATGTTAACATGACTGGTCTTATAATCAGGCATAGCAAAAAAAATTGTTTGCTCTAGTTTCCCGACCTACCTTATTTCTGTTTCCAATATTAATGTTTTATTGCCAGCAGACAACTTTTTCTGACGTAAATATCCTTTCTGCTTTTGAGAAAAACTTTTTGGTATTTTTTTGCATGAGAAAGAAGCGTCAATGAACCCTGACAAAATGGCAGCAGTTCACAGTGTGAAAACCATATTCAGACAGACCTTTTTGTTTTTAAATGCTGACATACCATTTTTTGGCACTAAAATCGGAAACAATTTTACATTTTTGGCCTTATGAAAATTAACATTTAACCAGGTCTTCCTCAAGGTTTCTCTATCTGATAAGATAAGGTTTTTAAGAGCTTTGCATGTTAATCTTTTAATTAAATGACTTTGAAAACAGACATCAGGAGATATATTGTCTGGATTTCATTTAAGAGCATTATCAAAGTCATTGTCATGAGATAAATAAAATCAAAATAAAATCAAATGTTTAATATCTTTATATTGTTATGTACATGTCATACCAACATTGCAATTACTATTGTGCTTTTTTTCATGAAGAAAATTCTTAATGATATTTTTTCTAAAATAAAAATAATTATAGATAGTGTGCGTAGAGTATTGTATATGATTCATCAAACAGTTTTGTGACAAATTTTCTGGTTAAACGATGTTTATTTTGTAGAGATATTCAGGACAAGTTCAAGATCCACTTGACAAAAGATGCCAAAGAGCAGATCAGCAAGGCCGCTAGTAACGCGAACCTGAGTCACTCGATATTTATACGCACCCAGTATGACGTGCTGCGGAGATTAAGGGCGTACTGGGTTTCCCGGTATCTTCATCACATGGAACGTGAGAAGAGAATCAGGTGGGGGCGCTGTAATGGATTAAAAAAAAATCATGGAAAACTAATGAAGTTAGTTAATACATTCTGATAACAACAAAACTTAAAATAACTTAAGTAATATTCAAAAGTCACTTGACATGCAGACTATTTATGTCAAGAATTTTATTTTCTGAGATTATGAATTTGACAAACAAGGCCCAAGGCCAAATTAATAAGTTTGTTTCAGAGTTTCCTTACCAGCTACCCACAAAACTTAAGGGCTTATAAAAACTTTCAGGTCATGGGTATATTTGTGAGTCTGTAAGGAAACGTCAGACAAACCATTTATTATTTTTGGCCTTATGGAGATAAATATTTGAATGAATATTTTAAAACATTTATTATTGTATTGACTACATTTTTCAGTGAGAGTGCGCCACTGTCGAACAGGTGGATTGTGGGTGATGCCTCGTTGAAGGACACATACTCATTCTTTCCGTCCATCAACCTTGTCAGCTCCATGCCAGTACGACCCGACGATGTGCTCACATACACACGCACCAAGAACTGGGAGTCAGTTAGCAAGGGGGGGCGCAGACTTGATGACCGGGTCACCTCCGCCAAATATCGGGCAGCCCCAGTGCCGGCAGCATACAGGTATTTGGGAAAATCTTAAAAAAGTTGTGTTCATAGTGTTTGTGTTGTTGTTTGGATAATATTGAGAGGCAGTTGTTAGTTGGAAAAGGTTGAAGGAAATGTTGTGGGAAGCTTTGCATTATTAAGAAATAAGGATTATGTAGACATGAAGGACAGATGTTTGAATGAAATGTTGAAGGTCTAATTAGAATTTGTTTTTTGAATTGTACGTGTATATGTCCTATAATTATGGGTGTTTATGAATTTAGTCTGCGAGAAACAATCCATGGTATATTGTATCAGTTATTACTATAAGTGCTTACACATACTTTATTTCAAAATCTGATTTTATATAGTCTTGACATGCGTGTGTTTGATATTGTTTTTTTTTATCACATTGTGTTGTTTACTGCAGTGGAATTCTAGGGTTTGCGACCATGCCTAAACCCCGACCCCTCAGGTATCACATGACCATAGTCACATGACCATAGTCACATGACCACAGGACTCAAAACTGGTTGAGATGGCAAAGCTGGCTTGGTTTATGTTTGTAGCTTTTATGCTGCAACAAACGCAATCCCTTGTTCTCTATCATTGTGCCAATTCAGCCAGTCTTGATCCCTGCACTTTCACACAACTCTGTTTCACAACTCCTGTTGTATCTGGAATCACTTTCTTTAACTTAATTAACTGTTGAAGTAATAAAGCTCACTACTGCATGATAGTCCTACTCCTCCAGTGTTTCCATAACTTCCTATCCCTGCTTTTGAAGAAATTTCTCAACTCTACCCCAACTTGTTAAGGACTTGGGAATGTTGGGCAGTGTTAGCTGCACGTGTATGTTATAGTTATATGATTAACACAATAATTGTGTACGATTCCATGTATCAGGTTGGACAGGATGTGTAATAATTATGAAGTTGCATGCACCAGAAACACCTTTTACTCTGCTTTTTATAATTAACCCAATTTCTCATTTGAATTATATCTGCTTCAAGGGGAACAAATCTAACAAACCACTTGATCTTATTTGGTATTACAGTATTTTTGTGCACATTGCGAAATGTCCAGTGTCTGCAATATTGTTACTTGTATTATTTTGTACAAACAGATTTAGAATAACAAATAAAATTCCAAATTGACCAGTTGCCATAGCAATTATTATTATAACTTGTCGAGATCATTTGGCAGAGGTTTTACAGTCAATCCATTGGATAATGCAACCATGTGCTTTTATCTTTTTACAAAATATAAACTGATTGTTTGATTGACAAATGGATATTGAAATTGTTCTTTCACAGGAAAAAATAAATGGGGGTAAAAGACAGAAGAAAATATAATCATCTAGATTTGCAAACAATGATCTTGATAGTTATTGTTATTTGTTATTTCAGGGCGATAAAGGAGAGGTTTGTAGTTGCCTTGGCAGCTGACAAGATGGCAGGTGGGCCCTTTGAGAGGTTCCTCGAGGAGTAAGTACATTGATTATAATGAGCTCTGTTTCGAAGGTTCCTCAAGGAGTAAGTACATTGATTATATTATGCTTTGTTTTCACGGTTCCCCGAGGAGTAAATACATCAATTATAATGCGCTCTGTTTCCACGGTTCCCCGAGGAGTAAATACATCAATTATAATGCGCTCTGTTTCCATGGTTCCCCGAGGAGTAAACAAATCAATTATAATGTGCTCTGTTTCCATGGTTCCCCGAGGAGTAAATAAATCAATTATAATGTGCTCTAGTTCCACGGTTCCCCTAGGAGTAAATACATCAATTATTATGTGCTCTGTTTCCAATCCAGTCACTTGAGGTTGTAGCCACAAATTGTTTGAGCCAGCTACCTTAAGGCAATGCCTCACATTCCTTGTTTAACATTCTTACAGACAGCCCGACATGTCGCTGTTGTCAAAACTGTTGTTCTGGCAGGATGTGACAGAGTACCTGGCCGCGGAGGACCGTTCTGCGGATCGCATGCTTCGGATGTGCAATGCATGGTCAATTTTCAATAGATACATAGCAGATGACAGCGACTTCAATATACGTATGTCAAACAGATTCTTGATATTAATTTTATCTTATATACAGGATATTACCTCAATTTGAAACCCAAATAACTGTATTTTGTTTCAAAACGGTAATACTTTATAGGGAAAAATACAATCTGATCAAATCTAATATATATAATAAATTTTGGCTACTTTTCCAAGTCTAATCGAACTAAATAACGACAGTTCAGCCATTGAAAGCTGTGAAATTAGTTTTTTTGTAATTGCAGTGATGTCAGTGAGTGACCGCAACACGATCCACAATGCTCTCATGGCTGCTAATGACCATGTGGACTCCGTGGTGTTCCATACTGCCAAGCAACATGCTGTTGAGCACTTGGAGGAAGCCTGGATAAGATTTCTCAAAGAAGACCTTAAAATATTCCTTGAGTATGTTGGTAGATTTATTTGGTTTGTAATTCTTTTGTGTTATTTGAATTTGCTGGTTTCTTTTTATGTTGGTTGCATGCTTGGATTAGAGGCCAGTGGATGAGGTTTTTATTAAAGTTGATATAGTCTTAAGATGAATTGATAATAACAAGATGTCTTTAGAAACTTTAATGTAAACAAAATGTAAATCACTTATTAATACTTTGATAACTTGATCTTATGGTTGCTGCTATGCATTGTTGTTCTGTTATAAACATTAAAACGGTACTACTTCCATTACATTAATATTAATTATTTAAACTTGTAACAAATTATTCCAGTTCACGGACACAGCCTGAAGGTCTCAGTCCCCCGGGAACAGCTGCCATAGAAATCGTTCTTACCAACAATGAGGTTATCATCACCCGACCTCGGCCTTGGCAGAAAACGTATGCCAGATTTCAAAATAACCCCACTTTCTTGTGCGTTTTCATAGTACAGCAGTCTGTTTAATGATTGAGATTACAAGTAGAAGTAGGCACAGCATAATTGTAAATGTTAATCAGATATTGTTTGTAACAGATTGGAACAAAAATTCTATGTAAACATATATACAGGTTTGGTACGACGGAGTCCCAACGACGATGTAAGGGCGGACTGTCACTGGAGGACATGGATGAGGATCAACGGGCAATCGTCCGTGCTCAGCGACGTGAGGCACGCAAAGAGATGGAGCGTGAACGCAGGAAGGCCATTCGCGCTGCGTACAAAAGGCTCCGGGATTCCAAGAAAAAACCTGGAGATGTAAGTCTTGTATATTTTGACATTTATGTGTTATGAGAAATGTTTATGTTTGTGATTGTGTGAAACCAAGTCATTAAAGAAATATTTTTATATTTATTGTTTAGGGTATTGAAAAACTTTTTATTATGCCCCCCTTCGAAGAAGAGGGGTATATTGCTTTGCACAGGCATGTCGGTCGGTCGGTCGGTCTGTCGGTAGACCAAAGCTTGTCCGAGTGATAACTCAACAATTCCTAGACGTATGGTCATCAAACTTCACATGAAGGTTGGGCATGACCAGTAGATGACCCCTATTGATTTTGGGGGTCATCGGGTCAAAGGTCAAGGTCACAGTGACCTTTAATGGTAAAATAATTTTAAAGCTTGTCCGAGTGATAACTCAACAATGCCTGCACCCATGGCCCTCAAACTTGACATGGAGGTTGGGCCTGACCAGTAGATGACCCCTATTGTTTTGGGGGGTCATCAGACCAAAGGTCAAGGTCACAGTGACCTTGAATGGTAAAAGGTTGTCCGAGTGATAACGTGACAATGCCTGCACCCATGGCCCTCGAACTTGACTTGGAGGTTGGGCCTGACCAGTAGATGACCCCTATTGTTTTGGGGGGTCATTGGGCCAAAGGTCAAGGTCACAGTGACCTTGAATGGTAAAAGGTTGTCCGATTGATAACTCAACAATGCTGCACCCATGGCCCTCAAACTTGACTTGGAGAATTGGCCTGACCAGGAGATGACCCCTATGGTTTTTGGGGGGTCATCTGGCCAAAGGTCAAGGTCACAGTGACCTGGAATGGTAAAAGGTTGTCCGAGTGATAACTCGATAATGCCTGCACCCATGGCCCTCAATCTTGACTTGGAGGTTGGGCCTGACCAGAAGATGGTCCCTATTGATTTAAGGGGTCATTGGGCCAAAGGTCAAGGTCACAGTGACCTGGAATGGTAAAAGGTTATCCGAGTGATAACTTGACAATGGCTGCACCCATGGCCCTCAAACTTGATTTGTAGGTTGAACCCAGCCAGAAGATTGTCCCTATTAATTTTAGGGGTCATTGGGCCAAAGGTCAAGGTCACAGTGACCTTGAATGATAAAAGGTTGTCCAAGTGATAACTCAACAATGCCTGCACCCATGGCCCTCAAACTTGACATGGAGGTTGGGCCTGACCAGTAGATGACCCCTATTGATTTTAGGGGGTCAAAGGTCAAGGTCACAGTGACCTTGAAAGCAAACTCGGCAATTCTTGGACCTATGGTCATCAAACTTGACATGAAGGTTGGGCCTGCCCAGTAGATAACCCCTATCGACTTTGGGGGTCATCAGGCCAAGGTCAATGTCACAGTAACCTGTAACGCAAAAAAGTTAACAAATCTTCCCCCACTGATATCTCAACAATGCCTGAACCTATGATCATTAAACTTGACATGGATGTTAAGCCTGACCAGTAGATTTATAGAGCCAAAGGTCAAGGTCACAGTGATCTTGAAGGGTAAAAGGTTGTCCGAGTGATAACTCAACAATGCCTGAACCCATGGCCTTCAAACTTGACTTGGAGTTGCATCTGACTTGTAGATGACCCCTTATGATTTTAGGGGTCATCGGGTCAAAGGTCAAGGTCACAGTGACCTTGAATGAAAAAAACTTGTCTTGTGATAACTTGACAATGCCTGCACCCATGGCCCTCAATCTTGACATTTAGGTTTCTGGTTACCAGCTGATGACTCTGGATTTTGAGTTCATAGAGTCAAAGGTCATGACAGTCATAACACACTTTATCCTCACACTTTAATGGTCATAATCTTAAAACAGCAACAAATCAGCTGTCATTTCGGTCCATGCAAATTTCATTCAATTGTCCATATAATCCTGACAACATGGCGCTCAGGGGGGGCATAATGTTTGACAAACATCTCTTGTTTAACCAGATTTTACTCTTAATGTTTAAAAGTAACAGTTGACTTAAAATGAATTTTATGTATAACGAGCACACATGTTCAAGAATATGCTTGACTTTTTTAGTTAGTTAGGTCAGCAGGCACATCAGTAAGTTACCTCACTAGATTGTTCTGTGGCATATCAGTACAATACAGCTTTCTATGAAATAAGGCCTGCCTTTAAATATTCTCCTGTCATATAGTTGGACATAACAATGTCCTGTTAGGTTCTATAAACACATGCAGCTTCAGTAGAAGCCTGTAGTGGCTGTCTTACTACCGTAGCTCTTGCTCTATTCTCTATGATTGTATTATCCACAGTCTTGCAGTCTTGCTCTTCTCTGATAGAAGCATCCACAATCTCCCTCTTCTCTTACAGCATCATCCACAGTCTCTCCCCATTCTGACAGCATCATCCACAGTCTCTCTCCACAGTCTCTCTCCTCTCTGACATCATCATCCACTGTCCTGTTCCATTCTGACAGCATCATCCACAGTCCTCTCTAATATCATCATCCACATTCCTGTTCCCTTCTGATAATATCACTCACAGTCTCTCTCCTCCCTGACAGCATCATCCACAATCCTGTTCCCTTCCGATAGTATCATCCACTGTCTCTATCCACAGCATCATCCTCTGTCCTGTTCTATTCTGATAGTATCACTCACAGTCTCTCTCCTCTCTAATATCATCATCCACATTCCTGTTCCCTTCTGATAATATCACTCACAGTCTCTCTCCTCCCTGACAGCATCATCCACAATCCTGTTCCCTTCCGATAGTATCATCCACTGTCTCTATCCACAGCATCATCCTCTGTCCTGTTCCTTTCTGATAGTATCACTCACAGTCTCTCTTTTCTAATATCATCATCCACATTCCTGTTCCCTTCTGATAATATCACTCACAGTCTCTCTCCTCCCTGACAGCATCATCCACAATCCTGTTCCCTTCTGATAGTATCACTCACAGTCTCTCTCCTCACTAACATCATCATCCACATTCCTGTTCTCTTCTGACAGCATCATCCACAGTCTCTCTCCTCTCTGACAGCAGCATCCACAATCCTGTTCCCCTCAGATAGTATCATCCACTGTCTCTATCCACAGCATCATCATCTGTCCTGTTCCTTTCTGATAGTACCATCCACAGTCTCTCTCCTCTTCAACAGCATCATCCACAATTTTGCTCTATTCTCTCTGATAGCATTTCTGTCCAGTCAGTCTATACATTTACTTTCTCTTGTCTTCAATGCCTCTCTGAATATAAAAGAAAATCAACTTTTCATTGACTTCACCAGTGACTTCTTTCAATATGGCAGGTTTATTCCTCATCACATGCAATGTTTGATGTCTGTTTGTGCGTGTTTGTGTGTGATAGTTGTCATGCACTGTGTACAATCTTAAGTTCAGTGCACAGTTGAAATTGTGCAGCACCATTAGCTATATACTTCCACTTTCTGAAGTAGCTTGTTTTAAGTGTTTTTTACCATGCTAGAACAAGGAGAAAGGTTCCCCCACAGAAGAGCCTAAAGAGGAAGTAAGTTGCCATGGTAACACCGCATCTTGTTACCATGGAATGGACTGTCTCTGCCTGATTCTGTAACATTGATAACTTTACTGCGTTAATACTGACAGAATAATAAACATTTGTTAAATCTTGTAAAATTTTGATACTCTTTTCATACTAAAAACATGCATTCTTAATTCCAAAAGTTTTATATACATTATTACTCTAATCTGATACTTTACAGGCGTAAGCTTACGGAATGTCTCTCATCTTTATGTTTGTCTCAGATTTTCAAAATTACTTAAAAATATTAAGATTCAAAACTAAAGATGTGAGGCAAACATCAAGCTGTGATATTACATTATGATTAAAACAACTTATTTTAAGAATTGTTTTTCTATTTCACGCTGTTAAGAAAAAGGTAAACAGCTGTGTTGATAGTTGATGTTGCGTAATGTTAGACTTTTATCTGTGCTACACATTTCTGTTTGGTAGTTCCGCTGTTGTCATAGTTAAAACAAGGACAATACCTGTATTTATGATACACCCACGCCCCACCTGCAAACAGATATTTAATATAGCGAAGAGTTTCTGTCAAGGTCGAGCCCAGGGTATATTGGAGTCGGTTGGTCTGTTTAATGCCACTCTCTGTTGGCAAAAATTTGTGGAGCAAACTGTTGGAACAGCTTATCACTCTGATACTTCATACACCTTACATCCATGTGTAGACTAGTAGTCCCTGACATACTTTCTGAGACCAGTACAGCCATTTCAACTTAGAGTTATGTGCCCTTGAATATGATTTTTACACTTTGGGCTATATTGGAGTTTGTGGAGCAAATTTCTCCAACAGTTTGAAGAAATCACTCTGATTCTTGGTACACATTACCAACATGATGGACCAGAATGCCTGCCATTCGTGACCCACAGCCATATTGTCCTAGAGTTATGTGCCCTTGAATAGAATATTACACTTTTGTCTATTTGAATTTGTGGAGCAAGGTTCTCCTATTGTTGAAAAGGTATAAGTTTGATACTTGGTACACTTTTTCACCCTGTTGTTGAGAAGTGTTTGGTGGTTGCCCAGCTCTGTGTCATTGAGCGCAGTCAACTCACGTTTAAGTTACTTGCCTTCGATCTTCAGTTTTACACTTTGGTTATATTGAAGATTTTATAGAGACATTGTGGCAAATAAGAATTATTTTCTGTTATATACTCTTAAAACATCTATGATTATGATTATTATTTCAACACTTGCCAGAGTTATTCAATAGCATCCTGTGTGAAGGCAGTGTGTTGTGGAGGTCATCACCTCTGTGATAGCTCTTATTTTTAATAAAATTCATGTTCATTTTGTTATCTCATTTGCTTTCAAGTAATAAATATACTCATGATAAAAACATTAACAGAAAATGCATTATATTACTACTACTATGACTAATAATGATAACTGAATAATAGTAACATCTGAACTCATTAATAAAGATGATTGTTTCATGTATAGTAACCCTATATATAATTCTATGCTGTGTGAAATAGATTCTTGTTAAAAAAAATGCTAAAAAAATAATGTAACTACAACTAACATTTTATTACAACCAAAACAATTATTTGCCCAAGTGCAGTTACAGAGCCGAGTGTATTTATATTGTAAATAGTCACCATTATTAAAGCACATACACTCATATCATTCTTACTACAGAAATTATTACATGCTATAGAAATGTTTTGCATGCATTGCGTGGCTGTGTTTTTACTAGGAATTATTAGTATGATCACACAATTTTTCTCCTATTACGTTAATTGTATTCTCTTAAATGTTGTGTTGTACAGAGGGGCGGTGATGCCTTGTCATCATATGTGTTTGGTCACCTTGAGGTAACAACATTGGTGATACTGGGCTAGCTAAATACCGCTTTAACTGGAACTGGCAATCTTCTGAAATAGTCTCTAGATAAAGAACGAAAAAGAATTGCCAAGACACTTACGGGAAGGTTCTTAGTTTAGGAGGTACAGGGAAAATAAGGAGATGTTGTTGGCAAGAGGTCTATAGAGTTTTGTTTTCCTTAAAAAGGAATTACTGGATTACACAGTACATAAAGTTAGGAGACAATTGGTCTCAAAAACTTGCAGCTTCTGTTTCCATTTTAGTTAAATAACTTGTAGGCAACTCTAGACATTGCTGATATACTGATGATGGCTTATAGTTTCATTCTTTTAAACTAATTAAATAAAACATTTGTCTTATTTTTTTTTTTTAAATTGTTGATGAAATCAAATTTAAATATTGTTCAAAGATTTTTAACTTTTAACTACTCGCTTCCAACAGTATGATGTTTTAATATGTTATAAGAATTTAAATTTACAGTTGACATGTTTTTGTGATATCCCTTACTGCTATCTATGCACTGATGTGTAGAATAAACCTATTTCTTTTACAATGATTGTGAAACATGTTATTACAACTTCGTATTTAAATAACTCTCATTAGCACGATGATACGTCAGAGTGTGGTCGTGTGTTGTGGGGGCAACCGATGTACCCATAGAAAACCCTCATGTCTGGCTTAGTGACCACAAACCAAACTCATATACAGTCAAACCCGTTTGCTCGAACTCCCTGAGGGACCTGCAAATATACCTTGATCCTCAGAAAATTTGAGCCAAGTGGGAAAGTTTACCTTCAGTATAAAGAAATTGGTCCTCCCATCTTGTTCGAGCTTGCGAGGAACTCGAGCCAAGCGAGTTCGAGCAAATGGGTTTCGGCTGTTGAAGTGCTGTGAATTGTAAATCGTGTAAGTAAAAACTTGTTCTGGAAACAAATTAATATTGATAATTCTTCCTTTATAAGCAGTGTTTTGATATAAATAGCCTAATTATATAAGTTATCTGTAGAATGTATTTATCCACATACTTCAACTTGATGGCATTGTCTGTGTGTCTTTGACAGAAAAAGGATGATGAGATGGACTATGAGGAGAGTGGGGAGAAAAAGTCGGCCAGACCCCCACCACCCTTCAATGAGGTCATCGCAAACAAGGCGTAAGTCACCAGAGATAACTAGAAGGCATTTCTCAATCTCTTTTTATTTTTTTATTTTTTAAATTGGCCAATGGTGTTAATTATGACGCAGTCACACGGTTTGTCTATTCTTTTACTTGTCATGGTATCAAAACCTATACGCAGGTGCTGAGAAGGTGTGTAAGTGGCCCTGCTGCACAGTCTTTAGAGCACTTGCCCTGCAAGTGAGGGGTCCCAGGTTTGAGCCCCAGTCTGGCTACATATTTTTCTATCCATTTGACATTTTTGTCATAGCCAGGGCTCAAACAAGCCTGCTTGACATACTGGATGCTCATATATCTGTTCTGTATGATATCTCCAGTTGGTCTTAATAACATATCACAATGTCATGATCTTGGCCTACCCCAGTACTGATATTACCTGTCACAATGTTGGAGTATATTCCAGGATCATGTCAAACTTCAAAAAGCACCTGATAGAGTCAGAGGAGAAGGATGTTCTCAGTAGCGTGCAACTCTTTTCTGACATAGAGACCTTCCTCTCATACGGCACAAACAAGAAGGAAGCCCAGCGGCGTGAACAACATGCCAACGTCATACAGAAGTATGTGGACAAGCCAGATAATGTCAGACATAAACAAACATGTGTCTGTTAATTTTGCTGAACAGGCTTCAAAATTGAGGAAAACTTACTATTTGCTTGTTGAAATCTGAACACTGTTTTAGTTGAGTTTAAGCAAAGGTTTTAAATGTTGCAAATTTAAGACAAGTATAAAGGGAAATAGAGAAAGTTATAGATTTTGTCAAACCACAAGTATAAAAGCATGTTAAATATTCTCTACTTTACTTCTTTTACTTCAGGACTTACTTAGATGCCAATGGCAAGAAGAAGGTTGAATTACCTGACAAGATACGGCACAAACTGCATGAAAAAGAAAGGCCGAAAACGGCCGTCATGAAGGAGATACAACACACTCTGCACGGGAAGATCGACGAACACTTCAAATCCTACCTCATGGTAACTCTTATTTCAGAAAGAAAGTTATCTATTTTTGACATTCAGTTACTCAATCAGAAGTTGTTCTCAAACTGTTGCGCTTTTCTCCCCTGTCTTAGATTTAAATATCAAAGACCTAGTTATAATCTATGAGGTGTTTAAAACCTTCCTTTATATGCCAACACTTTCCAGAAGGTAGGGAGAAAAATATAACAATACTTTTTTTTTTTTACATTTGTGCATGTTACTCCCCTGCTATTAATACAAGGTACTCCCCTGCTATTAATACAAGGTACTCCCCTGCTATTAATACAAGGTACTCCCCTGCTATTAATACAAGGTACTCCCCTGCTATTAATACAAGGTACTCCCCTGCTATTAATACAAGGTACTCCCCTGCTATTAATACAAGGTACATCATCAGACAACAGTGAACATTTTTAAATGCCATATGAATGATTCAAAACTATTAAATCCAATTTAAAATTTTGATTTTTACCCAGATAGCATTTAGAAAATGCGAGAACACCATTCCCAGTTTTGTTATGAATTTTATGAAGTGACTCCGAGAACTATTGCTGTCAAATTAGAATTTGACCTCTTTTGTATGCCAATCATTCAGAACCAAAGGAAGAGATGTGAATTCTTTTTTTATTCACATAATTTTGTTTTTTTTGAAAAGAAGAGTTGAAGTCTTCAAAGATCAGGAAAATATCCAATGGAATGTCAATATTTTTCGTATCCCTTTGTCTTCACAATCATATACACATTGATCAACAATAATAAACACTTAATTGAAGAGTCATGGACAAGTTAAGGAAGATTTAATCACTTTTTCATGACTAATTACAACCCCTTCTTTAACAGTCTTATACAACATCACATATACATGTGTCTTTAATCGTGTATTTTAGAATAAGGCTGAGGAACAGGGGATGGAGCCTGGTGAACTTGTGAAGCTCTCACAGGCTGAGCTCTCTATGAGGCTGGGAACCGATGCCTCCATGGGCAACTGGAAAAAATCCAAGGGCAAAGGAAAGGTAGGAATGGCCTTATGTGTTCGGGTTGATGTCAAGGATAGTCAGAACGGAAAGCGGTCTATTCTTGAACATAGTATTGTGCAAGCGGTACAGCATCATTTGGCTTAGTTTAAGATGAGCTCTTTTGGGTTGTAATTATTTTGGCATTGTCTTATTAGACAATAAAGTAACTTCATACAATGAAGATTTGTTTTACCCCTAAACCCGTTTTGTTAATTACTTTTTTTTCAACCGTTAATCATTTGTGCAATCAAAATTTACAGTAGACCAATACTATGCAGACATTACAATAAGACCGATGCATATAGTAGCTCATTTATTACCTAAAAGGCAACTTGAGATGATCAAGATGGAAAATTTCAGATGTTTAAAAGAACCGGTGGAATTATGGCAAGTCTCAATGTTTGTTAAGTCTGAATAGTAACGTCATTGTGTTAACTGCACAGAATTGTGAGCCAGTTCTGCACTTGTATGTTCTCAATGCGTGTTCCAAAGGTTGGTTCACTATGTCCACTGGAAGTCTCCTGCTAACCTAGTGCACTTTCTTTCAGAAGGGAATAAACACTATTGGACCTGTCAACATATTGATTGCCTTTACTTTTTAAAACAAGAATTTCAGCATTATTTAGCCTAATACTTGCCCCTCTGTATATGCATAATGTTAAGGTGCCAACATGCTAGCATATTAGGTCTAATCAGGTGATTGAACCTTTAACCTTGAATTGAAACAGAGTGGTAATGTTATTAATGAAAAAATACACACTATTTATCAGTCATATTTCAGTGTTTACTGCAATACTTTCAGTTGGAAACAAATTGCACAACTATGAAATCATGTTTTTGTTTAAGAGAAATGTTTCAATATGGACATGTTGTTTTCCTGTTAGGATGGTGATATGGACAGAGAGAACACGCACCCTTCTGTCAGAATCACAATAAGTAAACTTGAAAAAAAGTCCCGCCGTGTGCATTTTGCACGCGAGGGTACTGAAACCTCTGGCTATACCGAATCTACAGATTACACGTACTTGTCGTCACAGGTATAGCGAGGGGCATGCATCGTCATTAACCATATTAAACTGTGTGAAGTAGCGTCATGGAAATATAATTCTAACTTAATCTATATGTGAATGCTTTTCTGACATGACACAAGATGGTTGTGGAAAGAGTCTTTGTGTTTTACTAAAACTTTGTGAATGTCACAAAGTATATAAAGGTACATGCATGCAGTGTGTCATGAATATTAACCAGTGTTGGATTTATAGAATGAATAACTGTTTGCATTTAGATGAATTGTAGTAACCTTCTACTTAATGTTAAAAATATAATGATGCTTGTATGTAGAATTATTAAAAAAGTTCAAGAACAGATAACAGATTTACTAATGAAGTATCTAATCTCACTTTTAATTAGGCCTAAAAAAAAATATGTCTGTTTCGGGTAACCCGACCCTACCTATAAAAATGCGCCGACCCTAACTATTTTTTTCCGTTTCAGAGCAAAAAAAAATATTCGTTAGCGAATAGAGAGTTACGAAGGGCGGATAAATGCAGATTTTAATCAGAATTATTGTTTATATGATAAAACAAAGTCAGGCAATGACAGTGATGTAGGAAAGACTGCCATGTGCAAGAAAACACTCTGAACTTACGACAGATTTTGAAAAAAAAAAAAATCCCTACCTACCCTACCTAGAAATTTTGGGAAGGTTATCCGAAACAAACAATTATTATTTTTTTTGGCCTTAGAGATTCCACTTAATCATTTACTTTAAACAATATCAAAAAGCAAAGAATATTGTTATAATTAATTGCTTCACGGTCATTAAAGGTTAATTTGTTATTAGAGCATAAAAAGAGTAGATCTAATGTAGCGCATGTATCACCCATAGGACGATAGCAGTACAACGACCCCACGGGGTCAGACTGGCAGCTCCCAGATGATTGCGCGCCCCAAACGGGCACGCTTTAACACAAAGGTATAATGTGTCACGTCTTCATGCCTTTTGAGCATGCGTGGGAAGGCATTGTTGTATCACTCACACTCGTGTAATCGGCCATTTTTGCTTGTACTTCTTTACAGTTTGCTTTTATCTTGTCTTGGTTAAATATGCCACATTTCGCATTGGTTTAGTTTTACTTGAATGGGCCATACTGAAATGATTCTATATTAATGATATCATACATGCCATATTTCTTGCCACTTCCCCTGGGGATTCTGTTTAAAAAACCAGGGGATTTTACAATAGCCCAGATTTGTAATTTTGTAATTTTGTGGATTTGTAACAGCTAGGTCTAGAAAATTCATTAACATGTCATACATGGGGATATGATAATAAATAGCTCCAATGCAGACATTTTGCTTGTTCTGCCAGTGTTCAACCTTTTAAGCTAGCATTTCTTAAAGCATTGTATTGAGTATATTTGTTGTAAGAAGTAATCTACTCAATATCTTTCCCTGTCATGTTTAAAAAATAAAAATAAAATAGAAATGAATTCCAGGGGATTGATCTAAATTCTGATTTCCCCCCTGCTGGGCAATATGTCATGTATGATAATATACAATATATTTTTAGCTTGTTTATTTTTCGAAGAATAAAAGTTAAGTTATTGTCAGTGTCGTTTTTAACATGCAACAACTTCAACCTTGGCCATAAGACAAAAAACAGTTCCCAGATATATGGGACTGGTTAAATTTGACTAAACTAAGTATGGAACAAGACACGCTCAGTGTGGCCTTTCAAAAAAAAACAGCAATTGTGAACATGTATTGTTACAAAGTGATGGCACTTACATACACATGTATCTACCCAAGACAGGATTTTGGTGTTTATTTTGTCCAATATTTTATTGCTATTTTATCAAATGGTAGCATGGCTTTTAAGTTTGGAATGATGTGAGCATGTTTTTTTAAGGCTTAAAGTTTGGAATGATTTAAGCATGTTTTTTCAAGGCTTTAAAGTTTGGAATGATTTAAGCATGTTTTTTACAAGACTTTGATTTAAAGTTTGGAATGATTTGAGCATGTTTTTTTTCAAGGCATTAATTTTAAGTTTGGAATGATTTGAGCATGTTTTTTTCAAGGCATTAATTTTAAGTTTGGAATGATTTGAGCATGTTTTTTTCAAGGCATTAACTTTAAGTTTGGAATGATTTGAGCATGTTTTTTTTGTTTTTTTAAGGCTTTAATTTATAGTTTGGAATGATTTAAGCATGTTTTTTTTCAAGGCTTTAAAGTTTGGAATGGATTAAGCATGTTTTTCTCAAGGCTTTAAAGTTTGGAATGGATTAAGCATGTTTTTCTCAAGGCTTTAAAGTTTGGAATGGATTAAGCATGTTTTTCTCAAGGCTTTAAAGTTTGGAATGGATTAAGCATGTTTTTCTCAAGGCTTTAAAGTTTGGAATGATTTGAGCATGTTTTTCAAGGCTTTAATTTAAAGTTTTGAATGATTAAAGCATGTTTTTTTCAAGGCTTTAAAATGAGGAATCATATGAGCATGCTGTTTTCAAGGTTTGGGCAAAAATCATAGACTCATGCTTGTTTGCTAAAATGTAAATAGTTTTGTCACAAATCATATTTTAAAATTTTGAAGGGTTTTTGTCAAAAGTACAAGTTGAGTTTGGTTGATACCATTACAATATATTTATGTAGCCACAGTGATGTTGTTGAAGACTTATATTCGTGTACATGTAGATCATAACTAAAGTATGGATTGGTTCAGAAAATGGTGTAGGAAAAGATATGGCTGATTGTTTGGATTATACATGTAGCTTGACCATACGTTTTTAGCTTTCATATCATATGGTTGAAGAATGTTCACAAATGCACACTTTATGCATGGCAATCTTACTTATTCAATGTTTCCTTTATAAATCACTATCACCATGTTAGAATATTGCATGTGCTAAGTTTTTGTACAGCTATGTATATGTTCTTTGTTTTGTTAAATATATATAACACAAATAAATTAGAATATTTTATGTATTATTTATCATCAGTTGATGTGTATTTATATTGTTCGCTAGTACAGGGGTGGATTCATGGCGATCTTTGGCCATTTACTTAGGTTTCAAAGCGTTATTTTCAAATTCAATCAGTAAAATATCTTGTCAGAAGGAAAATAAAAGTGACCAAGCTGTTTCTAAAACAAGCCCCTGGACTGGAACATCTCTTGGTGGAAAAAGATATATAACAAGAAAGTTTTAGTGTCTTACTTTTTAATTTCTTTTAGAAGTGGTGATGGGTTATTTGTATATTTAAGCACCTTTTAAAAAATTGCAAAAAAGTAAAACATTTTTTTTACAATAGGTGATTTCCTTTTTCCCCATCACAAACATTTTTACCATTGATTTTATTGTCATATTTTAGTTCAGTTTCCCCTTTTATTCTTTTCCACAAATGCTTTTTTACTTGATATATAAGATTGCAATTTACTTAATGTAACTTACACATAAAAAAACATTTATGAAAGTATTATATGTTTGGACTTTGCCAAATGGGTCTAGCCCATGGATAATATCATCAATTTAGTGCAATAACTCAATAGCTGCATAAAGAAATAGATGCAGTTATTGAGTTCTTGCACTATGGTCACGATGTGAAATATTACTTAGTTACCGAAGAATTGTATTTCTAACATTTTTGTACATAATGATGTTGCAGACTGGCCGAGCGCAGCCCCACAAGGATGATCGTGAGGAGTTTTATCGTGCCCTGAAGGCCTGTGCGTCGGGCACCATGTCCATGCAGATGCTTTACTTCTACAAGTATCTTGTGAAACACAATGAGGAGGACAACATGCCACTCATCGACAAGGACCTCTTCTTCTATATTGAGATACAGAAGTTCAAGGTCAGTTACACTTATTAAGTTATGATAATTATACCCCCACAAACGAAGTTTTAGGGGGTAAATAGGATTGAGCTTGTCGGTCGGTCTGAAGGTCGGTCGGTCTGTCTGTCGGTCGGTCGGTCTGTCGGATGATAACTCATGAAAGGCTAGACAGATTTGAACAATTTTTGGTACACAGGTGTAACATCAGAAGATACAGGTCAAGTTCCATATTGGGGCTGGTGGGGCCAAGGTCAAGGTCACTGTTAATAAAAATAGAAAAACGGTTTCCGGACGATAACTCATGAAAGGCTTGACAGATTTGAACAATTTTTGGTACACAGCTGTAACATCAGAAGATACAGGTCAAGTTCGATATTGGGGCTGGTGGGGCCAAGGTCAAGGTCAATGTTACTAAAAATAGAAAAACGGTTTCCGGACGATAACTCATTAAAGGCTAGACAGATTTAAAAAAAAAAATTGTACACAGGTGTAACATCAGAAGATGCAGGTCAAGTTCGATATTGGGGCTAGTGGGGCCAAGGTCAAGGTCATTGTTACTAAAAATAGAAAAACGGTTTCCGGACGCTAACTCATGAAAGGCTTGACAGATTTGAAGATTTTTTGGTACACAGGTGTAACATCAGAAGATACAGGTCAAGTTCGATATTGGGGCTGGTGGGGCCAAGGTCAAGGTCACTGTTACTAAAAATAGAAAAACGGTTTCCGGACGATAACTCATGAAAGGCTAGACAGATTTGAACAATTTTTGATACACAGGTGCAACATCAGAAGATACAGGTCAAGTTCGATATTGGGGCTGGTGGGGCCAAGGTCAAGGTCACTGTTACTAAAAATAGAAAAACGGTTTCCGTACGATAACTCATGAAAGACTAGACAGATTTGAACAATTTTGGTACACAGGTGTAACATCAGAAGATACAGTTTGGTACACAGGTGTAACATCAGAAGATATAGGTCAAGTTCAATATTGGGGCTGGTGGGGCCAAGGTCAAGGTCACTGTTACTAAAAATAGAAAAACGGTTTGTGGACGATAACTCATGAAAGGCTTGACAGATTTGAACAATTTTTGGTACACAGGTGTAACATCAGAAGATACAGGTCAAGTTCGATATTGGGGCTGGTGGGGCCAAGGTCAAGGTCACTGTTACTAAAAATAGAAAAACGGTTTCCGGACAATAACTCATGAAAGGCTAGACAGATTTGAACAATTTTTGATACACAGGTGTAACATCAGAAGATACAGGTCAAGTTCGATATTGGGGCTGGTGGGGCCAAGGTCAAGGTCACTGTTACTAAAAATAGAAAAACGGTTTCCGTACGATAACTCATGAAAGACTAGACAGATTTGAACAATTTTTGGTACACAGGTGTAACATCAGAAGATACAGTTTGGTACACAGGTGTAACATCAGAAGATATAGGTCAAGTTCGATATTGGGGCTGGTGGGGCCAAGGTCAAGGTCACTGTTACTAAAAATAGAAAAACGGTTTGTGGACGATAACTCATGAAAGGCTTGACAGATTTGAACAATTTTTGGTACACAGGTGCAACATCAGAAGATACAGGTCAATTCGATATAAGGGCTGGTGGGGCCAAAGTCAAGGTCAATGTTACTAAAAATAGAAAAACGGTTTCTGGACGATAAATCATGAAAGGCTTGACAGATTTGAAAAAATTTTGGTACACAGGTGTAACATCAGAAGATACAGGTCAAGTTCGATATTGGGGCTGGTGGGGCCAAGGTCAAGGTCACTGTTACTAAAAATAGAAAAACGGTTTCCGGACGATAACTCATGAAAGACTAGACAGATTTGAACAATTTTTGGTACACAGGTGTAACATCAGAAGATACAGGTCAAGTTCAATATTGGGGCTGGTGGGGCCAAGGTCACTGTTACTAAAAATAGAAAAACGGTTTCCCGACTACTCATGAAAGGCTAGTTTTTCTTGTCAGCAGTGTAACTTCTAAATTACTCAACAGATTTAAATAAAACAATACATGCATGATAAAAGAAGATGCAGTGTGCAGTAACCTTGTTAATAAAGGCAGTGGTCATTGATTCTCTTTTATTAATTTAGGATAAAAAAAATTGACATTAATTTTCTTTGAGAAAGACTTGTAGATGAATAAAAATGACATGCTGATCAATGAAATAATTGATTTTGTAATAATGTCTTGAAGGAGCACCTAGAAATATGAAAGGCTCCATGTGTTTGTGTTTCCATATACAGGAGTGCAGTCACCAGTTTTCCGATGAGGAGCTCCTGAAACGGAAAGTTCAGTCCATCATTGAGTGCTTCCTCGAGTCCTACACATCACCCACACTCCAGGTACTTTCTTTTTAATTCCAGTGCCGATGGTAAATAAGAGATAAATCCTCAGGCATTCATAATCATAATTTTTCACAACAAAAGAAATTTGTCTTGTCATGAATTGTTTGGTCTCGCAATAAATAAAAGTTCATTGGGTACAGTTCAAAGAGAAAATAAGCCACAGTGCTCAATAATATCATGTAACATTTTAAATTTCATAAAAATGGTTGGCAAGAAAAAAATCAATGTTAAGATAAAAAAAACCACACAAATCTCACACTCCAGGTTGACATCAACAACGAGCTTCACCAGAAGACCTTGCGAGCGGCCCAGCGTTACGTGCAGAGCAAGGATGTGTTCTCAAACATATTTGACGAGGCCCAGCTGGCAGTGTTTAAGGAGCTGCTGCCTTACTGGGCTGGTTTCCGCAAATCTTTCTCTCCGCCTGAAGACAACAGCAAGAAACCAGGTATGGTGATAATGAATTACAGTATGTTAAAGGTTTGGTACAGATGCAGTAGCTTGGGTTATGGCTAAACTAGTTGATGTGTTTGCTCTTTCATCTGCAAAATGGCTACTGAGATAATTGAAATACTTACTATTTTCTTATGCAACTATTACAGGTTTTAGTCAGATTTTTTCTATCTATTGTTGACTTTGTCTATGACAATAAATTAAACATTTAAAAAAACCTTTCTAACAGTAACAAAGTACCAGAAAATGTTGAAGAAGCGCCTGGAGCAGATTGAGAATTACGTGATTCCCCCAAGCGAGTTTCGACTCCCCCAGATACCGGAGGGCGCCATCGCAGCGTTTACATTCTCACTGTCTGACGGAGTCAAATTGCGGGTACGTCTACCTGGCTTGGCATTTAGGCTATTATTTTTAATGTACAGCAGTACAGTAGTTGTGGAGAAATAAATTAATAGTTGATGTTACTTATATGTGAGAGGAAATTTGGCTGTTAGGTTTACTAAACCATTTTAGTCTAAGATGTTGTGCATTCGTTAAGGGTAAATAAGACTGATAAAGATAAGGAAGAGGAAGAATATAATAGATATACCTTTGGATTTAAAGTAGATTTACTTTAACACACTCTGTGACTAGGGTCTATTTTCTATGCCTGATAAAAATATATCAGTATATGATGGCCAGTAGAAACAACAGGATAACCTTCTTTCTAAGAAACAGGTTCTGTTGCTTTTCTAAGAGACAGGTTTTTATGCTTTTCTAAGAAACAGGTTACGGTGATTTGGCAATGTATTTTATTCTAGCTACGATAGATCCATAATACTGTTTTTAGCCTATTTTGCAATTGCATTGATTTCAGCCTCAGTCACCAATGTCTGACACAGCCTCTGAGCTCAACGGGTCTATGGCGGGCTCGTCTCGTGCTGAGCGACGTCGGCGTCGCTCCAGCCAAATGTCTGAACACTCTGTGGGTCATAGAGAAATAAGCCTTGCATCCATCCCTGAGTCTCAGCTGTCTGGGCCCAGCAGTGTTCAGAGTTATGTGCCCCTGAGACGGGCCCTGCCTGGGCTCTCTAAAAGCTCAACAGAAGGCTCAGATACTCTTGTTGCGTAATCTTGGTGAGTCATACATTTAATGGCTACCATAGGCTTTATATATGTATGGCTAACAATGATGTATACCAAGGCACCCTGAAACTTAAGATCTTAACTTTTCTTTTTTGGAAATTAGTAACTTTTTGAGCTCTTATCTGAAAAAATATTTTGTACAATGGTGCTGCAGTATGCTACTTTACTTAATTTTGCACTTTTCAGCTGTTTAATTGGCTAGATTATAATTAACATTGATGCAAATGATAATTATGTAAGGGCTATTCTAGTAAAACATATAACCTGCAGGGGTAGGCAATTATTTAAATAGTATATAGGTGGGTGTCTTTTTGCACTTATTTGGACCCCAAAAGGGTAAATTCACTACTGTAGGGGATTGGTATATTTTAAAAGTACCCCCCCCCCACCCCCACCCCGGAGGTTATATGTTTAAATGGAATGGCCCTAAGTAGTTAAAGGCACATTAAATAATGTAGTTCAATACAAGACATAGGAAGAATTGTAACCAGAGACAATACTATTGTGACATATCTTCAGTATTCAGAACGAGATGACTTTAGTGAGATTGGAGAGGTACAAACACGACACATCTTCTTCAGTTCTTCAGTTCTCTAGTCCTTACTCCTTTACTGATATAAATGGTAGACTTCTGTTAGTCGCAAACATTAAAGACTTATGATTAGTCTTGTTTTAACACACTTTGTCCTTAGTCAGTTTATAAATATTATTTTATTAATATTCTTTTGCATTGTTCTTTCTTCTGTACACAACAAAATAATACAAAAAGTATTCTGTAATTTGAATGTAAATGAGATTCAAGTCATGTGTTTTAAAATCACATTGCATAAGAATGAATATGAAGAAATACATTGAAAGTATGTATGTATGACAAACAGACCATCGGCTTCAGTTTCTTGTCTACACAGATATATGAACTGTTATCATTGGTGCATGTGACTGCATGTGACACAAGATGAATACACTCGCTTCTGGTCTAGTCTTTTAAAAATAAAAAAATCAGTTATTATAAGAAATATTTTGTGATTAGTCACATCATGTTTCTCTTTCTGTTTGTAGTCATTCATGTATGCATTGCTAAATATGTGGATCAGTTTCTGGTAATACAGATTTGATTCAGATTATACTAATATTTCTCTTATTACATGTAACTGCTTTTCAAGCACTTAATCAATCTCTGTTTCAATGGAACTTATGTAAAACTGATTTGAAAAATATAAATGAGTATGGTAAATACATAAATGGTTAATAATGATACATTTAAAATGTAAAGACTTATTGCATGTTATGTTGTGGTACATGTAGATGATGCTGGGAGATTTATAAATCATGTACAGGGAAGCAGTGTTTCACCCAAACATTGTTATAAAAACACTTAATTTTTTAGGAAAAACTAGCTTGCCCTAAGTTAGATCACATATGATGCACATTATCTAATGCATACCATTCTTGTTTTGTTGCTATACAGGAAGATGCAGTAAGTACCTGCTCTTGTCGCTATGGTTCTGGGTGATGCTTTCTAATCTATGTCCATAATTGCTGATATCTGTGATATACAATGATTTTCATGTATTTTCTTCTGTCTGTCATTATTTATTTACCAGTTATTTATTTTTGTATTATATTCAAGTATATCTTCTGTATCCCTGTGATAGGTTCAGACAGTTTCACAATGAGGCTAGAGAGGGCGGGGGGTTGTTATGGTCCAATGCTCCAATACGGTTTTAGGCCTCATTTAAAAAAGAACACCAAATTCTCCATGTCATAATTGACTTATTTTGTTTTCTTGTCTTTCATAAAAGAGTACATGGGTAAGACTTACCGCACAAAGTGATGTGATTGGTGTCAATATGCACTACACATTTTAAGTGGTTTCATCAATTAGTCAATGATAATTGTCTTAAAAGTATATTTAATCTCAATATATTTCCAAACTCGCTAGTGTTGCAATTTCATTCTTCTTTAAATGTATCTTTTGCATATATAAAGCAGGAAAATGCCTAGATAGTGAAGGGTAACCAAGCAACCTTTTTAAGCTCAATAATGTTCGTGCAGCTTACTTATGTAATGCATGTAATGATGATTGAAAGATAAATTAGTAAGTGACTAAGTAAGAGCTTGGAATTTAATGCATTATTAACATAATTTATTATGAAGTGCTGATAGTATAACTGAATATTGTATGTGACCTTTAAGCATTTTGCAATTAATATTGTCATTTTAAATAAACAAATTTAATATGACTATTTTTGTGTTGCATGAAATACACGTATTGTGCATGAGCATGGCACAGAACAGTTAATGTGTTTATAACAGTGTGGTCTAAAAGAAGAATATGAGAAGCAAGATAAAAGTATATGCATTAAATGCTTCAAATGGCATTTCTTTGAAATAAAACATCTTTAAAAAGAAGAAAAATCTATACATGAGATAGTGCTGAAGACGTATAAGAATAACCATGACATGTGTATTCACTGTGGTTCAATGGTGTACATGTAACTGAACGTGTTTGTTGCAGCACGTGGATTTCGAGTCCGAGGCTTCCAATGTAGGCTTCGTAAACTTTCTTTGTTTGGTTTCCACCTTTAGCATGGGTCGTTAGGCTTTCCCCACCCAGTTTTTCATTTCACCCCGCTTTGTTAAGGATATTTGGTATAAGGCTCTCCATATACAGTCAGAAATTTTGTTATCATCCAGCCTTAGGCCACTTAAGATTTGTACAAAAACTATTTTACTTTTCTTAGATTTTACCCTTTACCTTTACTAGTTTTAGATCAAGTTTCATGTTGCAAATTAGACTTCATTAGTTCTTAATATTTCAGCAACATGTAATAGTAACTCTATATGATCAAATTAATTCAATATAAAAAAGTGAACTATTAAAGAATCTTCTTCAAAATCTGCTGGTGTTTGTCCATTGTCTGATTTCTGTTATGAGTGAAGAATGCAGAAAAGTGTGGGGTTTCTGTGTTGTTTCGTTCGTTACTCTTGAATACTGTCATAATTTTAAATTAATTTTCAAGGCATGCCTTATTGTTGAGGTATTGTCATGGTCTTGTTGTCATTGATGGCTTCATTGGCATATGCTTTGTGTGAAAACTTTTATCTTGACCATAAAATTGAAAGCCATTAAAATATTTTAATTGCTTTATTATACTCTGGTTTATGTATTGTTTGAGTTATGTCCCCTTGTCCAATGATAAAAACAGATGGGTGTCGGTATCCACATGTGATGCTTGCATTTATTAATGTTGCAGTTTTAAATCATTGTTCATCAAAATTTCATATATTTATAAACTAAACATGAAGTTTAAATAACGATGTAATTACACTTTCCAGACAATGCTTAAAAAGTGAAATGCATTGTAATTTCTTAATTACAACACCAGTCCTGTAGTTATTTCCAGTTTTCCAAATGTTCATTTTGTTTTGTTTTCTTTCCCCATGTCACTAGTGATGGGTAAGTATACGGGCAGTGTTTGGGGTAGCGCCATATAGTCCTTCATACACAATGTTGTTGACTGTTATAGCCACTCTATCTAGCATTGGTACAAATGTACTTACTCCTTTTCGTCGGTTTATGATATATTGAAATGGCAGATTTTTATGACTGCATGATTATATAGTAAATATATTACCCAAAATAATCACATTTGTACGAGATATGTAAACCTTTGTAACTATTTAGCTGCTATTTCTTTTCTGTAAATGACCTCAATTATTATCAATATTTTAAAATTTACATAAAAGAATTATTGTACTAGGATCTGTAAATTTTCAGATGGATTTTCATTCTTGTATTTAAGTTCATTTTACATGGATATCCTTATATTTAAGGGATTGTGTTTTTTCTTTGCAAAGGTGCTTAATTTCACTTATCTTTTGACAGTCTGATTGTCATTCAAAAATGAAATAATGAACACTTAAAAGGCAATTATTGAATATAAGGTGCTTAATTTCACTTATCTTTTGACAGTCTGATTGTCATTCAAAAATGAAATAATGAACACTTATAAGGCAATTATTGAATAACTATCATCTGTACATTATTGACTTTGTGTAATCCATAGACATTTTATTACATGATCTATATATAAAACCTCCATGATTGGACGAAGAGCAAATTGTGTAGACAGAATAATTGCAAAGTCAATTTATCAAAAAAATGATAAAACATGTCAATTACAACTAGATCATACGGTATCATGTAATAAAACAGTTATTTACTTATTAGCTGTGAAATATACAGTTCATATTGACCGCATAATTGTTATATTTCACAGCTGATAAGTAAATAATTGTATAGTATCATATGCCACATCCTCTAGTCTAAAATAATAGACGTGTTATACGGGATTCTTCCAATCCCTGTGAAGTATTTGCCATAACAAAAATAGTAAAAAAAAATCCGTAAACGTACAATTATTTGGACTAGCCACTCCTCTAACTTTTATAAGGAGATGTGGGACATTTCTGTGTTGTTGGTTTTTTCTCAGCTATGATTTCTTTGCAATTCAATGAATATATAATCAAGAATGTAAAGGCACTTTCCTGTAAACAAATGTACATGGTGTAGTCAAAGTAAATTTAAATATCTTGCTATTAACATGTAAGTTACTGTTTCGGATATGATAGTTCCTTTTTTGCACGTGAGTTCTGATATAGCTGTCACTGTGTTCTTGATGCATGAATGCATGGTTGGAAAACAACAACATCGCTACAACAACTTCACTACAACAAATTCACTACATCAACATCGCTACAACAACATCGCTACAACAACTTCGCTACAACAACATCGCTACAACAACTTCGCTACAACAACATCGCTACAACAACTTCGCTACAACAACATCGCTACAACAACATCGCTACAACAACATCGCTACAACAACATCGCTACAACAACATCGCTACAACAACTTCGCTACAACAACATCGCTACAACAACATCGCTACAACAACATCGCTACAACAACATCGCTACAACAACATCGCTACAACAACATCGCTACAACAACATCGCTACAACAACATCGCTACAACAACTTCGCTACAACAACATCGCTACAACAACTTCGCTACAACAACATCGCAACAACAACATCGCTACAACAACATCGCTACAACAACTTCGCTACAACAACTTCGCTACAACAACATCGCTACAACAACATCGCTACAACAACATCGCTACAACAACATCGCTACAACAACTTCGCTACAACAACATCGCTACAACAACTTCGCAACAACAACATCGCTACAACAACTTCGCTACAACAACATCGCTACAACAACATCGCAACAACAACATCGCTACAACAACATCGCTACAACAACTTCGCTACAACAACATCGCTACAACAACTTCGCTACAACAACATCGCTACAACAACATCGCTACAACAACATCGCTACAACAACTTCGCTACAACAACATCGCAACAACAACATCGCTACAACAACATCGCTACAACAACATCGCTACAACAACATCGCTACAACAACATCGCTACAACAACATCGCTACAACAACTTCGCTACAACAACATCGCTACAACAACTTCGCTACAACAACATCGCTACAACAACTTCGCTACAACAACATCGCTACAACAACTTCGCTACAACAACATCGCTACAACAACTTCGCTACAACAACATCGCTACAACAACATCGCTACAACAACATCGCTACAACAACATCGCTACAACAACATCGCTACTATGTTATCATGATTCATCTAGTCAAAGACTAAAATTAAATTTCAGTTATTTTTAAATAATCATGTTTAGTCATATGCCTAATTTACATTTGATATATAATGCCATTCATGAAATTACAAAGTAAATTATGATTCAATGTAATTTTTCTACAGGAACTTTTAGTGTCTTTTTTAAAATGACATATTAATACATTATTGAGCCAGCTAAATTGATCTAGATCACAATGAAGAATTTGAAATGACAGTTTATTTGATAAAAGCATGCCCTTCTTATCTGTGCTCTAGGAGTTGACGGCAGGGGAAGAACATCAGATGCTTCACCACCCAGACGGTAGCGCACGCAGTAGCAAGCTTGAGATGTCGGCTACCACCGAGAAGGTTCGCAGTCGCCAGGCACTCAACACGATTGGCGTCTCAACACTCACAGCCAGTAGTGCCAGCGCAGCTTCCTCAAAGAAAGACAACTCTGCTTCAGTTTCTGCAAAGTCCTAACCTCATTCAGAGATATTACAGTGATTGTATTTAAAATATTGTAGCTTGTTTTAATTATGCATGGTCCTTTTTCTGTGCGTTTTTGGTTTAAGCCAGTTTCAGAAAGATAAAAAAAATTGATTCCATTATTCAATCATTGGCAAAGATGTTTAAATAAATATTTTGCTAGATTTTTTAATTTGCAACCGAATTATTTGCAGAATAAAACAATCTACAGTATAACCTCTCCGCCTCACGCTGCCCAGTTGTTTATGCTTGATCATTAATGTTGTTTGTTAGATGTTTATGTATATACACAGTATTTTTCATACTTCTGTTTATACTTCAAACTGCTCTTTATTTTGTTGCTCAAAAATTTACTATTTTTGAAGACTTTAAAATCTCACAAAGATGGCTGACCCTGCTTACATGGTCATTCTGCGATGTTGAACGAGTGTTGTTCCATAGCACAGCTTTTAAGGTATAAAAAGCAATTTATTTCACAGCTGTAATTAAACTCAAAACATTTAAATGTTGTTTTATGCTGAACTCAATTTGTACAAAATAACATCAGAGTCGACAATTGTTGAAATTGTTAGCATTCCTTTATTATATTCTATGAATAAAATATTCTCAGAATGTAATATCTGTGATAAATAGTTCAAGATTCCACTGGGAAATTAGTGATGGGATATTTTTAAATAAATCTTTGATATTGTTTTTTTAAACTGGTCAGCCAAATGACTGACCTAATACTATTTTTATATTCACTCTAAATCATTTGTTACAAACATTTAAAGTTTGAAAAATTAAAATACCAAAAAAAATGATATTATAATGAAAATATAAAACCCTATATTGTTTAGAGGGTGCAAAGATATTAAATGCTATTGTTATATATTGAATCATTTACATTGAATTTGTTGTTGACTTTAATATAGACTGAAATGCCCTGTGCATATGAAGATAAACTGTTTTACATGGATTGTGGTGTATTTGTGTGTCTGTGATATCAATTCAAATTGTGGTTTTAAATATTCCTAAATGCCAATGTGCAATATGCACGCACATCTTTTGTTTTAAACTCAACTTTATTTATAGTATTTAATAAATTAAATTGCTAAATGCGTTATTTTGTTTTAATATGTGCTCCATATGTGGCTCTGACATATGTGTGCAATGTATTTTATAGAATAAACCAATCCGCAATCTGATACAAACATTTACATATACGTATATATACAATGTATTATTATAAGTATCTATCATGTGTTTCCGGTACGGGATAGAAAATCCGACCCGAGGGCACGCGCGTAAGTACATGATTGATATTTTTTCTTGCATATCATAATCAATTTGTGGAAATATTGACGTAGAAAACGCCCTTCTGTATATTTCACCAAAAAGCGCGTGAGACGTTGTGTACTGACGTCATATAGCGCTGTAATTTTAAATTACTATTGACATCAAATAGTTCATCTAAAATAATGTTTTTACGATTATTTATTTTCAATTTTAATTGAAAGTCTTGCATACTTACATGTTTGATTGCGCTTTATTGAAATGGCATATGCGCTTTATTGAAATGGCATGATATACTTGTCATAAACCATTCAATAAAATAAATAAGAAGTGGCGCGTTGTTGCGCGTGACTCATCTTACATGGGGGTGTAAGACGTAGTTTTCTAGCACACCGGATAGGCATTTCCGGTGAATTCAGCCGTGCTGGAAAACTCCATCTGGCATCCCCCCATGCCAGATGAGTCACGCGCTGTGACGTAATACTTTTCATTTCTTTTATTTTACATTTTATGTAACCAAAATTAAGAGATTTCAATAGATGAGTTCCATAACTATTAACTTTACAAAAAGACGCCTACAAAACAAAATAACCCTTAAAAGACGTGATACTGAAGGCACTTCTTGTCGTATGCAGTAAATAAAAATTACTGCGCGTCATGACGTCAGCTAAAATTATCGCACGTGCTTTTTGGTGAAATCTACAAAACAGCGCTTTTCTATGCATTTTTCACAAAAAAGTGTAATTCAAGGTATGCTAGAAAAAATATCTATCATGTGTGTCCGTTCCGGATCGAAAAATCAAACCCTCGGGCACGCTGCGTAGCCGGTAACTCGGCAAGCCTCGTTACCTGGCAACGCAGGTGCCCTCGGGTTGGATTTTTCGATCCGGAACGGGAACACATGACAGATATTATAATTCCAGCACTGGTCACATGACCGGAAACACACGTCCGGTATGCAAAAATATCAAGGGTATAATTGTACTGGGGCGTAGCGCACGTCAAGCAATGCTATATTTAGGTATTCTCATTTGCCAATCTAGTATGTCACTACCAGGAGGAGTGTAAGGTGTGTTATATAGAATCACAAAGCCAGGGTTTATTGGCGGACTCGAGGCTTAAATCTAACCAGAGGAACTATTAAACGTTGACCATTGAACTACAATCACTACACATCATGACGTCAGTAAACAACGCCACACGGTTAACTGTACAAAAAGCGGTATGCAAGAAAAAAGAAAGCATGTGTTCTGGTCCGAATAATAAAATGCGACCCGAGGGCACGTGCGAAAAATTGTCGGCCAAGATCCGGACACGACCACAAACAAAGTATATTCATATGATATGGACCACACGCTGCAACGTGACCACTTTTTGACATTGACCTCCAAGGTTGGGTAATGAACGCTACACATCGGTGAATGTATATACCAAGTTATTACAAAATGTTTGACCAGGTAACCGTCCAGACACGACCAAACACTCGAACGTTTACACGTAGTTTTAGTTTGATCTATATTCATGGTCATGAATGTGACTGACCTTTAAGCTGGTGATGGGCGTCTTTCACGCTGCACGTCTCGATGTGCTATACGTTCGTGCAGGAACACACACATACTATTTTCATAAATATAAAAAGGGTACCATGTGTATGTTGTTATCCTTCCAGGTAAGGGTGTTTTTCACATAACGTTTGATTTCAAAATACCCTAAAAGCGTGGTAAACGGCTGCATTGCGGACAGACGTGCCGTCATTAAACAGTGTATGACTTCGACGTCACTTCCTTTCTATGGTTGTTTATTAATTTAAGGAATGAATTGCGGGGTTGATGTCATTATCGGGGTATGAACGCAATTGGGTTGGTCAATGTGTGTGGAGTCCGAAGGACTCCACGCGTACTTTGACCAACCCAATTGCGTTCATATCCCCATAATGACATCAACCCCGCAATTCATTCCTTATATTTACACCAATAGTTCATTATTTCATTCAAGAATTGTTAAAAAAAAATACTTCAGTTCATTTAAGAAAACCTTTCAGTAATCCGTTCTTACCCATTCTGTAAATAGAACGACCCGACTATAACCGGAAACATTTTTTTCAAATGACGTCACAATAACGCGGGAAAAGATCAACCACTTGAAATCACTTTAAAACGTAAAATTACCACAATTCTGATACCAATATATTTAAAATATAATAAACTTACACTTTTAAAAATGTTGATCTATATTTTACGGGACCTGCAGACACAATACAACCAATAACAAGATCAATAGCTTTCATGTATATTGTTATGCAATGAATTACGATCCGAACATATCCGAAGATGTTGCGTTCATCGAACGCAATTGCCGAAAGGCAGTTCATTTAAGGAACGGAAGTTGAGGTGTAAATATATACTGATGAAGGCGTAACGCAAATATTTATATAGAAGTTTAAAAAAAAACGCGTTCGTGTAATTTTTACATATTATTATAAATTATATAAGTATAGCGCAAATGCAGAGACGTTTTAAATGCGCAAATAATGACAACGGTCCATTCGACGTGTTTACGTCACAATTGCCACGACGTTGTTGCTTGTCAGCGTTGGACGATAAGAACAGCCAAACACACGAAAAAAAACCAGCAAAAATGACCAGTGATTATTTATTCAGTAGTATTAAAAGGTAAACCAGTTTGATTTTGGCATTGTTCAGGATAAGATTTCAGTACAATTGTTAAATACCATCAATATAAACAATTATTTTCATAAGTATAAACAATTGCCTGCATGTGATATCCGAGATTGCAAGATAGCTTTATTTTTAAAAATTATGTGTTGCGTTTCAATGTGTGATTTAAATTTGTACTCTTCTTGTTAATCTAAACTTTTAAAGCAACGTCGCAATTTGTAAACTAAACATATCAGTGGTTAACTCTTCCAATATCAAAAAACTGTTTACGACAATTTCTATTACAATTTTCATATAATTGATTTTTTTCACCTGCCTTGATCCGGAACTAAGCAAGATCCAGAATACCCCCAAACAACTGTATGCTATAACAGTATATCAAGCTTAAGCAAGTTCAGCATTTTTTTCAAATATTTGCCGGTACAATGGATGGTTGGTTGTTGCTATGTTGTTTTTGGTTTGAGTGTGTTTTTTTTCTTCCTTTTGTTGGCATTTTAAATCAGATTATATTCAACAATAACACCACCCACCACAATTATTTATTTCCTGCGAGGCCTTTTCAGTCAAACGAGGCGTTCGTCAAAAATCGTATACGCCATCTTGTTCATGAGATGACGTCATAAAACGGTAGTATAAAGATTAGTGATGTCATTTTAACCACGGTTGTGGGGACGTTTCAGGGATTGGCCAATGTTGAAGAACATAATGGCTACATTTGGAGGTTGGCCAAGGTTGTTTTTGTCCTAATCGTCAGTAAAACTTGATTTTATTGGACTGGTTTGTTACATTCTGAATTGTATATACAGTTACCAGATGGTTGAACGAGTCAAGATCACGCTTACGGTTCAGAGATACATCGACCCGCGTATGGAGGAGCTTCTTGCCAACTTCCAGTTGGGGGTTAGCGGCCCCAGCCCCATACTCGGGAGCAGCGACCCTGAGAAGGCCCGCCTCGCGTGTTATAAAGGCGAACATATCTGGCGGGTGGATTTCTGGTAAGTTGTTCCAATTTTTTAAACTAAGAACTGAACTGATGGACTATGTACAATAATTATTTATGAGTTTAAACAGCAATGATATTATAACTCCTACTACGATTAATACCATTACATACATGTATCACCCTACTGTATGTAATCAAGGGTTCCGGTAAATTTCGTGTTCGTGTACCGCTGGGTGGAGCTGTCTGTCGGCGCTTCCGGTATGGACGTTTATGAGATCGAGGTTGGCAACTTCCGGCGCGTGGTCGTCGGCACAAGGCATATGGAGGTGCGCTGCAGATTCAATGTCCCCGGTGGCACGTGGAGAGAAGGTGTGCATAAATGCTCTTTTTTATAAAGTAATAACTTACCATTGTTTATTCAATATATACGGGCTTGTTTTGTTATTCGCAAATTGTAGAGCTTTAAATACAATAATTTTTTTTTAACTTGTAGAAAATGACGTTGATGGGATCTCCATCATTGTAAAATAGTACTTCTCATTTCTAGGCGGTGACTATCCGCGGTGGTTCCACACATTCAGCGGGCGTCGGCGGCCCGGAGAAGACCCGGTTCCGAAAGTCGGATTCAGACATAGGCCCCGTCTGTTTTTGCCACCCCCTGCGTGGATGACCAATGCCGACTCTGTAGACGAAGTTCCAGGGGAAGCCGAGCTGCCGACACAACGGTATGGTAAAGATGAAGCGCAAACTCCCTCAGCTGACGATCCCCATAACCAAAGCAAGAAATCTTTAGAGAAGCTAAGTTCAGGCAGTATCTTATCCACCCAAAGCGGTGAAATGAATTCGCTTGCAGATAACGCAGAAAAGGAAGTAGAGCAAGGTTCAACCACCATCAGTGAAGGTCTTGAAGCAACTGGAGATACTTTGGCGTTAACCAGGCAACAGATGCAGCCTCATAACACAAAGTCAGGCTATGCCGGAGCACCTGATGAATTTGTCTACAGACCTGTACCAACTGCGGAAGCGCTTCACCGGTACAAGCTTCAGATTTACCATGATATACATCTGGAACCAGGGGAATACCAGCATATGGCGGCATCTCAACAAACTACGTCGGCCCGATCTCACCAACCGACCGCGATGCCTCACCAACCGATCACGATGCCTCAACAAGCGATGACAGTAGCCCAGCAACCGGTGGCAGTCCCTCGCCAACCATTGGCAGTACCTAATGTAAGCCCACATATGGTCAATCATACCAGTAACACATGTCTTAGAGCTTGTGACACAGAACACGCGGCGGCCGTTAATAGGGATGAAATGACGGTTCTGCCAGAACAAGATGTTGCTCATTATCTTAAAGAAAATCAGGCAAACTAGAGGCGGGAAAATTGCGCCATAGTTCCTATCGGCACCAGCAATGATGAGATCTGGATGCTGCTCACAATATTCTTGACCATCATGTTTGCCTTTGGTCATCTTTTCAAAGCTCTTGTTAAATTGCGTACATAAAATTTATTTAAGCGCTAGTTTAAAGAAACAGGAAACGCATGAACTGTTCACATAATTTCGTATAGTAATACAAAGTATTCAAATTATATCAGTTGTTATTTGCGTTTATCTTTGACAGCATAATTGTTTATTGAAAATGGCATATATTTTTGCAATCGCCTGACTAAATCTTGTCAGCAAAATAACTCGAGAACGCTTTGACCTATGACCGGGAAACTTCACTGGTAGGTTGCACTTGTCCAGTAATTGCCCCTATTGTTCCCCGGTAGGTCATTTAAGGGTTTTGAAAACTTTGTCCGCTCAGCAGCTCAGGAATAACTTTACCAAGAACCATTCAACTTCACATGTCAGTTGAACTGGACTAGATGGTGTTTTTTTAGTATTTTTTTTTGGGGGGGGGGGGGGGCGTCAGTAGGTTAAAGTCAGGGTAACCGCTGATGTTGATTAGAAACGTATATACGCACAAAAAAATGGAGAACGATTTGACCTAGGACCATGCAACTTGACTGGTAGGTTGACATTGACATGCAGATGACCCCTACTGTTTTGTGAATGTGTAAATCAAGTAGATCATGTGTAGCAATGTTTGGAAACATTGTGGCTGCAGAATATATTCAGGAAATGTTTGACCTATGACAATAAAGATTCTATGATCAGATGATGACCCAAAAATATAATAGGTGTCGCTTAATAGCTACGCATATCAACCCTTATTGTTTTTGGTGTTTGTAGATTGAAGTTGACTTCAAGTCCATTGTAATTGATTTTTTCCTTAAATTATCTTTTACTGCAAACTACCATATGTTTCTGAAGCAGCGCTCAAAAGAAAACCTTTTTTACACACATCTGTTTTTATTGCATTGGCTTCTCTTCTTTGTCCAACTACTGTTTGAAGAAAACACAGGCTGTTTAGACTCGCAAATAGGATTAACATATTTATGTTGTCAGCATTAAAAATAGATAATTACATGTTTAATGACATGTCACTTGATATGAACTTCAGCTTACATCATACACACACAGGCAAAATAACATGTATACACTCCAAATGTTTATTCAGAAAATTATGTCTATAAATATGAAATGCATAGAAAACAATCTATTTCATTATAAAAAGGTTTAAAAACAATAGGACTATCAAAATATTATAGAGGATAGAAAAGTTCATAATGTAAAGTACATCTAATATCTACAACAGGCACCCATAGAATATTGCTAATATTGTAAAAGTCATATAATTAAGATCTACAGAGGATATTGCATAAAACTATCACAGACAACAGATAAGAGATAATAAATTGAGCAATTTAAAATTTTAAATTTAATTGACTATAACCCACTGCATTGTTCTACTTTATAACACCTATAAACGTTTTCAAGTTTTCCACAGACTCTCTGATGACTTTAGCATCCTTGTCATGTGGGTTTTTCTTCAAGTTCATTTCAAAGTGGAATATAGTGTCATTGAGCAGCTGTGCCTTGGAGTAACCATGGTCTATCCGGAGTAGTCGCTCACACGCTAGGGCGTAGTTGGTGTGCCAGTAAAATGGAATGGCATTCACAGGGGTTGCATCCACTGCTGCCTTGTAGAACTAAAATCCAGAAACAATTTCAATGGTAATGATTATTTTAGTTTTGTAATCTGATTCCAAAGTAGTATGTATTATATTTTCTGTATGAAATAGCTCAATTTTTTAGTTTTTCTGGATGAAGGAAGCATGATTGTCAAAACCAACAGCAAAAGAACATCGATGAATACGTTTCTTCATATTGACTGGACATCTTTTAATAAACTGTTAAAGAGACAAGATAGCAAGATTTAATGTTGTGTAAGCCATATCTTTGTAAAAGCTTTGAGGTAAATATTTAAAGCATGCCCAATGTTTGTTTGCATATGGCCCTTGTGTACCTGATAAGCCTTGATCATGAGATCGTTGTACTCCTGGCTGCCTTCCTTGTGGTGATTAGTGGCCCGTAGGTACAACTCCAGGGGAATGTTTACCCTGAAACAACACATAACAGCCTCAATACTATTGCTGACATACAAGTATCAGTTTGGATGTTGTCCTCCAATAACAACTACAACGGACCACTGAAGGTGATGCTGTGTTTTTCAATGCACAGAACGTGTTTCTTTTCAAAAACCTGTCACAAATTTTTTTTTAGCACACTTCTTAAAATCTGATAAATTTGATAATCAGGTATGTATTGAGTCGTCAATAACAAATATTGACTATGAAAGAAGGTAGGTGGAATTGACAGGCTGCAACTGACCAATCTGTGTGAGTGTATACACCCCCTGGTGTGTAAAGCACTAAAATGGTCCACTAAACACTTTACTTAAATAATTGATACACAACTTTCAGCAATAATTAGTAATGTGTAGCTGTACAATTAATGTAGGTGGTGGTGCATAAATTATACAATATGCTAAGGGCTATATGCATGACGTAAGCAGCCTGAGTGGTTGAGCTAAATAACCCTGTTATGTTATGCTTTTCATGGGAACGAATTTTGTTTGTTTTTATTAAGCTGAGAGTTAAGGGTTTCACTGTCTAAGTCGCAGACTCGTAAAATAGATCCACAAAAAGACCCCCTAGGAGTCTAAAAGGGCATGAGCATCTAGTAGGAAATTTACGGTAGCCTTTTCAAGGTTCATGAATTAGTACATTGCTGAAATTACTTGCTTAACAAAGGACAGAACTAGATAACCTCTCAGTAAACTTACTTGGCACTCCACATTTCATCTGTAGCCACTCTCTCCCACCCACGGCCATCAAAGCTGAAAACAGTGAGTGGCAAGTGCTAGAGAAACACAAATGACTCATTATTTAGTGTAGAATGTATGCTGATTGGACAGCATAAGCTTAATCAGGCAAAGGAAATGACTAAATGAAATTTTGTTTTCGGAGCGAGCACTAGTAGCTTTTTAATTGTGATACAGTTGTTGTTCCTTCTTTAGCTGTAAAAACAATACAAGTGCACAGCTCAAACAACATGTACAGGTACGACTACAAAACATGCTATTGATTAACACAGTCTGTTTATATTCATTAACTATAGTAATAAGATAACCCTACAATAGTCTTACCCTTGGTAGGTATAATTCCAGCCCTTTGAAATATTTAGAGCCAAGGGCAGGAACTCCTCAATGTTGAGTGGCTTGCCCTTCTTGGTGACCAGGAAACACGGACCATAGGGGAACAACTCATACTCCTGCTTCCAGGAGATTTCTCTCTCCTGCATACCAATACATCCAATAATTGGATACCTGAGGGTTAAGAAATCAACATCATGTTGAAAGCAGAAAAAATATCCAAACATTTTCAGTTCCGTGTCAAGAAAAAAAAAAATGTAGTCAAGAAAACACAACCAATTTAGACCTTGGTTTTGTCTTAAATGATTTCAGAGTAATAGTCATAAATAACTTCAAATAATATATTTCTTATTTTTGTTTGGGTTGACTTTTTCATTTAAATGAGTGTTTGGCTACACTTGCCTGCCGTAGTGTGCATTCAGGAAGGCTCGGAAGTTGAAGACCTGCTGGCCGTTACTGAGCATGCCATTTTTACTATCCATGTGGTGTCCCGGGAATGTCACATTGGGGTAGGCGTGACGCAACCTCGGCACAAACCACTTGTACGACATCAGCTAGAACATTGCCATAGTGTTTAGTATTAAAAATATATTAAAAGTTTTAATTCATTTTTAATTTAAAACCAACAAATAATAAATTTGACTTTTAACAAGTATTCAATTGAAACAATGTTGAGAAAATGAAGAAAATATCAGTGTTGCTATCTGAGACCTTCCTTTAGAATAAAATATTTTGAAGTATCGTATCGTGAACTATACCCCAGGGTGTTTCATCATGCAAGGGTAACATTATCCTTCAATGCCGTTTTAATTCATTTCTAAAACTACAAACTGTATTGGCTGAATAAAACAGAATAGAAACTTGGTGATACCTCTTGGTCTAAGACTTGAACATCAGGCCTATTGTTTTCACACCTGTACATGTATCTGAAACACAACAGGGCTACTTAACATTACTTATCTAGGCTAAATGTCAAAGGCAAATGATCAATACAAATAATGTAGACAACTGAGTAAGATCATATGAGCAATACATCCTGCAACACATAGTTATATTGTAATTGGTAATATATTTACTAAGTGTCATGTTAATATCTTGAATAGAATTTTAATGATAAACAATTTTGATTGATGCTGTCACTCAGAACAGAACAGCTTAATAAAATTGTACAAGGCACTCTAAATTCAATTACTGTGAAATCATTTATATCCGTTGGCATGACATTTCATGCTTTTTTGAAAAAAAAAAGACAATTCCATGGGTAATTAAATTTGTGGATTATATTCTGACTGCAATCCTAAATCGTCTGCAAATTCACCAGGCAAGGATCATGTGCTTTAGAATATCAACATCGTGCAGTTTTATGACACTTTCTACAGTTGTGCAATATGGCAATTAGTGCAGGTAGAGCATTTGTAAATTAAGGGTCATAAATAAAGATGCACCTACATCAAGGATATAAAAAAGTGAAGCCATCGAATGCCAACTAAGCATATTTTGCAAACTATGAAAACAATAGATATCTAAGCATTATTATTTCAGTTTGAAATAATCAATTAAAAATTTGATCAAAGAAACAAAGCCAAGTGCGGACGTTAAAACACACGAGGAGAATTTCAAGTTTCATTAGACATTTTCAAAACTATAGAGAACTACAGAATAAGTATAGATTAATAATCAGCCTCTTTTACAAGTTCTTGCACAGGTGGTTAATAATCAGCTTGTTTAAATGTTCCTGCAATGTCATACAAAAACATCTGAATGCAAATACCAGTAATTGTCTTTTATTTATTATCATGGAAGTTACATGTACTGTAAATAAAATATAACGTATTGATTAATAGTAACAGAAACAATAAGGCACTGTATACTGCGACTGATTTGAATACATGTATAGCCTTTTACATAGTATATTTTGAGAATTAAAGGTACAATTTTCGGTGGGATCTTGAATTTGTGGATTACCTTACCCTGGAAAAGCTTGAACAAAGTCCTTAAATTAACACTATAATATTAGTATACCTGAGAACATTCGAGGGCAGATCGCCCACGGTGAGGACCAGGGCATTATGGGGCATGTTGTTGTACAGTCGGGAACCAAACTCAAGGATCGCAGTGTTCTCATGCTGGTTACACTCACCAAAGTTTCTTTGCTGAAAATTAAAAATATGAACATTTAAAAACCTGCCTAGCCCTATATATACCATTTATGCATAAATTTAAAGTTCTTCAACAGTGTGCTAATCTGTGTATGAATCTAATTTCAATGATATTGTTATTATCATATATGTTTCCTGGTACCAAGTATTAAGTGACCATACACATACAATGTCATGTGTACACAATGTCCATTGCATCCCATTTAATACAAACAAAAAGCTAAAAAATAGGAGCACAAACCATCTGTAGACTGCAGGCCAGAATGGCCACAGCCAGTCCCAGTTTAAAGTGCTTCACAACTGCCACCTTTGTTTCCATAAACCTGTAAAAATACGCTTGAAACTAAGAGTTCATTGACATGGGTTCTGCTGAACCCATACATGTCAGTGGCTTCAAGTATAACTACATGTATATACTATTTAATAAAAATTCCTCAACACTTGATCAATATCTCTGTTCCCAAAAGCAGCACCCTTAGATCTGCTTGTCAAGCCAGCTGTACCCAATACAGAACGCTAGGACTTACTTTTCAAGCCAGCTGTACCCAACAGCAGCACAAAAGATGATCACCATGTCAGCCTGCATCCAGAACCTCTCCACCTACAATTAAACTTATCTTGTTTACCGGTACTTTAAGAAATTCTGGTATGTTTGTATTAATTACATGATTGAGTTACCATTGCTTCTGTTACCACAGAACCTACTAATAAAGTATTGAACAAATATTATTAATTTTAAGAAAGGTTCATTTCATTTCATTATGTTTGCTGATAAACAGCTTCAACATGTCTGATGATACGTAAAACAGACAACCATCTTAGTAAAATATCAAACGACTCCTTAGACACATATTTCACACTCCTCTATCCACTTACCACTCCAAGATAGAGTTTGTTGTCAAGGTCAAGGTTGGCCCTCCAGGAGAACAGACCCAGGTACAACGCTGCCATGGCAACACACACCAGCACTGGCCGCAGGATCCTGAGAAGTGGAGCAAAGGTCATTATCACAGATCAAAAATGTCTTAAAATGAATAACAGGGATCAACACAGATCATTAGTATGCCATATTCAAATTGGGTATATGAAAACCGAATGATATTCTTCCATGTTTCAAGTACTATTGAAATGAGAGAAAACCCACTTACCTGGTCACTGCGTGACAAAGCCCGGCTATGGTTAAAATGACAACCAGCAACGTGAATTCTTGAACACAGTGACCACCATAGCCCCTGAATGGACAAAAATGTAACGAATACTAATGGTTTGTCAATGTTCAGTGTGAAAGCTTCACTTTCTAAATAACGTTTGTAGATATGGAATTCTTTTGGCTTTATATCAAAAAATTTGAATCTCTAATACTCGCCCATAACCTTTATGAAGGAATTAAGTTGATAACTATTTATATATTACTCTTCTTTTTAACTCTTTATTTTCTTTTATTTTTGACTTAAGGCATTCTGACAGGATTGTCTTCTAAATATTTGAAGGAAAAAAGCTTGCAACTGCTGATGATATCTTACCAGAGATTGAACATCAAGCTGCTGCTGGTTTTATTTTGTCCCTATAAAACAAATAAAATGCTATTTTAACACTATGTTTAGAAACAATGAATATGCCTTACACACACAGGCACTGATACTACATGTATGAGTAACTAAAGGGATCAGTTTGAATAGGAACCCAACACACTGCTCAAATATATTGCATACACAGCACACTTACATTGTAACTTAAATCTAAGTAAGCAAGTCCCTACCTTTGCAAGGTCAAATGTCCCATACTCCCTACGCAGGACGTGTGTGATAAATCCCCAGAGTGAAGACTGGTCGCCCCATGTCCAGCGTGCAGGACTATAAGTTGAGGCTAATGGTAGGTAGATGTAGGGTACCAGTCCACACAGGAAGGACACACCCACCTGAACTAGGGTGACCAATGACAGCACCTGGAAAATTATATTTTAGTTTCTATAGATAAAGGAATACAGTACAAATGGGGCCTATGTTCAGAAATTTGTTAGTTAACTATGTTGTTAACGTCAGTTGAGACAAGTGTTCCAGCTGTGCTTGTTTATATTTAAATATATGAGCACATCATGAAATACTTCATGTTTAAAAGTTAACAACGATGTCGTTTATCACATTACCTTTCACAAAGTTCTGGACAATTGAGTTTAAATGTATCATCAGTATCATTTTATTGTACTGATATTCTGAATTATTTATGACTTACACAAATAGCATCAATGTCGGAAGAAAATAAACACAGTTTATGGTGAGTCTGGCAAAGACAAGAGCGAAAGTACACCCTCGTTTTGGTTTTCTTTTGATGTGAAAAGTGGCATTAATAAAAAATAATTATAAAGCAAGAATTATTGGCCTTGCCATACATGTACCTATTGTCTCTTGCAACATGTGTACCAAGTTCCATTTCAATATCTTCAAAAAATCAATGAAAAAAGAACCTGCTACATCTGTACTGTACAGACCTTGTCCCTGGCAAGCTCTGTGAGGACCCAGACAGCAATAACAGCTACATAGACCACCACCGTATGCTGGTTACACAGAGCCAGTCCGCTCACCAACGCTCCTGTACAAGCAACCTGAAACATACATGTGCCATATTCAAACAGGTGAAGAAAGTTAAATTTACATGTAGTTAACAAACAACTTAAATGTTTGTCTAAAGATTGCCAAAACACATATCTTAATGATAAACAATTTCATAATTTGACATCAAAATATGACACAACACTGACATTGGCCTGTTAAACTAAATATAGGGGATAACTATGTGAATGTACTGACACATCTCAATAAAATATTTATAAGAAAAACTAAAGAAACAAGCTCAGTAGCCGAAAGTTTAAACATAAACCCCGTTTAATGGCACAGGGTAAACGTCAAAGACATAAAATACAAAAACAAACAATCATAAACTAGCATAAAACAACAGCACAAAACTCCATAAACAACACAGTACATAAAACTAATATAAAAAAAGAATAGGTGCATTTATCAAGGATTGTTAGGTACCGCCTTGGAACGGTGAAGTAAATTGTAAATTTACTGGGGGTTTAAACCAGTTAGTGTGCACAAACCTCACTCCCGAATAAAGTAAAAACATAAAAGGTAAATCTTAACAAAGTATGCATTAACTTGAGGGAACGTTTTAATAAAACAAATAATAATAAACTAATAGTTAAACCCCAAGTACTTCTATTATTAGGATCTGGCCCCAATTTCTCGAAACTTCTTAAGCTTAACAGGCTTAAGTTCTTTATTTCAAACAGCCAAAATACATACTTATAGTGAATTTTGATAAATGAAAAATAGTTTATTGTGATAAACGTAACGATAATTCAAATTTAAAGGATTAAAACTTTTAAAGGAGTATGTAAAATGCAAAATATTGAAAAATGAAAATAGTGGGTTTAGCTTAATCCTGTTATAAGGGACTTAAGAACTTTCGAGAAATTGGGGCCTGGACTCTATCTGCAGATTAAGGAATACAATTCACAGTACCTAATGCAAAGATAAGGCAATCCTTATGCCAACTTTGTCCATAATACATCTTAAAACAAAAAACTAATGTTATCAGTTATCATTTTGGTTTAAGTTACCAGGACCTTGCAATTCTGTCATCTCTGTAGCTATGCTCAGTTTAAGATGGCAATGTGAAGCATTCTCATGGAAAGCCACAATGAGATTTAAAAGAGCAGCCACACAGGAAACAAGAAAAGAAGATTAAATTAAATCAATCGCTTACCTTCACCCTGATGTGAGATGCAGCCTGCTGGAAAGTGACCAAAAGGTAAAGCAGAGCAGCCACAAACAGGTTGTTGAGAGAGAATACCTCTGTCTGCCCCGCCCAGGTCCATGCCAGGCTGCCAAAAGACCATACAGACGAGCCAAACACTGCACTACTCACACTGCAAGTCTGCCTGAAACAGAAAACAGATTGCATGAATACCCACACAGACAAGCCATACACTGCAAGTCTGCCTGAAACAGGAAACAGATTGCATGAATACCCACACAAACAAGCCATACACTGCAAGTCTGCCTTAAACAGGAAACAGATTGCATGAATACTCACACAAACAAGCCATACACTGCAAGTCTGCCTTAAACAGGAAACAGATTGCATGAATACCCACACAAACAAGCCATACACTGCAAGTCTGCCTTAAACAGGAAACAGATTGCATGAATACCCACACAAACAAGCCATACACTGCAAGTCTGTCTGAAACAGGAAACAGATTGCATGAATACCCACACAGACGAGCCAAACACTGTAATACTCACACTAGAAGTCTGCCTGATTTTAAAAGAAATAAAGAAAATCTTGCTGGGTTATCAATGAGATATTCAATGTTTTTGTTAAACATTGAAGTTAAATGATATGTAATAAAACTCTTCAGATAATAGATATTAGAAAATTTGGAAATCAAGTTCTAAAAAACAGTTGTGAAATGAAGTACCAACCTATAGATGGCCAAGCTGAAGACAAAGGCTGCTCCGGCAGACATTGCAGCATTGAGGAGGTTGACTCTCCAGGCAACAGAACCCATGGGAATCAGCCTGATAGCAAGCCAGGACAGCAGAGTGAAAACCGGGTAGCCTGGTGGATGGGCAACCTGTGGGGTTGGGTAAACGGGCTATGATGGCATTTTTATTTTAGAAATGTTGATTGGCATCTTCGCTCACTTGTAAATTCAACTTGATCAGATATCTGTTTGTGTGCTGTTTCCATCATAGTTTCACATCATACTTTCTTTAAGTTTCTTAACAATTAAAGATTGGAGTAAAGGGTATTTAAACAATTTTAATCAACTTACACCAAGTTCATGAGCAGCTGTAATAAGTTCACCTGAAACAATATATGAAATAATTATAAATAAGGTATGAAAATTAAGAAGGTAGGCAACAAAAATATACAAGCCCTACGAAAAAGGTTTCCTATGGATCAAGTATGTATTTTGTTTTGAAATTCTATCTATGTAAAGGTAATATAACTAGAGCTTTTACATAATGTGATTATTGCCCCCACACATCAAAGTTTCCAAAAGACTGCCTGGATAGAAGGAAAACAAGTGAAACATGTTCAGTTGGCACATTACCCTGACCTCGAAGGTAGGGACATAGGTCTAGTGTGTGACATGTCTAGTGACTGTCCTCAAACTATGATGGTGGTCACTTCTGCCTAATTATTTTAACATCTGAGCTTGTATGACAAGATATGGACCGGACACAAGCTATCATCAGTAAGGCTTATTTAGCAAAACATACTAAATTCAGAAAAATATACTAAGTTCAGATGGTTGCTGTGACCTTGACATCCAAGGTAGGGACACAGGTTTGTGCACGACATAATAATAATTTTAAAATCATAAATTGTATGACAAAAATATAGACTGCACTTACTAGCATCAGTAAGGTTTAAATACCAAAACATACTTAGTTCCAAAGGTTTCTGTGACCTCAACATTAAATGTAGGGACATAAATCTTGTGCCCGATACATTCTCATGCTATGGCGATCGCTTCTGCCAAATTATTTTAAAATGTGACCATGAATGAGAAAAGTATTGACCAGATAAAAACAGGACTGACTTGACTGACCTTGTTAAGCCAGAGTATAAATATAATAATTACATAACTCATCATATGGTACCTGAGTCTCCCCCTGGAATTGACGGATACATGGTATACACATAAACTGCTAGAACAACACCACTGTAGATCCATATGACGCTCAAGTCAAACCATCCTTCAGTGCTGCTAAAAAACAAAACATGAATTTACGGTGAGACAAGAAATGGAATCCCTAATGTCATATTGTGCTGTTTAGAACACCAGCTTCAAAGTTTGACCATTGATCTGAAAGCCCAAATAGTATGTGACACTGTTACCACCTCCCGATAGTGCTCTCAAATTCTGTGAATTTTGAAAAAAGAAAATATGTTATGGCCGAGTGAGACACAAAAAATTATGGAATTCTTTGAGCTGCATTCAATGACCACACAACTCATAATGTGCAACATTTCAAGATATTTACTCATGCTGCTCTACAACTGTGAACACTTCTCTAAAAGTCACTTTTTAGTGAAACCAAGTTACAACAATCCTGAATGCAAGTTATGGCCGAGACACTATTTGTTACTATATTAAAAAAGAAAAACCTATGGTGGTGCATTTACCATCAACTGTGACAATGACCTTGGCTTCCTTAAGCACTACAGACAAGCCTGAGTTCTTACACTACTGTACTGTAGTACAGTACAGTAGTGTAAGAACTCAGGCTTGTTCATCCAAAAGTCTTACAGTTAAAGATGAGTCGATAACTGCTTTGGTATAATATGGCTGGAAATTGGTACCCCACACTAACAGTTAACAATTAACTGGTAGATCATTTTGTCAGAATATTAATCAAATCAAATGTTGCTGACTTCGTAAGTACCTTTTCTCAAGAAAACTTTCATCTGAATTGGACTCTTCTGCACTTTTTGCCTTCAAAAGGTTGTTTTTCGGCATGTGTCCTTTTTTCCCCTTCATCCTAAAAAGATATATCGCTACTGTTCAGTTTCACGCCTGCTTATAAGTTATATTTTACTACAGTCCATATATACTGGACTTCCATGATGTTATTGAATGTCGCGAAAATACATGACAATTACTTTAAAGTTGTGGAACGACGCGAAAATAGAAGACAATCACTTAAAAACTGTCCGCATTCTTTTCCTTGAAAACATTGTTTATTCCAGAAATGCGTTAAGAATATTCAACAATGTGACATATTCGAAATTACTTACATAAATGTTCACTTCTTTCGGTATTTTCTAGCTGCCCATCGATATTATTATTTTATATATATTGTATGTGGAGTTGCTCCCCTTTGATGGAGTTACAAATGGCGCGGTTTTAAGAAATGAGTGCTCAGGCCTTGCAATAAATATTTTTGTCATTTTTTTAATAAAACCTCGGACCGATAGCAATTTAATCCTACTCCCTGATAAAACATTGTAAGTAAATGGTAAAACCTAGCATTTGGAACATGTTCTTCAGTCTTAACCATCGAGGCTCAAGATAGGTGTTACTTTCAGTTGCATGTTATGTTTAAGAAAAGTGCTCGATGTTTTCAAGCAATCATGGTATGAACCCGACCGACCGTATTTTTTTCTCCCGACCCTAATATAATCCCTTTTAAGCCACCATTTTAATGACCAAAAATACAAAAAAATGTCGCCTTTAAAAGGTTATTGTACGGTGTTTGTAACTGTAATGATTCCGAAGAGGAATATTTGAGGAATATTTTTTATGATAATAGATTTTAACCTCAGAATACATACTCTATTAGAATCCCAAGTATGTATATTTTTATGGAACTAATGAAATAAAAAAGACATAAGCATACAGTCATATTGAGTAGTCAAGGTAAATTGACAGATCAATCGTTTCTGTTAAAGGCCTTTAAGCCTACTATAAGTGCCCCCCCCCCCATCAAAATAAAAATAAAAATAAATAAACAACCGTGTATTAGTACATAACCTCTGTTAATTGAACTTAATCTTATTGCCTAATTGGCTTATCAGATCTCCAATCTGAGTATCCTGCTTTGTATTTTTCGTTGCTTTATTATATAAATTGACCTTAAATGGCCCTGAGCCAATAAACCAATACACAGGAAATTGGCCCCTACTGTGACACCAGTGCAGTTAGCAGGAGATGCACAGCAGGGGATTATCATGCTAAACATTCCTTAAACTAGGTCTTTAAGAAACTCCTATATAAATAACATTGTTTAGATCTTTTATATTACATATGTAAATAGCCTCCCATAATATACTTCATTACTCTATTAATTTATTATAAGTTTATCTTACAGTTTGATTTCAATATGTACCTTTTTACTTTCTTGTACGTTCTTTAATTAACTTACTTATTTCTTTCTCTTTTCCTGGTATTATGCAATGTATCCTTGTGACTAAAATGACTATACATGTTGTATATATATATACTGGTACATGCTTATACTATACTTAAATTCAAGAAACTTTTTATTTCATATTTACGTCAATACGTCAATAAACATTTCGTGTTTAAAAGAATATAAATAAAATATGTTTAAAAGAATAGAAATAAATAAATTGGTTGTTCAATATTGTCAGTGAATGTAAAATAAATGCTTTGTTTATTAAAAAATGCTTTTCTAGTCTCATAAACACCCAATAACCATCCCCGAGATCTACACAGGTCACTTATGTTGAATCAGATTAATTCAGGAAATTAATATGCCTTATTCTTATCATAAATATAAATGATCATTATAATTCAATGCTGATGAAGACATTTGCAGATAACACTATCCACTAAGTTTGAATACAATAATTAATACAATTAAAATGACAAGTCAAATCATTTTTATTTATTTATTTGTAGGATCACATTGAACAGCACCAGCATAAAATCTGTATGACATTTGCTATTTTTGAAAACATAAGATCAAAAAATAAATTATCCCAGAATATAACATATACCTTCCCTTGTGTTTGAATAACAAAGACAATAACTTGTTTTTCAGCTAAAGAGTGAAGGAAAACCATTTAATATTCTCTCCTTGATTAGTCAATACCTAATTTCATTTCATTGTATTCACCAAGAGCACTTGCATGTTAATTTATAGGGCTCTAACAGTCCATGGGTAACATCAACCTGTTATGACAGTTTACCGTACAACACCAATGATATGTAATACATTCCAGCTCAACACTTATCTTAGAGTAACAAGCACTGGTCTTTCAAATTCACACATAAATATGATGTGCATATCACTTTTGTAATACATAATTATCAATTATCATAAAACAGTTACTTAAATAATTGACACTTTCAGTGCTCATAAAGGATGTTTTTCAAATGAATGCATATAATAATTCATATTTTAGCAGAACCACTAACTTGATGAACCTTCACTCTAGCACAAGATGACATGAGATTCATAAATAAACCATTACAAATATAAGAAACACACAGACATTTTGCATATTAATACCTACCGGTAACTAAGGAATGTGATAATATCAAAATCATAAAATTATTGGTCATTTCGACATAAAGGCATGTAAATGCTTTCTATTCCAAAAATCAAACATCAAAATCCCAGTATTTGTAAACAAATGATGCTACCTAACAAAACGTACCATAATGGCACAAATGCACAAGAAACAAATGCCAAGGACATGTAAATGGACTAGATTGACATGACATGAGTTTGAATTAATCACCACTGAGATTTTTGTATAGATGTATATTACTTCATCATAAAATATGTACAAAATAATTCTACCCAATAATTTCAATGTAAAAGTTAACATGAACTGTATTCTCTAATACCACAGACCTACATATGGTATATAGGTTCGTGCTTATACTGAATCCAATGTGCACTAACAGATAAACATGCTTGCCTTTTTCTATAACAACCTGATGTGAAATTTGAAATCTAGTTCTTAGAATATTTTATTACAAATCCTTAAATTTACAACCTGAAATAGATTTGAAAGGTGCACAATATAGGCTGATGCATTTTTTGTTTTTTTAATGCAATTTATGATTTGTGTACAGAGAGAAGAAATTAAGCCTTTATGAATGATTTTTTTTTTTAATAAAGATCTATGTGGCCACAAATTACCCCGGTTAAAAAAGTGCCAAAATATCACTACCGGTAATAAGTCTTTTACCTGTTTCAGATTGATCATTAGAATCAAATGCATTATCCTGTTTAACGCATTTGACTTTAATGATACAAAATATCTCCATTTTTTTATCTGTCTATAAATCATATCCTTTTTTTGTGTTTTGAAGTGTTGATCATTAAAGTCAAATGCGTTAAACATGATAATGCATTAAATTATTATTTTTTATCAACCTATATTGTGAGCCTTTAAAACTATTTATCGAGATTCTATGTATGAAAATATAGCATTCAAAATAACGAAATATCCCTCTCAACAGTAATTTAATCACAAAATTAGTATAAAAAATCTGTATGAAAACTCCATCACTCGACCAAATGCATTGTAAGTCATCAAAGTGATCAACCTAAATATCGGTGTCATTATTTAGGTCCAAGCATGTTTTCTGGCCGGACCCATTCATCAAATTGTTCCTCGGTGAGGTAGCCCAGTTTGAGTGCAGCTTGTTTCAGGGTGGTCCCCTCCTTGTGGGCAGTTTTAGCAAGCACTGCCGCCTTGTCATACCCAATATGTGGATTAAGAGCGGTCACCAACATCAGAGATTCGTTGAGCAATTTTCCTATCACAGCGTGGTTGGCTTGGATTCCATTGACACAGTTTTTGGTGAAAGACTGGCAGGAGTCACCCAGAAGGCGCACAGACTGGAGAACATTGCTCACCATCATTGGCTTAAAACAGTTGAGTTCAAAGTGTCCGTTGGCGCCCCCTACGGTGACAGCCACCTGGTTTCCCATCACCTGGGCAGCTACCATAGTTATTGCCTCACATTGAGTTGGGTTCACCTTTCCTGAAATAAGAAAAGTATCATAACATATTCAAGATATTCTACAAAATCTGCATCATGCACATAGAAACATAAAAACATGGTTAAAGGCAAAACCTATATACATATTCCTTGCATGTAGCAAATCTGTTGAGTGACATTACAATGATATTTTGTGTACAAGATCATGACATAGAATAAGAACAGGAGGTTCTTCATATCTTTCACACAGGAATATGAAATCATCACATATCTTTCAAAGCCTCACACACCTGGCATGATGCTGCTGCCAGGTTCATTCTCGGGGAGGGAAAGCTCCCCTAGCCCACACCGCGGCCCAGAGCCGAGGAAGCGAATGTCATTGGCAATTTTCATGATGCTGGTGGCGACGACGTTCAGCGCACCGTGTACCTCGACTAGGGCATCATGGGATGCCAGGGACTCAAACTTGTTTGGGGCCGTCACAAATGGCAAACCTATACAAATACAAGATGCATTAAAAATGAATAAGAAACCAACTCCGAATTTAAACAGTTTAATAGTAATTTTGTTAAGTAAAATGATTCTATAAAACAACTAATAACTGGTGAAAAAACATTTTAATACTTTTAATGTAATGATTTATATAACTTAAGCATTAACCTGTGTATTGAGCAATAGCTTTGGCTATTTTCTCTGCAAATCCAATCCTGGTGTTCAGACCAGTGCCAACAGCTGTGCCACCTGGAAAATAAAGTCAGTATGACTGACTCTAATATTCCCTCTTGTCAACTATAACAACGGTATTTGCAAATGGAATAAAACAATGCTCTTAATAAGCATATTTAATGAAGCCCATGTTTTTCACAAAAATAAATAGTATAAGTTTAAACTTTTTTTATTGACAACAATTGTGAAGAAAGTTATGATAACTTATCCTAAGTAACTCTTGTTGGCATGACGTTGTGCAAGAGTGTGGTCTTTGTGTTGTAGAGGAAACCGGAGAATCTGGAGAAAACCCACTTGTCTGGCTTGGTGACCACCAACCAAACTCACATGGGCCCAGGCCGGGAATCAAACACGCGTCGCCTTGGTTAGAAATGAGTAAGGTAACCACTGCACTAGCCAGACAATCAGTGTGTAGTAGTGTAGGTTATCTAGATACCATACCTTTAATACCTTTTAGTAAGTGATAAAATCTGTTGAATAAAAAATAAAGTGCTTACCAGCAGCAAGTTCATACAGCCTCGGCAGCGTGGACTTGACCCGTTCAATGCCGTAACAGACCTGCTGTACAAACCCTCCAAACTCCTGACCCAAGGTAAGAGGGGTAGCATCCTGAACAACAATATCAACAAGAATTCCAGTCATCAACAATATTAAAATGTTGAAATCCGAAATTTTAATGATGACTTTGGCATGTATGTTGAATACATCAATACAATATAACAAGTTTACAGTTTCAAAGTAAAACAGACATGTTAGATGAATAATGAAGATGACTTTAATATATATATGTGTATCTCAAGAGGTGTGACCTGTGTATGAGTGCGGCCAATCTTGATAATATCCCGGAACTCTTCACTCTTGGCCTTGAGACCATCATGCAATGCGTGTAACCCTGGCAACAGTCGCTCATGAATCTCCATGGCAACAGCTATATGCATGGCAGTCGGGAATGTGTCGTTGGAGCTCTGGAACAGAAAGACATCTACTGTATAAATTACAGACATAAAAAGTATCTGTATTCAAATAACTTAATTTGCTCTTGTAAATGGTTTATTTCAAAACACAAAAACAATCAGTTATATTATATCTAATATAACATGAAAAGGCCCAGCAAACAGGCATAAATTCATTATACAACTGCTTACCTGGCTCATGTTGACGTGGTCGTTTGGATGGACAGGGGTTTTGGAGCCGAGAGTTCCTCCCATCACCTCAATGGCTCGGTTGCTCAACACTTCGTTAATGTTCATGTTGCTCTGCGTGCCTGAACCAGTCTGCCAGATCACCAGTGGGAAGTGCTCAAACAGCTTTCCCTGCACAACCTATTCGTAACACATAAAGGACAGTGAAGAGGTCTGTACATTCACACAATGATAATATTTTTTGTTTATATGTAAATTCATGTTGCTGATATAAATTAAGAGCCATTCAAAAATAAGAGACTAACACAGACTAATGTATACTTTCTCTTTGAAAACTGACAAATAATATGCAATGAGATAGAAACAGAGCTTATGCCACACTGATATAGGTTTTTCAAAATTATTTTAGATTTTTAGTAGGAATTTTGTTGATATATCATTTCTACTCCATGCAATTCTTTTTGAAATTTATATTGAAAAAAATAGTAGTTCAATTCTACCTCCTCAGCAGCCAGCTTGATTTTGTCAGATATAACTGCATCAAGCCCAAACTCCCTGTTGACACTGGCAGCACAGAACTTGAGGATGGCCAATGCCTTTATCACAGGAATCTAAAACAAAAATTAAAAACTGTTTTTATATTGTAGGTACCGGTATCAGTGATACTTGTCATTATTATTCGTTCAATTAATCTAGTATATCTGTGTTAGACCGAAACCAGGCCCCAATTTCTCAAACAATCTTGAGACCACTACAACATCAAGCTACACACATTATTTTTGTTTTAGTCTAATTTGTATAGTATTTTCATTTGGAAGAGATTTAAAACTTTTCAGGTCATTATTTTTATGATAATCAGGAAAACCATTTTTTTTTGTAAGATGAAGCATGTAAATTTGCAAAATAAAATAAGATTCTTAAGAAGTTTAGCTTGTTAACATTGAAGTCTTTTGAGAATTTTGAGCATGGTTTTCAATTAGGCTCTACAATTTTTGTAACAGAGCCCTTGACCCCAATGTTCGCAGTTAATCTTACAAGAGGTATGTCTTCACATGAGCTTATTCTAAATGTTTCATCACAAAATATCATTCCTAACTAAAGTTATGTAGCTGAAAAAGTTCTATTTTTACAAACAACAGCCTTGAACTTGACCCAACCAACCCCAAATGCAACTCAAGGTACAACTCCACATGTGCTTGCTTTTCACAGAATTCAATCTCTGAACATTATTCCTAACCTAAATAACTATTTTTCTATTTTTTTTTTTTAAACGGTGACCTCACTGTCCCCAATCTGGGTCGTTCCGGAAGCATATTGAATTGACCTTGAAATGTGAAAGTCTTTCAGAATGGTGGTCTTTTAATGTTATATGGGGTGAGAGCGGGATGGTTGATCCTACCGTTTGTTCTTTTCCAAGAATACACTAATAATATAACCGTTTTCAGCATTCCGAATACCAACCTTCAGAGAAAATACAATAAACTTCAACTATTAATTTTTTTTTGCATATACAACTCATTACCCTTCAGTTATCATTCCTGATTTGGAGATCTTAACACTTGTGGTTTTACAAGAAACCACAAAAGATTTATACTCCCATGCGTACTGGCATATGGCTAGGTACGCCCCTGCCAATTGCTAATTAAAGGTTTCATTTATATATTATTTCTAATATTGAGCAAAAACTGTTTCTTCTTTTTGATACAAATAACTTTGCCATGACCTAACCAGGGGGTCCAATGTAAATTATTTTTGCAGAAATTTAAGTGAGGGACATGTTCGATGCGAAACAAAATGGCAGATTCCTTGAGTATTTGGGTGTGTTCAAGAGGGACATTCTGACCAAGTTTGAACAATATCTGATATCTTAAAAATCCATAGCAAGATATGATTCCGGTCTGAAAAAAAATGTGACAGATGGACAGACAATGCCTAAACAATATCCCCCTCCAAAAACCTTGGTTTGGTGGGCTAATAATACATGATTGGGACCTACCGGGTAATTGATTTCCACCAGGCCCTTTATTTAATATTTTTTTAAAAACTTCCAAGACTATCCCAGATTTATTCCTGTCTGACTTGTAACTATTGTTTATATTACATATAATAACATGTTGATTTTATATACAGGCATTTTTTCAGACTCTCCTCCAATGTCAAAGTTGACCAAAGATCTTGCAGTATTTGCCCCATAGTATTTGTCTTTTGGCACATTGATTGGTCCAAAACTGTCAGTCTCCACTCGATACATTTCACCATCTCCAGTCTGAAAGAATGATCAGATGTTATGTGGTTTGTTCATGAATAACAACATTAAGTTACTCAGTGCAAAATTTGGTGTGTGAGACCAAAAAAAAGTTAAATGTGACTGTGAATCCAGAAACGCTTGATACATGTAGATAAAAGATTTCTTTACATGAACTGTACATATAGGACTACATCAACTAAGCTCAGTTGTAGAATTTCTGCTTCTGGTGAGGAGAGTCCCAGTTTCAATACCAGGTCTTGTCAAATGGAAGATGTTCCAAATTTGTAGTACCGGTAGTTCGCTTGCCTGGACTTCGTCATTTGAGGGAAGTACTGAGCAATTTGGAGTACTCAATACTGGTTTAAACCTCAAAAAGTTGTCTTCTGTGTATCAATGCCTTACACAAGGAATATTTTTAAGAACCATGAGGTCTACTTGAAATTAATTAGTCTGTATCGCACCTGGATTGCCTTGTACTGTTAAATTGGTTCTGAATATTTAGACAACTCTGACTCCGAATAGTGTGTATGGGTAAGAACCAGCTGCCCGGTTATATCAGTCAGTTAAAGCACCGTGCTAGTGTTCCAGGTTTTTTTACCGGTGTCAGTAAAAGGCAAGAGTGCCTGAATGGGCCTTAAAGGTTAATGTGGGGAGGAGTGCACAGGGATTTCTCACAATATCTTATTTACCCATTAGTATTCATAATCTACAGACATGTGATACGACACCTATTGAACAATTCTGACACAGGTTCGCAATGCAAAAATGTAAAAATATCTCTATCAACCAAAAGATAAATATTAAAGGATGTAAAACATTAAAATAACATAAAATATTCACATTGCATGCACATTTCAATTTATTGCATTCTGAACAAGAGCACACTACACTTATTTTTCACACAGCACTGTTAATTGTTAAATTCGTCATTACCGGTATGTGAGTTTGCAATCATCAGCCAATCATCATTTTTAGAGTTTTGCAAACGTGTGTCCTAATGCTGTCATATTTAGATTTTATTGATTACTCAATAATGTGGTGATTTCTGTCATTCAAAAGTGTTTCATTTTTTAATATATTTTAACTTTAATACCAGTAAATAAAAGTTATTTTTAATCATTATCATATACACTATTTTCAATCTTTTGTAAATTAAACAATTTGTCTTGTATCACCAGCAACAATAATGCGCATATAGGGAACTTTTTTTAACATTTGGATATTCATTTTGTTCCCTAAACGCCACAAGTCGACTGATTCATACCAATGTAAAATATATTGTTTAACTGTAACTCCACAATATTTAACACTGCATTGTTAAATAAAAACACAAAAGTTAAACATAAATTATTTTTAGCCACTACCTTTCTCTTATTGCGCTTAAGTGTTTTATGAAACTCAAATTCAGATTGGTCAGTTAGCAAAGCATCGCCATTTTCTAACTATCTAGCAGGTGCCTGTTATCTTTCCGGCTAATATACTTTGGGCTGGGATCTGTCATTCTTGGCTAGGGAAACAACAAGTGGGATATGGACGCGTAGAGTCGCCAAAACAAAAATCCTCAATGAATCTGAAGCAAATGTTTATATGGACTACTTGTATCCCTTGTCTTTGATTTATACATAGGGTACAAAAAGGTTCTAGAGAAACCCATTGCTGAGTGTAGTGTAGTGTGGGTAAGAACCAGCTGCCCGGTTATTTCAGTTGGTTAGAGGGCCATGCTAGTGTTCCAGCAGTGGTGGGTTCAGGCCCCATACTCTCCCAGGTTTAGTTGTCTTTAGACAGTCTTTGTTGTAACTGGGTTGCCTGAAGCCCCGGACAAGCACACATGTGAACCTTTGGCAATGATAGAGAGGTAGATTTAGGTCTCAAAAGCAGTAGTTTGAGTTCAAAAGCGGTAGAATTTCTAATTTCTTAAATTTTCAGACAAAAACAATAATGGAAACAATGTAAACAAAAACTTGATATGTGTTACTATTTTTAGATTTTCGGAAAATATGTCATGATTGAAACTTGTCAAGTGTCAGTGTTTTTGATTGAGAACCAGATGGAATATTACCTCTGATTCGTAACAACAAGTGAATATGCAGAAGAGCTGCTAAAAAATTAAATCAGACTGCCTAAACAGGTCGGAGTGTAAGTGCAGACAACTGCAGAACAGTATATGTCAAATTTCCCGTCAAAATGTCTTAAAATTTTATACACTGTAGATAATTAATAACTCCTTGGTAATGTTGTTTTCTTTGATGTTCTGACAGTTTTATAAAGTCTTTGATATTTACAAAAATGCTGATTAGTAGAATGCAAATTAACAAAGAATGCTGATTAGTGGTCTTTTGTACCGTACCTGTGACTAAGCAACGATCTCGGCCGAAGTGTGAAGTGATTTGACAAGTTGCTTATTGCAGATTAATATGGTATTTTGGCATGGTTGATTTAATTTTGAGGTTTTAAAATAAAATTTAAGGCCAATTTGATACAATTTAGGGATTTTTAAGATTTTTTTAAAAACGGTAGATTTCGACGGGAAAGCGGTAGGGCGTAAGAAGGGTTTCAAAAGCGGTATATTTTACCTACCGCCTGTAGAGTTCACATACACATGTATATGGGGACAAGTAAATACTGTTTCGGGCAAGTAGAAATTCCCAGGTGGTTGCCCGAACGGGCAAGCGCATTTATCCGAAATTTATATCCCTGTTTTCATAATTTCTTCAGCAACAATTCACAGATCCTGGGTGAACGTTATAAAAAAGTTGTCATTATTATATTGAAAATTGGGTTTTGTACACTTAAGCATGAATTGGTTATTTTGGGCAAGTAAAACTGCTTTTGGGCAAATGGTTTTACCCGTTTATTAGTTTTAGTTTTTTAGGCAACCTTTCATATGAAATTTATTTATGCTACAGACCTTATGCTCACTGTTCTAAAATTAATTTCCATTCATAAAGGAATGTTTATTACCAGAGGTAAACATTGAATTTTAAAAATTGAAAGTAGTCGCGAAAACAGATGACGCACTTTTGATCTGGTGTGCATTGCGGTAAAAATAATCTTTGACATCAGATATTGTGATTTTTAAAAATACAATTTATAATTCTTGTAGAATAGCATCACCTTCTGAGATGCCATTTCCTATATGATTAGTTTGTCACTGTGTAAACACTGACCGGGTCAAATTGAACAAGGGAGGTAAGACGTGAAGAGGGAGGTAGAAATAATATTCACATGATTGTTATTTCCGGTTCCTGCAAAATTGGAGAAAAATGTCAGGAAAAGAGAGAATCAATGTTTTCCCTTCACGAATGTAAGTGAATAGTTTTTACCTTTGTTATAATGAACGAGCTTTGTCTTTATATTTCTCAAAAAATTCTCATGTACGAAGAACATTGACATTGTGCACTGTTTTCAGGGTGCTCCTGTTTTCAGTCTCAGTTTTCAGTCAGGATTCAATCATAAAATATGATATCATATAACTTTTTATAAGGTAAAGGGTATAGTTGGCACCCTTTAAAAAGATTACAGAATACAAGTATAATAAAAGTAGTATCAAAAACTATAGTTCTTGTGATTAAGTAATTGTTACAGTTCCCACATCATTAATTATAAGCCAGGAAATATTTTCGCCTTTTTGGTATATTGATAATTGATAAGGGGGGAGGGGCTTTTTCTGCCCATTTTGGGAAAAGACTCCAGACACTTTGGGAAAAATTGCGACGCCAATGTGCGAATATTGGGAAATTTTACAGTTCAAAGAACAAGTCTCCTGCAAATGAAGAAAATATGAAATATTAGTTTCTTTTCCCTTTCAAAAGCCCCAAAACAGCTGAAAATCAATCCTAGGGCTGTAAATATCTACTGCAATAAATTAAGATTACATTTCATACTGATTTCTGAATGTGATGAAAATCAATGAATTTTGAATTCAATTATCCCCAAGTCCAAATATTTAAACGTTGACGGATTTTTTTACGATTTTTGATATGGCAAATCCTTCATGTACAAATTGTTTTGTACCAAAAGTTGGTAGTTTTTTCGAATGGGATTTGGGGTTAAAGCATATTGCGTCTCTAAAATATCATAAAACCTAGAAATATAACCAGATAATGTTATTTTATATTAGTTCCGTACTCAAAAAAATAAATATCCAACAAATAATTATGAGTTTGACGGGTTTTTCTTCATTTCATTCTGTCAAAACATAACAATATATACATGAAGGGCACCTGCAAGGCTGCAGTTCACAATTTAACAACAATGTGAACACTAGTTTTTTTACGATTGTATTTACGAGGTCTATCTCGAACCTTGTCGGAGGTGGCCGAGTTATTACGATTGGGTTGAGTTGTTCCGCTTTGCATAATTGTTGTCTGCGTCAGTCAAGTTTCGTTTTATTGGAAAGGTAAATCATGTGTTTAAATGCATTTAATGCTTGTTTTATGCAAAATATCTTTGCACTTACATGGTAAAATATGAATATAAACCTTTAGTATCCATTTCAAAAATAAAATACTTCACTTAATACAATTTCAATATTTTTCAAACACCCCCGGTTTTTGCACAAACCCGTTTAGACGTTAGGGATTGGAAGAATCCTGTATAACACGTTTATTATTTTAGACTTAATTATCCCCAACACTTTACCGTAATTCACCTTAGAGTTCGGACACTCTAAATATTCGGACACCCATAATTATTTTCCAAAATAATTTATTTTGCGTACCTAATTTTCGGACACTCAAAGGACATCAGTCATAACTTTCACAGTTACCAAGTTTCACAGACGAAGATTATTGATTTTTATCTTTACAATGCCTGGCTAGATAACCTAACCGTATACACCACTGTGACAAGTTAATTAGTTACTACCCCATCCTAAACGATTTATTGCCTGTTGAAAAGGAAGAGGGATATAATTATTGGAGGATTAAAGAAACAACAAGGACAATCAAGGGATGAAGAAAACATAGACAAGACATGTTTGTAAAACGATCTGCCAATAAACTTTCAAACTTGTACCATACTTATAGAGTGTATGGAGCAATAATCGTTCAGTTATACATTAATCCTGCATAGCAATGTCCATGCTCTCCACGAGATCCTCGTGGGTATAACTGTGAGTTATGTGACGTCACACAGTGTGACTCTTTGATCTGAAGCCGATAGAATGTGTTTATTCAGTTCAATGCATGTATAAAATGGTGTTTAATGGGATTTTAATTAACTTGATGAAGGATTTACACTTATAGGCGTAATTGATTACTACGGATAAATTAATAATTGGTAAAATGCAAACATGAAGAAAAAAGGCAGGTTTAACATACATGTAAATAAAATGTAAAAATGGTAATTTTCTATGAATTCGGACAGCGAAAAAAATATTAAATTTAAGGTGTCCGAACTCTAAGGTGAAATACGGTACATCACATAATTTATTAGGATGTTGAATGAACTAGTACAGGTAAGAAGACTTTGATTGGGATTTTTTTCTGAAGATTGGGAAAACTATCATATATTTTGCTTTGGGAATGGGTCCCATAGTCGGACCCGTGGATGTTATAGAAATAGCCCTCGGGGTGCAGCCTTGAGGGTGTGGCATAACAATGCAGCCTAACCTTTTGGACAGTTCTAGGTCCAAAATAATCTTTTCTGCAAGATTTTGATCTTATGCTAAGCAGTAGAACATTATTATGATCTTGCGTAGTCTGGTAATTTGTCTTTTTCCATTTAAATCCAATCAGATTTCTATCGTGTTTTGAAAAACTAACTTAGACCAAAACTGTCGTACATCTAGGCACTTGAAAATCTTACCCAGGCAGTAATAACATGAAATCTTTTCCAATCATCATCAAATTTCGTCAAAATGTGCATGGGCTGCCAGAATATCTTGATCAGGTTTGATAATCAGCTATGTCACCTCACTCTGTCCAGACCTATGAACCTTGAATTGGCAAAAACTGTATTAACATTCACTCTCTAAATTTGGCCTAAAGTGCAACCACTTATCACCAAACTTGTTGTCCTAAAATAAGGATGAGCATATTTCAGGAAACTTGGCATTAATGTTAAAACTGCATATGTGGTCATTGCAACAACTTTAAATGTTAATTTTTAATTTGGGTGACATAAATTGTGATAATACTATAAAGATCTTTTATGAAACTTAACATATAATGTTCCAGGGCCTTGGCCATTATGAAGCAGAGGTTGAAGGGAGCACAGAAAGGACACAGTCTTCTGAAGAAAAAGGCTGATGCTTTGACCATGAGGTTTAGACAGATTTTGAAGAAAATCATAGAAGTAAGAACAGCAACTTAAGTAGGTAGATGTATATATGTCATGCATGGTATGCTGTTGGCCAGACAGATTGTTTGGTTAGAAGAAACCATTTAAACAGGGATGTCTTTCTAGTAAATGTTGGACTGAAATTTGACCCCATTCCACACCCTATGGGGTTTCCTTACTTCTGTTTGTGACAATTGTTAGTATACTGACTTGTACTTTTCTTGCACAGCTACAAAACACAATGAGACCAAACATATTATATATAAGCTTATATTGTGAATGCCTGCCACTCATGATACCATCTAAAATGACTTCAGACTAAGATGAAGATGGGAGACGTAATGAAGGAATCTGTGTTCTCGCTGGCCGAGGCTAAGTTCACAACAGGAGACTTTAACCACATGGTGCTTCAGAACGTCAACAAAGCCCAGCTCAAAGTACGATCAAAAAAGGACAATGTGGCAGGTATGTGCTTCATAGCTTTTGTTCATAGCATTATCAGGTTAAATTCATATTTATAAACATTTCTGACAGTAAGTAGTATTCATTGACAGGCATTTTTTGTTGAACTTAGAAATGTCAATGTATGTGAGTGCACTGTTTTTGTTGTTTGTTTCAGGTGTACAACTACCAGTATTTGAACATTACACAGATGGTGTTGACAGTATGTACCTTAATGATATTCTAAAATCGTGTGATGGAATTCATACCTTAATTAAATAATTAACAGCATACTTGAAAAAAAAATCCAAATTTTTAATATCAAAATAAAATTCATCAAAAATTTGACTGAAATAAGACATCAAAATTACTTAAGTAGAGATTGATGTAAATACAAGGTTTTTATTAAGAATGCTCATTTAATTAATCTTATATGTAAATATAACATTATACATATATAATAAAATCTATCCAGGCTATGAGTTGACTGGTTTGTCCCGCGGTGGCCAGCAGATTGACAAGCTCAAGAAGAACTACGCGAAGGCCGTGGAGTTGTTAGTCCAGCTGGCCTCACTACAGACCTCATTTGTTACGCTGGACGAGGTCATCAAAATCACCAACCGAAGAGTAAATGCTATAGAACATGGTTGGTAGCCAATAAAGTTGATCTGGTAGTCTTATTCAGTATCTCATTGATCAGAAGAGCTTAAATTGTATGTAATTAATGCACTATTTTTTTATTAAATAATCATAACTGACAATTGATTAAAAATAAAATATAAACATTGATTTTTTAATTACATTGTGGCTCGTCTGGGTTTTTTAAGAAAAAGGTTTGGTGTCTTCATCGTTGTTCAAATGTAAAATTTTACCTGCAATAACTCAAACAACACTCAAGATATTCAAATGAAATTTGGTTCTAATGTTGCCAGATACAATACCCATATGCACAGCGATGAGTCATGCAAAAATTTGACTTGGCCATAACTTAATAACCATTTAAGGAAGTCATAATAAACTTTGTACTTTTTAAGCTTTAAACTTTGCTACTTGTGACAATATGCACTTGTGCAAATTGACGAGAGTCCCATTACTCTGGTTCTAAAAACTTTTCACGTTATTTCACAAAAACTTAAAATTGGTCATAACTGTTCAAGAAAGTTGCATGAAACTTAAACATTTTACTAGTGGCAATATGCACATGTGTAGCAAGGCTCCTAACTCTTCCTTAAATAATTGTCAAGTCATACCTCCTTTTTAACACAAAAAGAAAACAGATGTTTGTTGGTGTTCACTCTGCAGCTCTCTTGTTCATCATTTAGTATCTGTAGTCATTTGTATATTAAATGGAGATATATTTAAACTGTTACAAAACTATTGCTGTATACTTACTATAGTATGTTATTTCATTAGTCAAGCCTGATATTAGCTTGTAACAAATCTTTGTATATCTAAAATCTAAAATTTGCTGTGTTTTTTTTTTCAGTTATTATTCCACGAATAGAAAACACCTTGTCATATATCACAACAGAGTTGGATGAGAGAGAAAGAGAAGAGTTCTTCAGGTGAGTTGGCCCAGATATTTCTACATATCTTTGTTGATTCATGAAAAAATACACAGGGTGGCAAAGGTGGTCATTATAGGAAAATGAAATAGTAAGAAAATCAAGTTATTAAAAAACTGAATTTCTGTTATCTTTAATTATGTTAGTGGTAACTTCGCTATACACATATATGAAGTGGAATAAGGAAAAAGCTGGTTATAGTTTGAAGCTGGTAAAAAAATTCTTTGATCACATTACTGTTGTTATGAATAGCCAAAGTGACATAATTTTATATCAAATGTATTTGTTACTCACTCCTGTCATTTTCAAACTAAGTCTGACCCCCTTAAAGAAGGGACTCGCTCATGTTTTGGGACCAATTTATAATATAATGCATCTGAAAACAAAAATATTATTATCATTATTTAATTTATTTTACTCTTTGATATCGAAATTGCAAAAAAACAACAGTTAAAAGTTATAAATATTATAGATTTTTCCTGTGTGGGGTGCAAACCCATGCCAGTAAAGACAAGAAAAAAAATGAGAAAATGTCTTAAGGACTAGACCGCAAGAACTTATAGAAGACTTAATGGATATTTTGACTTTTTAGGATAGATTGATAACATCATGTGATGATGTCAATCAACCAATTGCGCTACAAATCACAACACATAATTCTCGTGCCTGATTAGCGGTTTCATAATAGTTTTCATTCCTGTTATGGAGAAGAGTAATTCTCATGCCTGTTATCACTAATCTTACTCCTCAACTTTCAAGTTTCCTGCATAAATCTCATGGCAGGTTAAAGAAGATCCAGGAGAAGAAGAAGAAGCTAAAGATTGAGTCAGAGAAGGTTAAGGCAGATTTGAAGGCCCAGGGTATTGAAATGGAAAGGGTCACAGACATGTTGGAAGCTGAACATGACGAGGACCTGCTCTTCAACTAGCACACATGGTTGGGGCAGGAAGGGGGCAGGATAATGTTATGAATGTGTTTATCATCCTTGATGGGTGATCATTAGTGCAAGAGAATCAATTGGTTCGTTTTGCTAGTATATATATTCAAGACAATATGTGGCTTGTTTTATTTTAATGCCTTTAATTTAAATATTTCAAGCCTATAGAGGATTTCTCAGAAGTGATAAAGCTAGATGCAATATTTTTGAAATTTGCATGTTATTGGGAGTTCAGTTGAAAATTGTTTTAGATAGATTAAATGTTGTGGATTACTCTTGTTGGATGAATATACTGGACCAAGTTATTTATTACATATGGTTTATCCATGACTTTCTGAAAATAGCATTTTTTGACTTAATGGAAAATATGTGACAAACTAACATAAATATTGTATAGAACAGAGAATATTTAAGAACAGAGAATATTTATTTTGATAGACTTATTAGGCATATACAGCATACTGCCGAATCAAAAAAAGACATTAGTTTTCAATCATAGTCAATTAATGGAACCTGGTTAAATGCATTATGTTTGTTTAATATATAAAACTAGTAGTATTATTAATGTTTGTTTGAAACATATATTTCTTAACAATCTAAAATTTCTGTTGTACAATCTAATCATACTTCGAGAGACATCAACATATTTTATGATGAAATCCAAATTTTAATTCTACAGTTTCGATATAGTATAATAATGTATGGTAGGACATGCAATACTAGGCTTTTAATATACATATATACATTTATTTTGGAAGTGAAATATATAAACAAAAATAATGTATATTTTTAAACTGGAATGAAAAATAGTAATAATGCAAAAATTGATGACTATAAGCACATCTTTTCCAAGTTGAAAGTCACAAGGGTACAATTCATTTTGCTGGCCTCTGCTGATGGAAACAGTACAAAAGATAAACACGTACTTGTATTTCCTCTCATCCTGGTTAAATATATGCATTCTTCTGAAAAAGCACAATATCATACCCAGCTCATGCCTCTGCCAATGGGATCAGATTCACATTTAATAATTAAGAGATTTGTCAAGCAAAAATCCATTAAGCAGATAACAACTGCAAAATTTATATTTTATAAAGAAAACAAGTGCCAGATTGCCATTTAGTCATTAATTGGTTTTATTATACGAGTAATTTAGAAGCTTGCGCATGTGCACTGGCTAAAACAATAACACTGGAGCGTTTCACCTCTTAACACTAAGAAAGTTAGCAATTATTTTTGGTCTTCTAAATAATAAGTCTGCACTGGGCTGTGCATCGCCTGGCACCATATTGGTTAGAGGACCAAAAATAAACAATTAATACATGTACTTTGTTTCCACATTCCAGACATGTTGTGTTTGTGCCTAGTCTAGTCTCATAGTCAACTTAGGGAAAATATTCCATTATATCTAGTGATATTGTCACATGACATTTTGTCATGGTTTAACCAATGTTAAAGCGGACGAGTAATACATCACTGCATATTTCTTGTTATGCTGTTGTAGATATATTTCATTATTTTGGTGAAAATAAGAACGAATTCCAATGTTCAAAGGTTTAATTCATGTAAAGATTTTTTAAATATAATTTGTATATAAAGTGTATTCAGTTATAGACATTCTGTAAGAAGTGTAAAAGTGTGATTATTTATGCAAAATGAAATGAATTGTAAAATCTATGATGAAAATAAAATATTAATCCTGAAAGTGTTATGTTAAAGCCGTAGAAAGAGAGCACTTTGTTGAGCACTTTGTTGCACAATATAGTAGAGTATTATTCCACAACCAATGCGGTTGAATAATAATGATTCCAAGAAAAATATGTCACATGGAAGTAAATAATATCCTGATGATGGAGCGGCAATCCTGACATGGTATCAACATCCCGCATAATATCAGATCCTGTAACCAGCTTTATTGCACCATCCAGTAGACATGACTCTACATGTGTTGGGTCAATCATCCTGGATAGCAGAAAAACAGAATTGTAAATTTCATGCAAATACAGCCAGATACAATCTACTATGTAAAACCAGTGCATTAAAAATCCTTAAATATGACAAAGGAAATATTTTCATAACCCTAATCACCGTGACACACGCATATGCATCCATTAACATGTACATTAATTTGTATATCGGTTTGCATATGATTGTGTTGCAATACCTATAACAAAACTGAATCAGTATGAATATGGTGTGTTTTTTACTTGTTTTCATTACTGTATTATTAATTTGTTTAAGCCGAGGAGGGGGGTAAGAAGAAAGCAATATTTTCCTGTATAATTAATTATACATATTTTGAATGATACTCCTGAACCATTATCACTGTAATGTTAGTTCAAGGAATTGCTCATGAAGTGCTTTCAGTATTCTGGGAGTGGTCAGAGACAAAAGCATGTTTTTGTGTTGGTTGATGCAACATGGCTTTACAAGAATGCTTTTTATTGCATCAAATTGGTAAATATTTTTTCTAGCATTTTTTGAAAAATAAATGCAATTCAAATCTGATGAATGAAACATCATGTCGCCTTTCTTATAGTTATCAACTTCATTACTTTAAATATTTTTATTCCGAAGCAGTATTTGGAAGAAATGCAATGAAACAGCACAAACTTATTTCCTCATAGCCTACCCATTCGTCATCATCGACACCCTGCTGGTCTGAACCAGCCATGGCGTTTTGTACGGCCTTTACATCCATGATTTTGTCCGTCCATGAGGCACCTGTGCTCTCCCCGCCTGCGAAATTCCCCCGGTTACTCGACCCACTGTCCAGTTTTGTTATACTGACTGAAATATACATATAATCCTAGCCTTAGTGTCCACATTAATGCTTTATAAAGATTTTTTTCAGCATTCAATAAATAAATGGACAATGCAACTAAACTTATGTGTCACAAGCACTTCAACATTTTTAAAGTCGTAATTAATACTTGGTAAGAGTTCAAATGAGAGCACGCACACACAAAAGGCCCGTCTCCCTGAGTTTTCACCCTGACAGAGTTGCCCATCTCAAACTCGAGTCCCTGTGCCTGGGCCTCATCCAGCCACACACCCACGAGTCCTGGGGCCCCGTACCTGTCCATGTGAGGGGCGAGGTCGGCAGGTGTCAACAACTTCTGGGCAGTCTCCTCGCTCAGCTTGTCCGTCTCGCCTTTGCTCTCCACCTCTAACAGGCGATACAGAATTGAGAAAACACTAATTTAGCATACTTTTTATCTGCAGCACTCATAAGCATCCTCTATGCATATTTTATTTCATATGCATTGAGTATTATTATAAATACATTAACTTCGCTCTTTCTCAAGGCCACTGCCTCAAATCAGGTAAATCCTTTATTAATTTAATTTCAGGTTTTTTGAACCAGAAAGGAAACTATTTAATAGGTATTAAAATGGATTTACTGTATGAGGAGTTGAGATATCCAGTATTAACTTTCCTGGTCTCGCTGAAGTTTGGCTCTACCTCCACCCCGTTCTCGTCAAACTTCCGGCGGTGCGCCCGCGAGAGCTTGATGTACATGATGTAGTAGTGGGTCTTCGTTTTCCGTCCGTCACAAATTACAAAATGTGCCCTCTTTTGAACAACACCTTCAAATATTACGCCAGGTCCTCTGAAAAGTTTAAACGCATTATGACATCTAGTCTGGCCAATGTTTAAGGCTAGTTTCAAGACACCTTGGAATCGCACCACAAGTGATCACAATGCAATTGCAACATTTTCCACACAGGCATAGTTAGTCAATCGAACAGTTTAAGTACATTTTATTTTTTGTGTGCTCTTCTTACAGTACATACTATCACACATATAATTGGTACGGGAATCACAGGAATCTACTGTTATTTCTTGAGCTAAAATTATGTTTTTACTTTTAATGTGGAACGAGACCCTGAGCTAATTTTCGAGTTAATGTCTGTAAATTTGTGTACAAATGTAACAGCATATGCTTTATTGAAGACTGTTTTTACATTTTCAATATTCGAAACAGCTTTGTAACTACGAGGCTTCAAAAAATAACACTGACGTCAATATTGAGACGTCTGTTATTTTTTTTTTTGTACTTTCTACAATAACCGATATTTTCATTAATCTTTTTTTTACCGCTACCGCTATGAAATTTCCGCCTCAAGTGCGTCTTGTAAAAACGTTCACGGACATATATTTTTCTATATCTTGTTTATTTTAAATGCGTCTAAAACGTCAATTTTCGCGGAAAAAACGGCTTCGAGTTTTGCTGAAAAAAATGCGCCTACCATTATTTTTTGAAAAGACTGTGCATTTAATTCTTGTTTTTTTTTAATATTTGTATTCAAAATTTTATTACAAATCGCCTGATATCAAGAAAAGTGTACCTTACCGACATCGTTTTTGTGCAGTATGAAATAATCTAACCCCTTTACCCGTTTCTTATTCAATACATATCATATTAAAACGTTTAGCATGAAGCTAATCGAAATATTGTTTTATGTTAATTTTCATGATTGTCAGATTAGAAATTTAAAGTCTTGTTTTCTATAAGACAGGTTTCATGTTAGATTTATTATTAATTTTGTTACACTAAATAACTTATTCCACATAGGACTGGCGCTAAATAACCAACTAAATAACTTCAACGGATGACTTAAATTTGGCGGCTATTTTCATGAGAGGCGATAAAATGTCAATTAAATACGCTAAAAATCCACCATTCCGGGCTAAAAAAATGCCCCCCTCCCGCCAACATTTTTAATCATTACAATTTAGGCTCTGAGGCAGGGGCGAATGTCGAAAGGTTGTGCCCCTTATGCACCAGTCAATTGTAACCACGCACCCCCCCCCCCCCAGGTCCGGGGTTTAGCGGGGACTTTGACTATCTATCCAGCCAACCCCGGGTAAAATCCCTGCCCTGCGGGAACAAACAGATGGTAAAATCCCCGCCAAATGCCCCAGCACCCCAGAGACCTTACGTAAAGCCCATTCCCCGCTATATTTTTGCGCGAAGACAAAACCACCGCATTCACCCGGCACTCCGGGGCCACCAGAAAGGTAAAAACACGGCCCATTTCCCCGGCTATCCCCGGTATACGACCGGACCTGGGGGGGGGGGGGCGTGGTTACAATTGACTGGTGCATTAGTAACACCCCCTCTAATGTCAATTCCTGGACCAGCCTATGATAAGTACCTTGCATGCATACGACTAAAGAGGTCAAGATTTTTGGATCTTAGTTTGTTGTAGCCAATCGGTAATCTTTGTATGAAAAAAACCATACTGGTATGAAATTAATAATTTCAATTAAGTATGGCCATACGATTGACTTAGTAAAGTATTGAATATTGACCCTCGATTTCAACGACAGTCAATTGTCAAGCACCGAAATTTTGTTGTTTCGTCAGTATTTGGTAACAAAATGACTTTAAAACATCAATTCAGACCAAACAAGGAACCAATTTTCGTCAGTTGCACTAGATATCCACCACAGACCGTGATTTGTCTCTTGTCTCCTTTTTATAAGGGCATAAACTATCTTCAGATGTCTTGTTTATCTCCGATGATTATAAAATGTACCCAAAATGATATAAATCCACATTTTAGACACAAACAATGAGCCAAATGCCCGTGGTAACATCATGGTCATCTACTGCTTCATGATTGTTATTAAAGTATACAGTAAAATGATGAAAGTACCTTGTAAAGTCATTTTTGTTCCAAGATCCTGAAACATCTATGTTTATCAGTGGAAGATTTGTCAACGGCTGATTGTCATAAATTCTGCTCATATTTTAACACTCTGTGAACATCACACAGAAAACACGATACATAAAAACACGGAAGTGAAGTGCGTACCAGTGAAGTGTTGTATACTGCAAAGGATAGCTGATTATGTGTGCGAAGGACAGTCGAAAGGTTACACTAAACTTAATCATTTTAGGGGCGTAACCAGGCCTAAAAACTTTTAGGCCTAGCTGGTTCTATGTGAGTTTGGGGACTATTATATGCACATTACACATACTTAAATATATTTTCAATGATTACAATAAATTCAACAATACATCCTGCACGTAGTTTGAATAAACACCAAACTTGCTTTGGTTAAAAATAAAACAAATTTTAGAGTTGTGCAACGTGTTTAAGTAGCTATCTTTATTGCATTTTAGGGTTATTTAAACTTGTCATTTTTCAAAAAAGTTGTAGGCCCATGCCTACAAGGCCTATATGTAGCTACGCAACTGACCACCCATTAAATTGAGACGCCGTGAACAAACTGTTTTATTGCCCAGCTACAATAATAAGCGAACAGGGATACTTTTTTTATTATTATTTTGACATTTCTTATGTACCCGTGTCTCGAGTTTGCCAATCGTCAAAAGACTCGTTGACGGCCATTTAGGTGGACTATATTATTGCCTTGAATCCTTCGCTTCAGCAGTATGAATCTTAATGGGGGAAAAAAACCCGCGATTGAATATTCCACCACCGGTCTTTCTCTAGTAGCATGCCCCAACCGAAGACAAGGCCCAGAGTGTTTATAAGCATTCCAATGTTCAGCGAGTTGATACCGTGAAGTCTATATATGTATCATATCTAAGAATAAGAACAGTACCGTGCATTTTACAATGATATAACAATATCAGTTGTTACATCTGGACACGCAAACTTGCTTTCGTACATTACTTTGTACACGGGAATTTTAGTTAAATACAAACTTTTTCAATGGGACAAATATCCCTTGTATGCTTGAACAGAGGAAATATACACTACATAATGCTTTATAAATTCACCTTTTACTTTTTCTCTCCCAGAATTTCTATTTAAATATCATGTCTGAACGACTTGTTCAGAAGATTGTTTGTTTCAGTCTAGAATCCTTATTTATTTCACCGAGTAAGCACCAAAATTTATTTTTCACGAGTGGCGAGGGACATATTCACGTTTAGTTTTCATGGGGTGAAATATATTGCTATCCTACACTGAAATAGACATTTTTTTTTCTTTATATTATATGACTTTTGATTTGGAACCGAGAGCGGGCTAAAATTTCAACACAGTGAAACATATCAAAGTGATATTTTCACTGTTTGAAACAGTGGAATATCCATTTTATTCCACTGATATATCCCTAAAACATTAGAACGCAAATAATAAAATACTTTAATAATATCAAACGTAAAAAGTACTGAAATGCAACGATACACATCACATGATAAGGACAAAACACAGACATGACTAACAATTTATATGGTGCCAAAACGTCAATATATGTCTCTTCCTTAATACTGGTTGACCGCCGAAGTCAAGCGTTTTCGAAACTATATAAACCTACGATTGTCGAGTACAGCGGATGGCCTAATAAAGACATCAGCGTATACAATATGATATTTTGTAAATATACGAATTGAAAGACATCGATGAACATGATCGCGACGTGCCAAGTTCCGTTCACAGTGTTTCGGTGAAAAGTACAACATATATGAACATTCGTCGTGGCGACTTTTGTTATTATTTCACTTGGTAAGCACCACGATCATTAGACGACCATGCTCCTCACTAAAGTATGGTTTTCTTCTGATGTTGTAATGTTTCCCAAGTTGAGGAGTAGCTTTAGGGCCATTGTGAATCCATTTATCCCTGCCAATGCACCGCCAATACCTAAAATGCATGATGACGTGAACATGTTGCAACGAACGATTGTCATGCAAAACAGGAATATTATAATGTAAGGCACAGTCGATTTTGAACCGAGATAATAAGCATACATAATTATGTGTACAGTGTACATCATACACATAAGCGTTAATCATTACCGGTGACAACAAGGCCCCAGGGAGGTTGCATGCTTAGAGAAGTCTTTTTTGCAGCATTTGTGGTGGGGTCTCTCTGGTCTATAAGCGACTGGATTCTGACGTTGAACACTACCGTTATCCCAATCGCACATATACACAGCATGCCTGAAACATATAACACGAAACGCATCACCGCATGTACACAACATGCCTGAAACACAACATGAAACACATCACCGCATATACACAGCATGCCTGAGACAGACAACATGAAACACATCACCGCATTTACGCAGCATGCCTGAAACAAACAACATGAAACACATTACCGCATATATATATATATATATATACACATAAGCGTTATATATATATATATATATACAGCATGCCTGAAACATACAACATAACACACATCACCGCATATACACAGCATGCCTGAAACATACAACATGAAACACATCACCACATATACACAGCATGCCTGAAACATACAACATGAAACACATCACCGCATATACACAGCATGCCTGAAACATACAACATGAAACACATCACCACATATACACAGCATGCCTGAAACATACAACATGAAACACATCACCACATATACACAGCATGCCTGAAACATACAACATGAAACACATCACCGCATATACACAGCATGCCTGAAACATACAACATGAAACACATCACCACATATACACAGCATGCCTGAAACATACAACATGAAACACATCACCACATATACACGATATTTCCGATCTAAAATTAATGTTTTATGGCTTAAACCGTAACTAACGGTTTAACAATTGCATAAAATATTAGTTTTTGAACTTCAATATAAAAATCTGCGATCTGAGTTTTTGTCAGCAGTCTTATATAACTGGCTTCCATGGATTTTCGCAAAAAAATGGCTCGTTCCAAGACAAAAAATAAAAAAAAGTTGTCAAAACGTACAAACTGCGAGAGTGCAGCTTTAAATTTAAGGCAGCACACCCCTAATGAAAACCTCCACTTGAAACTCTTCAATTTTAAACTTTAGCCTATGTTGTTAAGCACAGGACTACAAATCTTTTGAGGTTTTCAAGGTAGTGGTTCGAATCCAGCCAGAAGCACGCATATTTTTTTTATTTTCTTCATCTTTGTTTTCATAAGCTAACATTTTTTTACAGAAGTTAATATTGTATTTTCATTTAAAAGAAATTAAATATATTTCTACACATAAATATTAGCTTCTGTGAGGATTTTATAACTTGCAGGTACGACTGAAATAGGTGGTAGGGAATTACAAACTTTTTTTTTTAATAAGACGGTAAAACATTTTGATTTTTTTTGGCATTATGTTCCCAAAAGATTAAAGATAATTATTAATAAAGAACAGGTCATGAGTCTTTCTAGAACATTTTGATTTTGCTTTTAAACGTCGATGTTTAAATTCTACGCGGTCAAAACAGTATGTTAAAATTGAAATACCATATGGCTATTTCAGTACAGTATGCTTTTATTTATAGGTGATGTGATCAATATTGTATTATTTCTGAAAGCAAATATATTTCTAGTTACTCTGATGCCAAATTATTACCAAAATGTTGAAAAATGAATAAAATAAAGGATTTTTCTTGTCTCTCGGGTGATGTCGTTTTTATCGACAATTCTGAAATGGGGGTGGGGTAATTCAAATTTAAATAAAATTGTTATTTGACGGTAAATTTATTTTAAATTTTGTTTTTGAATCCAGGAAATGATGCACATTAAGAAATTATCGAGCTGATCATAGTTTGAAATGGTGCCCATTAGGAGTGTGCTACCTTAAGAAGCAACATACAGCAAATAATCCAGAACACAATTCCGCTCGCGCACGTGCCCGCTATTCCCCAATCAGACTTGAGGGTTCGACATCGCCGGAAATGCAGAGCGCTCGCTACCTGGGCCGCCAGAGCGAACACCGTGGCGTTTACCATGAGGACCAGTGTCGGGATGTACTGGACTCTCAAACTCTGTACATCCAAACCTGGAACTGGAGGGAAAGGTCATGCATGTATAAAAAGCTGATGTCATTACAAATCTAGAGATTATTTACTCTAGATTTGAATATATATATATATATAAATATATGCTATATTCTCAGTAATTTATTTGGATTTGGTACGCGGATGTTTAAGTAAAATTATGAATCTTCTTGAATGTACACATCATGAATATATCGAATAAAAACTAAATAAAAATAGTTTTACACAGAGCCAAGCTATTAAGGGCAAATGAGTTCATAGAGGAGATAATGAGGTGTACATGGTGGGGGGGGGGGAATTAAGTGTATAGGGGAGAATGAAGTGTATAGGGGGAAGGGAGAATGAGTTGTGTAGGGCAAGAGGGAGGGTGAAGTACATAGGGGAGGATGAAGTGTATAGGGGAGAATGAGCTGTGTAGGGCAAGAGGGAGGATGAAGTGTATAGGGGAGAATGAGCTGTGTAGGGCAAGAGGGAGGATGAAGTGTATAGGGGAGGATGAAGTGTATAGGGGAGAATGAGCTGTGTAGGGCAAGAGGGAGGATGAAGTGTATATGGGAGAGGATGAATGAAGTGTATAGGGGATAATGAGCTGGGTAGGGCAAGAGGGAGGATAAAGTGTGTATGGGAAGAGGAAGGATGAAGTGTATAGGGGAGAATGAGGTGTAAAGGAGAGGAGGGAGAATGAAATGCATAGAGGAGGAGGACGAATGAAGTGTATATCGGTGAGGAAGGAGGATGAAGTGTATTGGGGAGGAGGAAGGATGAAGTGTATAGGGGAGGAGAGAGAATGAAGTGTATGGGGAAGAATGAGTTGTATAAGGGAAGTGGAAAAATGAGCTGTATATGGGAGATGTATAGGGGAGGGGGGAGTATGAAGTGGATAGGGGAGGAAGGAGAATGAAGTGTATAGGGGAGGAGGGAGAATAAAGTGTATAGGGGAGGAGGGAGAATGAAGTGTATAGGGGAGGAGGGAGAATAAAGTGTATACGGGAGGATGGAGTGTATAGGGGAGGAGGTAGGACGAGGTGTATAAGGAAGAAGGGAGAATGAAATGTATAGGGGAGAAGGGAAAATGAAGTGTATAGGTGAGGAGGGAGAATGAAGTGTATAGGGGTTGAAGGAGGATGAAGTGTACAGGGAAGGAGGGAGAATCAAGTGTATAGGGGAGGAGGGTGAATGAAATGTATAGGGGAGGAGGGAGGATGAGGTGTATAGGGGTTGATGGAGGATGAAGTGTATAGGGGAGGAGGGAGGATGAAGTGTATAGGGGAGGAGGGAGAATGAAGTGTATATGGGAGGAGGGAGAATGAAGTGTATAGGGGAGGAGGGAGAATGAAGTGTATAGGGGAGGAGGGAGGATTATGTGTATAGGGGAGGAAGGAGGATGAAGTGTATAGGGGAGGAGGGAGAATGAAGTGTATAGGGGAGGAGAGAGAATGAAGTGTATAGGGGTGGGGAGAGAATAAAGTGTATAGGGGAGGAGGGAGAATAAAGTGTATAGGGGAGGAGGGAGGATTAGGTGTATAGGGGAGGAGGGAGGATTAGGTGTATAGGGGAGGAGGGAGAATGAAGTGTATAGGGGAGAAGGATTAATGAAGTGTATAGGGGCGGTCGGAGGATGAAGTAGTGTCTCTTATATTTCAATATGAAAATAATCAATGTTATTAAGTAAATTGAAATGGTCATGCTTGCGGGTGCCTTTTAATTACTACATAATACATTAAATTACGACACGTTAATTATTTTGTTAACAGAACTCACCATAGGAACTTGAATATAGGTTTTGGTCAACATTCGACGAAATGAAGTCCAAATTTAAGCACTGGTCAACGTAACACTCAACCTTACTGTGTAAGCCCACCTGTACATATACTTCGTTGGAATTATCCAAAAACCTGAACTGATCAGTATTGTCGGCGAACATATACCTGATCACCACCAACGTCCAAGATGGACACAGAAGTCCAACCAAGATACACACCAATGAAACTGTCCCTGTCACAAGTATACACGAACATGTTAAAACATTAAAATCCATTTTCTCATTGTCAATTATCCCACACTACAGTAAACATGTATACCATTTCCAAATACATCGCGTATATGCTGTATACTATATAGCACGTAGTAAATCGGGTGGATATATGATAAGGGAATGATTTACAATCCAACATACTCCTTATATGGATTGTAGTCACGAAATATCTATAAATGGCATAATGTAAACTTTATATAAGCAATAGAAATATTTACTTTGATCGATCTGATATCTGCAAAACATTATCATGATATTGATGCATTTCAAGAAGAAGAAAGAAGAAAAAGAAGAATATAGTATTGAAATGGTAGGGGGACAGCAGGCGTATATGATTCAGGTATTATTGGTCAATATCCTCTCGACGAGGATAAGATTTTTAACAACCGACCAGTCGCCTTGACCACTCGGCCACCTCGTGGTTGCACGCAAAGAACGCCCAATTAACTATAAAGTTCACCGTACTTATGCGCTAAAAATGAAATTATAACAATTAAAAATATTGAGAAAAAATAGTTTTAATACCACAGTTTAGAAGTAAATTAAGTACAGTATACAATGCAAACATCAACATAATGTCATATATCCACGCGCACAAGCACATACATGCGTAGTGGTGTACTAAATTGATGATGTCCATTTTTGTATAAAAATAAACCTATTACATAAAGAACGATACTTGTTTAATGTAATGTTGCCTAAATATGAAAGATGTGGGAAACACTGGAATGATATTTTCAACGAACATGACCATTTATATGAGTCTTTTTGAAATATTCTACATAGAGAGGTAAATTGTTCAGCACAACAAATCACTGCTCTTAGAACGTTCTCCTGCAAGAGTCCGCACAGAAATACACCGGACACACGCTGCCTGGTCCGCTACAGGCCCGTTGGCAAAGTTCGTCCGCACGGGGCTGGCCCACCATGTTTCTCGCCATTTCGCTCGCAATGCAAGCCGGGCCGGAAGTGCCCACCTGTGACGTCATGTTCAGAAGAAGAGTTGGTTGAGGGGCCCATGGTTGCACGGAGGACCGGACGGAGACGTCGGCGCAGCCGTAAAAGTGCTCCTGAGGACCGCAGCCGACTTCTGTACAACATGTACTATTGAGCCAGCAGTTGTTGTTTGAATCTGAAAGTAATAATAATAATAATAATAATAATAATAATATAATAATAATAATAATAATAATAATAATAATAATAATAATAATAATAATAATAATAATAATGATAATAATAATGATAACTAGTAATGAAGATAAAAATAATTAGATTGTATGATTCATTTATACTTAATATGATATTACAATTGTATGATTCACTTTAATATGCGTAATATGCTAGTATTACCTCCGGTCCATATCCACTGGAGGACGCATTGTGTACACGTAAGGCCGGGCGGAAGGAGTAGATCAATATGCTTTTCCCCAAGCCCAGCAGGATCCCCGTTCGGCGCATGCATGTAGCGCGTCTCGCCGAAAGGGGTCATCAATAGATAATGATCCATGCAATCTTGCGTCACGCGCTTCGTGACATCATTGTTTGGGCAGATACGGAACTCGGAATATCCTCCGTGGTTAACGGTGATTTCTATAACAAACAGTGATTCAAAAATTGCAAGTTATACGCTAATACATTATTAAAAAACGTGTGTTGTTTTAATATGTAGAGGAATAGTATTTTTTAAAGCAAATATGACTAAACAATTTATATATAAAACAGCTAGTGCTTACCAATCGTAACTCGTATTCGTTGTCCCTGGGTGTAATTCTGGACAATAATACCCCGGGCGTATTTTCCGCCAGCCTCGTTTTCATACGGCCCTTCATACGGGTCCCCGCACACGCCGCACCTCCCCCCGATCTGTTGATACTGGTGCTGGAAAGGTTTAAAAAGCAGAGTATAGTACAAACATAGAACAGTTTAAGTCATTCGGAACTCCTCGGCCATTTTCCATCAAAAACGACCTCGAATGTATATGGACGGTTTACGATGTCAGAAATCTTAACACTTTAACTACGCTGCAAGTTGATGGCGTAGTAATTTCAATTTTGCAGTTAAACTTAATGACTTCACTCTTGGGAATCATTATTATTTATCCAATAAAACACTCCAATGGCAATCAATTTAGAATAAGTTGGTACAAAATTGTACGAACTACTTCAACTTATCTCCTGGAATACATCCGAGGTTGTTTTCGACGGAAAATGGCCGATGATTTCCGAATGTGTTTAAGTACCTCAAATTATTGTTTTCTATACAATGCTACAAGCACTGGTGTCTCGCGTTGGATTGAACTGTACGATTGCAAATGGACATTTTCACAATATTTAACTACATTCGCGAATAGTGACTGTTGCATGCCTGTTGGAATTCGATTTCGATGAAACTGTACGATAGCCAATGGACATTGTCAAAATGTTTAACCAAATTCGCCAATATTTGACTGTTGCGCGCCTAATAGTATTCGCTTTGCATCGAACTGTATGATTGCAAGTGAAGATTGTAACAATGTTAACTAGATTCGACTATAATTGTCACTAACTAATTAAAAATTAAACCAAGCATCCGAAGGTGAGATTGTTGATATCTCATAGAAATCGAAAACAAGAAAAGAAGCAGTAATTAACTTACCCCATATCCTTTACAGTTGAGTTGGTGGTCCATTGTGTTATGTGGCACGGGAAAATTGAACCTCCAAGCGGAAGAGCGTCCCGGTGGCTCCAGAAGGCGACCATGACCTCTGATCCCGGCCAGAGTGCCTAGCAGGAGCCACGATAACAACAAAACTGCATGACAATTCATCTTAATACATATATATTAGTTCGAATATATTTGCGTTAAATAAGAGTTACAAGTTGTCTTCCACGGGGTGTTCGTTGAAATGAGGATTCATGGTCAGTTTTCAGTATTTATATCATAACCGAGTAGGAAAATTGTCAACATATCAATATGATATAAATGACCCATTTCTTGTAAAAGGACTGTGGAAGGAGCCCAAACATCCTAGTGCATTCCGCGATGTAAGCGGCCTTATCAAAGCGCGGTTTTCCTTAAAGCGGTGACTAATGACCCACGGACCCCACTCATTACCAGAATTTATTATACGAAATTTGGTGTTACGGTGTGTAAAACCCTGCTTCACTCAACTGTTAGTAGTAATCTTTAATATGGTAATTGTGAGAAACTTTAGCATACATTTAAAGTGAATGTTATACTATAGTATGTTTATACATGTGTATTCATGATTATTTTTCGAATTATGCAAAATTCAGTTTTAGGGTCGAGGATCCGTCAAGTTCGGCAATCAAGAGCGTCATGTTCCAGGCGTTAACCCGTTTTGGGCGTCACTGCGTTCCGATACAAATGTCGTAAGAATTTTTATCGTGTAGATTCTGCCTGTTAGTTTACGGGTGTGCCAGGGCACTCTTATAAGCACCGCAAGATGTACGAGTAATATCTCTTATTGAAACGGTGTCCTGGTTAATACTGCACTGCTTGTCTGGCTTCAGTACTGACCGTTTTCAAGAAATCGGCAATTCTTCACATATGAAGGAGGAAGTTTCAGTAACAGATAACAGGATGCGTCGAAACATCTCCCAATGTTATTTTGTAAATGTCTTTTAAAATCGTGTGTTAGATATTTTATCAATCATAGTTGTCATAGTTGAGTTTCAAATTGCAAAATTCCCATTCCAGACCGCGGGGTGGTGAATCACACACTAGTATTAAGATCCTCACCTTCATTTAAACTTTTCCATCCGCGTGTTCATCGTCGGAATGGTTGTCCGGGTACCCAAGGAAGGTCACTTAGTTCATCTGCTGCTTAATATTTTCCATATTATCTCATGGGTAGTTTAGTCTAGCTTTTGGCCCAAAACTAAATACACTGTGTTTCCATCAAATGCTGGTGAAAACCTGGTGGAATTGATGGAAAACTACAACTGTGTCCATTATTGCTGGGGACATTGTTTTCTAATAATACCTTTAACAAGAGTGACACTCACAAAATACGCCCATCAATAATTTCTTGGATTCTAAGACAACTTACTGTCACATTGGCCCTTTGAGAAGCAAGCTTTTCAAGAAGCAAATGATTTGGCACAATATGGCATTAACAGTAGAAAAAAATTATTTTAATTCGAGGGTTTCGAGTCAAAAGGTGCTAAAATGTCTATAATTTTCATAGGCACTTAGATTTTATAGCTACAAACATTTTCAGCAAGTTTGGTGAAGGTCAGATGAGAATTGTTCAAGTTAGAGAGTAGACAAAGCTTAAATGGCAAGGGCAGTAATCCTGAAGTGCTTCGGGGCATTTGGCTGATTATCATACTTGACCGATTTATTTTACCAACAAATATTTTCAGCAAGTTTGGTGAAGATCAGATGATAACTGTTCAAATTAGACAGTGGACAAAGCAAAAATGGCAAATTTTGACCAATTCAAGGGCCATAATCCTGAAGAGCCTGGCTGGTTATAGAACTTTGCCAAGAATATATACCAACAAACATTTATAGTAGCAAGTTTGGTGGAATTCGGATAAAAACTGTTCAAGTTTGAGAGTAGACAAAGCTAAAATGGCCAATTTTGATAAATTCAGGGGGCCATAACTCTGGAGTGCCTAAAGCGATTAGGCTGGTTATCGAACTTGACCTAGATATTTCACCAACAAACACTTTCATGAAGTTTGGTGGAAATTGGATGAGAAATGTTCAAGTTAGAGAGCGGACAAAGCTAAAATGGACAATTTTGACAAATTCAGGGGGCCATAACTCTGGAGTGCCTAAAGCGATTTGGCTGGTTATTGAACTTGACCGAGATATTTCACCAACAAACACTTTCATGACGTTTGGTGGAAATTGGATGAGAAATGATCAAGTTAGAGAGCGGACAAAGCTAAAATGGCCAATTTTGACAAATTCAGGGGGCCATAACTCTGGAGTGCCTAAAGCGATTTGGCTGGTTATCGAACTTGACCTAGATATTTCACCAACAAACACTTTCATGAAGTTTGGTGGAAATTGGATGAGAAATGTTCAAGTTAGAGAGCGGACAACATTGTGGAGCCGCCCGCCATGGGTGTTCCCATAATACGGCCAACGTAAGATGGGCGTATAAAAAGTGCAAAAATAGTAGTTCTTTCGGATTGATAGATTTGTATTGGTCGACTATAATTTAAAGGCGCTCTAGATAATGGGTCGCCGAAGACCGGATCGAGGTGTGCTCCTGACCCCTAAATAATATAAAGTTGGAATGGAATCTATTGGCGCAGAATACTTCAGCAACACGATAAAGTGAGCCTAGTATGAAAATGTTTGTACAAAGTAATTGTCAACATAATGCTGACAAAATGAGCATCTCTTAGCAGTGGACAAAAAGCAGTCTAAATCTGAATTATATAACCATAATAAAGTATATGTTTAATCAGAGCCAGTATCAAAGATTAAACAATGACTGAACATGATGATAGTGTGCACGTTTCCTCTTATTGGGTACGAAATTGCCCGGGCATGAATGTTTGTATTTTGTTTTAAATATACCAATGACATGGTCAGAAATCAATTAAGATTTTCACCGCAAGCTTCTAACGGAGTCTGGATCAATTGCAGAATAGTGTGGACACGAACATTGTTATAGTAATAGCAATCTCATTAAAAGCAGATCACCAATACACGCTTCACTCAGATCGTGCATAACATAATGAAGAGAACGTCACGATGAATTTTTAATGATATTGTAGTTATAGTAACAAACAAAGAGCACAAGGTGATACAACGACATGCTAGTTCTTTGGCATTGTCTCTTGCTAATGAGTGTTCATTGAAGTTTGGAAAGAAGTATAATGCTGTATGCAGAATTAAGCGCTACATCAAGAACATCCGTTACATCGAAACAATTACGTGAATATTATAATGTTTTAATGAAACAAACTAATCAATTCAAAACATAATTTAATCAATTCAAAACATACATGTAATTCCGTTTTATATATGTAATGAGGAACAATTTTTATATGTAATGAGGAACAATTTTATTTCCACGATACAGGGAATACAAAATATGTATAACCATTAATATAACTCAACCGTACAATGCATGCATTTACACATCGTGCTAGTAAAATATCGGACACTGGACTGCTTGAAGTTTAAATAGTGATAGTGGAATATCGGACACTTGGCTTCTAAAGTTCACACAGTACTAAATGGAATATCGGACTCTTGACTTCTTGAAGTTCGTACGGGTTTTCTATCATAACATTTCCACTGAAGTTCTGTATGATTAGAACGCTCAGGGAAATAATAGTACGTACATAAGTATGATGCCGTTTTATATCGAAAACCAAAAGTTGGATTCTTGAGGTGACAAGTAATTTATTATTTGCTTTCCGGTTACTTATAGAGCAGTGAAATAAAAAAGTTATGCGGCGTGCACAGGGCCGATAAACAATTTCAACCACATCATTTCCTTAATGATAAAGTTCGCATACAATTTGACGCGCTATTCTGAAAAATGGCAATTATATGTAATTTATATACTTTTTATATCAAGGGATACAATATACAGACAAAATGTTGTTTTCAGTGGTAAATCTCAATATATTTCACCTTGTGAACACCAAAACTAAATATTTCACTCGTGGCTTTTGTTGCTCACTCGGAAATATGCTACGATCCTTCACTGAAACAATGCATTATCCTCTATATACGGTTCATTTGTTATTGTTAGTAAGTAATAAGTATTGAGTTAGTCACATGCAATGCTCAAGTAAGAGAGTGGAAACCGTGATTTAGGCGATTCCCAGCAACATGTTTGTATAAGAAATGCACAAATTGACCGTACATGTGTAAGAATATGCGACGACACCTAACATTATCACTTTTACATGCAGGCGATTAAAAACCATTCAACAACAATTAAAATAAGATGTGTAACAAAACGCTAACAAATCCTTGTCATGTAAAACGAATTCAAAAAATAAAAATACTTGTAACAAAATCTTACCAAATTTATCTTAAATAATTACAAGTTTAAAATATAAAAAGTTACAGTACATAGACACGAATGTTACAGGCAATAATGCATACAATTTTATATCATACAGTACATAGCAACAGCTAAACGTCACGTAAAAAATGCCCCCACTTGGGCTTTGTCGGACAGTCGGTCATTATTAACAGCTCAAGAAAATTGGTAATTTATATATATATATATATATATATATATATATATATATATATATGCCCTCCTAAACAGAGTATGTATACCACGTGATAAAACGCGTCATAAATACAGTCAGGGATGATAACAGAGCCAAGTTGCCAATCCTGAAAATGTCTGCGTGGGGCTCAGGGGGCCGCTTAAGGACCCCGATGGGTCCAGGGCAAAGCCCTGGTGGGGGAACAAGGGGGGCGAAGCCCCCCGAAGCTTTCCGTATTTCAGGGATTCTAATACCCTTTTTTGCCTTATAATAGTGTTCAAGGAGTACACCTTTCGGTTTATGTTCAACACGAGACATCCAAAATCAGAACAATTATCAGGAATCTTAGCAGTGAAGTTTAACACCTTTGTCTTTAAACAAAGTTAAATTTACTTTTTTTACCTGAAGTCACAGGCATTAGACATGTACCTGACATTTTGGTTCAGTTGTCCACTTTCCATAAAACTCAACTGGCTATGATCAAATGCCTGTGTATGAACAGTCTACACTGTGGGATGTTTGATTTATAATAATGAACAACATATCGATAATCATGCTTGCAAATGTTTATTGTAAAAGTGTTAATTATTCAATTTTGATGTATCATATAAAGAGTATTTATTCCATTTTCTGCACATTTGATGAGAATATAATGTTATTAATTATTATATATATTATTCCAAGTAATATCCAAACAGGACTTAAATGCTTTGGCAGCGTAGCCGTTGTGGACTTGGTGAACCTTGACGTATTCTAGTCCCTAAGCCAGATTCTTTCCCCTCATGGTGTTACATGAGTCCAGAAGCACACAAACTAGATTGTCCCACGGCAGTTCAAGTCTCTCAAACTGGCTTTCAAATTCTATGAAAATTGATTCAGAATCAGCCCTTGTGATTTTTAAGGAGGCCAAATGTCTCAACACTATTTCTTTCTATATAGCAGAAAAATAGCTGCAACAGTTTTCTCATTGTGTTTGTTAACTTGTCTTAGTTGAAACAAAACCGAGATCCATTAACTCCTCCACATGTTCATCATTGAAATGGCTAGCCACTCCGTAAGTCATCTTGTATGATGCTGTACACCTTTGAAGTTTTAATTCGCTGAGAGCTTTTGTATCTTTGGCAAGTGTCTTAAGTAAGACACACTACTGTGGTGCCAGGGATCATGTTCAGTCATAAATCCAAGTAGCATGGCCTCTGGATTGAATTGTCAGTCATTGACAGGAACAACTGGATGCACTGGCTGAGGTGTCTGTTCATCCCTGACTTTTGTAACCATCAACATACCTGGTAATTACAACTATAGAATTTAAATCTCACTCAAACTGGGTCCTCAAGAGGTTTTGTTGAACTGTCTCAAATAGAAAATGAAATGACTGCCTCTAAGTAGTATGTATTACTACTACAAAATATTTATTCCTTTTTTTTTTAAATTTGAACCAAACCAATTTTCATTTGAACCTCCCATTATGGTCAACAGCCACTTCTTATTGAGAGCAATGCTTCAAACATTATGAGAATATTGAAATGGTTTACAGCGTAAACTTCAATCGGCCAAATAAAATTTGTAAAATAAAAACGATTATTATGACACAATCCGAATCGGGATGTCCGAAATAATGCTAAATGCGCAAAATTCATTATTAGTTTGATCACTTTCTATTAATTTAAAAAGAAACGTTTCGGAAATTTCTCTTAAAAATAAATGGCAAATATACCCTTTTAATCGACGAATCGATGTTTATAGAAGTTGGTGGTGGTCGATTTTTTTCCAATTTTCCAATACCCGTTTATTTGTCTTCGTCGTCTGTCATATCCGGATACGACCATCCGGATACTGTCTTCTAGTCCCATCGGTTATTTCCGTAATCACCGGATGCTACCTTAACCAATCATATAGCTCGATTGCCAAGACGTAAATAGGTTCGTTAATTTCCGGCTTTACACTTCCGGAAAACTCACTTTTCGTACACATATTGTTCGAACTGAGCTCGATTCGCTCCCTGTACCCCTCCCCCCTAGAAAAAACTCAACGGATTTACATTAATCTCAAAATCGATCCGTGAGGCCTTAAATCCGGAATTCCGGATTAATCCGGAATTTTATCATCCCTAGTATAATACTACGTCGAACAAAGATAATTTTACTATTTCTTCACCATTTTCAATGAAGAAAGCGCAGTCTACGCCGCTTACAGAGCGCCGCCTTCGTTTTATTACCATAGTTTGATCTAGTTTAGATCCTGAAAACACTTCGACAAACCTTTTCACAAAACAGCCGCCTGATGGAGCACTGTCAAAACATTAGTTTGGAAACAGGTTTGTCGAAGAGTTTGAGGAAACCTAATCAAACTCCGGTAACGAAACGAACGCAGGGCTCTATAAGCGGCACAGACAGCCCATTGTTTCATTTAAAATGGTGAAGGAAAAGAAGTTATCTTGGTTTCAAGTCAGCATTTTAAGCAAATTGTAGCCTTCCGACGTAACGTATATGACGTAATTTATCACGTGGTATACACAGTGCTAAAGGGCTCCAATTAGTCATTTCGAATTTATTGTCTGTGGAGTAATTTAAGGTCATGACCAACCTTCCTAAGAAGTTTGAGGACCTTATGCCCAAGCGTACTCTAGTTAACAATCGGACAAGATTTGGTCGACCGACGGACCGACATGTGCAAAGCAATAACCCCACTTCTTAAAAGGGGTGTGTGTGTGGGGGGGGGGGCAAAATAAATAGCATGCTCTCGGGGAGTAAAATTAAAAATGTAAACTTCATTTAGTCGAATTATTGTGATATGTAAAGAAAAATATTAATTATTAATAATTAAAATATTACAGAACTTCCTTCATGGGAGTTAAAAAAAACAATTGGACGTATATTAACATTTCTTCCACACCCATTTCTTAACTATATGTCCTTCTCTTTTTAAATGAGCCCACAGGGTTCCTTTTGATGGAAAAACTTGTTTGCAACTGAAACACTTGTGCTCAATAGGCCTTTTTTTGTTCACATGCACTGATTGCCTTATAGTGGGCCTTCTACCAGTCCTATTTTTCTTAAACGGGGAACCACTGTGCTCATCAAACGACGAATGTTCCGACCCAGATCTATCACCGCCATCTCTACCTGCTGAATGTCTACTGGATGATCTAGTGTCCTCCTGAGAAAATCTCCTTTTCCTATTTCGATCCTCATTTCTACCAAATCTGGAATAAAGTCTACTATCTGATGATTGAATCCTTTCAGAGTTTGTTCCATTATCAGGTGACTGCATTCTTGCAGAGCTATTTCTATCAGGTTGCAGAGTTCCGTCTCTTTCATCAATGAAGCGATCTCTGGGTGTCCTCGATTGGTTAACACTGCCACCTTCAGCCTCTTTACTCACATCTTGCTTATCAAGGGACTGCGGCATCTCAATGCATTCTCTGTAAGGCTGGTCATGCTCTCGTTGTCTTCCTTTAATACCTCTATGATCTATAATTTTCACTGGAGATCCCGATGATATACTTTCTCTAAGATCTGTTATTTTCACTGAAGATCTTGAGGACATACTTTCCCTAGAAAATGTATTTCCCCTCGGGTATTTTCTTTTTATTGGGGAATAGTTGCCTTTGTGTTTAAATGAGAAATGTCGCCGCAATGCAAAGGAAGATGGAAATACCCAGCCACACACAAAACATCTGAAAACCTTTACGTCGGGACTGTTTAATCCATCTGACATTGTTTCACTTCTATCACATGACTCATTACGTCTACTTAAACTCCTCACGTGCTCAGAACTCCTTCCAGGAGACACAGAGATGACATCATCTCTATCAGCATCGCCAACATTAGCGTCCATGTCACCACTAAGTGGTCTTGGAGAAACATATGTGCTTGGTTGAACAGTTGTATTTTCAGAACACCCCTTCTCATATGCTTTTTGTGCAGAACTGTCTGTTGTTTCACTTCCTAAACTAGTTTGTTGCTTCCCATGCACATCCCTAATATGAGTGGCCAAACAGGAATCAGTAAAGTAATATTTGTTTCCACAAATATGACATTTTTTCACATTAGTGTTATTTATTTGTCCTCCAACTGAATTACCGAGATCCTCATTAATACAAAACACTTCTCTTTTTCTATGTTCCACGCGTATTTGAGGTGACAATCTCAACATTTCACGCGTTTCATCGTGGCTCTGTGTAATTGCATCATGGTGTGTGGCCCGAGTCGTTGCACCGTTGTGCGCGCTCTGCGTCGTTGCACCGAGGTGCGCGCTCTGCGTCGTTGCACTGTGGTCTCCGCTCTGTGATTTTTCATCAAGGTGAATGTTCTGTGTCTTTCTATCATGGTGTGTATTTGCATCGTGATATATGCTATGTATCTTTGCATCAAGGTGTGTGCTACATTTAATAGCATTTTGATCACTGTTTTTTGTCAAGTGCCTATGCTTATATGTTACATGCGCTTGTAACTGTTCTTTAGATAGACAGAAAAATCTTTTACAAAGGTTGCATACAAGTCTTTCATTGATTTTCGTAGAACTTTTCAATTTACTTTCTTTCTTTTCTATGGCATCACCAGTAGTATTTCTTGACTCATTTATAGTATCCATTTTTTCCACTGGGCTTTTCCGAACACAAGCCTTTGTTTTAAACAAAGGTTTAACATACGTGCCATTTTGTGTTTGCCTGAATCTTCCACCTATATTTATTTTGTCACTTATCTTGTCTGTTGACTCATCGAGAGTATTATTGCCTCCTCTTATTTTCTCTGTCGCTTCAACAGTATCATTAGAAAAGTCCCTGTTGATTTCTTGCCTTTCTTTTTCTTGCGATTGCTCCCCTTTTTCACTCATATCTTTAGCATGCCTTTCACAGTCAAGCATGTGTTTTGCAAACCCCGCATCACTCGTATAATACGGCATTTTACAATTTTTGCAAAACTGAACTTTTGTTGGTTGACTAGGAGAGGAGTGCTCTTTTGATTTGTGTGAGACTAACTCAGTTAAAAAATCATATTTTTTTCCACAAATGTTGCATTTAAGAAGTGTGTTCATGATTTGCTGGTAATTGTTTTCAGCCAAGTCTGATTTGGTCTCCTTATTAGCAGTGTGTGGGTAACAACTAGTTTCAAGGGTGCCCTTACTGCCACAATCCACTGGTACATGTTCAATTTGGACTGAGTGTAAACTTTCCCGAGAACATCTCCTAATTCTCGCATTTGACGGTGTCTGTTTGATATTGACATTTGTATGGCACTCTATTGCATTGTCAGATGACATTCTTCTTTTTCTTTCAACAAGATCTTTGTCACAATGTTGTTTCCCGGCCTTTTGGCACACCTGCTCATGTTCAAGCAAACTCAAATGACTACTGAATGCAAATAGTCCACAAAAAATGCATTCAAACGGCTTATTGCTTGCTCTTAAGTTCAAAGGTTCTGTTTTTGTGTGAATGACTTGGTCAACCTTGTTTCTACAAAGAAAATCATTGCAAATCGGACCGTTATATACTTTATCTCTCGTCACTTCCTCGGGAATAGGGGATTTCATCTCTATTTCTGTGTTAGACTTTACTTTTAGTAATGGAATTTTAAATCTTTTATTTCCGGATGATGCAATCTCATTTAATGTAGTTCCTTTTTTCTTTGCTTCTGATGGTTTACGTTTCTTAGTGAAGTCTTTACACTTACTATTTTTCTTTTGAGAAGCGCTAACAAATTTGTGCTTATTGTCGTCATCATTTCCTGGTTGTATCTTTTCAGGAATGCTGACAGTTTCAGTATTTACAACTTGTTCTGTTTCATGTATATCTTCTTTGGGCTCTCTGTGCTTTAACTCTTTAGCTTTCATTTCCACAAGGTCAGATGAAGTCTCCCTCTCTGAAGGTTTAACATTGTCTACAGATATTTTAGCACTAGCACTGCTGATTCCACAGCTGAGAGATTCACAAAAGAAATTCTGACTTTCTTTATCTACAAACTGTTGTTTGAATGAGTCAAATGTTTCATTTATACTCAATTCTGCTTTGTGCAATTCGATTTGATCATGTTTTTCACAAGACATACCTCCTGATTTTCTCTTATGCCCCAGTTTGTCTTTTTTTAAGCATGAGGGTTCATTTCCTCTTTTGACTCCTTCGTAACTTTTTCTTTGCATAGTTTCTTTCTGAACATTTACAGCTTCCTTTAAGTGATCATTCGACTTGTTTAGTTTACTCGATATGCTACGATGCCTCTTTTTAACAGCAGTTTTCAATGTATTATTTTTTTCTTCACTACAATTTTTATCTTTTGAGTTTAGGTCAGTACATTTAGCTTGACATTCTTTCTTATCAGTCAATGTCACTTCACGTTCTGCAAGTTTTTGACTTTTGCGTTCCTGAGTTTCGTTTTTCTTGAATTGGTGTTTTTTCCCTTTATGCATCACATCATGACTTTGTTCTGACAAACTGACTTTGTCTGCTGACACGCTTACAACATTAACATCTACGTTAATCCCAGTACGTATACAAGACATTTTCTCCTCTAAACTTGTTTTGGACTCTGCCTCATTTGTTTCAGAACCTATTTTCACTAAATTGGCTTTCTTTTTTTGTTTCTTATTAAGTTGGCATTGTTTCCGCAACTTGCCAAATTTGTTGTCTTCCTCCGTTTCTATAGTCCCCTCCAAGGCTCGATTTTTTTTCAATTTCGAGTTACTGGAGTTCGTTTCTTCTGTATTTAGAACAGTGTTTTCAGCATCAATGGTAATGCTTACATCTGTAGTTGTGCGAGCACTTTCCAAAGTTAATTCACTAAACACATGTTCATGTGAAATAACTTTTTCATTTTCTTTTTTCACTTTCTCTGATTTCTTTTCACTATTAACTGAATTATTAAATGGCTTTTTATTTGAATTGTCATACATTGGAAAAATCATTTCTCTTTCTTCAAAATAGCTTTTTTCAATGCTAGTTTCAAACCAGATTTCATTGCTTTCGTCTTCAGTAAAATCTATGTCTGATATAGACTCACAAGAGGGGCTACTACGATCCGCACACATTTCTGACATTTTCACAATGTCTTGTGTTTCTGCTTGATTATGATCAGTTTGCTTTAAATGCTGTTTATCGTTCAGCAGGCATTTCTCTTCAGTTGTTTGATCAGTTCTTTCACCGGCATCATCAATATACAGTTCATGAATGTTATTTTCAAAGTCATTGTATTCATCAGACTGTTTTATATTTTTAATGATAGCACTTTTTTCGCTAAATACTTTTGGGGCATGAAGTCCTATTGGATGTGATTTAATATTTTCAGCACAGATAACCATGCATTTTGAGAAACTGACTTCATGCCTATTACTATTAACAGTATCAAACATTCCATCTTTATTAGAGGTAACATGTAGTTTTAACTCCAAGTCATTATCACTTGTATATCCATTCACTGGTAGAACACCATGTTCTTCTAGCTCAGCAGATATTTTTGGTCGCTGATGTTTAACATGGTCATACATTAATGCTTCTGTACAATCTAGGTTTTCTGGGATTGCTGCAGGGATGCCAAGGTAGTTAACCAGTGACTTCACGTTGGGGGTACTGAAAACAAGTAGAGAAAATTAATTTACAATGTAATGGATTGTACTTAATTTATATCTTGGAATATTTTCACAAATGTAGTCATCATTTTAGCTTATTAAGCACAATGCTGAAAGCTAAAGCTTAAGTCTAAACCTAGAATGATCATTTTATCAAAGAAAATGGCAAAAATTTGTAAAGTTAATTTTTGTCAGTGTTTTTCCCAACCCCTTGTGAATGGGGCCAGAGGCCTTAGAATTGTGATATTAGCGACAAAACGCCTAAAAATTGTAAATTTATGATAGGGTATTTCGAACAGGGAAACAGCAAAGGCACTTAAAAGCTACACTTTCACAGATTGAAAGTTTTGACATGCATTTTCTATTTTTTTCTAGTTAGAATTAGCTAGTTTTGGCATCAATAAAAAGTAACTCACAATATAAGGAATCTCAATTGTTAAAAAAACACCCGAAAATTTTGATTTCCTTAAGGCCACTTCTTTTTTTATTTTTTGGTTTACAAGAATTTTTGGAAAAATGTCCACCGGGTGGTCGAAAAAGAAGAAGAAAAAACAAGAGCTGTCACAGTATGTGACGAATGCCCCGAATGTCAGTGACATTGACCTATGAACAAGGTCAGTACATGAAAAGTTGATCTTGCCTTTACATGTCAAATACATGTGGCAAGTCATTTTAAATTGCCTCTGAATATAAAAAAATACCACCCATATTTGACAACCTACACTCTTATGACCTTATATTCAGCATTCCATTTTGAATAAACACTAAGTGTATCTTTCACCTTAGAGATAGGGGACATGGGTCTTGCACGCGACTCGTCGTCTTGGTATGTTGAACACATGTGGCAAGTTATTTTAAAATCTGTCCATACAAGAGAAAGTTACAGCCCGGACAAGACAACCTATACTATATGTGCTTATATGCAGCATTGTGAATAAACATAAAGTAAGTGTGACCTTGACCTTAGAGGTAAGGACACGGGTCTTGCATGCGACACATCGTCTTGGTATGTCGAACACATGTGGCAATCATTTTAAAATCTGTCCATACAAGAGAAAGTAACAGCCCAGACACGACAACCTATACTCTATGTCCTTATATATGCAGCATTCCATTGTGAATAACACAAAGTGTGACCTTAGAGGTAAGGACACGGGTCTTGCACGCAACACGTCATCTTGGTATGTCAAACACATGTGGCAAGTTATTTTAGAATATGTCCATACAAGAGAAAGTTACAGCCCGGACACGACAACCTATACTCTACAGGGGCGGATCCAGGAATCAACGTTAGAGGGGGCGTAGCTTAGGGGCGCAACCAGACATGCACCCCTCCCTCTGAACCGAAAGTGTATGGCATAAACTGTTTGCATATGGATTGGGGGTTAAGCAATCAAGAAAAATTAACAATCTGTAGTTGGAAATGATGCATTATGGGCGTATTTTATTATTTTTTATCTCCTAAATTGACATAAAAAGTAATCTTTGACGATTTTAGAGGGGGCGCGCGCCGGATGCGCCCCCCTCTAAATCCGCTAGTGCTCTATGTCCATATACCCAGCATTTCATTGTGAATAAACACCCAAGTGTGAGCTTGACCTTAGAGGGAGGGACACAAGTCTTGCACGTGACACGTCATCTTGGTATGTGGAACACATGTGGTAAGTTATTTTAAAATCTGTCCATACAAGGGAATTACAGCCCGGACACGAGTTATTGAGCCAGCCGGCCGGACAGACGGACGGTGCGATTTTAATATGGCCACCTTCGGTGGCATAAAAAAGGAAAAAAGTCACAAAACATACTCTTATAAAATGGTGAAAATCAGAGAACAACATAAAAACGTTGAAAGTTTATATCATTTACTTGACATTTAAATTTTTAAAACTGTTATTAATACATGTTTTAATACACTCAAAGTTTCAAAGTTCTAATTAAACACACAGTTTAAATCTTACATTATAAAACATCTATGAAATTGACTATAAAACATGTTTACATGTATAAACTACACTTTTTATCAAAGATACATTGAATATCACTCAGCAAGACATTTGTTTAGCTTTAAAAATATGCTAAAGCAAAAGTGAATGCAGAACACTTAAAAACTGACACATATTAAATTGAAAAAAGGGAAGGCGAACTTTACGCATTTAAATACAAAAAAATTGCACTGTTATAAAACAATCCATTACATTTTCTAAACATTGTTTCAGTTATTTCGATATTGGAAAATGTCAATATTAAAAGTGAAATAATTACCAATTTTGTAAATAAGGAAGTAACATTTTATGAAGACATTTGAGCTTTAATATTGTGAAAACAATTCCTGAAAAACTAAAAACCAAACTAGACCTAGATTTGAGTTTTAATAACCTTTACCATGCGGGGTCCTAGTTGTGTGTAACCAGATCCATGCTAAGTCCGAATATTTTCGGACCGGGATATTTACCATGGGATGTTCACCAAATCCATTTCAAATTCAAATCTTGCAGCAAATTACCACATCGGTACATAAAAATAACATAGCAAATTAATAAATCTAGCATGTGACTTAACTTTATGTACCAATGATAGTAACAGAGAAATCCATGACTATGTATCAGATATTTTCATCTTCTCCCAACTCCGCCATTTTGTGTATACATGCGTTCACAGGGCATCTATACTTCATGCTTGTTTATTTTTCATTTTAAAGAGAATTCCTTGGTTACAACAACAAATCTCATTTATAGTGAAATATCAAGTTCATTACAAATTGAAATGGACTTATTCAAAATAGTTTTCCGTGTTGTTTTATCTAAATGTTTTGCACACAACTCCTGGCATTAGTAAATGTCATTGTCACATGTGTTCAACTCTTTCATTGTTTTAACTCTACTATAAACCCAAACATGAATAAACACAAGATTTACATTGACTCAATGACAAGTATTTCCAAACCATTTTGTGATTTAAAATCCATAAACACCACCAACCAAACTTGTGAAACAAGGTCACCGGTGTTAACTTAGATATTTTACTTTCGATTTCACCACTCACACTTAGTGCACTGTTATTTGATATTTAACCATTTCTCACACATAATTTACAGATATTTGTGTCTACTAATTGGATGGCAGCCGCTCACACTTTTATTTTTTATCTATAAACAACAATATTTTCATTACCTAAATTGGCGGGGGAAAAACCAACAATCACGTGACAGTTATTGTTTGTGTCGGCTGTACAATTTACCAATGTTTATTGCTTTTGTTATTTTAACAACTCCTGCATATTTTAATTAATTATTTTATACAAAGAATGACTGCTATCGTCAATTCCGCCATTGCCACCGGCGCTCCATAACATTTGACTGGCTCACATGCTATTACTATAACTTTGCGAATATGGCTACGGAACAACAAACCAGTCGAGGTCTACTGCATTCGTACTCTTATCTGTTCGTTTTTCTTTCGTTTCGCACCAAAATCAATACGGTCGGGAAAATTATTTTTAAAAAAAAGTGAAATTCATTTTTTATTTATTTTTGTACTTTTCGGAAAATTAGACCCGCCGGTTTTGTAAACCAATTTGTATAAAAGTAGTGGCCTAAAGTGTTAGTTTAAACATGGAATTAATGTTTGCTTTTAGCTTAGCTTATAACATAAATATTCGACTGTAAATATGAACAAACAATGACCAAAATCTAAGTACCGGGTAAGCTTTTATATATCACTGGTGTCCAGAAATTTACGCAAAAATTGGCTCATTCCAAAATATTAATAATAAAATACATTCTCCGAATGGTAGGTAATTCTGTGAGAGTGCAGCTTTAAGATACAGAACATCAACAATTTTAAGACATTTAGGATGCATTAAGACATAATTGTACTAGATGACTTGTTTTGAGTTAGGGATTTTGAATGGGGCTAAATTTCAGCCCCATTTTAGCAAACAAGAAACACTGTTTATACATTTTTGTTTTTTTCAACCGTGACTGACAACTAAGAAATCATTGAAAATTTAGAGTACAAATGGAGCAAACTGGCTGTTGCACAACTTTTAAACTCAATAACATATCCTACTTATTAAATTAAATCAGTTCAGTAATGCACCAGTCAATTGTAACCACTGCCCCCCCAGGTCTGGGGAATAGCAGTAACTTTGACTTTCAGTCCATCCAGCCAAGGCCGGGTAAAATCCCCGCCCTTCGAGGACAAACTGCTGGTAAAATCCGCGCCAAATACCTCCACACCCCAGGGCCCCTAGGTAAGGCCCATTCCCCTGGAAGGTAAAAACAAGGCCCATTTCTCCGGCTATCCCCAGTATACCCTCGGACCTTGGGCCGGAGTAACTTTTTACCATAGTGCCTTATAAGCTGTCAATGAATTACAAAACAAGACACAAATAGGCTTTCTGACCTTTGACAGCCAAGCCTTGACATTTTAAAGTGTATGTTACTTCTAACTAACCCATTTTCCTAAAGGCCTGGATAACTAAATTTTAAGGTGAAAGGTTCTACTAGTAGGCGAGTAGTTCTCGGACACTCGCGATTTTCGCCTCATTTTGGAAGTTACATATCAAGCACCTGATTTAAATCGATCAGGTTTGAAAAGCTTCAGCAGGTACCAAATCTTTTCATTAGGTAAGTATTATAAGACGTTAAATTCCAAAAGTTTCCAGTTGTTTACAAAATCACATTTTACTTCCGCTGGGAATCACAGTTTTAGTGCGCATGTGCTAAAAGCACAACTTAAAATACGGGCAACAGTTAGGTTAAACTATAAGTTCAGTATACTTCCTTTTTTGCCGCAGACGACATTCTGCATTTACGAAAATATTCATGTTAAGTCAAGCGTTTAAATTACACATGTGCTAAAAATAGATACCATTTATTTCATTTTTATGAGCTTCATGGTCTATGTAAATATGTACAATTAGATTAGTTTATAATAAAAAATAATAAGATATATATATTACCTACTGGTTTGAAAATTCCACTTTAAAATATTTTAAATAAAAAATATCACTTCAGCGCATGTTTCCCGGTTTTATTGATCATTTAAGGGAGTGTCCGAGAACTACTTCTGTCGAACTAAAATTTGACCCCTTCTGAGCACCCCATTCGGAGCCTATGAGAATGGACTTAAATTGTTCCATTTCACTTGATTTTGCATTATTTCAACATAAGAAGAGCTGAAGTTTGTTATAAACATTGGAATATCATATATCTTTTAAAATAAGGATACTTTATCGATAAAACCTCTAAAAGTGTCTGAGAACTACTCGCCTACTGGTACAAGTAAACAGTAACGTTTGCACATAAATTACACCCTATTTTGTTCTTACTTCAATACTAGAGATTGTCTAATGTCATAATCAATCTCTACTATTTTATTCTAAATAAGTAAGTGTTTTCCATATGGGCCAAAAACGGAATTGAGTCACAGACCGACGTATATCCACCAATCTTTATACTCTATTTATGAAAAGATACATGTAATGACAAAGTTTAGGCCTAAAACTTAAAAAGTATTTGTAGGCAATTGTCATTATTAATTTTTAAGTTTGTTCAGAATTTTGCATTTGATTATTTAATGAATGTTATGAATTCATCTATTTATTATTGTAAAAATAAAACACAACAGTTGAAAAGTATAAGTACAATCACAGAATTGAACTGTTTATAAGTACAAATTCTGAAGTGTGAGTGGGTTTATTAATAATTCATTCAGACTTTTTGTGCTTTAATAGTAAATTTGGCTGCAAAACTGGCTTATGTGTAATCAGTGTTACCTGATCTTGATTATTGAACATGTTGGGCGAGTATTTTTTGTTCAGGGTGAGTAGAAATTTAGTGTCACTCGATCTGCAGGGTGCATGACCCTGAACAATTCAAAAACCTGAAAGAAAAATATACTTTCAGTAAGCATTCTCTTGGCTCAATCCATGTCTTTTGTGACTGAGTGTTCAATAACTTGGGATTTCTAGTGTCAGTTAAGCAACTTTAGGAAAGAAAATTGCATTAACATAAGTATTACAACAAGACCTAAATTAAACCTTTCTTAAAAAAATTTAAGGCCTTTTATTATAATTCTATTAAGAGATAACTCCTTTGTAAATATTAAACAGAACTGGACAAAAGCCATTAAAGGTCAATCTGATGGATTAAGTGTTAGTAATATTTGGTAAGTTGTAACAATGAAACAAACCCTTTACCCATGTTTAAACAAAGAATATGTGATTACAAAGTATAGAATACTACGTTTAGTTTAAAAAGGAGTTCATATTTGAAATATTAATTGAAACCATAGAGAGAGTATCATCGAATTGCTTTTTCAAGATTGAGACTGAGTGCACATTTATTAGAAATAATGACTGTATCAGTGAACATTTAATTACTTTTTAAAAAATAAAATACTTTATAGCAGTTCAAACAAGTTATACAAATTAAAATGAAAAATATTGTGCACAAACTTTTGTTGTTAGTATAGTTAAAACAGTCATGGTCTAAAACAGGTTGCATTTAGGTTGTATACAACATGGGCCTGCCGCCATTTTAGTAGTCTAAAATAATAGACGTGTTATACGGGATTTTTCCAATCCCTAACTTCTAAACGGGAATGTGCAAAAAACGGGGGTGTTTTAAAAATATTAAAATTGTTTTAAGTGAGGTATTTTATGGTTGAAATTGATCATAAAGAGTTATATTCATATTTTACCATGTAAGTGAATTGTTATTTTGCACTAAACAAGCATTTAATGCATTAAAACAAGTTGTTTACCTTTCCAATAAAACGAAAGTTGACTGACACAGAAAACAATTATGCGAAGGGGAACAACTCGATACAATCGTAATAACTCGGCCTCCTCCGACAAAGCTTCGAGATAGACCTCGTTATACAATCGTAACAACTCGGCCATGGCCGAAATGTTCCGAGCGATTTAAAACTGTGCCCTGAAGCCTTGCAGGTGCCCTTCATGTATATATCGTTATGTTTTGACAGAATGAAATGAAAAAAAGCCATCAAACTCCTAATTATAAGTTGGATATTTATTTTTTGTGTACGGAACTAATATAAAATAACATTATCTGGTAATATTTCTTGTTTTTATTATATTTTATAGACTCTATATGCTTTAACCCGGAATCCTGATCGGAACAACTACCCACTTTTGATACTAAACAATTTGTACGTGAAGGATTTGCCATATCAAAAATCTAAAAAAAATCCGCCAACGTACAATTATTTGGACTACCATTTTAGATACAAAATGTAAACAACTGACGATTGAAACAGATTTTATTAGATCTTTTTTTTCAAAAACGAATGATTGGTTTAAATGGTACACACAAACATTTATCTTTTATTATCACTTATTAAAATTGAAATGCACATAATCCTTAGGCAGTCGAAAACAGGTTGTTCCGGGATATACTCAATGTTTCATCTATCGGTGTATACCGTCTATCGATGTAATCCGAAACATGCCGAATATCGATCACGTGAACGGGTACCTGCACTTCATATTGTTTATATTCATTCGAGAAAACTGTCAGCTACAAACATTTAAAGATCGTGTCGTTTCTACGCGTAAGTATTCCCCCAAAATCAAAAAAATAATACGTAATTACATTTTTTCTAGATTCTAATTCAACTTTCTAAATGTAAGCCATTGCTAGTGCTAGAATCTCGCAAAACCCAGATCGGATTTTCCCGATTTCATCTATTTATATATGCTGATGACGTCACTGACAGGTGCTTCTTAACAATGTGCATATTCGCGGTCACGTTACCTCCATGTTTGGTATTTTTATCTACTGAAAATGTCATATACACCGGTTGATTGTACATACGTCACAAAACAAAATGGCCGACCCCTATGTCAACAAATAGGTCAGGTGTCATATACTATAGAAATACTTTTATGGCCACATAATTTTAAAGGTAATTAAATCCTCAACATATATGTATTAAAAATTATACATTTATATCAACTTCGATTTTACAATAAGCAAAGGAAGTCTTAGTACACCGATAGATGAAACACACAGGCTACTCAATAGAAGCTGGAATACACAAGTCAACAGATATTGCCAATAAAAACTGAAACTGTCATGCATGTTATTCATCCAAATCGCCACAAAATTAAAAAAATATATTCAGTACAAATTACCATTTGAAGCTTTTGTATCCTGCAGAAAACAGCATTTCCAGAACAGATTTTTCCCTCGTCGACTCCGCCATCATCCTTGCTGACTTTTCCCGGAACGTGAAATTTCCCGCTGTTTCGAATGGTCGCGCTCGATTAATCGAAAGGTCGCGCTTGATCACCCGAATCTGTGAATAACAGGGTGCGATGAGCTCACCAACGAACTGTGCTCAATCTTTCATCTTGGTAAATCTAGTATAACCGGTTACTAATTATACTCCATCTACAGTGGTTAGACGAAAATACAGAAGTATGTACATGTTTATATGTAGTTCGGGGTAGCTGATTTCTGTATCACGGTGTGTTCGGAGGATTTTTACTTATAGCTAGACTATTTAAAAGTAAACCGATTACCTTACATTTTACAGTAAAACCTTAAATTTACATGTTTGGCACTGTAGACTAGTGTTCTTTCGATTTATCGGACAGAAGCCTTCATGGCCTATAGGGAAGCTACGCCCATGTATATGTTGTTCAATGTAATGAATATTTCAGTCTTCTGAATGACCTGCGGCTCACCAGGCTTGTCATTTTTAACTTCTTTTGGACAGGTGGGTGTCATGATACCTGGTGGAGATAACTTAAGTTAAATTAGAAAATAATAATAATAATAATAATAATAATAATAATTAAATAAATAAAATAAGGAAGATAATAAGAAGAATCAAGTCTGGGAGTAGGATGTAAATTGAGGTCTCAATTAAAAAATAGTATAATAATATCTACTGTTCAACCAACTGTATAGAAACCACACTTACCGTGAATGATGCTACCGGAGTCATACTAATAATACCAAGTAAAGTTTCAAAATAATATAACTACTTTTCAAAACTTTCATTATAATTAATTAATTGAATTAGCATTAAATTAAAATTAAGATTAAAATTAGATTAAATCTTTTTTTTAGATAAATTAAATTAAATTAAATTAAATTTACTTAAAATAGAATTAAAATTTAATTTAAAAGAAATAAATAAAAGGTTGTTTTTTTTAAATTAAAGCTTAAATATTATTTAGTGAACGACTTATGTTATTCTGGGAAAAGCAACTGTGAACCAATAGTATAGCATAAGTATTTAACAGCTCTCTAAGATCTTAGCTTAGTAACAAATTCGTAAGACTGCTGAAAAATTATCATCCTGATGTACCAGAATATCATATCGTATTCTATTCCTCAATCTATTCATAAATAATGCCGTAAATATATTCATAACACACAACGTATTCAATGAATAATAGTATCTAGTACAGGTTCATAATCTCTGCCCACAAGAAAAGTTCTAGAACAAAATCTTATCCTGACTAAGCAAATTTCATCTATCGTCCAACCATTTTTGGTTAGGACGAAAGAAGGTTATGACTTACCTGTAAGATCTGCGCTCTGAGAGTAATTTACACCCACACGGACTTAGGTATAAAATGACCACTCCAGAAGTCATTCTGGTTATCTTACAGGTAAGAGTACAATTTATTATTTTAGGAATACCTTACATTATTTTTTAATCTGAAATATATTTCATGTTGATGTCATATTGTTTATTTATCTTTTGAGATGTATATAATTGTTCAATAATTATACTCAAAAACAAATGTTAGACTTTATTTCGCAATTCTTTTTCATTTTTAACAATTCTTCAGAGACTACGAATGCCATTTGAATTTATTATTAAAAATGATTGTTGAAATTCCTTTAGATGTATTAATAGATTTAATTATCTTTTATCAATTTGACATTTTGCAAAAACAATTATACGATCACATGGTAAACAATCACTATAATTCTATTTTAATACTGAAAAAGTTATTTTACTTCTGTGAAAATACACCAATTATGGAATCTTATTTAAAAGCGTTTTTGCATCACATTCCTTTGCCAGTACACATTAAAACATTTCCATTGCAATATTTTGTTCAAACGTCAGCTACACAAGTAAGAACCTTTATTATAAATAAAACACGACGATTAAAATACCACAGTGAAATAGTAAAAGAAAGTTGTGTTAAGTGTAAGGATGTAGCAAAAGTGTTTCATTATTCCAAATTTAAAAATCATTTTAAAATAACTAGCTGCTGCTTTTCAATTATTCATGCAAATTGTTATAAAAAATGTGTCGAGATTTTCAAACATTGTTTTGCATGTCACGCAAATTTAACAAATGATTGTAATAATTCCATAGAAATATCTAACCACCAGAAACACATTTGCAGAACTAATATAGTAAATTTGCAAAATAAATATCGAAATATTGATTTCAGAAAACTATTAATCCATCATACAGATTAAAATAAAAAGAAAATAGAAAGAATACTTAGCAGGTTGTAAGTCTTTGTTACTTTTGTTTACTTAACAAATTTTTTTTTTAAAAATCATTTTGTCATGTGTTTAATTATATAACGGGAATGGTTTGTAGTTATTGTGTTTTGATATTATTCAACGGTATGTTTAATTGAAAAAAAAAGTAAAAAAAAAACTAATATAAAAAGAGGACTTTTTTTTATTAGAGTAGGAGGGAGATAATACCAAGTAAAGTTTCAAAACAATATAACTACTTTTCAAAACTTTCATAATAATTAATTAAATTGAATTAACATTAAATTAAAATTAAGATTAAAATTAAATTAAATCTTTTTTTAGATAAATTAAATCAAATTAAATTAAATTTACTTAAAATAGAATTAAAATTTAATTTAAAAGAAATAAATAAAATGTTGTTGTTTTTAAATTAAAGCTTAAATATTATTTAGTGAACGACTTAATGTTATTCTGGGAAAAGCAACTATGAACCAATAGTATAGCATAAGTATTTAACAGCTCTCTAAGATCTTAGCTTAGTAACAAATTCGTAAGACTGCTGAAAAATTATCATCCTGCTGTACCAGAATATCATATCGTATTCTATTCCTCAATCTATTCATAAATAATGCCGTAAATATATTCATAACACACAACGCATTCAATGAATAATAGTATCTAGTACATGTTAATAATCTCTGCCCACAAGAAAAGTTCTAGAACAAAATCTTATCCCGACTAAGCAAATTTCATCTATCGTCCAACCATTTTTGGTTAGGACGAAAGAAGGTTATGACTTACCTGTAAGATCTGCGCTCTGAGAGTAATTTACACCAACACGGGTTAAGTATAAAATGACCACTCTCGCGCGCCCACTCCAGAAGTCATTCTGGTTATCTTACAGGTAAGAGTACAATTTATTATTTTAGGAATATATTTCATTATTTTATTTAGATTCTTTTTTCATAAATTGTTTTAAGTCTTTCTTATGAAAAATGTACTGAGTTGTTTATTGAATAAGATTAAAAGAATTATTTCGTCAATATGTTTAGTATTTTATTTGAATTTCTGTTTGCTTTCATATTTCTTGAACTAATATAATTTTAGGAATTCCTCAACAGTATTGATATGTTTTAGAAAAAATCATTTATATTTATTCTAGTCACAATAATGAATTTTGTTACTATTCGCTATGTTAAAAATTGTATCATGATATTCATGTGTTGCTTTCAATTAAATTTGTTATTTTATTGTATAAGGTGTTTATCACAAATTGTTATCTATTGTGATTTTTCTAATAAAGAAGTCATTCTGGTTATCTTACAGTTTTGTCTTCTGGTCGTGTTTCGGATTGAGAGACATAACCTGGTAGCTCTCAATGAAAATTGAAAAATGAATATCAGCTTCGCTTCCCCAGTTGGTACGAACACCAACATCAGTAACGAAACCAATCCGTAACACTAATTTGAAACATAATAGTCTTGTAAGCATATTTTACAATAGACTGTTTTGTCATCAGTATCTGCATGTTTCCGAACATTCCGGTCGATGAACGTCATGCAATTTCACATTGCGTTAGTTTACGTTACTGGTTTACGTCGCTTATTTCTGTAGAACGTCTCTCTTCAGTGACCGAAAATTGCGCGCTTAAGAATACGAATTGTATTATTTTAAATGATTGAAGAAAATACATTATAATGCTTAAACTATTTATGATAAGAAATACTTCCTCTGTAATTCAATACGCATGTTCGTTATGCATTAGTGATGTTTGTTTCTACGCCCCCCCCCCCCTCCCAGGTCCAGTGGTATACCGGAAATTGGGGGGGGGGGGCTGTTTTTACCTTCCAGCTTCCAGCTAGCCCCGCAGTGCCGACGATTGAATGGGGTTGTTTTGTTTTCGCATTGAAAACAGCGGGGATTGTGCCTTACCTAGGATGTTCACGGGGTGCGGTGGCATTTGGCGGTGATTTTACCAGCAGTTTGTCACCGCTGGGCTGGAAATTTACCTGGGATTGGCTGGACCGAAAGTCAAAGCCCCAGCTATTCCTCGGACCTTGGGGGCGTGGTTACATTTGACAGTGCATCAGGGCAATGCGTCTTATGATTGTCAGCCTGTTTGAAGCAAACATGAGAATCCTTAGCTGGCGTCGCGACATAGTTCGCGGACACTTCCGGCTCTACTGACGGAATATTCAAATTTAAAAGTTTCGTTTGGAATGGTTAAAATCACGTGCAACAAGCTCACTAAAATAGTGCCGTTGTTAAATTCCGTTTATTATCATAAGTTTGAAAACAAATATCTTAATTAGTCGTACAGAAAATGCACTTTTAGCCAGATTTATCAACGGACGTAAACAACACAAATATTTGAACATTCGTTTCGCATGGCTGCAATTGTCATCGCTTATTTAAGAAGTTTGCGACCGACCTTTCGAGGCTATGATATCTGAATGTTCATAACATTTAAGTAAAGAAAGAAAAAAATAATCCAATTTGAAAATGGTTGCGTTAGATCTTTGATGGGTTTACATTTATGATTTGTACGATATTCATGAACGATAGAGAAATTCTAAATCGTAAAAAATAAGGCATACCTGAACAAAAACACTTATTTCAAATTAATTATAATTATTCTACTAATTACGTAACAATTAGTGTGAGCATTCAGAATATATTTAAAATACGCGTTAAGTCCTTTGGATTGCACACACTTTTACTAGCCCTTCCCCGATAATGACATCAATCCCGCAATTCATTCCTTAAATAACGTTGTGTATTTTTTAGACAAAGTCAACTGTATACGTCTAATAAACCGTCTGCTCTGTTATTTTCTATTCTGTTTTTATTTGTTGTTACTGTAGCTATCCTTAGACTGTTTTTAACACCTCCAGGTAACACCAATGTGCGAATTCTCAATGTCAGGTTACTGAGATCGGTATTTATTAACTCATTCATTATCATATCAGTGCTTTTTTTCAATGTCCGGTTACTGAGAACTGTAATAATATACCATAACGTTAATTGTAATCACTTTACTCAATATCATGTCAGTGAAACAAGTGCTTTAAAGTTTGTTCCATTGTCACCTCGGACATCTCATATATTGATGAGCGAATGTACTTGTGTATTTAGTACAATTAACCGTGATGTAACTTTTCAAAAAAAACTATAAAACGGACTAAAATCATACCAGGTAAATGCAGATATTCCTTTGATATTGGAATCAGTGTGACTGGATTATAATTAAATTTAGGGATGAGAAAAAGTGCTCAATTTTTGTTTTGATGCTATAGATGATCATTGTGGAGTCACGCAATTTATTCCAATTCAACGAAAAGAAGGATTGTATTCTACGTAAAAACAAACTATTTCAAGCATGTAAGTGGAAACACTGAGTAAATATTACATCCTTTCTTTTCTATTTCAGAGTATTCCAAACATCTTATTGCGCAAGTGAACGATGGCAGACGACAGTGAACAATTTTCCGCTGTGTTGGAGGAGCTGATTGAGGAGGACGAAGATGATGAGGACGAGTTTCTGCACACGTCTGATGAAGAGTTTGACAACGATGACGATTATGGGTCCTCAGTCGGATACGGTGTTGGTTGTCTTGGTGACCGTTCGCAGTTGTGGAACAACATGTGTTTTAAACGCGAGGAGGAGGGGGTCGCCAAAGAGATCAGTGACGGCGGGGAATTGGACACGAAACCCGAGGTCAAACTGGATGTTTACATGGACGTGGATGAAAATACCTTAGAGGGTGGAGAATACCGGTACAAGTGTGCAGTTTCTGTTGGATTGGGACCGGACTTCCCTGCAGGGGAAATAGTTCACGGAAATAGAGCCAGCTCTAAAACAGATCCCCGTAGTACGACATCTCATGGTTTTGCCTGCAAAGACGGAAAACTTGATTCCCTATACAGAGAAAATATACGAGATGAACAAGATGGTATTGATAATCGGAATATGGTTATATTTGCCTGCAACTTTTGTCAGAAGCAGTATAGACACAAACGCGACCTGCGAAGTCACATAAGAAAGAAGCACCCCTCGGAAGACCTAAAATGCAAACTTTGCAGAAAAGAGTTCTCATGCAAAGAGCAGATGGTAGTTCACCTGAAACAAGAGCACGATATCAAATGTGAAGTTTGTGAGGAGGTATTTGTAAACGAACAGTCCTTTAGAAGACACATCACAAAGAGCGACAAATGCGCCTACATCACAACAACAGGCCAACTGAACAATACCTACGAGTGCGAAATATGTAAAAAGATTTTTGTGCAGAGAAAAAATTTAGATCTGCATAAAGCAACACACAAAGGTGATCACAAATACGAATGTATTGAATGTGGAGCACATTTCTCTCGTGGTCCCGATTTCAAGCGGCACATGTGGACACACACTGGCGAGACACCCTACCAGTGTTCTATCTGCCAAAAGGGGTTCCGGCAGCCGGGCGAGTTCGGGCGCCATATGCGATGGCACCGCGGGGGAAACACGTGCAGGTACTGTGGCAAGCGACTGGTCCGTGACGAGGAGCTCCGGAGGCACGAGCTTAAGCACGAGCTCGAGATGAACATTACGGACGGGATCCTGAAACTGCGCTGCAATGTGTGTGGTAAAATACTCAAAGACGAGTTCAATCTTAAGAACCATATAAGAGTGAGGCATGGCCAGAATGAGGATATACAGTCGATCGGCGGTGATTCTATACTTACGAGCAAAAGTAACACGAAACTTTCTATTCGCCAGAGCATTAAATGTCCATTGTGTGAGAAGGTTTTCTCAACGAATAGTAACATGAACAAACATTTTAGGACACATAACAGAAAAGGCAGTGCCTTGCATAAATGCGATGTTTGCGGGAAGACGTTTACCAGATCAGACAGTATGAAGGACCACATTCAGCAAGTTCATTTGAAACTTAGGCGAAATTGTTCCCTCTGCGCTGGCGATTTTTACAATAACAAAGAACTGAGGAAACACATGATAAAAATCCATTCTGTTACCCACTAGATAAACGATGAAATGATATAATCATGAACCGTGATATGCTTTTTAGAAAATATACGGTGACATGGTGTTTTTCATCTCAATTCATACTTTTATTCTTAGAATATGTCTTTCTGTACAAAAAGTATTTCAGATCGATTAACAAATCGTGCTTCTTGATTTACTTTCACGTAAGTCTATACATATATAGAAAGAAATTGTTATACAATAGATGTATTTTGTTTTATAGGAATAGAACTGTACTTATCAAGGAAAGGAATAACATATATGAAAAAGTTTTCGCCTGTATATAATTTAATGTTGTCTCTGACCCCCTCTGTTTTTCTTACATTGTATTTTGTTATGCATTAATTTTTTATTACAATCACTTTTATTGAACTGTATTTCACTTTTATATTTCTATCTCAATAAAAAATATCAACTTACGAAGCAAACTGTGTAATTTGTAAATTGTTTTATTTATGATCTTTCCAAAGGTGGTAAATCAAGGGATTGGAAAGTCTTCATTCAAAAGGGGTTAAAAAACTTTTGTATTAGTTTGGGGTTGAAAAGTCTTAGGCTTTGAAATAACAAAGGGGTTGAAACGTCTTTGGGTTAAAAACTCCGACAGCCGAAAATAACTCCACCATTAATCGATTAAAGGCTACGTTTCAGCGAAACAAGTTCAGGTAACGAAACATCGCTGAAAGGCCATTATTTCGAAAGTATATGTGCACTAACTTCTCTCTTTTGATTTATAAATGCGTACTAATGTAGGCACACGCACCATAGACAAAACCAATTGAAAGGAAATTTATGCGACCAAATTTTGTTTTTCCCTGTTTACCTAAAATAGTGTTAAACCGGTTTGGTACGCAAATTTTAGAAGATATTTTTGATGTAGTTAGATGTTTAGGTCGTATTGGATATATTTGAGGGAATGTTTCTAGTATAGCCTTTAAGTGTGACTTTTAATGGTTTAATTGATTATCTTATTTGATAAAGCGTGCATTTCACCATTTGTTACAAACTTCTAGTGTTTTTTTCTGTGTGCAAGACTGGACTGCCTATCAATAGTTATATACAAAAATGAGTGATCAGGGATACTTGATATTTTGACATTTCTTATGTATCCCTGTCTCATATCTGTCATAGTGCAAAACATCGTCAAAATACTCCTTGATGGCCATTTAGGTTGACTTCATGAATTGTGAACGATGACCTTTGAGTCTGAGACAAAACCATACAGAAACTCAATACATGAAGCATTGTGTCTGCATTTCAGACAGACTTGTTTAAAAATATTACCTTTTAAAATGTATTGGACCAATGCTGCTTCTTTGAAAATGACAGTTTTAACTGTTTTAATACAGTAATTGTTAACAGCAATGTTAACTTCAAAGATTTTATAATGACTTATCAATTCGTGTAGGATCGATTTCAAAGGGCAATGTAGCCCATGACGTATGATATAAATTAATAGTATACCCTGCCCCAAATCAAGGTGTTAAAAGGCTATTAATTTACAGGGTAATGAAAGCCATGAATAAGATTTGTTGTTGCCAATAATGGGCGTTCAGGAAATGTTTTGTAATCATATACAGCAGCACTTATTATAATAGCCATGATAATAGATGAGATGTATTTATAACTGCGTACTAAAGCATACTGAATTATAAAAACGCAATGGAGTTTTAACCTTTGCATATTAAAATATATATAGTTGTATAGGATTACTTCAAAGCCCAGTTCCGATTGATAAGCATGCATATCAGCTAGTAACCATTAACCCTTTTTCACATGTTGGCAGGGACAGTTCCAACAGGTACAGCAAGGCCCATAACTCCATCTAGGTGATTGTTGAGCTGTTATGCCTCGAGTCTGCACTGTCTGTAAATCCATGTTTCCCTGTAATTCTAACAAGTTTGCACTGTAAATCCGTGTTTCTCTGTAATGCTACAAGTCTGCACTGTAAATCCATGTTTCCCTGTAATGCCTCAAGTCTGCACTGTAAACAAGCCTGCACAGTAAATCCATGTTTCCCTGTAATGCCAACAAGTCTGCACCGTAAATCCATGTTTCTCTGTAATGTCACAAGTCTGCACCATAAATCCATATTTCCCTGTAATGCCACAAGTCTGCACTGTAAATCCATGTTTCCCTGCAATGCCAACAAGTCTGCACCATAAATCCATGTTTCCCTGTAATGCCACAAGTATGCAACGTAAATCCATGTTTCCCTGTAATGCCGTAAGTCTGCAACGTAAATCCATATTTCCCTGTAATGCCACAAATCTGCACTGTAAATCTGTAGTTTTAAGTGTATGTATTATGACAAAACCAAAAGTTGTAAAATGACTGGTCGTCTATGTATGAGGACTAAGATTTGATGTGTCAGATTGTGGGGGGTCAATATCTCTACAATATATTACATCTCATTTATTACATTTTGTCCTCCAGTGTATGGTTAAACTTTATATAGTTGTTGAGTGTTGATCAGACAGAATCTAATAAAACTCAGTTTTCAATAGTACTGTATAAGTTCATGATGATAATGAAAAGCTAAGAAAGAAGTTTTTTATAAAAAAAAAGTTTGAGACTTCTAAAAGAAACATATTGTTAACATACAAATAAAAAGCTGCATTATTTGTATTTTATCTAAAGAACAGAGTCAAGCCAGTATTGGCGATGTTGAGGGTTATAGCTGGAGGGCCGGGGATGACATGGTGCAGAGCAAGAGAGACAAGGAATATCCTGAGACAGATCTGTACGACGTACTGCACGAAGGCCAGGGCACGAGATTTTAACATGTGGAAACAACAGTTTGAATTGAGAGGTAGGAAATGCTGTATTCTGATTTGTGTACATGATCACATACAGAATGCACAAACATTTGCAATTTATCATTATTATTGACATTATTACATGGATTCTTCCATACCATTAGGATAATGATATACATGTACATTACAAATAAAAGAGCATTGTTGACATAATCTTCTCTGGATCATACAATGTACATGTTCTGGAGATACTAGTCAACCGTATATTTGTAATGAATTCAAAAACATCTATTGCATGTGTGTTGTCCTAAAACCTATTTGATATATATGTATAAATGACAAAAAAAATCCATTCATCATATCAGATTTAGATACAAAATGCTTGTTTTTGTTTCTAGAGCCGGAGTTCAACCTGGAGTACCTTCTTGATGAGAAGAACAGAGATGTTATCAGAAAAAATGTTGCCAATAGGAAGGGAGTTGGGGATATAGACAGAGTGGTAAATGCTTGTTTGATATCATACAAAATGTTGCCAATAGGAAGGGAGTTGGGGAAAAAGACAGAGTGGTAAATGCTTGTTTGATATCATACAAAATGTTGCCAATAGGAAGGGAGTTGGGGCAAAAGACAGAGTGGTAAATGCTTATTTGATATCAGAACAAATGTTGCCAATAGGAAAAGTGTTGGGGATATAGACAGAGTGGTAAATGCTTGTTTAATATCAGACCAAATGTTGCAAATAGGAAAAGTGTCGGGGATGTAGACAGAGTGGTAAATGCTTATTTGATATTAGACAAAATGTTGCCAATAGGAATGGAGTCGGGGATATAGACAGAGTGGTAAATGCTTGTTTGATATCAGACAAAATGTTGCCAATAGGAAGGGAGTCAGGGATATAGACAGTGGTAAATGCTTGTTTGATATCAGACAGAATGTTGCCAATAGGAAAAGTGTCGGGGATATAGACAGACTGGTATATGCTCATAATGTTGTCGATAGGAAGGGTGTAGGGGATATAGACAGAGTGCTCATGTTATCAGACAAAATGTTACCAATAGGAAGGGAGTCGGGGATATAGACAGAGTGGTAAATGCTTGTTTGATATCAGACCAAATGTTGCCTATAGGAAAAGTGTCAGGGATATAGACAGAGTGGTAAATGCTTGTTTGATATCAGAACAAATGTTGCCATAAGGAAGGGAGTCAGGGGGAAAAGACAGAGTGGTAAATGCTTGTTTGATATCAGACCAAATGTTGCCTATAGGAAAAGTGTCGGGGATGAAGACAGAGTGGTAAATGCTTATTTGATATCAGACCAAATGTTGCCAATAGGAAGGGAGTCAGGGATAAAGACAGAGTGGTAAATGCTTGTTTGATATCAGACAAAATGTTGCCAATAGGAAGGGAGTCGGGGATATAGACAGAGTGGTAAATGCTTGTTTGATATCAGACCAAATGTTGCCTATAGGAAAAGTGTCGGGGATGAAGACAGAGTGGTAAATGCTTATTTGATATCAGACAAAATGTTGCCAATAGGAAGGGAGTCAGGGATATAGACAGAGTGGCAAATGCTTGTTTGATATCAGACAGAATGTTGCCAATAGGAAGGGAGTCGGGGATATAGACAGAGTGGTAAATGCTTGTTTGATATCAGACCAAATGTTGCCAATAGGAAGGGAGTCGGGGATAAAGACAGAGTGGTAAATGCTTGTTTGATATCAGACAAAATGTTGCCAATAGGAAGGGAGTCGGGGATATAGACAGAGTGGTAAATGCTTGTTTGATATCAGACCAAATGTTGCCAATAGGAAGGGAGTCAGGGATATAGACAGAGTGGTAAATGCTTGTTTGATATCAGACAGAATGTTGCCAATAGGAAGGGTGTCGGGGATATAGACAGAGTGGTAAATGCTTTTTTGATATCAGACAGAATGTTGCCAATAGGAAGGGAGTCGGGGATATAGACAGAGTGGTAAATGCTTGTTTGATATCAGACCAAATGTTGCCAATAGGAAGGGAGTCAGGGATAGAGACAGAGTGGTAAATGCTTGTTTGATATCAGACCAAATGTTGCCAATAGGAAGGGTGTCAGGGATATAGACAGAGTGGTAAATGCTTGTTTGATATCAGACCAAATGTTGCCAATAGGAAGGGAGTCGGGGATATAGACAGAGTGGTAAATGCTTGTTTGATATCAGACAGAATGTTGCCAATAGGAAGGGAGTCGGGGATATAGACAGAGTGGTAAATGCTTGTTTGATATCAGACCAAATGTTGCCAATAGGAAAAGTGTTGGGGTTATAGACAGAGTGGTAAATGCTTGTTTGATATCAGACAAAATGTTGCCAATAGGAAGGGAGTCGGGGATATAGACAGAGTGGTAAATGCTTGTTTGATATCAGACCAAATGTTGCCAATAGGAAGGGAGTCAGGGATATAGACAGAGTGGTAAATGCTTGTTTGATATCAGACCAAATGTTGCCAATAGGAAGGGAGTCAGGGATATAGACAGAGTGGTAAATGCTTGTTTGATATCAGACAAAATGTTGCCAATAGGAAGGGTGTCAGGGATATAGACAGAGTGGTAAATGCTTGTTTGATATCAGACCAAATGTTGCCAATAGGAAGGGAGTCAGGGATATAGACAGAGTGGTAAATGCTTGTTTGATATCAGACAGAATGTTGCCAATAGGAAGGGAGTCGGGGATATAGACAGAGTGGTAAATGCTTGTTTGATATCAGACCAAATGTTGCCAATAGGAAGGGAGTCGGGGATATAGACAGAGTGGTAAATGCTTGTTTGATATTAGACAAAATGTTGCCAATAGGAAGGGAGTCGGGGATATAGACAGAGTGGTAAATGCTTGTTTGATATCAGACCAAATGTTGCCAATAGGAAGGGAGTCAGGGATATAGACAGAGTGGTAAATGCTTGTTTGATATCAGAAAAAATGTTGCCAATAGGAAGGGAGTCGGGGATATAGACAGAGTGGTAAATGCTTGTTTGATATCAGACCAAATGTTGCCAATAGGAAGGGAGTCGGGGATATAGACAGAGTGGTAAATGCTTGTTTGATATCAGACAAAATGTTGCCAATAGGAAGGGAGTCGGGGATGAAGACAGAGTGGTAAATGCTTGTTTGATATCAGACAAAATGTTGCCAATAGGAAGGGAGTCGGGGATAAAGACAGAGTGGTAAATGCTTGTTTGATATCAGACAAAATGTTGCCAATAGGAAGGGAGTCGGGGATATAGACAGAGTGGTAAATGCTTGTTTGATATCAGACCAAATGCTGCCAATAGGAAGGGAGTCAGGGATATAGACAGAGTGGTAAATGCTTGTTTGATATCAGACAGAATGTTGCCAATAGGAAGGGAATCGGGGATATAGACAGAGTGGTAAATGTTTGTTTGATATCAGACAAAATGTTGCCAAGAGGAAGGCAGTCAGGGATATAGACATATTTCATACCATCAAAAGAAATTGTATGTAACATAAAACATTATAAAAATAAGTTTTGGCTCAACAATAGAATTAAAGTAATATAGAGCTTATATCTAGACACAGATATTTGCCCTTGATTTATAGGTGAATATTAAAGATACCAGGTATTATCAATTACAAACATCATGAATATGCTACTAAGAATATTTCTGTTCTTTAACAGGTGGAGCTGTGGAAAAGACTGAATGAGGAACCAAAGGTATTTAAAGGATTGTGTAACAACACTTTTATTTCAATAGAAGGATAGAATATTATTCAATAAAATCAAGATTGTAATACAAACGTTTTCACCAGACCAGTCTATTCAACAAATCGTTTCTGCTTGCTTCCATCCCTTAACTACATGTACCATTCGCTAGATTAGTGTGAGAATGTTGTAAGACAATATAGGAATAGAAGGCGTTCCAGCAGTCTTGTGCTCTCACATTGCTGTCATTGAGCTGTTGTAATCAAACCAAAACTGCTGTTTTTAGCTCACCTGTCACTTTGTGACAAGGTGAGCTTTTGTGATCGCCTTTTGTCGGCGTCCGTCGTGCGTCGTCCGTCAACAATTTACTTAAAAGACATCTCCTCCTTAACCGCTGGGCCAATATTAATAAAACTTCATAGGGATGTTCCTTGGGTGGTCTTCTATCAAAGTTGTTCAAAGAATTCAATTCCATGCAGAACTCTGGTTGCCATGGCAACCAAAAGGAAAAGCTTTAAAAATCTTCTTCTCCCAAACCGCAAGGCTTAGGCTGTTGATATATGGTAGGTAGGATCACCAAATGGTCCTCTACCAAGATTGTTCAAATTATGGCCCTTGGGTCAAAATTGGCCCCGCCCCGGGGGGTCATGGGTTTTCTCTATATGTTTATAGAGAAAACTTCAAAAATCTTCTCCTTTGAACTTACTTGGCCTAGAGCTTAGATATTTGGCATGATTCATCGTCTAGTGGACCTCTACAAAGTTTGTTCAAATTATGGCCCTGGGGTCAAAATTGGCCCCGCCCCGGGGGGTCATGGGTATTCTCTATATGTTTATAGTTAAAACTTCAAAATCTTCTCCTCTGAACTTACTTGGACTAGAGCTTAGATATTTGGCATGATTCATCGTCTAGTGGACTTTTACAAAGATTGTTCAAATTATGGCCTTGGGGTCAAAATTGGCCCCGCCCCGGGGGTCATGGGTTTTCTCTATATGTTTATAGAGAAAACTTCAAAAATCTTCTCCTTTGAACTTACTTGGACTAGAGCTTAGATATTTGGCATGATTCATCGTCTAGTGGACCTCTACAAAGATTGTTCAAATTATGGCCTTGGGGTAAAAATTGGCCCCGCCCCGTGGGGTCATGGGTATACTTGATATGTTTACAGTTAAAACTTAAAAAATCTTCTCCTCTGAACTTACTTGGACTAGAGCTTAAATATTTGGCATGATTCATCGTCTAGTGGACCTCTACAAAGATTGTTCAAATTATGGCCTTGGGGTCAAATAGGCTTAGGTTTTCAATATTTGTATATAATGGAAGAATGTGCAATATATGACAGATGAGCGATTCAGGGCCATTTGGCCCTCTTGTTATACTCTTGGTGTATTTGAAAGGTGAAAAGATTATTTCTTACAATCTAGTTAATGTAGTATTTGGTTTAATTGAACAGCTTCTAATGCAAAAACATATTTCAGCCTGACATACAGGAGAAGTTGAAGATAGCCTTTTTGACAGCTGCGAGTGAGATCCCGAACACTTCACACCCCGAATCTGTAAGTTTAGACAGTGTAGAACATGTCACACCCTGAGTCTGTAAGTTAGGACAGTGTGGAACACCTCACACTACATACCTGTAAATTTGAACATTGTGGAACACATCACATTCCGAGTCTGTAAGTTGGGACAGTGTCAAAAATGTCACACCCCGAGTCTGTACGTTGGAATAGTGTGGAACGTATCACAACCCTGAGTCTGTAAGTTGAGACAGTGTGGAACGTATCACACCCAGAGTCTGTAAGTTGAGACAGTGTGGAACGTATCACAACCCCGAGTCTGTAAGTTGAGACAGTGTGGAACGTATCACAACCCTGAGTCTGTAAGTTGAGACAGTGTGGAACTTATCACACCCCATGTCTGTAAGTTGAGACAGTGTGGAACGTATCACACCCCGAGTCTGCAAGTTGGGACAGTGTCGAACATGTCACACCCAGAGTCTGTAAGTTGGGAAAGTGTCAAATATGTAACACCCCTAGTCTGGAAGTTTGAACAGTGTCAAACGTCTCACACCCCGAGTCGTAAGTTGGGACAGTGTCAAACGTCTCACACCCCGAGTCGTAAGTTGGGATAGTGTCAATCCTGTAACACCCTTGGTTTGTAAGTTGGGACAGTTTCGAACACGTCACACACAGAGTCTGTAAGATGGGACAGTGTGGAACATGTCATACCCCAATTCTGTAAGTTGGGACAATGTGGAACAAGTCACACCCCGAGTCTGTAAGTTTGGACAGTGTGGATCACATCACAACCGGAGTTCATATGTTCGTCAGAATGCAAACTTCTGACAAATTAACATGGGTAGATATGACATGTTTCAGGTTTTACTCTCAGCTATTTCTTTACAAAAACAGTTTGTGCATTCAAAAAGTGTCCAATAATTACCAATTTTAACTACAATGTGCATGCATTAAACTGGAACTAGCAAATGTTTTGTGTCATTTCAGCCCGTGGGGGATGAGGATGAGTCAAGACAGGTTGAGCTGATTGGAGCTCCAAGAGGTGGGTCCATGACATGAGGCTTGTTTATATGTGCTGGTCATCATCATAAGATAGAGTCTGTCATGTAGCCAAACTATTTTCTAGGTTCGGAAGCATTATGTCATTGTTTTTGCCCTGTCCTTCAGTCAGTCAGTCGTACGTCACACTTTGTTCCACTCAATAACATGAGAACTATAAGACCCAGGAACTTAATAATTGGTGTGGAGGTTGGTCATGACCAGTAGATGACCCCTATTGTTGTTGAGATCAGAAGGTCAAGGTTGAGGTTACCTAAAGGTGAAAAAATGGGTTCTGCTCAATAACTGAAGATCCTTTGGGTTCAGGAACTTCATGTTTGGTATACAAGTTGGTCATGACCAATAGATGACCCCTTTAGAATTTGAGATCAGTAGGTCAATAGTAAAGGTCAGGGTGACCTTCAGGTGAAAATGGTTTCCACTCCATAACTAAAGACCAACTGCATCCTGGAACTTCATACTTTGTATGCCAGTTGCTCATGACTCGCAGATGACCCCTATTGATTTTGGGATCAAAAGGTAATGGTCAAGGTGAAAAACGATTTCCTGCTGAATAATTAAAGAAAGCTTGGGCCAAGAAAATTCATGCTTGGTATGCTAGATGGGCATGACTAGTTGATGCCCCTATTGATTTTGGGATCAGTAGGTTAAAGGTCAAGGTGGCAGTGACTTTATGATAAAAGAAAGTTTTCCCGTTGAATAACTTAAGAACGCTTGGGCCAAGGATTTTTATGCTTGGTATGCAAGTTGGTTGAGACTACTTGATGACCCCTATTGATTTTGGGATCAGTAGGTTAAAGGTCAAGGGGGCAGTGACCTTATGATAAAAGAACATTTTTTCCGCGGAATAACTAAAGAACGATTGCGCCAAGTAACTTCATACTTGGTATGTCAGTTGGTCAGGACTAGTTTATGACTGCTATTAATTTTTAGATCAGATGATCAATGGTCAAGGTACCCATGGGGTAAAATAACAGTTTCCACTGAAAAACTAAAGAACACTTGGGCCCAGGAACTTCATACTTGGTTTACTAGTTGGTCTTGATAAGTAGATGATACCTTTCGATTTTAAGGTCAGTAGATTAAGGTCACAGTGACCTTCAGGTGAAAAACAATTTGTTTGTAACCGGTCCTTCTGCTCAATAACTAAAGAATGCTTGGACTCAGGAACTTTAAACTTGAACCAGGAACTTCAAACTTTGTATGAGGTTGGTCATGACCTGAAGATGACCCCTATATTTGTTCTTCTCCTGTCCAAATGTACAAATTTCATGTCCATTATTGATTATTTCTCACCTCACAATGGGGGAGGCAAGCGCTCCAAATAAGCAATCTTAAGTGACTTATAGGGTTTAAGCCAGATTTTAAAAAGGGCATGGTGCTGCATAAAAAGGACAGGGTGCTAAGGTTGAAAAGGGCATATTTTATCAAGCTTGGAAAAACTTTTCAATTTTGGCATTTTGTTTTAGAAATGTGTTTAAGTAGAAACACCTATCAAACACATTGTACATGTAGTAATCATTATGCTGGGATTGCCCACGCTTCAAAAAGTGACAAAGGCATTATTTTTCTTCCATATAGTCTTTAAACAAATATGTTTTTCAATTAAATATTTTTCTGAGTCATTCAACGACATCCTGTGTGAAGGTGGCACGCGGAGGTTGTCATCGGGTCTGTGATTGCTATATCACAGAAATCTGTTAAGTTTTGCACAAATAACATTTTCACCTCCTATTGACATGTGTTGCAAGTAATTCTTTGTGTTTGTCACTTTCAGTTGAAGATGGCCTGAAAAGCATAGTAGAACTAGGAGAGCATCTGGGCATGCTACGAGTCAGGTTGGTTCACTGTGTACAAACAAGGCCGTGAAATGCTACCTGTACATGTGTGTGTGATCTAATTTTTCAGTTCTACATCATCCGAGTATGTATACCTAGTAGAAGTTAACAGTGTGAAGTAGGTATCCAGGACACATAAAAGTTTGCAATCTGCATCATTCTGGTATGAGTATCTCGTGGAAGTTTAAAGCGTGTAGTCAGTATCAAATACACATTTAAGTCAGTCAGCCTACCTGTTCATGTGAAAAGATATGTTCTTCAAACTACTTTTTACGCCAATTGCAACTGCCACTGCACCTACATGTACAAATACAATTAGTGTTTTGTAACCTCTCTTGTCTTCTGAAACATGGCACTTGGCCATAAGCTTCAAACAATTGATGTGAAAATTAGTTAGGCTACATCATATTGACAGTAACACATTTGCCGATAATATACAGCTTATTTGAACATGAGTTATTCGTAAAGTACCACTTTGTATTGTCTGTTACTTTTAAGGGAACATATTCTTATTTTAAGCTAGCAATGTATGTGGACTTTCATGGTGTAAATTAAAATCTTTCATTTTCTTAAATTTACTTATATATACATTTTTGATAAAGCGTCTTGTATGTGAATTTATTATTTAGATGCTTTGATCACAGATTCAGTACTGTGTGGTTTGCTCCTGTATTTCAGCAATGTCAACATGACAACAGGCCCATCCACTTATTACTTCACAGACCAGCTGGCACAACTAGAGCAGGCCCTCGTAACATTCACCATCAAATTCCTGCTCAACAAGGTATGTTTCAGGATAAATATCATTTATCTACTGTTTTTATTTGTATTGATGGAATTAAAATTGTTCTCATGTTTATTGGGCATCAATATGTTTGTTTTGTAACGTTGAATACACTTAGTGAGGAACAAGGAAAATTAATGAAAATCAACCACAGGGACTGAAATAGGAGGTCGACATAGCGAAATAATCGAGATAGAAAAATCAACACAAGCAGAATGATTGATTTTATATAGAACTAAGAATAAGTAAGAATAAAATCGGAACCGGAGAAAAAGTCGACACAACCGGAAATTCGAGATATCCGACTTTGACATACCGAGTTTGGACTGTATTACTAAAGTGATTCTCCTGAATTTATTTTATTTCACCTTTTGATTCATGGTGAACTTTTGTTCAAATTAATGTTCATGGACATATAAACATGACAAAAGATTCTCATTTTAGCAAGCATTCGTTAAAATAAAAATATAAGAAGAAAAAGTAAAAGTTCTTTACAAATCTTAATTTGCAGAAAAGAGCCTTAATCCTTATACAGCTACAATATGCTTTTAAAATGATATAAAAATTAGTCATAAAAAATGTAAAATTTAAGCAAGAGTGGCAAAATTTTTGTGTCATGTGACTAATTGATGCATAACTCAAATTTGCATTTCAGGGTTTTGAGTTGGTGTCAGTGCCAGACCTGTTGCACCCACATGTTATCGTAAGTAGATCATAACGGTGGTGTTGGTTTTATTTGTGCTCACCAAGTCAGACACAAAAACCACACTCTAGCATAACAATGTGCCAACAAGAGTCATCAATATAATGTTGAAATAACTTGTTTCACAATCATTGTAAATAAATGTTTTTAAACTATACTAAGAAGATGATTGCTTTGTTCCAGAATTGTAACTAAGTATGCATATGCCTGTGGTTATTTACTAAGTGTTAAGAATATTGCATTCAGGCAGGTTTTACCTTGCCACTGGAATGACAGTATAACTATACAAGTGTAATCATACGGTGTATATTTGACTTCTAATGCATTTCTACAAAAATAAAGACATTTGCTGTGGATATTAATACTATGTATTGTAAGCTAGTTCATTTCAGTATTTATGCAGAGGGTTTCAAAAAAGCAAAGCATAATATCTGCATGGTCATGATACTCAAAATTCTTGTTATAATATCATGTGTATTTCAGGAGGGTTGCGGGTTCAAGACGAGCGGGGATGTAGCTCAGGTGTATCATCTCGATCCTAGCAGGCATGAGCGCCTGTGTCTGGCTGGAACAGCAGAAATGGCCCTGGCAGGTGGGTGCTTATTTTCTGTTAAATGACGATGCACAAATCTGGAAGTATCTCTAGTATTTCATGCTTTGAAGGCTGCACTTTCACAGGTATTTTTTTTTTATTTTGGAATGAGCCAAATTTTGCTTAAATGTCTGAAAACTTGTGAAATAAGACTGCTGATAAAAATATCAGTGCGCAGTTAAAGAAAAAAATATAATTTTGGCTGATCTGTTCTGTTTTGAGTTATCTCATATGACTGAATTGAAAGCACTGATGCCAAAATCAGCTGATTCTGAGACAAAAAATAGGAAAAAGTTGTCATATCGGATAATCTGTCTGATTGCAGCTTTAAAAAAATAAAAACAGAGTTTCACTTTTAACCTTCAGGTTTCTTGGGAAATGAGGTGTTGAACGAAGAAGATCTTCCAAAGAGGTTAGCATCAGTGAGCCGATGTTACAGAGCAGAGACCTCAGATGCTGACAGTGCCCTGGGAATCTACCGTGTACACCAGTTCACCAAGGTATTGGCGATTCCGTTTGTGTATGGAACGTTTATGGAACTCGAGTGAATGCATTTTAATGCCATTTTAAAAACAAATGAGTAACAAAAAAATATTAATTCACAAATGCCAAAAAGTAGTATATAGTAAATATGACAAACAAAAACAAAGAATCCAGCTTTATAAAAGACACATCGTGACTCGGTTTCACAAGGACATGATTTAGATGTATCTGTTCTATGCAGGTTGAGATGTTCTGCGTGACTGCTAGTGACGTGACAGAGAGCAGTGACATGCTGCAGGAACTACTTGATATAGAGAAAACTCTCTTCTCTCAGCTGCAACTCCACTTCAGGTAATTCTTGTAGTATAGATAGACATTAAGATCGACAAACTATTGGCACGTCTGCATGTTTCATCCTAAATTAATGATTTTCATTGTTTTTTCCTCGCTATTATTCAAACTGTTACAGATTCAGGTATTTAGGTATCAATTGGTGATATTCACATGTAACTATGATATATTTGTCATTTTGTAAATATACAGAGCACATTTAATACTCCCAAAACTACTGAATGTTTCATATGGGTTCTTGTGTGTTGTGTTGCAGGGTGTTAGACATGTCCACAGCAGAATTGGGGGCTCCAGCACACAGAAAGTATGACATAGAAGCCTGGATGCCAGCATCACAGCTATGGGGAGAGGTAGGTATAAACTTACAGCAATAGGACTGAATCGAGTTGATCAATCCTCAGACCTTAATTATATGACTTAGAATTAATAACCATCATTGCATCGTAACAATGGCGATGGCCAATTGGTTAGTGAATGAGAATCTGGTTGAGAGGGTCCCGGGTTTGACCCCAGCTTGGAGCTATATCAACCATTAGTACTGGTTATCACCCAGGAATGGTAATGGGTTCTCAATCATGTAGTTAGCTGATTTTAAAGACCAACATCAGGCCCCAATTTCTCGAAACTTCTTAAGTCCCTTATAACAGGATTAAGCTAATCTCACTATTTTTGTTGTTCTATAAAATGAGTTATATTTACTTCTTCAAGAAATTTTAGAAATTATGTATGAATAATCTGTACGGTGATCAGAATAAACCATTTTTCATTTATCAAAATCTATTTTCAGTATGTATTCTTGTTATTGAAATAAGCGACTTAAGCCTGTTAAGCTTAAGAAGTTCCGAGAAATTGGGGCCAGGCCCCAACTTCTGGAAACTTCTTAAGTCTATTTTAACAGGATTAAGCTAAGCAATTTTAGTTTTTTGAATAATTTGCGTAATATTTACTCCTTAAGAGTTTTTATACTTAAGATAGGAATTATCTTTATGATAATCACAATAAACCATTTTAAACCATCAAAATTCAATTTAAGTATGTATTTTGGCTTATTAAGATAAGCTACTTAATCCTTTTCAGCTTAAGAAGTTTCGAGAAATTGGGGCCATTATGCCTGTTGTTGTGAAAAAAAAGTTCTTTATTGGTGATGTTTCATGTTCATCGTAAACTTTGAAAATTGTGTTTCAGATCTCTAGTACATCCAACTGTACGGACTTCCAGAGTCGCAGGCTACACGTGAAGTACCGGACCAGGGACGGGGAATTAAGACATTGTCATACAGTATGTGGCCTCACCTGAAATATTTACACCACTTTAACAAAGTTACACACCTTGCATAGTGGAGAAGGCAACACATGAGGAGTTGACTCATACTACTATATATTATGTAGTGATATAGATATAGATTTCCAAAAACAGATATGACTTTTCATTCGCTGGTATCTATTTTTTTTGCTGTGTAGCAATAAAACTAAAGAAAGAGTATAATATTAATTTATTTTTACTATCTTTACACAATAAGGGTACATTTACCGTTACATCTAATGCCACTATATATTCAATACCATCTTATTTTCTCCACTTTCTAAATTCGGAGACTTAGGTCAATTTGCTTCACCTTGAGGATAATTGTAGTAAGTGTGTCATTTTTGTTGGTTGCTCAATGTGACAAACCACACAAATAGGCTTCCTGCATCTGGTGGGTATCGAACCCATAACCCCTCGCTCTGCAGGCAGACACTCTTCCGCATTGCTATAAAAGCAAGACCCATAGTGAGACAAAAAATGTGCCACTACATATTCAAACGTCAGATACATTATGGTTTCATTATTTAAAATCTCTTATGAACTACTTTTGTTATTAAACACCGATAATCCACAGTCATTGGGACACAGATAAAAAGTTCAGCTTTACAATATTTGGATTTACAATATTTAGAAAACGATAGTGTTCGCAAAGTATTGGTGACTGAAAATTTAAGTAAACAAGTAAGAAATAAAAAATAAAAAATAATAATAATTTGGATAAACTGTGTTCAGATAAATAGTGTTCAAATTAATGGTGTTTAATTATTATTATATATTCTTCAGGTGAATGGGACAGCGTGTGCAGTACCTAGAACCATTATTGCCCTGTGTGAAACACATCAAACAAAGGTAAGCTATATTGTCATTAGTAGAGTGATTTTATTTTCAGTTTTGTAGTGTTCCCAAATGTATAACAACCATATTCATTTTAAGAAAAAATTTGAAAGACAACTCTGTATGTGAATAATCATTCTAGTGATTAACAAATAGATTGCTTCCCTTTGGTTACAAATTGTTTCCAATTTTATTCATGAGCAAAATTAAGGTTTACAAACAGCTGCCTGATAAATGTTGATCTAGTTGTGTAGGTGTCCACCTCTAACCAAAGAGGTTGAGGGTTCAAGCCTTAAGCCATTTCCTGGTTTATACAAAGGAAACTGAGTCAAATGTGATTTATATAAGATTGTTGTCTTTAGATAGAGTAGGAATAAAATAAATTAATTTATATAAACTAGGGATGCAAACGAATGGCAAAATTGATATTCAAATATTCGGTAATTCTTTCGAACGAATATTTGATTACCAAACTACATCTTTTAACTATTATAATATTCGCTAAAGTAATAGCCGGGACATTTTAGTTCTACTTTGTCGTAACCACTACGCACGGCAGACCCTGAATTTCACCAAATGAGCCTCTGAAATTCCTCATTTGAGAAAGACAAAAGTAATACATTATGAACTAAGATTTTTTAAATTTAAATTCCTCTGCCTTCATATTTGTAAACAACATGAACTTAGATGGATTTCTGGTCAAATGTTGTTATACGCCAATAGAGGGTCTTTCCGTAGGACAAACAACCTCGATCTGGGATTGACCTCTGCTCAAAAAACTATGGAAAAACCAAACCAACTCGGGAACTAGTTTATTCCTTAATTGGTAGAGGCATTTAAAATTACCGAAAATAATTGGATTTTTGTGTCTTTTGTCTTACAGCCAGTACCGGTAATTGTAAAATTACGGGGACTTTTTGTAGTACCCTTTGATATGTCCCTAAATAACATACGACGCGTGTATAGTGTATTGTCATCACATTCACACCTCTGGTATTATGGGACAATCGTTGGTAAAATAAGACAAACGAATTTTAAACACAACAACGGAGTTGTAGGCAAAATATTTATTCTTACATTTATTCAACAACAAAACATCGAATATTCAAATACCGATTTTGACATTTAAATACCAAACGTTTGATTGAATATTCGAATATTCGTTTGCATCCCTAATATAAACTGAACCGACAGCTGCCCAGTTTACTAGCTGAGAAATATCACACTCTCACAAACTCTGAAACTGACTGTGCTTCTTTTAGGATGGGAGTGTCCGGCTACCGAATGTCCTGTGGAGCCACATGAACGGACAGACAGAGCTTCGTCAACCAGACCAACCAACAAATCTTCAATGGATCAAGGCTAATAGGTTCACCTGACACTCTTCTTATTATACTGACAAACTCTGACGTGTGGATACCATGAAATCTAGCTGTAATTCTTCATAGACAGATGAAGCAGCCGCCTTATGTGCGGTACGGGATATATGAGGACAAAACAACACTCCTCACATTGATAAAGTCCAACAGGAGCACCTGATACGCATAGCCTCTCACCAGATGTGTTACTAACACAACAGTGGAAACTCACAGATGAAGAAGAAGAAGTAAAGTGATATTTGAACAGAAACATGCGCTAGAATTCTGAGCAATGTTGTCTAGTATTTCCATCAATAATTTCATAATCCGTGAATTCAGTGTTAGGATTTGATTGCAGTTGGTTTTTGCAATGAACTTCGAGCTAACTTGTGCATACTCAATACTGCTTGTTTGCTTATGATTTTAATTTCGGTCAAAATTGTGATGAAATAAGTGTGATTCTCTTATCTGAAAAATTGTTAATGACACATTATTACCTATTGTCATTGAATGTATTATGTATGTATGTTGATTAATGTTATTAGATATAAAGAAATTTGAACATGAAAGTGCTGTTTTTAGAATTAAGTATGGTTTTGTGTGACACATAGAAATGGAAGGAAGTAATGTTTGTGATCAAAATAGAGCAGTGTCATATGATGGTCTGAGAAATATCACTGTGTCCTATGATAGCGAGATTTTATAACTGTGTTGTATGATAGTCAAATCATATCACAGTATTTCCACCTGATCATATCACTGTGTCATAGTTTTACCCATTTATGTTAGAATGCAATTGGTCACTGTGGACAAAGAAAGGTAAGTAATGGTTTTTGAAAAAAAATGCTTGGTGATTTTGATTCGATGAGGCTCACGTCACAACACTTCCATGTCTTAGCATTTTTTATTCTAACTTGACCAAACCTGGTTAAAATGTTTATTAGCATAATATCACCATTTAGATTGATCAACAGCCAGATCACATCATTCACACTGAAGTTATGGCCCTTGAATTATCACAAATGACCAAATTCATTTTGTTGTTTGTTTGAGCAATTCTTATATTCATATTAAATCCCTAGTAAATGTGGTGAGAATGGAAATTGGGATTACATCTCATTTGTTTTGTGTTTTTTTTTATTAAAAAAAACTGACTGTTGTTTTTCAAGAATAATAGACCATGAAATACCAAAGCTTATCCAAAATTCACATTGTTCGCTCTCTTAACTTGAGCATTTCTTATCCAATCCATTCAAAATCTGGTCACAATGTGTATATGCATAATATATATTATGATTTCCATAAGCCACCACATTACATTTTTTATTCAGTTGTTTCCGCCCTTTGTCAACATTTGATTAATTTTACTGCGCATGCTCCCTTAGAGCTCATTTCTTACAAACCTCAACCAAACTTATAAGCAATGTTTATAGCATACTAAATTGTGAATATTTGATAGCTGGCTAGATTGCATTGCGAAATTGCAACATTCAATTTTGAGTTATCGGCCTTGATGTTCTAAGTTGACCATCTTTACATAAATATATATATTACATGTTTGAACTAACTTCTATGAATTTCGATAGTAAAACATATTGCTCTGATTATAGCAGTCCTGCTCATTATTAATGTGTAATTATTTTCGTCCCAAAAAGTGGGCACACTATACAGGCGACATATACAATTTGCGAAATTCTAATTTTGCTGGTCTGTATTTCAGAGAACTAAGGGGGTCATAGCCTTGACTTCATATCCATCGTTGATGGAAGACTTAACATTGGCAATAAGTAAAAACCGGTCCAAGTTCATATGTTGCAAGATCCAATAAGCACATTTGTAGCAAGTTCCATAATTCTGGCTCCAGATATTGTTGAGTTATGGCAACAACAGCGTCTGCTGGTGGTGCTCTTGTTGGCTTAATGTAGGCATAAATGCAAATATACAGCGCTTAATACTTGAACCAATTCACTGTCAGTCACTCAGCAGGGCTGTCTTCACAAATGGTATTCAGTTCCATCAACACCAGCTAAAGATAATGCTACTTTTAAATAAGAAATACACAAAACAAAGCTTTTTGATGGCATTTATTACCAAATTTGTTCAATGCCGTGAACACGGAATATTTATCATAAATTTTGCTCATTTTGGCATTTGTGAGATTTCATGTTTTTCATGTTTTCTAAGAACATCATTTACACATTTTCATTACTGACCAAGTCACAAAACATGTACACATAAATTAACGCTTTAATACAGACTCTTAAAGCAGTGAAAACATGACTCATTAAAAACAACAGTGAATAAACATTTACAAAATATACACTTTGTACAAATTATCAATTTATAACTTTCCATCTATGTACTACAATCTCAATAATATCTGTAACAAATGACTGGATTTACTTTATAAAGGAACGCGTTATTTACACAAAACAACATAAAACAACATAACCAATGTAACAAGTATATTTTTGTTTTTGAAAAATCGAGAAAAAGTGCTTTTGAACAAAAGAATGCCATTTTTTGGAATGTTGAACGGAATGAAAATGGGAATGTACTTTCATTGAGTTATAAAGCTAAATAAGAACATGAATATTCTAATATCAAAGATGAAACATTTGAACACAAGAGTTTCCCCCAGGTGTAGTTCAGCTACGGTGTCGCCCTCTCCCTGACGACGTCAGGTTATCCTGATTGTCATGTCTGCCCCACCCCTCGATTCTCTCTGCCCCGATTACGGCAGGGGTTAGTAGTTCACATAATATAGACTACAGCACTTGTCAAATCCTGCGCGCACGGCGCTACCCTGGCTTCCATTACGTTGACGTCATTTCCGGTCTCCATGCAGTCGTAAACACTGATAATGGCCGCTCGACTCAGACGGCCAGCCAGCTCTGGCAGTGAAATAAATAATCACAACATGGATGTCAGTTTTACAATGTTCATAAGCGTCCTTATGGTTACAAAACTTGAAATTTCGGCCATGACGATGAGTCTTTGTATTCCAAGCAGTCGCCGGCTGAGGGCCGCGGGAGGCTCTGGGTGGCGGGGATTGAGGAGTATTGGTTAGAGTAAGAGTTGGACATGGTGTTGGCCTGGTTTGAGTGCATCACGGGCAGCTGCATTGGTGACAGGTAGTCCGAGTTCCCGTAATACGAGGAGGGTCCGTAGTTCTGGGAGTACCCAGAGTGCATGTTGCTCATCGGGTAACCTCCGGGCCGTTGCATGCAGCTATTCTGGTACATGAGGTCGTTGACGGGCGCTATAGACGCAGGACTCCAGATGGACGTCGGCGCGTTCATGCTGCCGTTCGTGATGGGGCTGGACGCTGTCGGTGGCTTAGTGTAACTTCCGGCGGGAGAGATGGAAGGAGGCGGCGGTGACTTGGCCTTCTTCGGGGTCGGCGATTTGTTGTTGTTCCCTTCCTTCGCCTTCTGCTGTTGACGACACTTAGCCCGGCGGTTCTTGAACCAAACCTGAAATCACACATGGGAAAATAATTTTGAATAAATTTGCCATTTCAAACATTCATTGATATTGAAATTATGTGCATTAGACCTGTAATGGATTGTTTGATATTGTTCACGGTTAGATTTCTTGATTTTATTCGTATCAAATGATGCTGCCAAGTTTTTAAATGATTTCTTTTCCTTCATATTAATTAACATATCAATAAAGTTTCCACCGTTTGCGTCACCATCCCAAAAGATCCCGACCTGTTTTGAAATTGAAATATCATTTATATCATATCGATCCATATTTCATATGAAAAATCAATTTTCTATGTCATTTCCCTTTCCATACAATAAATTTAACCTCCTATCGCGTGTACCGCGTGACTTTTGTGAAAATGTCGACTGGTGAAAACAACGCACCTGTTTTTATAGGTGGTTATTAAAAATGAATTAGGTCTATTGCTTGTTTAGACGACTCAGAAAATTAATTATAAAGGCAAAGGTGAAACAATCTAGAACTAATGCTTTTCATCTGCGTTTGCCATTTCTTTTTTCGTTTCCGCGTCTTAGAAATCATATTTGATAATAATTGGCACGAATATCACCACCCTAGTTCGGTAAATTGGCAATCTGTGTTGAACATGCGCCATGCAATAACATTGTTTTACTCTAGTTTGAAAAGATCGGAAGGACAGGCCATGTCAACTGAGACATTTCCTTCGTCTGCTTTTATTCGAATCTGCGAGTGTCGTCTGCTTTTAACATGTGTTTTGTGAACAAGCGTATGAACTCCATTCATTAGCACGTCATTTTTCTTTTTTCTATTGAGTAAGATTTCAATTCCAACACGGACACTGAAAAACCACCGTGCCTAATGGATTTCGGATTAAAACCTAGCTTTAATTTCCCGATATTTTTCATCTTAATTAATAGATAAAAGCAACAGAATATGACTCTGGATTAAAGCCGTCGATGCATGTACAAGACGTTATTATATGGTATCTAGAATTGTGATTTAGCAGCGACGTAAAAGAGATATGCTGACGTGAAACTAGATTTTAAAGTAAATCAGTTTTCTTCGTTTATTTGAGAGTCAAATATTTGCGGCCATGCCACGGGTTAATTAAATAGATGGGCAGACGACATTTTCCGTTTGGTCAGTCTTGAGGAAGCATTAATTTTACGCCCTTTCATGAGAAAACTTGAAGAAACTGATGTTTGTATTTCTTTTCTGCCGGACACTAGTTATATTTACCCGTTATATCAACAATTATAGTAAAATATCTCGAGGCAAAATCAGAAACGACTTTCTTAAAAGTCTTCCAATAATGGACATTCAAAATATTTTCTTTCCAAATACGCCTTGTTTCCATTACTCCCGCTTGTTATAAACATGTATTTAGTCTAAATTCAAGTATACAATGTCTCGAATATTTTTAATTAAATCACCATGATAACTTTAGATCTCATATTTATATCTGAATTATCTATACGCATATTTACCTGAACACGAGATTCTGGCAAGTTGATCTTGAGCGCTACTTCCTCGCGCATGAATATATCTGGGTATCTAGTTTTCTGGAACAGGGATTCCATAACGTCAAGCTGCGCGCGCGTAAAAGTAGTTCTCTCTCTCCGCTGCTTCCGGGGGTTGTTGGCCGCGTAAGGCGACACTGAAAAGAGGTAGACGGCACTTTACAAAAAGTCCTTCAATTGACCCTTTTGCTTTTAACTTGTTGTATAACGTGTTCATTATAGAACAGTTTTCGAATCGGAAATAATTATATATTATCATTTATCTAAAAAATACACACTAATAAGAAATACAGTACTAGTAGCCAGTGAAGTATAATCATATTGACTTTTGTTGTTATAATGAAAGTGGTGGTGCTATTGCTGCTGCTGTGTTGTCGATGATTTCGTCAACGTTACTTTAGTGCATGAAATGTACATGTATGAGCGTGGCAGACTGTCGGTTATCATTTACATCATAGACTTGTAATCCGCGAGTGCATGAACTTTTATTAACCTAAATACTCTTCAAAACGTTAAGTATTAATCAGGATTAATATTAGAAAACAACTTTAATCGCCTTACAACATAACAATTGTTAATTCTCCTACAAAACGGTAGTTTGAAAATATTGAAGTTAGCAACTATTATAATATATAATTTAGTATACTAGTATAGTTTGTGACACAAATGTTTATTTGTCTGATACACAATAGTTTAATACGTTTTTCATGGTGAAAATAATGACAACAACTGTTTACTGTTGACAAATACGGACTTATGATCGCCGCATTGCCATCTTGTATTGACCAAAGTAATAATATGTGTTTTATGCCCCCAGTGTTTATTCCTGGGAAGACATATCGATGCCGCTGTCCTTGTATCCTCACATCGGTGTCCTACAGTAATGTACACCTCTAACTTGACTGTTGTTGTATATCAAATAATAGCACTGGGCCATGAGCCTTCACAAATAAAATGAAAATCAGTAAATTGTCGATACAAAACAGAAAATGGCCTATAAAATATGCAATAGCATGTCATTGCTCGGTGTATGAAAAATAGTTGATTTGTTGGGTATGCACGTTGAATAGCGCTCATTGAAGGCGGCCGGTATGGAATGCTGGGTAATGGCGTGACGGGGAGGGGGAACGTGACCGCGTCAATGGCCGCACAAGTGGAAAACATGATTTATTCACGAGATGCAGTTTTCTGTGTTCACCTCGTAGTTAACTCCTAGTTTCACATGTTATCATTGTTCAGGAAGACTTATATCTGTTTCTCTGTGAAGACAAGTTTCATTTCTTCACTTTCCTATGAAGTATTCTCAGAAGAAATGTCCATTGTTTCGCATTCTTATTTATGGTGATTTCTATTCCCACCTTTTAAGAGAGAGAATGTTTTTAAGAATGAATTTTTGGCGTTAAACCAACACTGAACGGGGCTGAATGGGAATCTTCAAAGCAAATGTCGTCTGCGGAGTAACATTTTACGTCTGCTAATGTGAGTTTGACACATTAATGGTCCACAAATTTATTTATGTTCGTTATTCTCCAGAAAGGAAAGAACCGAGGTCGAGCCCACGGTGGTCGAAAAACGCCATTTAGGATTTTTTAACAGTAAACGGAAACGAGCATGTTTGAATTTCTATCATTTCCATATTTAAATTTGCATCTTTTATCGTCATTCATAAAATGAGATGTTAGAATTTTATTATCGAACTGTGGTTTCGCCATACGCTTCATTTACCAGCTTGATATAAAATGTAAATAGTAAAATGAAAATGGGTTTTGAAGGGAAAGGAGCTGATGTTATTTCTATTAGCATGGTAATCTCTGTCACCGACCAACATCCGCGGGCGGCCGTGCAGCTTGAGAGGATACCGGAGAAACCGCATTTTACACACCGGGCTCTAGGTATACCACTCTTCCTCACATTTGAGCACAGCGATTTTTAATTAAGCCGCATAATAAACGAACTATGTACACTAGGTGGGTGACATGATTATTAAATATACAATTTGTTTGGGAGGACTCCCCGAATGAGTTCACCAAACCCTCTTTCAAAAGTGTGTGTGCGCCCTGACGGGTTTATTCTGCTGTTTTGTAGAAGTGCGGTGGGTCCTGAATTCGAGTCGCGGCCGGGAGCGCTCGGGTGTGTGGCATCGGGCTACAGTAACGCAGTCTACGTGCGATCACCGTCGTGCCGGAGGAATATCAAACGAATTTAAATGTAGGCCTACATTATTGATCATCATGTCACATTTCTAGTTGTCATATATTCCAGCATACAGGACATGGACATTGCGGGTGATCTGAACAGCTTTTAGCAGAATATATCCACGCGAAAACGAGATCTTGGCTGTTTAAGAGAATAGAGAAAATGAGAGAAACTGTTTTATTTTCTCCACGTGTATTATCTATATTATAGTATCCCCCCCCCCTGTTATAGTGTTGCTGATAAAGGTAACAATAATGCCGGTGGTGTCAACACTGATTGTAGCTGCTAGCGATATTATGAACGGTTTTCGTGTACTCACCCTGGTAACCCATACTGTGGTGCATCATGTCGACGCTTGGGCCAGAGAGGCTGATGCCGTTGACGCTGTACGGACCCTTGGAGCTGACGGGCGGGTAGGCCATTGACGTCATATCCGGGTGAGGTATGTGGTGCTGGAGCGGCAGGGTGTCTACCGGGGATGGGTATGCTTCAGGTTTTAGGTACTCGGCTTTCACGTACTCTTGCTTGGAGTAAGGGGATTCTTGCAGGCCGATTCCCGTGTCTAAAATGTTATAACATGGACAGTTTTATTTATGAATATCAAGAATGCAAAGAAAATTATGTCATGAAATATAATGAAGCATTCTTTTATTGGTGTATGTGTTCATTTCAAAATATAAAATAAAAAAGGTTTTATAATTTGATAGACGATTCACGGTTAATAATACTGCCTACTTATTTTATAGCAGATGAAAAAAATAAGGAAATGTTTTACACTTAACAGCTTATTCGGTTAAGGCTGTTTGTAGCTACACTATGGTGACAAAAAGAGCAACTCTAAAAGCTTTAAAATAAACATCGCGTCAAACTTGATCAAGAGAAAATGCCTGTTTTGAGTACTAAGTAAACAGTCAAGAAAGTGCGAATACTTCATATTTTTTTGTATTTTCTGCATTCAGGGATTGTTTTGACTGTTCATTCTCCGCATGTTAGCGGCTCTTCCCGGACAGAGTGGAAAACAATACAGGTGTAAAACAAGCGCCTGCTGACAGAGATGACACCGACACGGCCAAACAATGATCGCCGTATTTCAGGCATGTTTGAGCAATGCTGAAAGTGCTTCAAGCAAATTACGGAATCGCCTAAAAATGTCACTGAATTTGTGTTGCTATTTTAAATATGTCTTTCTTTGTATCTAAAATAAAGAATATACAAAATAACATGGAAAAATGTTATCCATTATCCTATATTTATTATAATTATATTACTATAATTATCTTATTATCATTACTATAATATTTGTTTTATCATTATTATTTGTTTTATTATTATTATAATTATTATTGTTATTATTATTATTATTATTATTATTATTATTATTATTATTATTAATACAAATAATTATTCATTATTATTATTATTATTTGTATTCGTAAGATTATTATATTATATCATGTTATATAATATTGTATTATCATATATTATATTATATTATATTATATTATATTATATTATATTATATTATATTATATTATATTACTTTATTTTGTTCATCATTAGAATTATTTTAAAGGGTAAATGCAGAAAATTCATCATCTTTTCAACAATTGTCATAATTTGACAGAAGGAACCTGTGTTTTTCTTTGATCTGTGCAGTCCTAATTATTAAATTAATTAAGCGATGAGTTCTGAATTGCTGGTCTGGCTGCAATTTTCCATTTCGCCGGAGATAATGGAATGATTCATATGATAATGCTATTTTTCTTGCTTTTCACGGCGAAATCAACTGGAAACAGTAGCGATGGTTTGTGATTCTGTAGCGTACTGGCCAGCATTTATTCGCTTTAAATATATTTATTTTAGCTGATGTCATGTTATTGTATTTATTTTCAATAGGCAATTATTTTACGTTCTTTATTTTATATAAATTGTTCTTCCTAAGAGAAACAAATCAGTTAAAACAAGACGGTAAACAAAATCGAGTGTGACGGACAAGAGACATGTTTTGTTTTAAATTGTTGACTTATCCATAAAACCCTCACTTTTAAATCCTGGTTATTTGGAGGTTTTTTTTTACAGTCTAAGAGATCCTTGATAAAATATTTGCTTTCGATTTAAAGAAATCTTCTTCAGACCAAATGTGCTAAACTGCTTTTAAATTATCCTTCTAAATTTCGTGAGTAATCTTAAGAACAAATAAAATAAAGCTGATTATGGGGCTTAAGCTGATGTTAATATACCTTAAAATAAGCTTATCTCTTAAGAGTTACTGTATTTTGAATGCAACTGTTCGTATCATTTGTTAACAGGAATGAAGTATTGTTTGTAGTACATTCATTCTAGAAATATGTTGTTGTTGTTATTATTACAATTACTACATACACCGATATCTATAGCTGTCCTTACATGAAGTTAGTTAAACAATGTTATAATGAGGGGAAGAATAAATAAAACGATTATCCCAATATAATGCAAAGAATATTACATTGAATGTACTTTTATAAGAAATATTGTTATAAATGAGAATCAATTTGTAAACAAATGCAGGTTGTTGTGTTTAACTGACCTGGGCTGGATGCGGGCGACTTGTCACAGGGATGCAGCGCCTCGCTCGAGGTGTCTGTACGGTCCGCAGCCTCGTCTGAAGATGATAACATTTGTTGATTATACATGTACCCTAACATGGCCTCGTCACTTCCGCCGCGAGATTCTGTATCCAGCATCATTTATTTCGGCACTTTCGGATCCAACAATTAAATAATTCTCGTGAATGTGTTAATCCTTGATCGCCGATGTCTGTTTTTCTTTCTTTTTTTTTCAATTTTCGATCACAGTGTGTCCTATCTTTTTTGAAAAAGTTAAAGGTTCAAAGTATGATTTTAATTCCAATGGTATTAAAGTAAGATTTTAACTCGACTGTATCTACTCTAAATCCGACCGTTTATGTTAATCCAACACGTGGTCATATGTTTACATAGGTTAATCTTCAGGTAAAACATTACATTGCGCATGCGTAATGATACTTGTAAAATTAAGCCACGCCTTCGCTCCGCCCACCATTCTTTGATTGTACATGTTTTGTTCTGAACAAGGTGTTACTCGTTACGTTCAAGTCTTTAAAGTGAAATTATGTTAAATGTTATCAAACCTTTCTTGTATTTTTTACACTTGAAGTACATGGGGGAAAAAACCTTTAATTTTTCAGGAAATGTCAGTGAAATAAATTAAATACATGTACTATTTTCGTTTAAAACGAGATGGGGGAAAATAGTTATTTTCTATTCTTATGATTTTTATGTCCGTTTGATTTCGGCAAACGGCTCCATTTCTAAATGGGTATATCACTTCAAACAGTTGAATGGGAATATTTACCCTAATATCAATATCCAAACCATGTCACGAAAGTGTATTTGTTTTATAATGTTAGTTTAACGAGAGCCCATGTTTGGGAAATTACAAATCTTGTCCAAATTAAGTTGTATGTGGTCATATTGCTAGATCGATCTTCGCTAGTAAAACAAATGTTCTGGCTTAGTCATGATGTGCTTCATGTTCGATTTTATAATAAACACAACGTCAAATCTGAATCCCATTTATTTTTAAAGTGAAAACAAAATTTAAAAAAGCCAATTTTATTTCACTTTGACGCACACCTGCATTTGGTTGATAGGTTTAACTTTCCATGAGATTTACCAATTAAAGGCGCACATTTTTAATAGTATTTTACCAAGTATAGATAATGTTTCATCGTTCTCAAGACTCTGAGAAAAATCAGATTTCTATGTTTAAATGTCTGGGTAAATATTGGAAGAGATGGCTTTTCCCCGTGTCAACCTTGCCTTCGTCAACATTGGACAGAAATTGAACTAAGTGACACATTTGTTGCAAGATTTGGCAAAATAAATACAAACAATCCCACATTAGCCCATCGATGAACACTTAGGACCCTCTATGGTTGCCGGATGTGATGAACAGCGACCTTGAACTTGTGGGCCAAATCACAGTTTCATTTGCTGGTACAAGTTTATGGTGACCCGGTAAAATTACATAGCGTGTCCTTAAATGATCATAGTTATTGCAAAATTAATTGACCGACAACAAATTTGTAATCGTTTTGAGAGCCCTGGCTGTTTGTTCAAGTCCTTGCTCATATACACAGACGAGATAAGGGAGCGATTGTTTCAAGCAGGATGACATAACGCGTATCCTGGACCACAGAACAACTGGGCTTCTTTTGGGTGCCTCTAGACCAACTAGAGCCCGTTATTATCACTATCTAGCACACATAAACAATACAAAATCAATAAAATGATTTTTGATAGCAAACCTCATATTTATCATAATATGGTCGTGTAATATTGCGTGAAATGTAAGATAAATTAATTAGAAGCCCGTCCACCCCAGTGTCAACCTAAGGAATTTCGGGCTATTTAAGCACGTCCTATTTATCTACATTTGTATACATGTACACTCCTTGTGTGGATATAGGCAACTTAATTGGAATCCAACAAAGTTCTATCTGGGTCTCAACAGTAATAATGGAATGATATTTCAACCCAGCTTTGGCACTAAATGCTAGGGTTTATTCCCGGTTACATATGTCCAGCCGCTTGATGATCTTGCTATGTTTACAGAAAATATGAATAATACGGATTTCTTATAGGTATGAACTTGTACCGGCCAACTTCGACAGAAATGGGCACACCATTGAATATTTTGTTTTTATAATGTGAACCTTATTTTTATGGCGCCCAGCGGGAAGTTATGTATGATCTCAGACCCAACCAAAACATTTGAGTCTTTCATGTCGCGAACACCGATTATATTCACATAATAAGCAAACTTCTCATTAAATTTTTCGTCGCACAGGTGCGAAACCAGTTTATAAAAATATTGTCAATGTACAAGGGTACCTGTTACAGATAAAATACATATCAGAAATGTGTTATTTCCAGGTATACATGTATAATCGCAATCAGAACGTCAAAAATGACATATCCATGTAAGATGGAAAGATACATGTGAACGTACTAGGCATTATGTGCTCAGTCATCACATTCAGATTAGTATATATATATTATATTCAACAAAGTCGTGTAAGTGGACGGATGAACGACAATACCTGTAGCGGCGCAGTCTTCCACATATCCCTCATCCTTAAGATCCATGTTTGCCTCGGCGAGCACAGAACTTAGTGGAGTCTGCTCGGGCATGCTCAGTTTCAGTCGCATTAATCAAATATATATTTTAATATATATTCCAAGTACAAACTAATGTTTGCGTAGGCACTGTGATATTATGTTTACTCGCCCGATGTATTGTGCACATGTATACACACTATGACTGCTCGGACTATGCCGGGTTGTGGTCAATTTGTACCGTTATAATAACACTGTGATCTTGCGATATCAAAACCTTTTTCACGATAATTTTCAATTTCAATGACAATTAATTAGGAGTCGCTTCTTTTATTTACCGTAATCGAAACGAAATTTGTAAAAGCAATGGTGCCGTTCTATTCAAAACGATTTGAAAAGGTTTTATTTGCCTGGTCCTTTCGCGCAGTGACCGACAATTTATTGGTATAGTAATTGGAATATTTTATCTATTGTCAGTGATGAAATAATGTGAAAATGATACTTTTATATTTTATAGTCTTTTTATTTAATTATGTCACTTGAATTTTGGGGAGAAAAACGGCAACTAAAAGTTTCGTTAATTAGAACAAATTATGCACAAAAATAAGTTATATCAACAGTAATTTTAGAACAAGCACGACGTCATTTACTATTACTGAAATAATTATACTGGATCTCAATAAATCAAATACTAAATTATTCTGTATTAAAATCAAATAAGATTATAAATAAATAGGATATCAGAGTATTTAAAGTTTTGATAACATTATAGAGTCATAATGCAGTTCCTAATCTAATAATTAAAGATGAATACGATCTTACCTCACAGATATGTGATTTATGGCCTTCTTCTTATCTTCTCTAATGAGCTTCCGCTAATCCGAGCACTCAATATGTAAAAGTCAGTTCAAACCATTTAACCGTGTATTTATTAAGTATTTTCAGCGTTTTGTTTAATACTGCTAATCCGTTGATCGTCTTAGACTTTGCTTCTAGAACGAAGATCCTGGGAATATTCTATGGAGAATTACAAGAGACTACGAAGAAAAGCTTAAATCAGTAAAAGTAAGCTTATGTCTTCAAAAATGTTACTACGGTTTTGATAGATTGTTGTATGGTTTAAAGCTTGTAAGTACGGAAGAATAAATATTCAGTCCCTCCTCTTCAGGCTGCCGTCAGCCAATCGTGGCGCGCCGCTGCGGCTGCTCGCGCTGGACGAATGACAGTGCCTAGCTTGGAAATCGATGATGAATTTATAATATCTGTGAACAATATTCCTATTTTCTCTGAATTTCCTGTTTCCTTGAAATGAACTAAGTCTCAATAGTTACAATTGCAAGATCTCTGTTTTCTTTACCCCGAATTAGTTAATGTAAATATTCGATACACAAGGCGTGTAATCCACTTATAAGAATTATCTTTAAATGATGTTAATATTTTTATCCGATTTAAAGATGGTTGTTTTACATATTAATACAGCAGTTAAACCAGCATTTTATAAATCAGTATTAAATCACTTTTGATAACTTTACACTTGGAGAGCAAAGAGAGATCAGTTTGGTTTAAAGTAAAGACGATTGAGAAGCTTTAAGATTTTAATAAATCAAATAAATATGTTTAGAAGATTTTCTCCTAATATATAAAGCTAATTTAGCCCCATTCCGTCAAATTCATTTTAACGATGTTAAGACATAGTTCTTCCGGATATTTGCTTGTGTGCTCTTTTCTTCTTTTTTGGAAATACAATTTAATTTTTGCCAACTGAGGATAATTTACTGTGAGGTCATGTCTCATCCTCTGTTTAAAGAGAACAGGATAAACTCTGTATTATAATTTTTATTCTGTATATATATTTTTTTCAGACGTTTGTCAGTGTCCTTAGCGATCTTAGGTTTGTGAATATATTGTTTCGTAGATTCTTGCCGTCTTATTATTTAACAACGTCTACGTAATTTATACTTCGTTTTTAAGTGCCGTCACTTTAAAAACAAAACCGTTGACGCTAATGCAGAACATTAGGACATTCCAACATCTGATTAACCATAGAGAATTACACCTTTGGGAAAAGACAAACTCACTCACAACCAAATGTATGCATTTTGTCATCTTTCCCATGGATAGAAATTGAAATAAATTAAAACACTAATTCTCCGCACGTCACTATCCTGACGTTAGTTTAAAGACGGACATTCTTAAAACTGAAAGTGAAGTGGAATTAACATAATAATGGTGCCCGTGATTTCAATTTCCTCTCGAAAATGGCTTTCTAGAGGCGGACGGGATCGTTTTAGGGGCTGTTGGCCCTATCCAATCTGGAAAGGTATTGTAGAAATTGTCAGCAAGTTACCTGAACAATGCGATGCATCAAAACGACGAAAGGATGGAACGCCCTGCGTTAATAGGCTGTTAAAATGCATCAAAGATCCTTGGACAAAGATCGTGCAGCGTGCAGAGTTTATTAGCAGATAATTACCATTAAATGCATTGCAGCATTCACCAGAGGTCCACTGTAGTATATAGGGGACGGGGATTTAATTTTCTTCACAGAAACCGTCATTTCCTTATTTCATGCAACACTCGGCAAAGTGTGAATATATCATTATTCCAGGGCGTACCTGTTGCATATTCTTTGGGTAATGGGCAGTTTAGGACATGGCGTAACAATACAGCGGTACTGGTGGCACAATGCGTGATGACTTATTGATCTCCGATGCATTCGGCGGTTCATCAAACGTCCTCAAGTTGACAAATTAATTATTAGTGTATTGAAAATTTTGTCACGTGTCCCTTGTACCGACAAAGAAGAGTATATCGCGTTGTGAAGTAATCTAAATTAACAAAAGCGAAGACAAACTGCTTGCCCGCTACTCTGCAGTTTTTCCCCTACATAGTATATTCTCGGAAAGGTCAATGCCGACGGTTTGTGTAGCCATCAGGAGGTTGAGCACAGCTTCCACGTCCAAGATTGCTCAAACATGTTTTCCACCGCCGACATAGCTACCATCAGGGAGCGCGTGGCTTCATGCATAGATCGAATAGATGTTACTAATTAGGGCTGATTGCTTATTCAAAGTGTTGAAAAACAAATCAACAATCTGATTTGGTAAATAGGTGTCGAAATGGAAACCATTGTTGTTTGTTGTTCACCGGTTCGCGCCTCCTTTGGAGGAAAGGGGCAAAGAATTTGAAGATGTATCGAAAATTGCCCGAGACCAATACTAGAAATAAAATATTTGTTTTCTTATAATACAAAATGCCAATTAAGCTTTGGAATATTTGGCGACACTATTTTAATTGAATAATTATGTTTCTTCTTTACTACCCACGTTGTCTCGACTACCGTAAAGTATGCAAACTTTCAAAACGCTGTTTACTACAAAATATTTTTCATAAATACATTGACAGAATGCGAAGTAAAAACTGTCGAAAACGCCAATGAATTCAAGTTGTAACGAGACTTGCCGCACACGGTCTCCATAAAGTACCGGGCCCTACATGTTTCTTTGGTCGTCGGCGGATTAACGGAATAACTCCGGCGGATTAATACTTGGATTATTGGGATTATCGCAGAGTTTGGCACAATTGCAATGTTGTTTTGCCAAAAAATACTTTTGAAATTATGAAATATGAAATAATCTCATAAGCGGTTTACTGCCACATGCTATGGTCATTATGGGCAGTTAGTTATGTTGCGTTCAAATCTTTGTGTAACAATCAAAAACATATCATTAGCCGAATGGGACGAAACTTGTCAAACACGTTTGGACGTCGACAAAGAACGTAATAGTTCCATATTGATCGATTGTTCCACATGTGCAAAAGGATTACTACATCTTTGAAAACAAAATATACACGTAAGCTTCTAACTATCGGCCAGTTTGTTTGCCAGTGTTTCCAAGGGTCTTTCACAATGTTTGACCGCTTATACTTACGGCCTCCTCCCCCATCTCTGCTAGCGTCCTTGCCGCACCTGAGAAGGCTTAACCTTATCACCAAGATAGCGCTTAAAAACACATGTCTTTAGAAGTCATTAACATCTATATCTTCGTCTAATTTTAATCCTGGATAAGGACCTCGTCGTTAAAGATGTTGTATTAACAATTATTGTAACACATTACGATGTGAGACAAAAAGAACCCATTTATTGGCTTGGTCAACGGTCTGTGGTCAGCGGTCTGTCATCGCAGGAAAAGAAAAACTCTGTTTGATACACCGAAGGGTTAGGCAGAGAAAAAGGAATGTCTCCAATGGATTCGCACATACATGCACATGTATCTTAATTTAAAGAACTGGTATGGTTCATTATGAGCAGATCACAGAGAACCATTCTAAAAATTAAAGCAAATCTGTGTAAATCGACGATTTCTTGAACAGTAAGGGCTAATAATATGTCTGAAATCAACGGTGTTTCACTTCATTAGAGCTCTGATTCTCCATGAACTTTCCTACGGGAAGACATGAGTGCAGCTTCTGTGTTTCTGCGCAACTGAGTATGTTTTTGTCTGCGCACCTGACCATAATTAATTAATGTATCGAACATGGCGTCAAGAGATATTTAATAACATATTTACAGTTTATTTTTGCCGTTATCTAATAACTTAATTCCACAGAAGATCAAACATTGCGGCGTAAACCGGTGACAAAATCTCCGATAATTTGTTTCCTCAGAAATAATCATAATTCAGCCATAATCTGTTTCCAAATATGACAATATTGACCGAGGATGAAGTTCCACGAAAGAGGCGCATCTCCGCCAATATGCTTCCCCTCAAATCTGCCTCATCACATCTTTGTTTAGATGGCTGAAGGGTTTTCCCAGAGCACTTGAAACTCATTCAAACCACACGCTGATTTTTCAATTTTCTAGGATTTCTTGCGATTCCAGACCATCTGTGGTAGAGGATCTTCGCTCGTGCGATTCCACTCTGATCACGTGACCCGGCGACCAGGGGTCAAGTCTGGGGCTCCGGAGTCAAGCCCGGGGGTTAGGGAGAGCACAGGCAGATGCACACAATTGGCTGTCTGCTTATAAGCACTGATTAGTGAAATAATGTCCTGATTTTGAAGTGGCTTAAACACCGTTTAAGATGAGTTAGAATCATTTATTTGTTTACATTTTGTATTTAACTCTTTGACTGGGACTTGCATTAATTCAGAACAGCACGTGCTTTTTCTTCAAAAGACAAAAATGTAAATGAAAAGGATACGGAGACATTTCAGGGACTTATACATTGAATTCAACATTATATTTATGTCCATCTATTTACATGTCGGAAAGGGAAATGTTCAAGTTAGCTCGCTGCTTTCCTCTCCAACGACCATCTTCAATAAACGTATACATTGGCTTCTTTATTCATGCTTTTTCCAAATGATTTCAATGAACACTCAAGCAAAGTCATTACTTTTACTTCTAATGCAAATGAGATTCATTCCATGTAAGGTTACGCCATATTAATGGAATGTACGGCCACCGTTCACAGATTTACCGGGTTTTAGAAGAGAAATATATTTTGCAGGGCGATGACATTGGAAGGAGTGAAAAATGAACAATGTCGCTTTATATACATACAGATATGTAGTTCCTAATCGAATGTGTTTTTACACGTACGGCTGTATAGGTAATCAATGCTTATTTTAATTATGTAAGGTTACTTTGGGGAGGTGTCTGTAGATCACCCCCGGCTAGCGGAGGGTGTGCAGGCAGGTCCGGGCCGCTCCGCCTCAGTCGGCGTAGTGTAACGAGCGTTACACACACAGGACACGCTACGTTGAGTTGCAGACCAACAGTTTTATTAAAAAATCTTTAGGGTGATTATTTTTTAAACAGTAGTATTTATTAACATGCAGATACTCTGTATTGTCCACAAAATACAAATTATATGGTCAAAACATCGGTAAGTCCCATCTATATGAATGCAATTTATCAATGAATATGGTTCTGTCTCATTAAAACTGTTTGCTACTCTATATCGTCATCTGTATCCATCTGCTGAAACATTCATCCTCTGTATCCATCTGCTGAAACATTCGTCCTCTGTATCCATCTGCTGAAACATTCGTCCTCTGTATCTATCTGCTGAAACATTCATCCTCTGTATCCATCTGCTGAAACATTCGTCCTCTGTATCCATCTGCTGAAACATTCATCCTCTGTATTCATCTGCTGAAACATTCGTCCTCTGTATCCATCTGCTGAAACATTCGTCCTCTGTATCTATCTGCTGAAACATTCATCCTATGTATCCATCTCCTGAAACATTCATCCTCTGTATCCATCTGCTGAAACATTCATCCTCTGTATCCATCTGTATACACATGCTGAAGAATACCTAATCTGTATCTACCTGCTGAAGAATACGTAATCTTTATCCACCTGCTGAAGAATACGTCATTTGTATCCATCTGCTGAAGATTAAATCACTGTATCTATGTGTTGAAGAATACGTAATCTGTATCCACCTGCCGAAGAATACCTCATATGTCATAGTTAATATTTTTGTCTGCCTGTCTGACCTGCTGAAGAATACGTCAAATGTATCCACCTGCAGAAGATTACATAATGTCTATCCATCTGCTAAATAATACGTTTTCTGTATCCACCTGCTGACGAATACGAACCACCCTTGATGAGCAAATAATATCATAAGATTTGAATTTAACATATGCTATGCAGTGTATTGTTTTACCACAAGCCATTGAAAAAGCACAATCTTGTTTTGTACACCCACGTTACAGTAAACAAGGTTTAGAAAGCCGCTCGATTGTGGGCTAGCACCTTGGACCTTCCGGAGCGCAGTCGAGAAACTTTAGGACAACGTTGTATGATTACGTTTAACGCGTGAAGTATCACTGCTTTTAAGAGCTTTGGGATAAAGCATAAATCCAAACGTAATTACACATTTCGTTCAAGGCTACTGACGAGTATGCCTGGTTTTGTATATTGAGACATTCTGTTTCATTACTACCAAGTTGAAGTGTTTGAATTACGTGTTTAATGTATACAATTTGTGACAGTCTCGGGTTGGGAAGAGGTCAACAAAATAAAGGTTAAAAGTGGATAATGAATTATTTACATAATAAACTTGTGTTTTGAGGACAAAATGCACTGATCATTTTTGTTCTGTTTGCTGTACTCATCAAGGCCCGTCTGGTATCATAGATCGTCATTATCCATGTTGACACTGGGACAATATATAGCGAGGTGTAGCAAGGCCACACACAGTCGTCTGTACGGAGATCGTGAGGTGTCCCCATTTTACATGTTACCATGAAAGGTGCAATGAAAGAAATAGAACAATGAGGAAGTTACATTACCTAAAGGTGACTATTCCTTCCATTTTTTCTTTATAAACGTGTCTAAAAATGTCACAAGTCAAATTTCGTCTATACTTCATTTTTGGCTTTAATGGAATGACGTCATGACTCGACCTCTAGCCTTTATAACCTCAGGGTAGCGCTGGACATATAAAAGCCGCTGTGACACGTTATTAAGGCGTCACATGTAAACGACTGTGTTCTGGGCCTAACATTGTTTTACCATTCCAGTTTTCCTCTGACAATGTCTTAGCAAAGTCTTGGTCCAATCAGAAGTCTCGTTGTATTATTGGATTACATGTGATCAAGCGTCTAAGTCGCGTGCGCTTGCATCAATAATCGCCTTCTTTCAAAATGTCTTCTGCTTCATCGATGAAAAATTAACGGCTTAGGGTAATGAATAAATAGAAAACAAACCCTGGTAATTCACTGTAACTTCGAGATATAATTCAATTGCTAATAAACCAACGAGGAATGTTCGGCAATTTGTCCGCCGCAGACGACGATTCCAGATGAGAATGGCAGATTCCCTTATCTGGATAAAACACTCCCTCAATACAGCACCGTACCAACTTTCGGCCATAAGAGGTTAATCTATATTCAGTTTTCCATGGGAATAAAATCATTAGTCTGTGGATTTTCATTATCCTTATCTGGACCTCTTTGACAAAACTCTGATTGGGTACATTTTCATTGCCTTAGCTTCTGCATACATCGTTTTATGAACATAACAAACCATTGGTGTTTACGCGAACATATAAGCCATAAAAATTAAATTGTTTTAAACGTCCGTGGTATATACCAGGAAAACAGATTAGTATAATTTCTCCCAGCATATACTGCGAAAGTCCTTTGAATTTGTAGGAAACAAGCGTCTAGCCACTATGCGAATAACCACTATTCCGGTTCAGTCAAACCTTTGCTGTTTTGCAAGTGCTGACAATGCAAAAATCAATTCAAGTATGAACAGTCAATTTCATGTTAAATCAAACATCAAAATAAATATCAAACAGACCCAACTAGGATATGAGTACACAGCGGAACGTTTTCCGGTGCCTTTTCTCGCGGATGAATCCAGTGTAATGAAGCGGAAGTTGGTGAAAACCAGATAAATGGAGCGATGCACCTGTGTGACGAAATTTGAAAGGTCGTAAAATTGGCTTTCAAACCGCAAATGGATCTAAAATCCCTAAGATTGACATGGGCAACAAATGCTTTTTTATTCGGGCCGATTTCTTGTTATGTCTGCGGATGAATCTGAATTATAAATGTCACAAGCTCAGAAAATGTATGGCCAGTTCGGGGATCGGACCTGGGATACATGGCTAGAAGGTGGTGCGCTGTGCTGAGATAACCGCCACAGTTAACAATCCCTCTGACCAGTGTTGTATCAGAACCGTGATATTATCCCTGCAATATCAGGACACCAGGCCACAATTTCTCAAGCAAAACTAAGTGATCTACAACAGAATCAAGCTGAGCACATTGTTTTTGATTATGTATAAGTTGTATTATATTCTCATTTTAAGAGTTCTAAGTGTCTTAAAGGAAAAACTATAAGATAAACTCCTTTTTGTTTCGTATAACCATATTTTAATACAGTAGTTTTGTTCTTAATGATAAGATACTTCAGCATGTTCCACTTAAGAATTCTGGTCCTGTACTAAAGAAACCCGACTAAACACTGAGAGGGCGTTACGCTGCCAAGCCGTGCTGTTACGGCCCTGCGATGGGCGCCAAACCTCACAGACGCGGAAAAGTATGCGGTCAGTTCGGGGATCGAACTGCTTTCTTCGTCCTCTACTTACGCTGGGGACAATGTCCCACAACTCTCGAGTAGTACAAGTCATTTTGCCTGGCATTTTTTTGTACCTTCATATCAGTTCATCAAATTACTTTGTTATGATATTTTATTGATCGAAATTTCGAATTGATGCAAACATATATATATTACATTATTAGGACTTTTATTTAATTAAAATAATCAAACCACATCCCTTTATTTTCAAACAGTTTTCTGTGACTTGCGTGCTCAATACCGTTTAGCGGTGATTCCATCTCCGTTCGTGGTTTTTGAATGATGTATCACATCTTAGACCGTCCGTTAGTTTCTGGCATGACCGATACCCCTTTACATCAACAAAACGGTTGTCGTAAATTATGGAATTAGAATAGCACGTGCACCGCGTGACGAAGGTAATAAGACACGTGGCTACCTGCCAGTGAGCCGACCGAAGGTGGCATGGTGCCTTATAAGGTTTAAGATAGTAAATCTTGCGCGAGGATACTGTCAGTTAATTAGAATATAATTATCTATCATTTCATTACTGAAGTAATCACAATTTAATTAGAAATGAAGTCAAACGCATGCGTCTTGAAATCGATATAAAATCGATCTCTACCCGTTATAATGTAGTGGATCACAGAGGGCGCATCAATATATCGCCGCCTCGCTCTGGTCCCCGTGTGGCGCTTGACGCCCAGTGTCTTTCATTTGGGTACCAAGAAAGATTATTACGATAAGACTTAACTGTTTCTATACATAAACAGTGTATTGCAAAATTACCTGGCAAGTTAAATGCGATAAGGGGTGTAATCTATTGTGATTTCACCTATTTTGCTGGATATATTTAATAGCTCATTGTTTTTCTTAGTTTGCCATTACTGTAACTAAAGAGTTGTGACATTTCCCGGCGACCCTAGCATTCGTTGGTCGTGCACCTGCAGGCAAAAGTCCTCCTCTGGTGAAATAGGCGGACTCGAACTTGACAGGACTAAACATCGAACTTGACAGGACTCAAAACACAGTCGGACTCACGGTCTTCTACCCAAAAATAAACGTCTCAACACTTCAAAAATACTCTTTAATGCTTGAAATGGAAAGCAATAAAAGATGCGGGGAGAGGAGCACTCTTGAGAAAGAGCAGGCGTGCAAGTGTTCTGCCAAATCCTGGAAGAAAACTCTGTTACCATTGAATGCAGATACTGATTAAGCTTTGGTTTTCAAAATTTAATGTTCTTAAACTGGTTCGGGACGATTCAAACCGTTCGTTACCTCCAGGATATGTTGCAACACATGCTGTTACATGTTCTGATATATTGGCGTCAAAACATCTTTTACTCTAAAACATAATTTATATAACTTTTATTGGTGTACATGCTATTTTAAAGGCCAAATGAATGAACGAAAGAAAAAAATCTAGGGTAAATCAAAGTTGAAACTAACCGTTATTGAAGTGACAAGGCGAAATTGCTTTTAATCGAATTAACAATATTTTAATGCAGAGGTTGTTGTTACGATTCTGGATCCATACACTGGCAACATTTCTCACATTTGAAGGAATGTTCTATAGCCCAAAAAGGCATTCCTACTGAACATATTCTAGACTTAATTAAGAGCAACAGCATCGAAGCAAACACTGAAAAAACATTCATATTCACAAGCATTCACAAGTACAGAAATGACAATTTTGAAAGGTAAACATTGTTACAAGTTCTTAAGTGACACAAAATCCTTACTGAAAATATTACTTTTAAGGATTTGCAACAGAATATGGGAACCATAAGACACTATGAAAATACCAATAATTTAATTTGTTTAAATTTCAAAATTAGATTAAAGATTTAAAAGATTGTGTGTGTCAGGAGAACAGGTAGATAATGACAGAAGAACAGGTAGATTATGACAGGAGAACAGGTAGGTTGTGGCAGGAGAACAGGTAGATTATGACATAAAAACAGTTAGATTATGACAGGAGAGCAGGTATATTATGACAAGAGAACAGGTAGATTATGACAGGAGAACAGGTAGGTTGTGACAGAAGAACAGGTAGGTTGTGACAGAAGAACAGGTAGGTTGTGACAGGAGAACAGGTATGTTGTGGCAGGAGAACAAGTAAAGCATGCTAAAATTAGCCATATATCTCACAAACATTGTGTAATACACTTCCATTACATCGATATTCACCTGAATGATATGAGTATAGATTTGGAAAAATAGTAATTATAAATTCCAAGGCACTGCATGGCTTCAGTGAGTGTGTCCATATGCAAGTTGGCTTATGTAACGGTCCGGCGTCCTTCAGTACTCGGTGGAGTTATTCATGCGTGCGAATGGAAATTTTCTCGTAATAATAAGCCTCTACTATATCATTGTTTTGGACAGGATGAAATTCTGGCAGGCCTTGAACACAGTGTTAGAGGAAATCCTGGCAGGCCTTGAACGTAGTCTTAGAGGAAGTCCTGGCAGGCCTTGAACTAAGTCTTAGAGGAAATCCTGGCTGACCTTGAACGAAGTCTTAGAGGAAATCCAGGCAGGCCTTAAACACAGTCTTAGAGGAAATCCTGGCAGGCCTTGGACCTTGAACATAGTCTTAGAGGAAATCCTTGCAGCTATTCTTAGAGGAAATCCTTGCAGCTATTCTTAGAGGAAATCCTTGGAGGCCTTGAACATAGTCGTATGCCTCGTTCATACAGAGCTACGATCTCAGCACGCTTATGCCGCTCATCCCGACCTGAAATATTTATCAGATCAGGACTAGAACGGCGTCAAAATCTTGATAATCGTATCGTCCGCGGATCGCCTGATCGACGCTTGTACTACAATTCTCCACGACTACCGCGTTTCCAACACGTTGCTTTCGAGCTTGTACCACGTTTCCACCGCGACCATCACCGATCGTGTGCCGCTTCTACTACAATGTCAACACGATGTACACGACTCTTCTACGTTGGTAGACTGACTTTAAAGACTGCTCCACGATGTCGCCGCGCTCTTGACGACCACACTACGTTCTCCCAACGATCATTGCACGATTTTATCGATGTGTTTACTAAATAAATTGGTACATCATGTCATTCAACAAGAGCAGATGCCTGTCGAATATCAGATGGAAAGTTTTATTCGGAGGAGGAGAAGGCGAGAAAGAAGATACTGGGTCCGACCATGGCTAGCTGCAGAAAGAAGGCTTCAGTTTGGACATTACGATGGACGATGAAACGTAGTTCAATTATTCGCCGATTGCACTACAATGTTATTGCGATGATGAAGATCTTGCCAAGATGCTTTCACAATGCTTCTATGCTTATGCCGATCTTACTACGTTTTTACAACGCCTTTTCCCCCGATTCATTCTACCCACGCTCCTGCTACGCTTGTTTTGAACTTGTTCAAAATAAGCGTGGCGAAGTCGTGGAGCTTCACGATCTTCACAATTCTACTACTACCCTACCACGTTCGTGAAGACCTTCTCTCGCTCTGCCACGATGATACCACGATTGGTTTCGATTCGTCATTTCCAAGTTTAGAGCTTTGTAGAAGCGGGGCTCTGTGTGAACGGGGTATTAGAGGTGGAACTCTTTCGTACCTGCCTAAGACACCGAGAACGTTAAGTAAGTGTGGCAGTTCCTGGGTACGAAAGCTCAAACTCAAAGGGTTCCGAGAATTACTATGGCCAGGTTGACCTTGCCATTAAACAAGTATGTACATGCTCTCTAGAGACTGGCTTGACAAACGTTGTAGCATGACAATACAACAAAAACTACAAAGTATGAAAACATTTATAGTTACTGTCAAGAAAAAAGGCAATCAGTCAAATGGCATACATGTATCCCGATAATCAGTCACTTCTTTCTGTGGTAAAATTCAAAACAAGTAGTTAAAGCGTGTAAAACATTTAAATATTGTTTTCATTGTTCAGCATTACGCCCATTCATCGTTTCAACTTAATTGTACCAAATTGTAGATGTTATCTCAACCTACGCCAACTTTTGGAAACGCATCCCTGCGGCGCTTCATTCAAGGCATTGTGGATGTTTTCTATTTGGTATACTTGTTGCTATTGTGGCAGGTAGCCGTCGGTGGCTCGACTTCCTCTGAGCTAATGATCTTACGTGATCAGCGGACCTTTATTGTGGCAACGGGGCGGCCGCCTGCCGGGGACCCTCGTGGCGGCCGGAAGGACCGGCCTTCTGGTTCAATGACAGAGTCTGTAGGTATGGATATTATGGTATTCTTTCATATGTTTTCCGGCACCGTGTAAGCCAATGCCTGAATGATCTACAAGTGCATAATTCATTCCAAAGCCCATACTGAGGCGGAACGTGACACCTGTTTGACGGTCTTAAAAACTCGGTAAAGGAAGTATATGTAATAAATCATTACCGTGATCTCATTTGGCATCGTTTATTTTTTTACTATTTGTAGGTCAGAAAAAGGAAACCTTTTTGTTATTTCAGTAATCTTGTATACAGTTCATCGAAAGTTAAAAGGACTATGTTAATCCAGTTTGCGTGAAATGTGGTCATTATGTTATCCATTATGTCTGTGGTATCCTGGTGATCAGTGGTGAGATGGTGGAGATGGGATATATCTAACCTTGTTAGGATGCCGGTGTGAGGGTCGCTCCCTACAGCCCACACACAGGAGAAATTGTTTTTGACACGCCATGACTGTGGGTTATATTTTCATAATTGGCACTTACCAAACTAAAGTAAGTTCCATGATGATAGTGTCTATCAAGTGTCACAATAATAAAAATATTCATAAGTCGAGGCTGAATACCTAGTATGATAGTATAGTACACGCGTGTCAAGTCCTCTTACGCACACTGGCATCCGTCTTTCCATGGTATACACAAACCACAAATTAATTTTAAAAGAATCATAAAATTATTGAATATGTAATGCATGCTCTTTGTAATCGTAACTTGCCTATGAGCCAGCTTTAATAATTATTTGAAAGTGCTTTACAGTCGATCATGGCTGGACTAACGCAGTTTTGGTTTCGTTTACAGAGGAGGACTTGCAGTGTACTAAGTTCGTTGTGGTCATTTACGATGTATCACCGTTCGCCGCCTTATTAACCTAGCACTATTGACTGCAAGCTTGTACAAACCTATCCACCCAAACTGTTTTACACTGTGACCGAGAAGTGCCTGTTTAAGTGCTTGCTAATTGGACTCCCCCCAGTAATGGCCAGAGGACGAGCGCAACCATGAACAAATATTGGTATAGTTTACGAAATAACGCCGACCCAACCACGCAGTCCGCATTGTTGGGCAGCAAAGTTTGTAAATGGTTTGTTTTTATAAAATCGCCAAAAACTGACCATTCCATTAAAGGAAGCTCATTTGAAACCAGTGATTCGTCCTGGCGTTACTTGCCGTGATTGATATAGTGCGGTAATGTGGAGTTTGTTTAAAATGTTTGTGTATAGGGTGACTTTATTTTCACAACCTCCACTTCCAATATAAAGGTCTCAACTTCACGACAAAGTGCACCCGGGTAATTAAAACAATATTCCGGAAAGGAGAAAGCAAATATTGGCCTTCCTGTATAGTTTCGCTATCTTCAAGAAATCAGTGTTTTCTTTATAGCATTAAAATGAAGTCTTAGTTGTCCGTTTGAAAATATGAAAGACCTATCAATGCGTGAGTAATAGGGATGTACTCGGACGCATGAACAAAGCCATTAAAGAAAATGTAATTTCAGAAAAACATAAATATTTCAAACATGTTTTATATTGATTTTAAAAAACTCATTTTAGATTCACACAGTTGTTACCCATCTTCGCAAATGGGACCACAGTGCCACCTTGCCCCAGACCCAACACAGTAATAATATATATGAACCGGAAACTTCACGTAACCAACGGCAACCGAGGACATGTAGGTGTCAGAAACGTTCTATATGGCGTCATTCTTTCAGATGATTACGTCACACCGCAATGTCGCGTGAATCGCGAAACAGACGTGAAATGGTCCTCGGTGAAATGATATTCCCGAGCACAGGTGAAAACCACTGAGTCTGGACAAAACACACTGCAGGAAGCGCAATTTATTCCGCCGCGTACGGAAGAAAATTGGTTGCGGTGATCAGACGATAAAGATGTTATATGTTAGTGAGAAGATCTTGTTAGTGAAGTAATGATTAGCCTTATCACTCTCATTAACAAGCGTTCTCGTGATGTTCTACGGCGATTCAGCACCTTTTCAGTTGAACTGTAAGCGCCCCAGTGGTCGGTGTCCCAAATGACACTCGAGATGTAATAGAGAGGACCCAGGATTTCTTATTTATTCGCCGTGGGCCGGGATGGCGGACTGACCCCTGCTGAGATCAGAGGGACCGGGTAATTGACGAGGGGTCAGTCTGGTCAGATGACCAATGATGGCCAAACACTGACCACTCCACTTGTCGTGAACGACAGTCCTTCAAAATACTTGTGGTCCAAACATGTTTTTCTGATTCAATTATCCAACTGCCACTCAAACCAAGAATGCGATAACCACAGGTTTTCTTGCATATGAGATAATGCATTTTGGTTCATATCATGTGTTGTGAACAGGTTTTGAGCATTGTAGTGCTTGGGAAATAATTATTTCATTGACAAAACGCAACTGTTGAGTTGGGATCATCTTCAATCAGGGCGTGAAGTGTTGCGAACATGCATTGATTCTACCCACGTCTTTTCTGTAACACAGTCCTTTGAGTACGAATGCACTTTGATCTCCGAACTGATGACTGAAACCATGGCTATTTCGAAAAGATGTCTTCATTTCATCGTAACACATTTCATGCGCATAGTTTATTGTAAAAAAGTAAGCATAATATACGCTCCCAACAAACATACACTTTTCTTATGAAAAATAAATAAAATAAAAAAAACTTAAGGCAATACTCTCTTGCGTGGTTTGCGAGATGTTGGATCGATTTGGAAAATATTCTTTATATCTTATTGTTACTTGTTTGAGGTGTGTACGACTTTGTTTGTTTGCTTCACTATTACGATTCTTTTCACTAATGAAACAAATATTTTCGAGTCCATTATGGTGTGGTCATTAGCCCCATAGTCACCGGAATATCTGTCAATAGCCTCAGTGATAAGGAAATAAGTTATTACGATATGTTACACAGTTGTAGTCAAAATAAATTGAAAGGCGTGCAAGGAAGCGGTCTACAGGTAACCACGTCAAAGTTCACGTTCAGAATTGTATGGTTCATTTCAGTTGTTTTCGCATTTGTGTGAAGCTCCGTCAGCGCTTTCTTCAGAACCTGGTAAGATTGTACGAAGGCGCGATATCGACCCTCAATAAAGGGATTCGGCCCCTTTAAGTCTTATTTGCGGGGGTTGGACTACACGTCTTGCTGATTTCGGGCCCTTTGCTGACGTGAACCGGAGCGTATAAGTCCGGATTATGTCTATAAGTAGTCTATTCTACTAATTAAAGTGTGCCTAAACGTTATTTTAATCAGCTTTAGTTCTGTAATAGCATTACATGGAATATTATAGCGGATTTATCCTGCATTCCTACCCAATACGCCACCAAATTGTCATCACCCGATACAGGTGGTTTAGGCTTATAAAATATTAGATGTTTATACGTTTGATCATATCATCCTTCATGACTAATTAAACGCAATCTTAAATAAATGATTAACATATGATACTAACGCGATAGACAAATAAATATAAATAAAATAAAATAAATAAATAAATGAATAAATAAATAAATGAATAAATAAATAAATAAATAAATAAATAAATAAATAAATAAATAAATAAATAAATAAATATTATAAAATAAATAAATAAATGTTTAATAAATAAATAAATAAATTATAAAATGATTAAATAAATAATTGTTTAACGTTTTTAGAGTTTGTAACATTTCCTATATTTCCGAGAAAATTAACACTATTAAAAACAAAAAGTTACTGCTTTAGTACTGAAGCCTACAGCAATATTTTGTTTGTAATTGACAATTTCCAACGGCACTATCAATGCCTAATTAGTTTTATGAGTTACAATAAAAGCATAAAGTCATCTTCCAGAACGGAAGGATAATAAGGAACGCTCGCCGAGGTGTCCCGAGACGTCCGCCTAATGCCGTCTGCAAAGATGGACACGTGACCGACTAATCGGCACGTGTGCCGTCACGCATGCGCACAGTTCCAATGTAACTAAGCGTCATTGCACGTGCGACGCGTTTGTAAATCTGATTGAAAAGATGACAATTTTTCCAAAGCTGATTTGAAACTTTCTTTTGAGACCGTTTGAGAGGGGTTTCCGGTGTGTTTAAACGTGAATGCACGAGATGACCGTACTTGACTCGCAGACAATGGCTGGTGACGTCAGATGCCAGAAGCTGAAGGGGGCAGTAGAACGTCTGGTCACTTGTCAACCATCTGGTCATACCTAGGGGTTTAAAAGACTTACCATTCTTTTGAATCTGATAAGTTTGCCGGCGCATCTTGTGCTGTAATATAGAAGTAGAACTTTGACTAGGTAACCACTCCATTGTTAAACTCATTCTCCCATTGATTTAAATCTTGATGTTGTAAAGACTTAAATCCAAGTGTTGCGCTATATGCGGTTCTCAAACAATTACAAGGACCAATTGTGGCATGTCTTTGTTTCTGTTCATGATGAACTTTAGGACGTTACCAAGAATACCATTTAAAATAGCCATCTTATAATTATTTGAAGTATTCGACGCATGCGCGTAATTAGTTGTGACGTTCTGTATTCTCTGGAAAGCGCGAACAACGTTAGCACCGAGGCGTCAACGCATGGCCACGTATTCTTAATGAAACCATTATTTTTATTGCGAACACACGAAACCAGCAAATGAGTGTAAATGGCCAATATTGCGCAGCTAATTATTTCCCGGAATGGTTGTCACCGACCCAAGCACGGAATGGCCGTCGGCACGGGCAATATCTTCTGAGAACTGAAAACCAGCAACATTCCCACAAAATCATAAAATTGCAATTAGTTTTGAATTTAACGCCAGTTTTTCCTTTAAAGATAATCATGTCTTCATTAGTAAAATAATGCTGTCATAAAAAGGAGTTTATTTCAATTTGAAGGGTGTTTGAAGGGATCTATAACTTTCATTAAACTAGTGTAATAAAAATCATAATAGCCGTGAAATGTTGCGTGGTTTGTTTGAGATACGCGTTTTAAACAAAATAAATTCATAGCGCTTGGTTAAGACGAACGTTGCGAATGTTTCAGTACCTTGCGAAAGTATGTCTTAGCATGCAGTTAAGATATTTCATTGAAATGATGGGGGTGAACTTTGAACCGTTTGAAAACAGTTTTTAATTGTGAATATGAATACCATGAATACAAGTGTGAATAGTGATTCACACCACTTTACTTCGCCCTAAGTCAACTCGCTTCCTTGAATACTGATGTTCCAAAACTCATTAAAACTACATTGACAGTCGGTACGTCAGTTTGTGGCGAGCAATAAAACGAATAAAAACCCCAAATAGCGTAAATTTGCATCTTAGAAACACATATTCATGAAATGTTCGTCAATACAGAGCGATTCGTCAAAGTTTCAATGCGCATAATTCAAAGATGCACTCGTTTGGAAAGTCCATATTCTCTCTAAGTACAAACAAGATGAAAGGATGGTACCGGGCCGCCGGGTTTGTGACGTGCGCTGCGCAGGGCCCGCCTCCCGGCCCCATCGCCCCAGACACTTGATTGACAATAGGTTAGCTTTTCCATTGTTAACTGTACACACAAATGAATAAATTAGGAAAAATATTAATTTCAAAGGTCAGTTTTTGAGAAACAGCTTCGAATCATATGTAAATGTGAGCTGCGCGACTTTTCCGTACTTCACAGTATGTAAATTAAGTCCATACAAGCAGCTAATGAAGGGAATTGGAGATCAATTACAAGCTGACAAAATGCTGCAAAGAAGATGCACACGTCAAAAATCTCTTTAAAGTGTTGACATTCAATCCTTGGTGATCGCAGTTTGTTGCTGACCATGCTGTATATATACGTAGATTTTCTCCAATTTCATTTCTTTTTTGATGAACAGGTAGATTTAGAAATTGCAAATTACTTTTATTTTCCAATTGATTACCGTTTTTACTTAACTAACAATAATGTGACGCATGCAAATGCATACCGAATTAGCGGAATTCAATTAACATCCTGTTAATATCTTAGAGAAAAGAAAGAAAACAACAACAACGTGTTTTTACAAATATATTTCAAATATGCTAATTTGTCATTTTAAAGTTAATTGCCCTTTCTTAATCTACTACTGCCAGGTTTCGTGAACGACTGATTTACATGAGGTAGGTATGACATGACAGCACTCATGGCGGACAATGTGGAAGATGTCATCCTGACGCATGCCCTCTCCTCAACAGACATACACTTCCGGGCCGCGAGAGGGCTTAGTTCGCTCGGTGGGACTCGAAGAGCCGTCATATACACTAGAAGAAAACGATGCGAGAAAAAAAATCAATTTTCTTTAAAAAGTCAACAACATCTTTTGAAATTGAAATCAATTTTACATTTCGTTCATCTCGTGGTTGTTGAAAATTCAAATGTTTGATTGAATCTTCAATTTATTCTTTTGAGAAACGCACTGGTTTAACTTTTGCTCAATTAATTCCACATATACGGGTGTTCATATGGCGTGAAATTACACAGATCAGTGACGGACAGGGTTGAAGCTGCCAGCATATTGATGAGGGAACCGAGTTACCGGGGTCTGGAACATACAGGGGTGGGGGGGGGGGGGGCGGGGGGCATGTGAGGGTACCAAGTTACCGGGGTCTGGAACATACAGGGAGGCAGGGGGGGGCATGTGAGGGTCCGAGTTACCGGAGTCTGGAACATACGGGGGGGGGGAGGCGGGGTGGCATGTGAGGGTACCGAGTTACCGGGGTCTGGAACATACAGGGGGGGGGGGGGCGAGGGTGGTATGTGAGGGTACCGAGTTACCGGGGTCTGGAACATACAGGGAGGCAGGCAGTGAATGGAATGTGATGGTACCGAGTAACCGGGGTCTGGAACATACAGGGAGGCAGGCGGGGGTCGCATGTGAGGGTACCGAGTTACCGGGGTCTGGAACATACAGGGAGCCAGGCGGGGGTGGCATGTAGGTCAGACCAGAGGCCCGGCCCCAATTTCTCGAACAATCTTTGAACCCTTATAACAGGATCAGGCCAAGATCACTATATTTGTTTGGGTATAAATTGAGTTATTTCCTCATTTTAAAGATTTTTTAAACATTAAAAGGCACCATTTAAAAAAAATCCTGATAAACTATGTTTTTGTTTGTAAAAGGGAGTTTAAGCAGTAAGTAATATGGTTTATTTATTCACATTATAATAAATACTTCATTGCTTACATGAATTGTGTTAATGTCCGTATATGACATTCTTGCAACAACATGTAATGGATACTACCAAGTGTGTAAATGTTGAAAATATATTGATTGAATGTGGTTTTACTGAATATATCTACATTATTTACAGGATGAAATTATTGTAATTTATAATCATCATATTAAACTGAGTTGTGTTTGTTGAAGAAATGTTGAATACATGTATAATTATGTTGAATTACATGAGAAAAGTATGATAGTGTGATTGCATGTTTTGTATATTGCTTAATATGTAAGTTAGTATATGTGTTTTTGTAATACTTTATGTGTGAAGGCCATGCTGAAAATAAGTAGTATTTCTGTAATGATTGTACACTTAGTATGTAACCTTCGTACAATAAGGTTATTATTATTATTATTATTATTAAATATTATACTTTAACCCGTTATACTTACATGTCATGAGAAATTTGGTCCAGGTGTCACCACACACAATACGGATGCTGATTTCGTTCAGAAAGTTCAACACTCTTCAAATAGCTTACGTAATAAAACCGTATGCCTTTTATGTTCAGCTGTCGAATGCATGCCTTTTATGTACTTGTTTTGACGACTGTTTCATGGGATATTATGCTGGTACCCACCGATATCTGAGGTAATAATACTGCAGAAACGCATAATGGCATACTATATAGACTCGAGTATTTGGGTATCTTGAGCTGGCTGGGCGAGTGAAAGTGCACCTTACAGCCCCTCGTTCCAGCCGCCCGTCCTACAAGAAGGACCATGACCTTGACAGCCTGCCATCGAAACTTCTACCCTCACCTAATATACAAACGTTTACAAACTAGACAGCTAATATACAATTCCAATGGCATTCGGGTAAATCGACTGTACACGCCGATTTTGAAGGTGGAAAGGATTAGGAGCCATGCTGTAGGCATTGCAAGTGAATCGTTGATGTAGGTACGAAAACTGTTCATGGTTAGTAGACCAGTCATCTCATTATGAGTAAACCCTCCCAGTAGGGTTGTCATCTTTCAACACTCATGAGCTGATTTAATTTATAATCATTCGCCAGTGTTAGCGCAATAAAAACAAATTCACGTATTCAAATTCACAAAATGTGCCGTGCATATTTGCTTGACACAGCATTACAAGGTAACTGATATTGTGTGATTGACAAGCCGTTGTTGTTGCTAATAGTCCGGAAAAAGAACATCGCAATTTCGACTAAAGAAGCAAATTTAACACCTCAAGGGCCTATCGCACACTACCGACTACCACTATACATTCGCCGGGACTAGACCGCAGCTAACAACGGCGAGGAAATAGGCAGAAATCCGTCGGGAAAGCACTTGAAAAATTACAGATGGCCGTAAAAATACCGATGAAGTACCGGCGTAAGAATGCCACTTTTCTTTCGACGATGTTATACCGAGGCCCCGCAATTGCCCTACCGGTGTGCCATCGTTGACCGGAGCTACATGTATAGCGGAGTGAAACCGTTGCGCTGCAGTTGCACTACATAGGCAGGACCCCGGTATCACATCTGTACCAGAACGATTCACATAGTGGCCACCGGATAGCCACCGATCCAGTACGGTGCGCTACAGGTACTCCACCGACATAGACGAACCCATACCAAAATACTGCCGATGTAGTCTCGCAGGCCGCTCCGTCAGCGCAACGGCAGAAAAATTTGAGCATGTTCATTTTTTTCTATTTTTACGCTGATGTTTTGACGATGTACTACCGTTCTAAGCGATGTGGTTTCGTTGCCCTGTCGTACTAGTACCGATGAACGAAAATCACCAAATCTGTGCTCCAATATAGCTTCGGCATGCCAAATTGGCTAGGCATGAGAGGAATTTTACGGCTTTAACATAAATTACTTTTCAGAAAGTCACATCATTGTGGAAAACGTTTAGATTACCGCTTCGCCAAATACACATTTGCAGTGTTGTTCCTATGAACGCCATATGACAACTTCTAGACGTGAATCTTAAATGTACCGGTGCATTGTCGGACCAGTTGGAAATGATGTAGCCCTACACTTTGAACTTTGTATACATTTAACAACAAAGTTTTTCTAAGATTTTTTCACAAATTAAATTTGGTAATTTTGTATTTCATTAGGTAATGCATGAAGTACTAAAGTCTATACAGAAATGAAAACAAGTGATTAAAGCTTGGGTATTTTTAAGACATTAAAATAGCAAAGACAAATGTGGCGCAGGATTTACAACATTTTACCCAGCATACTGCACCAGAAAGCTAAAATATATTAACAAGAATATGTCATATACATGTAATATCCATCTTCCTCACAGTTTTTTGAGGCAAAATACAGTAATTTGTACATTAAGCAATACATATAGTTACACATATATACTTTATATAAGTTTATGTAACATGAACTTAACATCTCCTGCAAGAAATAATCACTCACTATAACATACTAAAGTACTTAAGGGGCCATGATTACAAACCGTCTGGTCTCAGTGCAGACTCCAGTGGCAAAACTGCAAATCTTATTTTTTGCAACTTTCTTTTTTGTTGAGTTTTGATGATGAAATTTGCTATATTTAATCACCGTTCATTATTGTATATTATTCACATTTGTTGTATAGAAACAGATGGAATAAAGATGATTCTTTGCAATTTAATGAGAGTGCTTTTCTGAGTCTGAGTCTAGACTTGGACTGAGACTGTTCGTAACCATGGCCCCAGGCTTACCATTTTACAGCCACAAAAACCATAAGTGACACAAGCACAATAAATTAATATCCACCAAGTAATTCAACATGCATAATTATTTCTCATACTTCTACCAATCATAAAATGAATGGAAATCATAAAATTGAGAAAGGAAAAATATAATAATCATATAGAGATTGATAACAGCAATACTAGTTGGCACTTTATAACAGTCTCATTAACAAGAAAACCCTTAGTAGCACAGGCAAAATTTACAAATAAATGCATTAAAAGTTAAAAATTCAGATATTGCACATGAACAAAACATACACCAACTACTGTTATAAGATTCTCAATTATGAATGCAAGAACAAAAACATAACACATTTTGGGATGCAAAGAAATGCCAAATCTTTCTGTATTTTAACGATAGTTTTTAACAATAGACGATATGTGAACTAATATCATCTGACAATTTGTGTGTAATTTCATTATTTCCTGTTGCAAGGTACATATGTTTACCTGTTGCAGTTTTAATTTTCATTAAATAAATAAAACAAATATATACAGTTAACATAACTAAAACATCAAGTAACTGGTCATAAGTAATAGTCTCTCTTTCAAACTTTGACCCCTAAGTGCGACCTTCATACCAAGGTCGAATATATCATCTCATCATATCGAATATTTGGGAAAAGATAAATTAAAACCTGCCAATTTAAGACTAAGATCCAGTCCATGCAAGCTAAAACAAAAGCAATATAAACCATAAATGTTAAGTGGCATATGCCCTACAGACCTGAGTCTTGAATTCAACATACATGTAGTCTCATCAAGGTCAGTATTTTGCCAATTCATGTCAAAGGACAGTCCGGATATGTTAAACTTAGTTTTTTGAGCTAATGATTCTCATGTAAGTGACCTTGACCTCTAGGTTTTATTTGGCCTGGGTATTATGCATGACTCACAGTGTTTGCACTGTGTACTGTATGACATTAAGGAAATACACAGTGTTCAACACTGTGTGACATCAGGGAACTACACAGTTTTGGCACTGTGTGACATCAGGGAACTACACAGTAGTGGCACTGTATAACTGTATGACATTAAGGAAATACACAGTGTTGGCACTGTGCGACATCAGGGAACTACACAGTAGTGGCACTGTATAACATTTAGGAAATACACAGTAGTGGCACTGTGCGACATAAGGGAACTTATACACAGTAGTGGCACTGTATAACTAACTGTATGACATTAAGGAACTACACAGTGTTGGCACTGTGTGACACCAGGGAACTACACAGTATTGGCACTGTATGACATCTACATCATGATACAGTGCAACTGTGTGAGGACTACAGTCTATGCACTGCTATACTGTATTAATGTATAATATCTTCAGCACTGTACATTTGATACAGTATAATGTCTGAAGCAGTGCACATTATTTGCACTGTATGGCTGTATGATATCTTGGGCACTACACAGTGTTGACACAGCCTGACTGGATGACACAGTGTTGGCACCATGCTACTGTACAACACAGCTCTTATCCTCCTGCAGTAGTCGGCCCTCAGTTACTCTCCTGTCCAGGTATTCTTCATCATCGATCCTTGAAATACACAGATAATAAATGTGCATCAAAAGCTCTCATTTCTTGCAAAATTATCCTACTTTGAATGAACAACCATGCTTATACAAATTGACATTAATATTGCAAGGCAAAAACATGACCCATTGTCAAACTTCCCAGCCATCACGAGATATAAATAATGTTTTAGAGATCTAAATAAGTAAGGCTTCAAAACAATAACTCTGTATTGACACAGGGCAATCTGTAAACAGAAGCATTTAAACCATTAAACATAACATTTGTATTTTTTCTGCCCCCTAATTAGCCCCTAATTGTGAGCTTCCTGCCAAGAACTGAACAACAAACAGCCCGAGGGTCAGACAGACACCCCTGTGCACAAGTTTACACCAGGACACACTTCTCCAGTCATAAACCTCCCTGTCTGACATCGCAGCATCCTTCCATCAGTCATAAAACAGAATATTCTGCCCCGAGTCACCCCACCCACTAATAATCCATTATATCTAATTACAGCCCTTGCGGAGCCTTGAAACAATATCTGTGCAGCAAGCGGCATGCAGCAGACATAACACACACTTCCTGCATGTGACACGGCACATTACTGTATTCACCATACATCCTCACAAGAACTGACAAGAAACTGTCCTTTGATATTCGCCTTTTCATACAGAGATGGACTGTACCCCGACATGCATTTATCAATCTGCCCTAACAAGGCCGTATCAAGTGTCCCAGTGTTGCTCTTGGCTGATGGTAATTTGCTAAAGACTGGTTATTACAGCTCTCAAATTACTCAAACTACCTGTTTTCCAAAATGGGCAACACTTTTAGTCAGAAGCAAGATCAATGCTTTGCTCTGCAGATAAAGTACCAATTTAAAGTATGATTTTTTTTTTTTGATTTTTTTTTATAAATTATAGGTACACACATAATTATATTGTTATGATTAAATATTTGATTGTCCTTGCTGTTTGAATTATTCTTTGGAATCACAGACTTATATTTAGTTTAAACTTTGAATGAGAGCAATGTTAAGTATGGGTTTGTATTGACAGCCATCAAACCCTTGAAACTGGAGAATTTCTAGGGGGCTGGCAGTCACCAAATCTCGGCAGTCACATGCCAAGGGGCCAGGGAATTAACACAGAAATAACAGCAACAATGGACGTTAAAAAGTCACAACTTTCACATCACGTGTGGTCCAGCTGATAAATGAGAAACATTTGACAGTTAGAGTTAATCCCCTTTAATCCCTCTCCTTTCTGGAGTCATAAATACTCCTAATTATATTTAAATTCCAAAAAAGTGACCAGGGGATGGAATTCTTGACAATAGTGAACTGAATGGATAAAGTCTTGACAAATTTGTTTCTTTTGGAGATTAAAGGCTGACATTAGAAATATTGCTGACCTTTCAAACATTAAAAACCATTTTGTAAATATTTATGAATTCAAAATTTCATTGTAATGTCATATTTTCATTCAATAAATTTTTTTGAACACTAGAGTTTAGAGAACAATATTTTCATGCCTATCCTATCCTGTTCAATATTTTTTTCAACAGAATTTCCAAATTAATTTTATTTAACAACCAGACAAAACTCTTTCTTTGTAACAAAGTCATTCATTATGATCAAAGTCAGGGAGAATTCAATATGTGCGGATATGCAGCAGTTACATGTTCCCATTGCAAATGACATTGCCTGTCAACCTTGCCGGTGAAGCTGGCCTGCTGTATGAAGCCCTATATCTCTCCTCCATGGTCTGGCTTCCCCTCCTGTGTCCACATGGAAGAGATTTATAACCTTTCCCTATCCATGCTCTCCCTGCTTTAACAGCAAATACAGGGCTTCAATTATGTTGACCATCTATTACACTACAGGACAACAAGCTCTACTTGTGTTTACCATGTGTCTTGTGACTATCAGTATAAATATTTTCTTTTTTTTCATATCATCTGTTATATACTGCCAAAAAGTCACATAAAAATTTCTGAAACTTGTTTGTTTTATTTAAAACAAATGACAACATCAACAATGAAAATCGCCTCAGAAGGAAAACAGCGTCATTTAATAGGCAAATCTAGACCATCACAATATATCAGAAAGTGACTAGAACCTTTAATGAAATGTACTTTCTAGCAGATATTTTATATTACAATCCCTTACAAAAGTCTACCATCAGGCAGAATAGTTACTTTTTCCATCAAAGTTGAGAATGAAATACCACCAAAATAATGGTTGAAAGAGAAATCCATTATGAGATCATGTTTGAAGATCATGTCCCAGGGGACACTGATTGAAAAACACTGAATGAAATTTTGCTTCAATCAAATCTCACACAAGTCAAAGCAATGTTTGCAAACGAAAATCAAAGAAAGGACACAACAGAAACCCCTGTCATCAGCTATTGTTGACTATAATGATGTGCTGAGAAAAAAACATAATTGTCGCAGGAGAAAGTATAATTGGGTGGATCGCGAACTCATGCTTTTATTCACTAAACAATATTGCAGAAATTTGTTTCTCCTCCGCTTGGGCGAGTCTGAAAGGGTGATGGCTCATCCACAAATACTGGTTGCCATATTTGTTCATTATACCCCACAAACAGAGGCTGGGGGCAGCATTGAGAGCCACTCGCCTGGCAAATGAGAGAAACTTCCAAGGGAAAACATTATTGCATTAGCTCCCCAACTACCTTAACATTTCAATACTGTCAGGAACATTTACTAATTTGTTAATGGCTCAATTATGGATTAGATTCAGCATGAAAAATCAGGTTGAAAAAGCATGTTGCATATCAATCAGGGAGTTTTACCTGGATTGAGATGATACAATATATTGGTATAATGATCACCTAATACATCTTTCCAAAGTGTGAATAATATTTAACAATTATTAAATGCAAAACATAACTGTAATGAGTGCAAAAATAATTTTTAAAGGGATTTCAATTTAGATCTTTTTCATATTGGGTTTTTTATTCAGGAAACAATTATGATCCTTAATTTTCAAAAGTAAGCATATTAATGGATGAGAACAAGCTAAAAGCAAGAATTTTTTTTATTTTAAATAGAACACTAACTCATTTTTTGCCTTTACAATATAAGAACAGTTTTTCTAGATTATACATCTGCTGACTTTACATGTTACAGTACTGATAATTCAGATATATAAGGCTCATTTCATTGAACTTATAATGCTCCTTCTGATTTTAAGTAAAACTCCCATGGGTTTAAGACCAATATAATAGTCATCCACCACTTATGCCTCCGCTAGTTTTTAGACCAATATAATAGCCATCAACCACTTATGCCTCCCCTGGTTTTTAGACCAATATAATAGCCATCCACCCCTCACGCCTTCCCTGGTTTTTAGACCAATATAATAGTCACCCACCACTTACACCTCCCCTGGTTTTTAGACCAATATAATAGCCATCAACCACTTATGCCTCCCCTGGTTTTTAGACCAATATAATAGCCATCCACCACTCACGCCTCCCCTGGTTTTTTAGACCAATATAATAGCCATCAACCACTTATGCCTCCCCTGGTTTTTAGACCAATATAATAGCCATCCACCACTCACGCCTCCCCTGGTTTTTAGAGCATTATCATAGCTATAAACCACTTACCCCTCCCTGGAATATAATAGCGTCCACAACTTACGCTCTCTCCTGTGAGTCGAGGTGCTGCACTAGCTCGTCTCTCTTGTTCACGATCACAACCAGCTCCTCCAGCAGTAACTTCTCACGCAGCTTCTGAGCCTCCGTCTTCTGCCAGTCTGTAACACACTCAAGATAATGAATATATATATATACTAGTATATGTTGTTGAACAGCTGTTCCAAGAATATCTAAAAATGCTACACATCTGATTTAGACTGCATAATATGATACATATAAATATATAACATACAATTTTGAATGCATTTTTAATTTATGCTGAATTACTTTATCTACCAGATTTTGATGGCATAAGTGCAACACATTTTTGCAAAGATAATGAATTTTTTATACTAATTGACATTTTATCTGCATGCATACTTCTTTATCAGTGAGTAAAATAAACTTTTACAATTAAATGCAAAGTTTTGATTTGTGATGTTATCACCAGCCATCTCTGAAATGATACGCCCTAATGAAGGCGCAGCAATCAAATCCAATCAACTTCTCCAAAATTGTTTCGGCCGTCTTCAGGAAAGTCGAGCCTTGTGCCTGCCAACGGGGCTGGGATTAGGCTCAGCCCAGAAGCACAAATCAGAGCCCATGTTCCGCTGTGTACATACAAACTAATGGACAATTATGGGCGACAAGATGACAAGAAGAATTGCACATCTAGAGGAGGGAAGAAATCAGCTTAGCTCGTGTAATCCTCTAAGACGCAGTGTTTATGACCAGAGCGTCAATATCAGAAAGAAGGGGGAGGCCATTTTGTGAATATTGTTAATACAGCTTAAAATACAAAGACAGGACAAAGACTTAGCTTAAATAATCATATTTACAAATAACAGGCATTGAAAAACACCATTTGAAATGATTACCATTTATTTATTCAGTTGGTTAACTTTAAATGATAGAGGTCTAATGAAAAGTGAAAATAAACACTAAAGGTCTTTATTAAGAAGTGTGCCTGGAGACTGTGGAGAAAATCCTCCGAGAGGATGGCACAAGTTAACGGTTCTTAACGTCATTAGCACGACACACCATAGTCCGTCATTATTTGAGCAACATGAAATGATGTGTGAAATTCGAGGGAACACAATCATTAGATAATATTATGGTTCATCAATCAGATTTTACCAGTGACCATATTGCCAGGAAATGAGCCAAAGCCCATAAATGACCAAATATCTATTTTAAGCCCCCTCATAATTATATTAGGAATTTTATCATCAATCAAACGTTTTTGGGTTTCAAGTTATTTCTCACTGCATCTTCTTACTTGTCTTCATAAAATTAGGCAATATTGTTCTTAAGTTTATTGACTCCAGAAAAAGTGAAGCAAATTGTTGACTGACCGACTACATGATTGTAAACCAGTCTGAAACCTAACATGGCTGACATTTACTGCGGACTGGTCACAAAATGAATCTTGGATATTGACACAAAGACGACAGCAAAACTGCCTGTAAGGAATCACGAAAAATGAAATTAATTGATGTTGGGGCTTATTAAATCAATTTCTAATTTTCTCCGAACTTGCCAATTGGAAATGTGTCGAGGTAAGCTGCTTACAGTACTTCGGAAGGGATTTTCAAAGAAAGGAACAAATAATCGAAAATGGTATTTAAGCCATGGAAATTGGTGAATATGTAACGGAACACCATCATTCTGAGGACAGACAGTGTCAGGTAATTACGAGGCATTAAGCCTTGCAATCTGGAACTGTCATTCCAATGTCCTACAAAAAAGAGAGGAATATATTGCCTGGTCAAATCAAGACTTCTCATTAAACTAATCACCATTGCTGTGCACTTTCACAATAAGATTTAAATGATAAATGCAGGTCTTAATTAAAGTCCTTAAATATAGTATAATATTTTGGTTTCTTTTATATCACTCTTTTTCTGTGTTAACTCGAATCATTCACCTGAGATTCACATACAAAAAAATAATATAAAGCAATATCGACTACTGGTATAATTGTATAACTAAGATTACAATGACTTTTTTGTGTACATTTAATAAAATCAAATGATTGTAGAACAGATCACACTGATCACCTGTAGCGAGGATGCGTCTTTGAACCAGTCCTAATGAATGTGCACATTCAATTTGCCATAAGGAAACATGGAAATTGTCACCATATGGTTGATAATCACCACAATGCTGGTTGACATTGTGGCCGATAAAGCTGGCAATGAAGCCTAAAATCCTGCCCAACATGGCTACATTCGACCATGTGTCTCGTGGCAGTGGGGCAGAAGGTATTGGCCCCACATTTACACAGGCCTGGACCGGAGATTAATAACAGGTACTGGGCAGAAGGAAACATTTCTTTTAGAGTATCTCAGAAAAATGTCACACCTTATAAGTTTTAGGACAAGGTTTTTTCAACATTTCAACATTAAATGTATGCACAATTAATAGATAAACAGAAATTTCTCATTTTAATATTGCCATTAAAATAATATTCATTGTTAAAGAACACAACTAGAAATAATTGTTGTATTGAATATTGTTGCAAAATGTTGCAAACACAGAACACGGTCCATTACCCCAATCATTCCCCTAATCCAGAGGGCGGGTAACGGATTTGATGCCGCCAACAGCTGTCCATTTTCTGCCCATAACAATCATAACCTCTGCTGTATAACATACATTTATACGTGGACATGTAGTCCACATGTTGCTTGTATGAATATCTTTGCATAACATTATGATAATCTCCGTCATAAAATAATGTTTCCCAAGTTATTGCCTTTGATTTTTTGGTACGCCTTTTCCATCAGTTGGATACGACACTTGAATTGTAATGTACCATTAAAGCAGATATGTGCACTCAGGCTGGTAATGACTACATTGATGTTCCTATGAAGGTAATAGTGGAAGTCAGAGATACGAAAGACCCGTGGTGTCATATCAACTAAATTTTTTCAACTTCACGATTTCACTTTCACCAGTTCACGATTTCACAAATTCAGATTTCATGAATTAACAATTTCAGCCTCAAAACAATATGTTTCCAACTACATGATTCCAAAGATGGAAGCGTGAAGTTAAATGGCACGACAGGTCTTCTGTACAGGGAACAGGCTATGTCTGCGGTGTGATGACAAAACATTGTCATGCTTAAAAACAAAATTCAAATTACATAACTTTCATGTGAATGTTTGCATTCCATACTGTCCTATTCCCCATACATAAATGAAGACTGGAAGCAAGCTACTCATGATTTAAATTTGAGATCAGGGCAATAAATTATTGTTTGCTTTAAAAAAATAAATAAAACCAATTTAGAAACAGATTGACAGAGAGAAAGGGAAGGTGACTGTCAAAGAGATGTTGTTTACATGCTGGAATCCCATTTTCCTGGACACCAATAGGGCATATTGCAGCACGTCATTTTACCTGCAGGTAACACAAAAAGTGTGTCAACCATCAGCAACAGTGTCTGCAGTTGACAACTTACAAGCTACATGAAACGTGACACCCCTAGCCTGCTGTCCTGTTCATGTGAGTTATCCCCTATATGACAGGCGGTAAACACAATGTCTGGAACAAAGCCTGCCTGCATCCCCACTGATGACCACAGGTGGTGATGTCCAGTCCAGGAACTGACTGCTGACTGGTCAGTGTTGTTCAGCCAGTCAGGGACAAAGTAGCGGTCACTTGAATTAAGGTTTCTCCATCTGGACTGGGACAGGTATGGGGTGTGCTTATTGTTACATCTGGGCCGATACAGGTATAGGTTGTCCTTGTTGTTACATCAACATATGCTATGTCCAAACCAATATCAATTTGCTTATAATTTTTACTGACACAATTCTTATTCAATGTATTTTCTTAAAATGTTTGAACAGAATTCAAATATTTCAAGGAATTATTAATTTATGTCTGCAACAAATTGCAAGTATTTCAAAAATCTTTTTTAAATGTATTTGAATTAAATAAAACCATTTGTGTTTGAAAAGGAGCGACAAAGTGGCGACAATAATTGCACATTACTGATTTGAGGTAAATTAAAGATATTCTGATTACAAAATGAACAGTAGTTCATGACCAAAAGAAACCAATTGGAAAAAGAATACTACAAATGACAATTGATATCTGCACAAACCTGATAAGGAGCTACAGAACCAGCAGCCAGTCCTGCCAGTTAATTACAGACCAGCAGAAATGGCTTTTAAGATGGCAATATGGCCATACAGGTGCTCTAATACCCAATTATGATATAAATCTCCAGCCACAGGTACTCATCATTTAATTAAACTCAAGGTTTTGTAATATATCACATCATTTTTGCACTAAAAAAATAAAGTAATTACTTGATATGTAAACCCCTGCAAAAGATCATGGTATCACAGTCCTTAAACCTGTTCCATAACACTGCATTTGTACTGCCTTGTCATGAAGGTAATAATGGCACTTCATTACAACAATGCTTTATGAAGAAGTCTTTGTTTTCTTAGAAACATTATTTTCTAGATAATCAAACAAGAATACAAATATGGCTGTATATTTTTCAATGAAATGTTGGTGAAAAGCTGTATTTGACTATGCCCTTCCCCAAGATAACGACTTTTTACTTGTTACTACCCTTATGTAGTACTTACCATCTATGGCCATCATGGCACGGAGTTCACGGTTGAGCAGCTCAAACTTCCTCTCCAAGTCATCCTCCTTCTCTCTGAAAATATACACAGAGAGAAATATACACAGAGAGAAATATACACACAAAGAAATATACACATCGGTTATAAAAACAGAGAAATATACACACGGAGAAATATACACAGAGAGAAATATACACACCGGGAAAAATACACACGGAGAAATATACACAGGGAGAAATATACACGCAGAGAAATATACAAACAGAGAAATATACACACAGACAACTATACACACAGAGAAATATACACACAGACAACTATACACACAGAGAAATATACACACCGGGAAATATTCAAACAGAGAAATGGATAAAACAGAAATATATACACAAAGAAAAAATATACACGCAAAGAAATATATGAAAAGAGAAATATATACAGAGTAATATACACACAAAGAGAAATATATACACACACACATACACACTCACACAGAAATATACACACAGAGAAATATACAAACATAGAAATATACAGGATGAGGAAATTAAGAACGAGAGTAATGGGCCTGCTTTTTTGCAACTGGTTGAATGTATATATTTACTAAGAATATCTTGAACAGGTTTTGGATTCTGAAAACATTTTTTTGCAATAATAGTTTATAAGTGAATTTGATTTGTTGGACATTGAAATACTAAGCCTTTAATTTGCTCATTTGAAAGTAAAAGAAGAAAGAAGAAGTTAGCATATGATTTGATTAATCAACTTCGAAAAATTATTCAAACAAAACAAACTCCTAATTAATGGGATTAATGCAAAGGCCTTCATTTCATTAAGATTTACAAGTCTCAATCAGGCGGTTTATCTTTCATAATCACTGAAGTTAAAAAAAAGTTGACTTTACCATATAAAAATAATAACTGATGAAGTATTGAACATCAACCACTGCAACCCATAATGGCAATAATTTCAATGGATTTCTTACAAATTAACTGCAATCAAGACTTTGACAAATGAGCAATTCATTTAATTGTAGCTTGTCAAGCATCCAACTCAGCTTCATATCATCTATAAGGGTAAAGATTTTTTTTTAATATCATTTTAATACCTGGTTGTGGACTCCTAACATGGTCAGAGTACTCCAACCAGTGGTAATTCCTTGGTAACCATATCCCCCCATGTAAGTGGTTGGACATTATTGTGACCAATTGCACTGTCCAGTAACTGGACAACACTATTACATGATCCTTGACCATAACTGGTCTGGAATGACACTCACATATTTCACACAACCATTCACACAAGCCTGCACCCTGATAAGCCATGCTCCTTTGAAACATATATCCAAACTGAAGAAATGACTGCATTGAGAACAAAGCACATCTTTTAACATTTAACATTTCCAAGTTGCAAAGTTGGGGCTTTAATAAGAAATATTCTTTTCTTTTCTCTTATTCCACTTATATAGGGGAAACGTGGTTCCAAATCAGATTTCTTAGCCGGCATTAGTGTAATGGGTTTAAGTCTAGTAGATGATCATATTTTCTCAATATACTTAAGGTATTTTCTAGTATTCTCAAAGGATCTGAACATTAAATCTGCTATTTAGTCAAATACCCCCAATCCCCATGTATATCATAATTATCTCTCCTAGTAACCTTATTAGGGAACAATAAACATAGTTGTTTAACAAAAAGGGGCTGACATATTTATGACAGGGTTTTTGCAGGCTTTAATGCCCTGTTAATCTCATTTGTGACATCTTCTTTGCTTGTTGAAAGTCTTTTGCAGCATTAAGATAGGGAGATCATAGAGATAAATTAACTTAAATTAAGTTGCCATTCTGGCTTCCCTGGACACCACATACCATCTATAACAGCGAGTTACATGAAGCAATACATGTATAACCATCACATTAAGCAACAAAATGCTGTTGACAATGTGTATAATATCATAGAAATGTAATAGACATTGCCGCTGTAGAACAACAGTAACTATGCACAACATAGACTTCAATGTAGTTCTTATATGGTCATATAAGTGACTTCAAAATGGTCATTGCAGATGTGGCTTTGCCATTTTCCATGGCCTGTTTTACCAAGAATTACGGAGTTCTGCTGGTGACAGGCCACGTTATCCTGACAAGATATCTACTGTATCAATCTTGCTCAACACGCAATCAGCCAGAAAAATGGCACTACATCATCCCCACACAGCTCCAAGCACACAAGCCGATTACACTAAGAACCTACAAATGAGGTCCCCAATGGAAAATGCCGCGCACAAGACTTAAGTCGGGAAAATCTTCTTAGCAAACTTTTAAGCCTCTTCTGGGAAGATACGGCAGAAACAGGGAAAATATGGAGCCTGTAAACACAGGATGGAAACCAGAAGAAAACATTTCCTTCACAGCAACATGAACACAATTAATGTTTGTATGAGAGCGGACATTTAAGGGATGTTTTCAATTATGTTCTCGTTTAATTATACATGTAATACTGGCAAATTTCTATCTAATGGGTATTATTTACTCACAGTTTCAAATGGTTCTGCTTTCTGTGTTTGATACAGTCATGTGATTTGATCACTTCTAGGTTTTCTTTTAACATAACATTTTCTTTATATCATTGGGAGGTAAAAATCAAATGAAAAACAGAAATTTCGAATGGCATGAAAAATGTGAAATTGTGTATAAACTAAGTAATTGTAATTAAATTGAATAACAAATATTAGTTCCAGCAATCATGCTGTTAGAAATTTAATAATTAACACCAAATCATCAATTACATATCAAATACAGAAAACTGATAAGGGATTTGTGAAGAAAACAAATATTTTTAAATGAAAATAAACAAATTGTTTTGGGGGAAGAATGATGCATTTTGAAAAAAATGTGATACTTGTCCAGGTTGACAAAAATGGTGGGGTAATTAAATTTTAGTCTAGGGCAGCAAATTTATGTGTGATATTTTGTCCACACCATTTATATGATGTAGGATATGTTTTCTACCAAGTCTATAAAATGGGAAATGATGGCTATGGAACATTTTGTCCAAGCCGCACTCCCCCCTCCCAAAAGTGTCATAGTTAGATACTATTTTGCTACTACTTTCATTTATTTGACATAACACTGTAATAACAACCCGACTTCAGAGAGAAAATATTGTTGCTTTCTTTATTTGCTGAGGTCTTTTGGACTCTAATCTTGACCCCTATTATCCCTAATTTTGACAACTTCCTTCATAACAAATGCACAAATAACCCATCAAAGACATACAGAGCATTCAATTACTATTTTCACACTTATTCTACAATGTACTATTTGCCTATTCATTACAAATCAACACAAGCATAATCTGTGTAAATAAAAATATCATGGCACTTATTTATTGACAATTAATAAAAATTAATCCCAACTAGCCCCATGATTTGGCCACATTATAACTATGAAGCACCATAGAGTGCACACCATGTTTGTTTACCATTGTTTTCTAACAGAACTATAAAAAAAACAGAACTAATATGGGAAAACAACATTTTTCTAGCTTTACCTATGCACACATTCCTGTTTGATTTACCTTTATTGGAATATATATTTATTTATATATGAAAATGACAATTATACAAGCATATTTTCTAAATGGACCAATGGTACAAAATACACTATAACATTACTATGAAATTATAAAATATTATGGTAATAGTAATTAGCAAAACACTAATGGAGGGATATCCTTAACCGTAAGTGGATAGAAACTATCAAAGTTAAGATCTATGACACGACTTCAACATTACGCTTAGTGTACAAGAGGAAGTCATTATTTTTAGCAAAAGTGAGCTGAATATTCCTGATTCTGCCTGGGCGAGTACACCACCCACAAACATATCAACAATCAGATCTAAGATCACCCTGGCTGTTTTGGCCGTCAAAGGTCCATGGCGACTGTAGACTACACATTCGTTGGAAACTTGTCAACTCTGCAGACCGATACAGATCTACTAAAGAGCTGGCCATTATGAACCATGATGGGATTAGAAACCTCTTAACCAAAACCTAATCTCTCTAAATACGTTCATACCTTCTACCCTAAACATTCTATTCTCCTGTTATGTAAGCAAGTACAACAAGAATACAGTCACAAGAACATAACGGAAAACTATGCTAAGAGGCATAGCTGAAATACTTTCTTGTTTGTACCTGGGCATGGAAGTGGCCCTAACGGTCATTAGTCATGCTGGGACGTCCAATTAGAGGCAGTGGTCAGTGCACAAGACACCAGTCATATACCAGTGGTCAGCTAACACAGTGAAAATGATCGCTAATTAAGAAAAAGATCAAAGATGCAGGAAACTAAGCATACATAATCAACGGTGACTGGTCCATCTCATTGGGGAGGAATGTAGCAGAAGAATGCGGAGTATCCCTACACCTGGGTGTCCGGGCGCCCGCAGTGACAAAACACGGACTGATGCATTGTTACATGACCTAAGTCCTGTGGGAAATGATACATATACTTATATTGCTGGTAATTTGCTGAATAACCCTGTATTGCTTATGTTGATATCGATGCAAGAAACTGGACCAATATCAAACATTTTAAGAATCTCATTTTTGACAATAAATACATATGTTACTTCACAGACTTAAGAAAGTAAAATTAAGATATCTGTATGACTGTGCAGGATTTTGAAAGAGAACAGGATTTTCATTGCTGAAGCATAAAAACTTTGGTCATTCAAGTGTGGCTGGTTACGCCAAAACATACAAACAATCAGTCCCATTCCTGAACAAATATGATCATACAAATGACCACACTGTTCCAGTTAATCAAAAAATCATAATGTGAGAATGTTAAACATACTCTCCAACCAAAGGGAGGAAAAGAGAAAATTAATCAAACATGGCATGATTACCCTGGACCAACAACCATATGTACTCAAATCAGCGTTTTCTAAACTATATGTTGACTCGAGGAAATCTAGAGTGTTTGGTCAAAATTTGCTATAGGCTAATTAAACACAAAATCCATCCTTCCCTAGCGTGCGTTCAGGAAAATATTATCAGATATTGACAATTGGTCAAGTCAGACAAATATGGTCAAGCATTGATTACTTAACCCTGCCGCAACCAGCCTTTCACCAGCCCAGCAAGTGGCCTCTCAAACATACTTCATTTAGTGTTCAAAACAATATTTCAAATGATTGTCCAATTACTTCATTATAGCTGTAAGACCACAGGTATTCACCACATATTTGAGTGATTTTAGCACTTAGTACTTGTACCAAATATAGAAACGTTTCTTGAATTTCAATTGATGTCCAAGAGTCGTTGAAGAGCATATTTGAACTAATATTTACAAACAAGAAAATTCATAATGACCCGAGCTTAATGAAGGCCAGGTGCATAGATCCAACTTGTGGCAATTGGTGTTGTCACACATGCCTGGTCAGGCAAACTTGAAGCTTTGGACAGAAAATTAGTCATATTTCAGTGAAAATGATATTTCATCTCAAGTATTTGCTTTTTATATAATGTTTCCACATGCATTCCATTCCATATGGTATTAACACTGTGCGAAGGTCCGTTACATACCGAAGTATCATAACAATTCAGAATTGTCCAGTTTGTGCCTGTGACACACCTGACATACACCTTTATATCTCTTGAACTATTTTTAAATGTTAGAAGGGATGTGACATTTTGGCGAGGGGTTTGGGAATGGGGGTGAAAGGTGTAAATTCCCATGCATCAGAAGGTAAAGTGGCATTTTAGAAGCCCATTAGAGCGCTCTCAAGGCTTCATAGTTGAAGCAAAATGGAGTGCCAATACTGAAAACAAAAACAACAAATTTTAAGAAATAATTACATATTTGTTTTTGTTCTCTGGTCATCTGATTTGCGGAAATTTGCAAATACGCAGAAAAAAATACATACCTGAATTTGTGTTTTGCTTGTATTAAAAACAATTATGAAGCTTATGAGTGTAGACAGTAAATCACCTCTCGAAAGGCATTTAATTTCAATACAGAGAAGAATATAGTAAACTGTCTTAAGACAGGGATATGTTGACTGTGAATATATATATATAACAAATAAAAACAAAGTCACATAACACAAATATGGTAATGGACAAATAGTTTGTCTGCATATGAGGGCATTACGCTTGTTCACAATGTGGAAACATTCAGTGTGCTCAACCCCTATATATGTAGTAATGTAATAAACATGTTTATTCTATATATTGAGCTGCATCTGCCATCGTATTAGGGCATTACACTTGTTGACGACAATGTGGAAACATTCAGTTTTTTCAACCCCTACATGTAGTTACATAATATATATGTGCATACTATATATTTAGCGGCATTTGTCATTGTATGAGGGCGTTACACTTGTTGACTAGAACCAACCATTAACAACACAAAATTACATGATATCTATGTACACACAGTATACTGAGCTGCATCTGTCGCCATATGAGGGCATTTAGCTTGTTGACGAGTAGGAATCATTCAATATTTACCACACAAAGTTACAAGATATACATGTACGTACAGTATATTGAGCTGCATCTGTCGTCGTATGAGGGCGTTACGCTTGTTGACGAGCAGGAACCATTCCTGGAGCAGTTTCTCCTCCTTCCCCTTATCACTTCCTGAACAATAATGTGTGACATTTGTACTGCTTACACCATAAAAGATGTTTTATAATATTCTTCATGTCAATAGTCTACAAAAAATTTATCTTAATAAAATGAATTTAAGTTCATTTGGAGTAAATTTTATTCAAATTATAACAGATGGTAACTTGGATATTGTTAACATATGTTGATAACTTACAATGTAAGGGAAACAAATCTTGTTTATCTGATTTTTGCATTTCTAATGTAAGGGAAACAAATCTTGGTTACCCCTACCATTATTTCCTTTCTAATTTTCTAGTACATAAAGCATTTAACAGGAGTCCTGACTTACACAAAAGTTGCTTGAAAATATGTATCTTAGCCTGCATATTTAGACAAAAGTAAGGTCAACACTTACAAAATGATATTAAATCAATGCCAAGTCTACTAACACTTTCAGTCAATAAAGACACCGAGCTCATGGCCCTTTTATACCAGACCTTTTTTTACATATTTCCTTTCAGGCCCTGCCAGACCTATATGTACATATATTCAGATCCACCAGCCCTTTCAACTGGGGTTGAGACACTGCCTTCCTCTTTTACATATATTCATACCTGCCAGCCCTTTGTACATATATTCAGACATTACCAGTCCTTTTTTCATACATTCAGAATACCCCTACCCCTTTTACAGACATTCAGACCTGCCAGCCCTTTAAAGATGTGCCGAGACACTGGAATTCACTTTCACATATGAGCCGCATCGTGCGATTTTGGGCCTTCGGGCATAATTATTATAAATGAAATAATCATGAATAAAAAGTGCCATATATTGTGATTTTTTCTATGTTTATCAATTTCTTTCAAACTTCTTTCTTTTAAAGATTTGTCATTGGTGCATCATTTTCTCGACGATTTATGACCATTGGCTTACTCATGTTTCCATAGCAACCATGGATTTCGTCCCGACATATTTTTACTGCATTAATATTTTGTGTTTAAAACGGCCAAATGTATTAAAAATACAAAAATGATTTAGCATTTTTATCTTAATGTATGTTCCTCAAAGATTCTGTCTTAAGAAAATCATTTAAATTATAAGCTAGTAGTAATATTGATACGTTTATTTTGCACGCCATTTGAATAATGTGCTTCGTAACGACGTCATGTGAATGACGTCAAATTTAGTATTCAAAATGCGAAATACATGGTCTCACTTATAAACAGGTATCTTACGCAATTTAAATGATATCATCATGAAATTTTCAGAATTTCTTCCTGGAATATCATTTAATTCAAATACCTTAATACATAATGATAGCAAATATATGTCCGAAGGCCCAAAATCGCGCGATGCGGCTCATATATATTGAGACCTGCCAGCCCTTTGTTCATATATTAAGACCCCGCGAGTCCTTTTCACATATATGCAGAACTCCCCTGCCCTTCTCACAGACATTCAGACCAGCCAGCCATTTTGTATATATTCAGACCCCAACTGTTCTGAAAACGTACATTGAAGTCTTAATATTACCTTTCTCCATACATTTCCGTAACTTCATCTCAAGGATGGCAGCCCGACAATCTATCTGGGCCTGTTCCCTCTCCAGAGCCTCCAACTCATTGATCACATACTGGTTTGTATCCTGCAGGTTCTGGGGAGGGAGGGGGAACAGATGTGTTATTAATGTTCAACAGTAAAAAATTCAATGTCCTTGGTAACATTTTACAACTGCTTAAAAGAAAGTAACATTACCTAAAGTACTGATTTAATTTCTAGGTTCTAGTTTAATTTAAGTTATTCTTGTACAAATGCTATTTCTGTTACTTACATACTCTTTATTACAATATTCATATGGACTTAAAATATCTACCTCAGTTTGTCGGAGCAGTTCATCAATGTTGAACGAGTCTAAATCATCATCTTCATCACTAGAAGGGTCTCCTGATACAAAAAAATGTATATATACAATAAAACTAGACACACTACACTGAAACGATATACAGGTATACAATTTCAGCAATCCAAAGGTTTAGGGAATTTAACCAAATTATGGATTGGCTTACAGATGGATAAGGGTAACTTCATGCCCTATATTGGCTTTAACTTTGTAGGGAAAAACCAACAATGTCAAATTTTAAGATACCCTTACGCATGGTCAAGTGAAAGCCAGAACAAGCCAAAACATAAGGAAATTGGACCATCAACCCTTCAGCATGACCTTGACCTTTGACCTACTAACATAGATCTTACATTGACACTACAGCTTCTCACAGTAAACATTTCTGCCATTGAAGTAATGTTGAATGCATGCACAAGTTCATGCATGGACAAGTAAATGCATGGATAAGTTACAGCTTCGACATATTGACCTATGACCCTTTAATGTGACCTTGATCTTGACTAAGAGACATAGATCTTGCTTGTGACACACCATCTTGTTATGGTGTACATTTGCACCGTTATATTATTATCCCCGTATGCATGGCCACATTACAGCCCTGACAGAAGTTGTTCAAGTCATCCCAATTGCCCACTCATTCAACGTTTCACTCATTATGCATAAACTCTGTGTTTAATGTTTCCATCGTGATGCTAAAAGACTTACTCTTGCTACAACATAAGACAATGAAAAAAATACTAAGAAATTATCACTACTTTGTTGCCTATTCAATAGATCATTACCTTTCTCTGTAAAATCGATACTGGTGAGGGAAATTCTCTGATCATATGGAACTTTCCTCTGTGTAGACTTGGTGGGAGACTGGAAAAGGCATATAAGGTTTGTTAATCACTTAATTAGTTAATTTAATTTTAAATGCTAGTTTAATAAAAACATACAACATATGTGTCCACAATGGATGTAACTATGATCTTAATTCAAGCAGTTTTATTCAACTCAGCATTCTATTAACAATAGATGACACAGACAAATGTCCCCGGATGGCCTCGTTAGACAGATAGCCTTCAGTATCTGACATATTTTCATGATTTAGGTCACCATGACCTTGACCTTTGACCCACTGGGTCCATCTGCTAGTCATGACAAACATGTCTACTAAGTTTAAGGTCCCTGGCCCTCAGCGTTCTTCAGTTATTGACCAGAAACTGATTTTCAACTTAACATCACTATGACCTTGACCTTTGACCCACTGACCTCAAGATCAAGAGGGTTCATCTGCTGGTCATCCTTGGCCAAAGCACTCCTCAGTTTTTGAACAGCTTAAAGTCAAAACAACCTTGACCTTTGACCTCAAAATCAATAGGGTGGCACCAAGTTTGAGGTCCCTGGGTATTTAGCGTAACTGTGGAGCCGGACGGACGTAGGGATGGAAGGAAGGATTGTCTGATTACTATATGTCTTCTTTCAGGGGCATAAAGTGGCAGCTTAAGAAATGCCAAGCATCATGGTAAAAATAACTCTCTCCCAGAGGACAGGTCAGAACAACCATACTCTACTGACCTGCTGAGATTCACTAGGCTGAGGGAAGTCCTTGTTCTCAAGCCCGGGTGACACTGGTGACGTCAGCTGTATCCGAGGACGGGCCAGCTCTGGCTTCTTCAGAACGGGCTCTGGCTGGGCGGGCAGTTCTTCAGGCACCAATTCATCTCCCTCGCTTGTGTGCTCCATAAGCTTGCCTAGAATACAGGGGACAACAGAGTAAGAGGGCAAAGTTTAGTAGCCATATTTTAGCTTACTGTGTTCGGTTCATTGGTATGAAGAAAGAATATAATAACTGTATGAGTAAAATAATGCATCTCAGACTAGTCATAAAAGAAAAATAACATGCACTTAATTAATAAAAAAAAAAAATTCAATCTCTTCAGAAAAGTTTATAAATACAAGGCAATATGGTTATATCATACAAGGGAAAAGTTGGTACACTAGTTATTAATCTACATTTGTGTATAAGTTTTGCATACAAACTGTTTAAATAATTATGCAGCTCGAATTGCTAGACATTCATATGCAGGCTGAGATTATGGGACAAGAAAGGTAAAGCTATAAGTGTTAAGACAGTATGAATGTGTATCAGAAGAATCGCCTGGGTAAATATGAATATATGCGAGATATCAATATGCTATATAGAAGGAAAGCAAAATTAACACAACATTTGCTAATCCCAGCTAACAATCTCTTCATATTTAAGTAGGAATTGAATTTAATATACATTTTCATAGCAGGAAAGTAAAGGTAGATGATGCTACAAAGATTTTTAAGGTTTGGAGGTACTTACTGGACATTGTATATTAATAACTACCCTGGTACAAATGTACCTTTAGGCACTCTTATATTCATGGTTATTAGTGGACCAAGGGAAAGAACTGGAAGCCAAATGCAACTGCATGTCCACAATATGTAAAACTTTGAATAGCATTACAAACAACACAGCTGCTGTGAAAGTCAAGAACCAGGCCTGATTTCATCAGCTTTTTCTCTTTAAAGTTTTGTTTCAGCACAAGTAAAGCAGCAGCAATAACATCTTGGAAAAGCAGATGAGCTTAAACAGCCTGTCAATAATGTTTTAATCAAACATCTCAATGTGATTGTCATGCATTAATTGTTGATACCTCATTAAGTTCAAAGTTGCATGGTTCAATGCTGTATCACTATTTTTGCCATTTAATCCATATATACATGACACATTGAATCCATACACACATACATGACACATTGAATCCATACACACATACATGACAAATTGAGTCAATATGCACATACATGACGCATTGAATCACCACACACATACATGACACATTGAATCACCACACACATACATGACACATTGAATCCATACACACATACATGACACATTGATTCCATACACACATACATGACACATTGATTCCATACACACATACATGACAAATTGATTCCATACGCACATACATGACACATTGAATCCATACACACATACATGACACATTGATTCCATACACACATACATGACACATTGAATCCATGCACACATACATGCCACATTGAATCCATATGCACATACATGACACATTGAATCACCACACATATACATGACACATTGATTCCAAACACACATACATGGCACATTGCATCCATACACACACACATACATGACACATTGAATCACCACACACATACACGACACATTGAAACCATACACACATACATGACACATTGAGTACATACACACATACATGACACATTAAATCCATACACACATACAGGACACATTGAATCCATACACACATACATGACACAAGATAGGAAAGGTCAGAAGCAGAAGGGATACAGCAGGAAGACCAACACCTTGTAACCAATAGTTCTACCCCCTCCACCACTATATATATGAGTGCACCTAGTAAGTGTCCACCTGGGAGTGCTGGTCGCTATACTTACTGCTGCGTGTTACGGACAGATATGACCGTAACAGTTGTCTGTGGTACAGGGGCACTGTACAATACAATAAACATGGAAAACTAAATCTTCACAACATCCAGTGCATTGGTAGGCAATTAGAAACATTCTTCAGGAAATATCACACTAGTTTTAACAACAAACATGCAAACATTCAGTGTGAATGTCATTACATTTAAGCAGAATGAATATTACAATGATTTAAACAAATGGAAGTCTAATATTTTGTAAGTTTTAAGATGAAAGCTGTCAAATTACGAATTAATTCTCCAAAAATCTTGCAAAAAAACACAACAACAAACACAATGAGAAAAAATTCCAGTCCAAAATATCAATAAGAAGCTAATGAAATAGGAAGTTTGATTAAATCTCTCGATCTCTGCACGCCTGTACCTGTGTCCTCCAGTTTCTCTTTTTTCTTCTCCTTCCTGAGGAGTGGGAGAGATGCCGAGAGCCCATCCCCGCTCATCTGCCGGATAAACTCCGCCTCAGGTTTCCCCAGACTTTCCCGAGTCTCGCTTATTAGCTTCCGTGCACGCTCACGCAATCGACGCTTACGCTCTTCTTCCTTTAAATGAAAACATCATCTATTACTTTCCTAATGTCAATGTTTGAGAACTCAGTGCAGGTTTTACAGTATACTAGATCAATAAATGGACAAACATTCAGGAAATTATTACTTGATGGCTTTTCTTTTTCTTTTTCCATATATTCTTAGAACAAATTAAAACAAAATGGTCAAAGACCCCGCTAACAGACAGAATCTCGAACTAGTCAATTAGTCATATATACCCAAGTGTTACATTCCAAATAACAACTCACATCCGTCTGTGTCTTGGCCTCTGTCTCGGTTTCCTGGTTATCTCCCTTTGCCCCTAGAACTGTTGTCTGCTCAATTGACTGGGATAGTTCCGTCTCCTGTCTCGCCTTCTGCAGTAACAACTGGGCTCGCTCCTTCAACTCAAGCTGGCGGGACTTCCGACTAGACTGGTAACATACATGGTATACAGTTTTCAGTTTCAATCTTTTAATTAACTCTGTTTTATATTCCACAAGGAATAACTACAGGGTTACTTAAGTTGATTTTTGACAGTGGACATTACATTTGAATGTTTCCCTTTCCCAAACAAAAACATAATGGGCAGTTATTGACATTTTTTTCCTCAAATTACCAGTCCTGAATTTAAGTTCCATTTTTTTTATTTTTATGCTTGGAAATGAGTCTGAGCAAAATAGCCACAACGTAAGCAAAATTTCAACCTGCATGACAGACAGATCTTTAAGATTCTAAACATTAACTTTGGTGATTGTAGTAATGACATTTGTTCAAAATACTTCTCCTGGGCAGCAGGTCTTACCTGTGAAGTATCTGAGGCTGTTGAACCAGGAGTATCTGGAGTTGCCTCCCTTGAAGTTGTTTTGGAAACTACTCGTTTCTGTAATAACAAGTATATACGGTGGTATTTTAAGATGAAAATAAGGTCAGGTGTCAGGATACCTACATGAACACACTTGTCAGTTTCCGATTTTGCTCTGTTTTATATTGGGATAAACATTTTGAACATTTACACTCTTTGAAAATTGTCAGTAAAGAATTGGTTTAAAGTAGTTTGATTTGGTAGAGTTTTTTCAATTGATTTGTCTGAACAGTTTTATGTGATGTGGTACCTGAGGTTCAGTACTAGCAGATTGGAGGCCTGACAAGTGGAGGTCCTTCTTTTTCTTCTCAGCAAGCTCTGGCCTGAAACAGTACATTTAACAGTGCTACATTTTTCTTAATTTAAAACAAAGAAAGGTATATAATATGCATTTGATGCAATCTCTTAAAACGGTCTTCATGAAATTTAAACATAGTTTAATTCTCAAACAAGATCTGTCACAGAGGCAGCGTGCTCGCCTATTCCGCTTTTCATTGTTAAAATTTATTACTTTTGGCGAAACATGCATGGATCACTGTAGTAAGTCTCAAGTCAATAATTCAAGTAGTTGGTGAGATATAAACCTATGTGTGCTTACATGCAAAACCTTGACCAGAATTTCTAAGTCAAATAATAAAGGCCTATAATTTGCATTATATTCAAATTAATTGTTTGATTAATTAAGTAGGTTGGATAGTTGGGAATACATATCCAAAGTTTCAATGCAATACATGATCCATTTGCTGAGATAACGATCTAAACGTGCTTACATGCAAAACCTTAACCAAGGTGTGACACCAACGCCAACACTGACGTCTGGGTGAGTAGTATAGCTCTTCTTATTCTTTGAATAGTCTAGCTAAAAAAGTTTTAACAAAGGCACATATTGTAGCCACTATTTTCACAGAACTCTTATGAGTTATGTATCTATACACATACATCTACTTCAGCCCAAATACCTGAGTTCATCTGTGCTGGTGTCATCCTCTCCTTTCCTCTGTATCCACACATCCTCGCTTTCCCCAGTGGTCCCTTCCCCCACCTCGTCATCATCACTCTCAAATGGGTTCTTCCCCTCACTCCCAACACTCTTTTCCAGCACATCACCTTCACTTGTCAACGAGCTGGGCGTCTTTAGTTCACTAGTTTCACTAACACTTTTTACAGGAGAGCCCTCTTTAGAACTCTCCCTTGAAAGACTAGATCGCTCCCCTTTATCACCTTTGATAACAACATCGACATTGTCAGCACCAGACTTAACCACAGTTTTACTGTCAGTTTTTTCACCATTCTTCCCCTTTTTCCCATTCTTAGCCTTGTCACTATTGGTGACGGTATCTCCATACATCTCCTTGGAGATTTCCTTGTCCTCGGCAACGTTCTGGTCTCCAAGTGTGTATCGGCTTTCACTAGAGCTTTTACCGATCTGTTGGACCTGTATTGAAATAATTCTTTTTAGTTTACATTGTTCCATTATTCTAATGATATTATTACATGAGTATACAGTACCAGCCTAAGTAATTCTTGAATGAAGGTGATAATCATTTTGTTGCTTCTACTAAAATGTAGAACATTTCTTTGGATCAAAATACAAGGTGACAGCCTAATAATGGTGTGATTAACGACATCTATCATGCTGTAAAGACAATGCTAGTACCACATTCAAATAATTTGATTATACCCTTCTAGTTCTGTACCTGTAGTGCTGTGCCAGTGAAGTAACTGCGTAGTGTGTGCAGGTATGTCATCACTGCCAGTTTGTCCGGCACCGCTAGTAGCACCATGTCAGACGGCTCTATCACTCGAGGGATGCCCAGCTTGGCAGCTGCGTCAAAAGCCTGTAAGGTATGACAAGATATCTTAAAACTAAAGAACTTCATTGTTCAGACAAACTGCAGGTCTTGATGAAGTACAGAACTGTTGTAAGCAAACATGGCAGCATGGTTCATCCTCCAACAGTGTTTTGTTAAGACAGATATGAAATTGGTCAATTGAGCATATGCATGATGATCAAAGCCTGTCCTATGTTTTTCCAGTGTCTTACAAGTGACTTACTTTAAAAAGTTTGATTTGCGTGATTCAACTTGCTATGGATGTTTATTTTCATGATTAAAATATGTATTAAGTTTCATCTGAATATTTTGACTTTGTTGTAACTGAAGATACCATGATTACAACAACACATTAAACAGACAATCTAAAACAAGAGTGCCAACTGTCACAAAATATGTCCGTTCAAGTTTGGTGATAAGTAGTTGTACGTAAAGCCAAATTCAGAATGCAGATACTGTAAAGACAGTTATTACCAATTCAAGGATAATAACTCTGGAGTGACAATAGCGATATGGATAGGTAATGAACTTGTCCAAGATATTATTCCAATAAACATTCTGGCCAATTTTGATGATTAGACAAAGGAATTAAAGCGATATAACTAGTCATAAAACTTGTCTGAGATTTTATTCCCATACACATTCTGACCAAAATTTGTTATGATTGGAAGAAATTGATTAGACAAGACAGATTTTAAGCAATTTTGAAAACAAAAGGGCAAAAACTCTCAAGTAACTAGAGTGATATGGCTGTATTGTTCGAGATATTATGCCAATACACATTCTGACCAAATTTGGTGATAATTGGACAAAGGCTTTTCAATTAATGTAGCGCAAAGAACCATTTTAGGTTATTTTTATAATGTAAGGGCAATAACTCTTGAGTGACTGGAGCCATGCAGCTGGTTATCTAACTTGTCCAAGATATTATGCCCATACACATCTGACTTTATTTGGTGATGATTTGACAAAATTTTCAAAGGTTATTGAGTGAACAACAAACTGGACAACCCCGGCAAACCCGCCAGCCAAACTACCCGTCAATGCAGGTAAGACTAAAATACATCCCCAATTTTTTAAACGGGCGTATACAAGAAAACAACCAAGTCATGGTTACTTACTATCCTGTTGTTGCCTTTAATATCATGTGGAGCTAGCTTTGCGAATTCTCTGAAAATCAAAAGCAAATTCTGATAAATGTTACGGTAAACCTTTTTGAACAAGATTCAAATAGGTTACATTTTTTACTTTTCAGATGAGTTAAAATAATTATTTAAAGTTTTACTAACATGTATATTCAATCCTTCAGTTATACAAATTAAATTTTGGTCCCACAGACTATAACTTTTGAAATTGGATGACAAATAAAGTATTTTGTATTTATTTTACAGATGATTTAAACAGTTATTGACTAGTTTCAAATGTTTACACGAGATCAGGCTTGAAGTGATGTATAAGGGCACAGAAGGCCATGCCATTCCTCCAGGAGGTTGTAAGGTTTGTGACCTTGACCCCTCGGTATCCCCGTGTCACCTCCTTACACCATGTCAACAGGTCAAGGCTAGAACTAGGGGCCTTGCTGGGTGATTCACCCTAAAATAATTACATTTATTGTTTATACATTTATCAAATGGAATATATCATCCAAAGGAAAAGGCAGCAAGTTTGTAATCATGTATTAAATTCCTGAAACTATTGCAATTTTGATACGGAGACTAAATGTACCGGTACTTATAAGGTAAAACAATTCTATGAAATCGTTCATTTATATAACTCTTCTGTTATCAAATTCTGCTAAAACTGGATACTAACATTACTAGAATCTAGGGCAGGGGTGCCATCGTTTGGCGGTAAACCATTGGCTTTCTTCTCTCTGCAATATACATTAACCAGTCTGCATGTCAAATGATTAAATTATAACTATGGTATGATAAGTCATCTCCATAAAAAAAATATGCAAATATAACACATAACTGTTAACTGACCACAAAATTACGTATGACTCTTATTGTGCAAGAAAACCATGCTTGTTTGATTCTGAATGTTGTATGGCGCAATGGAGGGAACTGGTAAATACTGTATGGCACATGGAAGAGAACTCGTAAATAACGTATGGCACAAGGGAGAGAACTGGTAAAATACTGTATGGCTCAAGGGAGAGAACTGGTAAAATACTGTATGGCACAAGGGAGAGAACTGGTAAAATACTGTATGACACAAGGGAGAGAACTGGCAACTACAAGGGAGAGAACTGGTAAAATATTGTATGACACAAGGGAGAGAACTGGTAAAATACTGAATGACGGAAAGGAGGTATATGGTAAATAGTATATGGCACAATGGAGAGAACTGGTAAATAGTGTATGGCATACTGGAGAGAACTGGTAAATAGTGTATGGCACAATGGAGAGAACTGGTATATACTGTATGGGACAAAGGAGAGAACTGGTAAATGATTAATTCTTCAGATATTTCATAAATGCTAATTGAAGTGGTGAAATTCATTTCATGTTATAAAATTATGCTGATAAACTACTTATTTGAAAAATTAAGATATAAACTGCCTGGTGATTTTATAGAAATTGTACTACCAAACCACCTACAGGGGCGTATTTTGTCCACTGCTGGCACTCTCGTCCCTCTTCGGTGGCGTCATGGACCGAGATTTCCTCTCTTCCTTAGGTGAAGACGGAGGGGTGCCCTGGTAAATCGGCCTTGGGGGCACTGGCGCCTTTTTCTTGGGAGTATTTTTCAAAAATCTGTGGTGCTTCTCTTTGTTTTCTTTATTCACAGCTGGTTCTTGCTTACCTGCAGTCTTGTCTTTTTTGTTTGAACCATGCTCATTACTAACAGGTTCAATAACATTTTGTGCACTATCTAATTTCTTAATATCTTTTGCAGTAATATCCGGTTTAGGAGGCAGTCGAGTGGGAGGGGGATTCTCAGCTAAAATAGATTGTATCGTCTGTGGCTTTGATTTAGGCGGCACTGGCGCAGATTTCTTTTTTTTCTGCCTCTCTAAAGATGAATTAGTGTCATTAAATTTCTCACAGAAAGGATTTGACTCATCAAACTCCCCCGAATCCTCAAAGGGATTTGTAGGTTCCTTGGCTGTTGGTTTCACTTCAGTGTCTTTTGTCACTTCCTCCTCCATGTCTGCAGCAAAAGGGTTGTAATCAACATTTTCCTCTGTTGGACTTCTGTAGTTGTCCTCCTCTGATTCTTCGAAGGGGTTCATGACGGGCCTCTTGGGCTGAAATTTCTTGAATGCTTGGTCTGAAAAATAACCAGGTGTCACATATATGAGAACATGTACTTGAAAGAACTTCCCAGATGTAAACAATGCTCTATGTTATGCAAACCCAAATTTATTTATTAAATGCTGTGTACTTGGTGTATATGTGTATATTCCAATGAGCTAGTGACCTTGTAGCGAATAAGTGTTTGTCTTTGTCATTTTCACTAAGGCCAGTAATTTCTTATGGAATATTTTCCACTCCCTGTGCCTTACAAATTGGGAAGATTTTTAACTTTTGGAAAATACAAACTTATGCCAAATAGCTGATATAATAGCAATCATATATGTTTTGGCCTTTTATGCATGCACTATACTTATATAGTAAACTGTATTAGAGTTGGTCTTGCAAAGATATTGTTTTACAAGAAATGAAGTGCTTTTTTATTTCATTCAAGGAAACTGAGTCTAACAAGTTGGTAAAGAAGTCAGATTTTGGGGTGATATTGGACACTTTTTTTAAAGGGGAATCATCCCTTAGAAGGCAGTATATTGCACAGAGAAAAATCACTGAAGACATATTTAAATATGAGAGAAGATAACTTGCATGTAGTTATATTTAAATGATCTTTAAAGAAGATCTCTGCAGTTTCAAAACAAAAAAAGGTTAAATCTTTCCCTTTTATGATTATAATAATGCATAAAACAAGCAAACAATTATGTCTTATTCTATTTATACGAATTTCTTTAGCCAATGCCACCATCCAACACATGCATACAACACATGAATGGCCAATGTGAAAGTAATGTGCATGCAGGATTCTCTATACATACAATGTTACCACTTTAAAAAATAAAACATTAAAAACATAAGAAACAATAAAAGAACATAATGCTAGAACTATAAAGATAACAACAAGTGCCTTGTTGTCACAAAAACATATGCTATGATTAAATGTTCAGTGGAATGTATTTAAATGCAAAAAATAGCTCAAACAAGTAAGAAACAAAGAGCAAGCAAACAAAACAATACCAATGTCAACATCAAAATCTTCATCAACATCCAAGTCTGGGTCGCCGAAGGGATTACCAGAGTTCTGACTCGTTTCCAGCAATGCCATCTGACTGGTCACCTCAGCAAATTTAGCAGAGATGTTCAAATCGGACTCGTCATCATCGATGTCCTCCAGATTCCCGATGTCCGACTTCCCGATGGACATGAGGGAGGCAACACTCTGCATGTCCTCATCTCTGTAAGGTTAAGGTAAGAATATCCTTGTTAACACTTATACATGTATACAGTCCTCCTGGTGCTGTAAGTTGTATTTTTTAAGCTGCAAGGACCAGTTTTATTTCCCACTTCAAGACCTTTCATAGCTCTTTTAAGTTTGATAATGTGCAATACCATCTTGAAATGTATGCCCATGAATAAAGTTCACTACGTTCAGTTTTATCCATACTGATTAATTATACTTTAATGTATGTACATACAGAAGCAAATGTTCACAGGACATACAAGATAACAAGGGGGAAAGTTTATCTCACTCCATTTAGAAATCAATTATCATAATTTTATTTGCCTTAGGCCAAAACTAGATGTTTCTTTATCTTTCCAGATTTATTGGCATTTCATTCATCACTCATTCTTCGAAATATTTTTTTCATTAATGAAAATACATACGTGGCCTTTCCCTCTCTCAGGAACACGCAGGAGATTGTGAGCTTGATTTGTGCTGCCACAATCTTTTTGGTGGCTGGGGTGAGCTTGATTGTGATATCATGCTGGGACGGGATGTCAGAGGCAAACTTCTTCATGTTGATGGCTGCAGAAGCAAGAACCTTCCGTCTACCAGCCTGTGATTGCTGGAAATATAGTGCACAAACTGTTAGTAAAGTACAAACAAATAAAAATGTGTAATGTTGGTAACTGTTAACCTAAATTGATGGTTCAAAATCATGACTAACATGTTGGAAACTGTAAACCTACTGCTATCGATGGTTCAAAATCATAACTTGCATGAACAAGAGGCCCAAAAGGGCCTATGCTCTACTGGCATGGCTCTTGTGGTCATTTTTAATCCAGAGCATGTATGTATGGGTAAAAGGCAACAGACATATAGTTCACATTTTGTGTTTGGGTTACCTGAAAACGTTGCACGTTCAACATCTGAGCTCAGAAAGAATTGTAAGGAGATTAGTTGCATGAACTATTTTAATATGTGCCAAGTAAAAGTCATCTGACAAAAAAAATGCTTTCAAAACTGTACTCATGGTAAAAATTTCTGTGACCTTGAACTTTGACCGGATGACTCCTTAAATTAAAAGGGGTCATCTACAGGTCAGGCCCAACCCCCTCGTCAAGTTTGATGATCATAGGTCCAGGCTTTGTTGAGATATCATTGGGAGAAGCTTTGTTAACTTTTTTGTGTTAAAGGTCACTGTGACCTTGACCTTTGACCCGATGAAACCCAAAATCAAGAATGGTCATCTACTGGTCAGGCCCAACCTTCATGTCAAGTTTAATGACCATAGGTCCAGAAATGGTCGAGTTTGCGTTCAAGGTCACTGTGACCTTGACCTTTGACCCCCAAAATGAATAGGGGTCATCAACTGGTCAGGCCCAACCCCCAAGTCATGTTTGAGGGCCATGGGTGCAGGCATTGTCGAGTTATCACACCGACAACCTTTTACCATTCAAGGTCACTGTGACCTTGACCTTTGGCCCGATGACCCCAAAAAACAATAGGGGTCATCTACTGGTCAGGCCCAACCTCCAAGTAAAGTATGACGGCCATGGGTGCAGGCATTGTTGAGTTGTCACTCGGACAACCTTTTACCATTCAAGGTCTCTGTGACCTTGACCTTTGGCCCAATGATCCCAAAAAATAATAGGGGTCATTTACTGGTCAGGCCCAACTTCCATATCAAGTTTGATGACCATAGGTCTAGGCATTGTTGAGTTATCACTCGGACAAGCTTTAAAATTATTTTACCATTAAAGGTCACTGTGACCTTGACCTTAAACCCGATGAGCCCTAAAATCAATAGGGGTCATCTACTAGTCAGGCCCAACCTTCATGTCAAGTTTGATGACCATACATCCAGGAATTGTTGAGTTATCACTCGGACCAGCTTTGGTATACCGATGGACCAACCGACGGACCGACATGTGCAAAGCAATATACCGCTCTTCTTCGAAGGGGGGCATAATAAAAAAAGACAAATTAAAAAGTACACAAGAATTGCCGCATTGCGACAAAACCAGGTTTTCAATGATTGACAGAAGAACTTCAGCCTTCGTTGTGAGATTCATTTTAAACTCTATTTTTGCTATTTTAAGTAACGGTGACCTTGACCTTGACCCTATGGGCCCAAAATGCAATCCCAAGGAAGTCTTCCATAACCTCTTCCTACATACCAAAGTTGGTTAACCCTACCTAAAATTATTCAATACCAAACTCTTATCTACTTTTAATAACAGTGACCAGAGTGACCTTGACCTTGACCACAGGGGCCTCAAATGCAATGCCATGAAAGGTCTCCATAAACACTTGCTTTATAACAAGTTTGGTCGTAATATGTAAACCCTAACATGAGTCAACACAAATGGGGTCCCGGAATCCAGAGGATCCCAAATTTTAAGGAGGGAACCCTACATTGCCAAGTCAGGTTACAAATTCCTGTGGGATCCTCGTTTGAGGTCAAACTGTTACTTATAAGTAATCAAAATACTTGACGAAAAATAAAAATAACATTAAAAGTTTAACAAACAAACAAAACATAACGTCCACCAAGGACAATAAACTGGTTACCCATCTGGGTATGGGAATCAGCTAATCATATCGGCAAAATACACAATGTGAAATTCACAATATATTTCTTTTGGCTTTTTGATTATTGCAATCTATTTTCGCAAGTATCTTTTATTGACGACCAATGTGGAACTTTATAAGTAGCATATTCCAGCCTCCAGCCAAAAAAGCGAAGACTGCCGAGGAAAGATTGTAAACTCACAGAGAGTATAAGAAGTCAAAAAGAAAGAAGAGTGTTCCAAAACTCATGCAAAAAAGTATACGTGACTGGTAAACCATGAATACATATGTATTATAAACCAGTATCATATTTCTTATAAATTTGTAACTGAGCAAAATCTGGTAATCTACCACTTTTTGTCTGAAATGTTTTTTTGAATCTGTTATATTAATTCTAAAAAGGAAATTGTGGAGACTGAGGTTGGCACCGATTTCATTATGCAGCTGATTATGTCATTGAGGAGATATACATGGACGCAGATGCGGCCAGTTGTGGTGATGATGATGTGCCAGCTGATGATGATGAAGAACATGATGCAGCTATTGAACATTTGCAAGATGTTACTCTTCTTCAAAAGAGAGCTTACAATATGCTGTTAGATATGATGATATAAATAAAATCATGTCCATCTGGCTTCTGTTGTTCTTTAAATAATTTTTATTACAGTATGTTATGTTAATTTTAGGAGGAATGCCTGGTTTTATGAAAGGATCGCAAAATTCAAAAGGAAAAGTCACTGTGGGATCCCTACAATAAAAGTTACTGTCGACCCTTTCCTAACTAAAGTTATTCAGTACCAACTGTTTTATAATTTGTAGTAACAGTGACCTTGACCCTAGGGGCCCCAAACGCAATCCCATGAAAGGTCTCCATAAACTCTTCCTATATACCATGTTTTGTCACCGTATGTCAAACCTAACTAAAAATATTCATTAGATGAGTTTGACCTCGCCCTCATGCCGGCCCGCCCCAACAATGGCATATGTCATTTTAATAAACATGTTTCACTTTGGTTAAAAATACAAAAATGTGCCTGTCAAAAGCATTAAAAAATAAAAAATGAAAAAAAATAAATAATCAAGGGCCATCATTTGTATTTAGGGTTATAATGGAGTTCTGTAAAATAATTGTGTGATGGCTGTTATCAACTGCGTGAAGTATTAAGTCAATTGAATGTAGGGTATAGAAGTAATTAATGCAGGAGTTATAATAACAAATGCAAATCTAACCTAAAACCTTAATCGGACGCTGACGGCAATGCCAACGCCGGGTCGAGTAGTAAAGCGGGCTTATTCTTCGAAAAGTCAAGCTAAAAATTGACATAACACTGTATGAAAGTAAACAAAGCAGACATGCTTAGAACAAACTCACCTTAGTGCAATAACTCAATACCTTCTTTTATTTCTATATGCAGTTATTGAGTTTTTGCACTAAGGTGACAATTAAGAAACGAAGACATGGACAATACTGCACACTACATTTTAAACTTATATCGACTTAACTCATTCAATACCCCCCCCCCCCCAACTCACATCCTCAAGTACGAAGTGCCACTCCTTGTCCTCGTATGGTGAGTGTTTGTTATCCCGAAACAGTGTCACCTGAATCTCAACATTCTCCGGGACCGTCCACGACACTACCCCCAGGTACGGGTTCTTAATTGTTGGCTCCCATGTGTGTAACTGAAAAATGGAAAGACGTGTTGACAGTTTAAAAAAGAATGATGTTTTTGTTGCATTAAGATAAGACTTTTAGCCCAATTCAAGACAGAGCTTGTTAAAACAAATTGGTTTTTCGTTATTTTGTTTATATATCTTAGTTTATGAGTATTATCTCACATTGATATGTTCATATGCCTGCTATGCAGGCTTGTGCAAAAACATCTCAATTTTGATGAATGGTATACTAATTTTATGCTAAAATTATGCAGTACATGGAGTGACCATTTGGCCTGAAACCAAGAAATTTTAATGTAGAACAGAACAGTACATTAAATCATTTACATAAACATCACATATTACAATTGCTTGCTATGATCATGAAACAAGTTAATGTTCGAGGACACATGTATACAGTAAGGCTTCACATGTTTCTTGACCCACCATTGTTGACTTCCTCCTGTTTCTCCGAGTCCATACAATACAGATCTTGTTGGGTTGCCTGGAAATAACACACATGTCTACAAATACATCATCATTTTTTTTACTAATAATAGTGCTCATTTCTAAATAGTCATATATAAATTGTTCAGTACAGTCAAATTTCCCTGGCTCAAACTTGCTTGGCTCGAATTTCTTGTTCCCTCAATTTTTGTACCACAAACCAAAATTGTACTAGATTACTTAAACATAAATTATTTTGCATGTTTAGAATTTTGCTTGAAGTACATTTCTTGGATGTTGTATTGATTGCTCTGTTCAATCCTACGAGGAGTTGCCAATCAATTAATTGTGCTTGAACAATCACGATGAATGGTGCTATGATCATGATTAAAGATAATTTGGCTTCATAGTTAAAGCGAACCTGTAAGCGATATAGACACAAAAACAAAATGTCAATTCACGTGAAATAAAAAAAATGCCTATTAAATTACGTAAAAAAATAATTTAATTAAATTGCATTTTAGTCATGTCAACTTGTCAACAAAATGAAAAAATAAATAAATAAAATTTTTGGTTACTTAAAAATGGACACTGGTCATGTTCATGAAACATTGTATTGAAATTTTATACAATCTTGTATTTTAACAATGTTTATTGTACAGTAAAACTGCGATCGCTGGAGGACTCCGGGGTCCAAGCTGAAACCTCGAAGGAACCGATGTTTCGAATGACCCGAGTTTCAATTTTCCAGTCTGTTATGAAATATCTTTCAGTGTATCTTAAGTTTGAAGTTGCTCATATTTTCAAAGGCTGTCGTATACTAAATAAAAAATCAATTATAAATGAATAAATAGTTAATATGTTTATTTTTACAAAAAGCTGATTTTCTAAACAAGCAACATTTATATATGACATTACATATTATGGCCTAAGTCAGATTTAAGATTCGCAAAATCAAGGATTGATGATTGGTGCATCTTGTCTGTCTCGCAAAACTGTTCAAACTCATAATCAGGGCTTCTAAAAACCGGCAATTTGCTGGTCTGGACCGATTTTGACCGAGCGAGACCAATTTCAGTTTCAAAAAGTGTCGAATCTGTCTGAAATTTTCTCATTTTTTTTATAATTTCAGTCCAAAATGACTAAGTCAGTAAAAACTGTAGAAATTGTAATACACAAACATTCTTGGGTCATTCACACATTCAAAATTACCCCCAATAAAAGTGTCCTAGTTACCATCATACAAATGCGACCAGCTGCTTTTTCCGCTACACTGAACACTTGATATCTGTTAATTTAGCAGACGCTTGCAATCGGTCCAATCACGTGTAGTGGTAGGTCGCAGAAGACACAATTAAACAAATTATGAGCTGCAGCTATCCTGAATAGGTGTTAATTGTTAATCCACGAAAACATTAAAATCCTGAATCAATTAACCTACTCGTATAGGAAATCAACAGTGACATGCTTGATTAACTACAGACTCTGAAAGCAGAGTGCGCCGCTTATGTCATTTTAATACACTGTATTGAAAAATTCGCTGCGATATCAAACTTAAAGCTAGAAGCAGCGGTAATAAATCTAGATATATACATGATTATTCAAGATGAATGTTGACCCACTGAAGTAGCATTCAAGCATTAAGCAAATAAATCATAATACTGTTCCAGTTTTTGTCGTCTGACCGCTTCCCGCCGGCCGCAGTCAATTACGTCTTCAGCGTTTTTTGTTAGAAACGCCGCAGAACTGGATGAGGATCTCATTTGAAATTAAGTTTGTATCAATCACTCTAGATACAGCCCTCTTACGAAGTGTCACATCGCAAAAAATATTGACAGAATGTACATCGCGAAAATGTGTGAGATTTCTATATAATCGGACTTTTTTTAACAGGTCTTTTTTCTTTGGAGGAGGGCCGGGTCCGGACCGATTGAGGTTCCAAAATTTTAGAAGCCCTGCTCATAATTATCTTCTCAAATGCCCTTATCAACTATTAGCGGTCATACGTAAACAGTGATAAACGGTTTTTTACGCCTTATGAAATTTCCTTTCAATCCAAATTTTTACAACTTGCGAAAATGTTAACACCTAGCAATTGTTTGTTCATTTTGGAACACGCGTTCGGGAAAAAGTGTGAAATTATGACCTCGAAGAAGCCATAAGGTTTTGAGCATGATTTGTGTATTTGGGACCGGATATTGTGCTCGACTCCTCGACTTATTTCGGTTTCGATGCAGGGTCAGTATATTTTATATGAAAATAGAAGGAATAATATTCGGGACCAAGCTCCGACCTCGAGGGACCGCCGGTTCTCGAACGATCACCAGGTCGAACGACCGCAGTTTTACTGTACAAAAAGTCCAAAATAATAAGATAAAAGTTGTTGTACATTTTACAAATACAGTATCACAATTTAGTACTGGGATCAATCGCAAAAATTTTGAACACGTTATGCAGGATTTGTTGTTTATAATATTCTTTAATGTTTTAATAGTAGGAAAATACAACATGCATGATTGTATTGATGTTGTTCGACAACAGTGTTCAATTGCAAAGCTATTTACATTTACAAAGTTAATAAAAAATGTTTATTTACAACAATATATATATATAAACTATTTATAATATTAAATACTAAATAGAGTAAGGTTTGTCCAATGAGGATTCTTGTGCAAATTGATTTTTAACATGGCTCAAATCTTGCTTTATACTTGAATTGTTATCGACTGACTCTAATAGTTTGAGCCAAAGGGTTTCGACTGTACATCATTTATCACTGATCATATATTTCCAAACATCTTTTCATCCTAATTATGAAAGTTTCTGACAGAATAAACAAGGTCATGGAAAGTGGAAGTCTAATTTTCTGCATATTTTGAAACTTTGGAAATTATACGACCTACATGAAATGTTTTGACCAAGAATGATTATGCCAAAAACAACACCAAGATTATAATATTAGTCTTCCACTATATTTCTTAAATAAAACAAAAGAGCTTAAAAAAATCATCCTCACCATTTCTTAGAGCTCTCCACTTCAAGTTCCTGGTACGAAGCTGTAAACTGGAACTTGCTGGCAGATTTCCCCACCCGCTGGAGCCTCTTCCACACACTCATCCTACCTCCAACTGAAGAGCTCCTCCTTTTTATCCTCCAAATGAAGAGCTCTTATGTGCAAATAATGATTTTTGGGAACTACCGGCTTCTAACTGATTCATTCTGATCTCGCCTGGAAGGAAAAATGAAGATATTTGCATTTTTTTTTTTTAAAAAGGCTTAACACTTAAACAGTAGGGAATGAAATATCAACAAGTAGAAGTATTCAATAAATCAGTTTCATAAATCAAGAAGTAGTGCCCAGTGTATAATTTTATGGCGAATTTAGCATATACCATTTCACTAACTTTTTCATGCAACTTTCTGCCATTTAAAGGCTGCTTCCCCATGCAAAATACTGATATTTCCCCCATTTCAATTTGTATCTGCTTGACAGATTATCATGATAATATGACCTAGACTTTAAGAGGTATAAACAATTATTAATAGGTAAAATATAAACTTAGTAATTTTATCTTCTATTTTGCATTATGTAATTTTTCACGCTAATTTCAACATCAGTAGTCATTGGCAGTTTATAAGTTTGCATGAAAAATAAGTGCCTTGCTTGTCAAAAGAAGAAATTACAAGTAAACAGGTCATGTCTGGCCAAGGAAAACATGTGTTATAATATGTACCACATAATAGATACTTGTTTGACTGAATTAAGTGGCAGATAAGTGGTAAGAATGTAATTGAAAAACAAATGCAAAGAAAATTTACATTTACCATCTACTTCATGAAAATTTAATAAGAAGTCCTTTATTATGCAAAAACATGCAGTTTAAGTGATACCCAGCCTTGAAAAGGTTAAGCTAATGAGTTTAAATAAAATGTTTGGGTCTTGTCCAATATTCGAGAACAGAACTATTAAATCAAATGAGATCATCACTGGTCATGAGCCTAAACATTGTTTTTTGTTGTTGTGGGAGACCAACTGAAGCCTTAAAGTGGGTCAGTAGGTCATGAATTACAAATATATTCAGTAGTTTTTTTGCCTACTGCAGAAAATAAGTCAGTAAGTGGGAAATTAAAAACAAATTACTTAATATCAAAGATTGCAATCAATTTTGTAATAGAACCCTTTTTCTACTTTAATCAGAAGTAATAAGAATTTCATAAAAGGAAACCGAATATTAAACATCTAAAGGTCTACAACAAGATGCATGGACACTTGACCATTGCTTTCTGATTTCTCAGCCAATGAAGGAACACAACTCTACTATGAAAACTTGTTCCTCAATGTAAATCCCCACCCTACACACAGACGGATCTTATCAGTTGAACATCTCACAGCACATGAGGAAGTAGAGCAAAACTGAGAACAACAGGTTAAACAATGTCAAAACCAACAATTATCCATTGTCACCAAACGATTTTATACATTTTGAAGTTATTTCACAAACTGTCTACTGAAGTTAAGTTCAGCAACAATGCACTCCATTCTCACATTGCAATAGTCAACACTGAAGAATGATTGAAGCACTTCATTTCCCTTTATATTTCCTGGTCATCCTTGATAACTTCCTTTCATTGAAAATTGCAACCACATGTACTTAAAACAACTTTGAAATTCATGTCAAAAACAAAACAAATGGAAGCTGGGTGAATACAATTGGTTTTACATTTCTGTTCTTCACTTACTGAAATCGATACATGCATCATTAAATTACATTGAATAAAACTATATCATGCAAGCTATGTAGCATAGCACACAACTATGTTAGAAGATATATAAGCCTGCTGACTTCCTGACAAGAATAGATGACTGCAAAACAGATGGCCTCTCTAATTACATTAGATCACCTAGAACATGTCTGGTTACTGGTTGTTGCTACCTGCATCATGTTTCTATCACCTGGTCAGAAAACTGACTCACCTATTCCTACTGTTGTGAGGAAATTTATTCAGACTTTCACCTGGTCAGAAAACTGAGGCACCTATACCCACCTTTGTGAGGAAATTTCTTTAACCAGAATGTCTAAGTCAAATAATTAACTTTATTAAGGTGGAAAATTTACATAGGTAATATGTAAGATAGAGTTATCATACTTGATTGTATATGAAGTTTCAATGCAATACATCAAGCAGTTTCTGAGTTTTTACTTACCATAATCTGCTTACATGAAAAACATTATCCAGAATTTCTAAGTCAAATAATAAGGAGGCAAAATTTATATTTTGTGCAAGATAAGGTTTTCTAACCTGATTATTCAAGAAGGTTGGATGGTTGGGAGGCCTTGTATAATGTTTCCATGCCATACATGATGTATTTGCTAAGATATTGACTTAATTTGGTAACATGAAAAACCTTATCCAGAATTTCTAAGTCAAATAATAAAGGGCTAAAATAAGAACTATATGCAAAATATAATTATCTAACTTGGTTATTCAAGTAGGCTGGAAGGTTGAGTGTCATTGTAATAAGTCCCAATATATCAAGTAATTGCGGAGATATTGACTTACATGAGGTTACATGCAAAACCTAAACCAGTTTTTCTAAGTTGATTAATAAAGGGCAATAATTTGCATTATTTGCAAGATAGAGTTATGTTATTTATTTAATTAAGTAGGTTGGATTATCAAGAGCAAATGTTTAAAGTTACATAGCAATACATCAAGTAGTTGCTGAGATAAACACTTATGTGTGCTTACATGCTAAACCTCGGCAATAATTTCCAAGTCGAATAATAAAGGCCCATTATTCGCATTATATTCAAAATAGCATAACAAACTTCATAAATAAAGAAGGTTATATAGAGGGGAACACATATCTAAAGTTTCAATGCAATACATGATGTTGATGAACACATATCTAAAGTTTCAATGCAATACATGATGTTGATGAACACATATCTAAAGTTTCAATGCAATACATGATGTTGATGAACACATATCTAAAGTTTCAATGCAATACATGATGTTGATGAACACATATCTAAAGTTTCAATGCAATACATGATGTTGATGAACACATATCTAAAGTTTCAATGCAATACATGAAGTTTTTGCTAAGATACTGACTTCAAGGTGTTTACATGCAAAACCTTAAGCTTAACCAAGGTGTGAAGCCAACGCCAGAGTTTGTAGTATAGCTCTCCTCATTTTTGAATAGCTATAAACAACACTTGTATGCCATTTTTATTATGTCACCTTATTACATGTACATACCCGTTATTTGTTTACAAAATGCATATTTTCAAAATTAACCTGTGAAAAAAGTTGTATGTGGTTTGGGGCTTGAAGCCGCATCTGTTAGGACACTATTGACATTCATTGGCTTGGTGTAGGTCTCGTTAAAACCCCATACTGTTGTGAATCATTATCAACCATATGCACAACAACTACACATTTGTGCCTACCAACCCTTACTCTTGGCTAAAACAGATTTAAGTGCAGAATGTATAATACTTGTGCATTTGTATTTTACGGTGGTAGTTTCTGCTGGTTGATAATCAGAAATCTAATTTCTTCCAGGCAGGAAAATGACTGAATATTACTTAGTCAACAACACTGGGTTATGAAGAATTCCAGCCTGCATTAAATACTATGTTGGATCCTTGAGAGCGGATTTGACAGCCATGTCCATCCACAAGGCAGTCGCATCTGATTGAGATGAGGTGAGTATTTCATATAAAACATATTTGACTTGGTTTGTGTTTTTATAAACCTACTGTATTCAATAATCAAGTGGTGGTGGTGGTGGTGGTGATGGTGGTCAAGTGGTGGTGGTGGTGGTGGTGGTGGTGGTGGTGGTGGTGATGATGATGATAATGATGATGATGATGATGAATTTTATTGATAAATTTAATAATTTTCTTTATATATATACATGTATGTATCAGCTTGTTGTTGTTTTTTCAAAATAATGTCAAGAAATATTAAACTGTTCATATTTTATTTTGTATATGTATGGCAGTATAATTATCTATACTAATTAGTTAGAAAGGCTTTAAAGTACAACTTCTTTCCTTTACAGCACTAAACATTCTTGATGGGTAAAGTACCTGAAGGTGCATGAAAACCAAATCAGCCATTGACTCAGCATTGAGTTATCATCTGTGCACACACTACAAGTTCAAAGCATGGGAACAGACCAAACTTCAAATGTTGAAGAGTGAAGAATTATTGTGAAAAAAACTAATTGTTAGAATACCAATGACAAAATAAAACAGATATACATCAAATTACCCAAGAGCTTGTTTACATGTTATAATATTAAAAAAAACATTAGTTGAGAACTTTCTCTCTGATATTTTTGGAGGGGCAAGCCCACTTAGTGTTCTTGTTTCTTCACATATTTTAGTTTAAAAGTACACTCATTTGTTTTAAAAGTACACTCATTTGTTTTAAACTCTGTATTCTGAGTTAGTATCATAAGTAAAATTCATTTATTTGAAAGAGTACATTTTATGAATAAGTCCAATTAAGCTTTATAATTTTTTACAAGAAAAAGGTTGATTTTTAAGCATTTTATTAGCTATAAAAATGTATGGTAACATGACATTATGTATATTTTCTTCAAAACTGGACGGTAAACTATCATAAATTGTCTTTTAAATTGTTCAATAGACATCATAGATAATATCTAAAATGATTTCAGCAGCTTGCCTTATAGTTAACTATTTTTTATGAATTTTATAAAACTGCTATATATTTTCAAACATCGAAAAACTGCTCTTTTCCGAAGAATCATAAGATCAATCAAAATGATTTTGTTCCATGTGTATCAATAATGTGTTCGTTTGGACTTTAGTTTTCTGTTAACTGAAGTTTATTTTACCAGAAACTGTTGTGTTTATTTCATAATCTCTGATAATGTGAAAAAAAATCAAATATAGACAAAATATTTACTTGTCGCTCTTTGTAGCCCTTGGAGTTTGGGGGTGGGTGTAATGAAACATAAATAACTTTTTTAATTCACGGTAAAAAATCTTCAAAATTTGGATAAAAGTCCCATAGTGTACCGTGATTATAACTATGTTGTCGGTTAAAGCTTTTAAAAAAGTGTGTATTACGCGGCTAATACCTTAAGTCAAATGTCTTAAGCCATGAGACTCCAGATCAGGATTTGGTAATGTTTACATTCTACAAAAAAATTTTTGAACATGTTCAGTTGAGCAACACTGTTCTTTTTATATAAAAGTTTCATCTTAGGAATGATGGCAGTGTAAATTTTCTGAAGGCTATTTCTTTGTTGCCGTTCTATAAATATAATTTTAGTTAGTTTTTTTAAACTCATATGAACTTGACCTGTTATCTATAAATCACATGGTCTGTACTTAAAACATATCTAGTTAGCTATTTTCTGCTTCTACACATGTGAAATATTTTAGATTTGCTTGAATTTTGAAAATACAATTCTTGGTCAATATTTCAACTTGGAATTTTTCTTTAATTTTTTTAGAACAATGCAATGCTGAAATGTTGGCCAAGCAAAAAGTAGCAAAGTCTTTCACTGGCTAAAAAATATTTTCATATCTTTTTGGTCAAATAAAGTAATTTGAGAAATTAATGTCATCTACTTGTTTGTTTATATCGGTTGTGACCCATCGCGACTCATATGAGAACCCTTTGAAATCACTACTGTTGCAATGATTACTGATGAATACTAAGTTCAAGTTTGTTTTATTAGTTTTGACACTTACAAAAACGTCCAGTAATGCACTTCCATCAAAGACGCGTTTAAAACGAATGGAGCTACCGGTACTTGTGCAAAATCTTCCTTAAGGCTTCACGCCTTAAGGAAGATTTTGCACAAGTACCGGTAGCTCCATTCACAGTCCTTTTGAAGGTATAATACTATTTTAGTATCAATTTACTTATTTCCAAAAATACTTTAACAAACACTCAATATTCCAGTGACCTAATTATCATGTTTAGAGGAATGATAAACATCATAATAGGTTGAAAGCCATTCTGCGAGCACGGTACAATTTACAATCTTCTATTTGTACAATCGATTCCTGTTAAATTAACTGCATATTATGGTAAGCAATATCGCAGTGATGTGCCGCATGCATGTTTTCAGAAATAACAGGCGGTAGCAGCAGATGAACGCAGTGATGTGCGTACCACCACATTGGCTTCCGCAGAATATGTCTAATATTTACCATAATCTCTCCCATGAAGGCAACGCATTTTTGGCAGAAACGCGTGGCTGGTAGTGTACTTATAGTATTTAATGCACACATACAATTCTTTATGTCACTGTGCAACGAATATTTCATTAGCAGTGCCTTTATCAGTCAGCTGACCCAAATCAGCCAATCAGGAGATTTGTTACGGCACGCGGGCTTATCAGGTCACTTGACCTCTCACCTGATCTCTGTAAACCAATCAGACTCTTCAGCCATCTCCTTTGTCTTCGGCATAATAGAAGTGTTAGACAATTTGGTTTAATTTTTTCAACTAATTGTTCAAATTACACCGTAACTGAGGTTGTTATTTATGACACAATATATATTAAGTTATGTTTCTAGTATTGGACCTAAACTTTCAGGGCGGGGACTTGTTAAACATTGTGTAATTGGTAACATATGTTACATAAACTATACAAGAGGTTATTAGGTCTTTTTGACCTACATGTAGCAACTTTTTTGGTCTGGTCCCAGTCTACCAATATTTAGGTTATTTTCAAGGTATTTTCAAGGTATTTTATAGGTTTAATTATGTTTTAGAATGATTGCTTTGTGAAAGTACCCTCAAAATACATTTATTATGGGTGTGGGCAAACTAGCAGTTTGGTTTTTTTAGTAAACAACACATACAATATTACTCCTTCATTCTTAATACAGCTTGAATGGCCAATAATTGCCAGATCGGACAATTTTACCTGATTGGCCAAGTTTCATCAGCCAGGTGAATCGGTCAAGAAATTCATACCAATTTAAACATTGAAAAGGCTACTAAATATATTGTGAATATTGGTACCAATTGGTGGTGCTTAATATCATCACTGTGCAGCATTCATCAACAAGTCAACTTCAAAGGAATCTGAGGAGGGTGAGTAGTGGTTTGTTTGTCTGCCAAAAGCAGATTGAGGGCGAAATAGCAATAGAAATGTGGCTATGTCAGTTGGTTACGCTGCCTGTTGGGAGTGGACTTCAACACCCAGTTACATGAGTCAGTGACTGTCACTGTCAGGGTCAAGAAAGCTCATTATTGTAGCCTCTCTACAGATTATACGAACGAATAAAGGATAGCCAATACAATTTATGATGCATATTATAAAGGTGTATTTGAACATGGTTTACCATAATAAAATGAGTTGATATTTTGTAAACAAATCACGAATTTTCAGAAGGATAACCTCTGACCTCTGAATGTACTTAATCGATTACTACACTAAGTTATATCGTCAATAAATGAAACGGTGAAACAATATTATACGCAGTTATCTCCCGTTCAAAGGGAGGTCGAAGGTATCCTTGAATGTATATTTATTTTAAAGTCTGAATTTTCATCTGAATCAAAATGCTTAATACACTACAGGAGTGCGATTACTAGCTTTCTATCCAGAGAAATCCCTTACATCTTGTAAGAGTTTTTCACTGGACATCAGACAGCAAGGAAAAATTTACAATGCCTCAACTCAAAGAGGTATTAATTTTTTGGTTTAAAAATGTCTCGTATTTTTACTTTATGTGGCGATATATTGAAACAAATGAAGCGAACTCATATTTGGAACTCACCATCTCTCAATATCTCAAATGGTCATCCGTATCTCCAAAACGATGTTGACAAACTCAAACGTGTCCAGTCACAAGCCGCAATACTCATATCAAACGGTTTAAAAAGCAGGTACACAGATGCTGGCACTATCCAATCCAAAAATTCCGTATATAGAACAGACTGATCTTTCTACTTCTACCGGTTAGTGACCACCGTCATCATGTTGACTATTCTGTCACTTTTGGGTGTGCGCAAATATAATTTTGAATATGATTTATTTGTTTGTCAGGAGCCTCTTGAACAAATCCAGGCTGCTGACAGATGTAACAGAGGAGGGTAAGGCATTCCAATCCCTGATGGTCCTCGGGTAGAATGACTCTTTCCTAGTCGTTGTGTTGCATTGTGGGATCTGGAAAGAGTTTGTGCCCATATTTCTTGAGATCCTGTCTGGTGGTACGAGTTTGTGGCTTGCTGCAACGTTGACCTCCTGGTTGTTGATCTTATACAGCATTGACAAACGTGCGTTTTTTCTTCTAACCTCTAACGGTGTCCACCTTAGTTGTTCTATCATATCAGTAACGGATGATCTGTTTCTGTACCGATTTGTTACATATCTGGCCGATCTTCTTTGTACCATTTCTAATTTATATTTATCTTTTTGTAGATGTGGATCCCATAGAGCGCTGGCGTACTCGACTGTTGGTCTAACGAGGGAGATGTAGGCCTTTTCTTTGATATCGCTGTTGGAGATATTGAGGTTTCTTTTGAGAAATCCTATTGTTTTATTTGCCTTGGCACAGATGTTTCTGATATGGTTTTCCCGTTTAAGGTCTGATGTTATGGTTACCCCTAAGTATTTTGCAGATATTACGTGCTCCAGAGTGTGGCTGTGTAGCTGGTAATCCTTTATAATTGGTGTTCTGTTTTTTGTTACCGATAGTACCTGGCATTTATCTGGATGGAATTTCATCATCCATTTTTCTTCCCAGAGAACCAACTTGTCTAAATCTTCCTGGAGGGTATTATCATCTGATGTTACTGTGATGTATGCAATGGTGTCATCTGCAAAGAGCCTCCCGGTCGATTTGATGTTTTCTGGCATGTCATTGATATAGAAGAGGAAGAGGCTGGGTCCTAGCACAGATCCTTGTGGCACCCCAGACTCTACATCGATGGAGTCAGATGTTTCCCCTTCTATCAGTACTCTCTAGGTTCTCTCACTTTCTCTACGTGGTCAGGGTCGAGGGGCTGGTGCCGGCTATAATATCTAGTGACTATTTAATCCCTAAAGAAAACAAGAGACTTGGAAAATATAAAAGTGCTTGTGAGCATACATTCTGAGCAGATACAACATGAACAATGATAGACCCTTCCAACGACCGGAAACAATTCGAGCCACAAAATTTGTTATTAAGAATAGTGTGGCATCTAGTAAATGGAATTATTCACTGCCTTCAATTATCCAGGTCACTGTTACATAGCGATTCCTGAAAATAGAATACTCCCTTATAGTTTATAGGCATTAAATGATTGTGCTAAATCCCTAAAGTCAATTTCAAAGAAGGTTCACACGTCAAAGAAACCGTTTTAGGCCATCGATCAACGTTTGTAGTATAACATGGAAATAAGCTTCTAAAGAGGAGGACTCATACCACTGCAAGGCATCCATACATGTACATGTACAGACAGTTTGTATTAACTTTACTTTAACGGACCTATCAAATCGTAGTTTATAATAACGCTCGCATTTACTTTCCGGTGACAAACGAGTTTCTTTGCTGAAATGTTGGAACTGCATGAGTGTTCGATGCCGCTTCTGGGGCGGTACAAATAGGCCGTCTCTTTTGTCCACCTATTGCGATCATGATACATTAACTGACAGACTAGTAGAATTTATTCACGTTATTTACAAACAAAAGTAGATTCTTCGATAGCTGTCAGTAAAAGCATTCTCAATCAGTGTAAATTTCCATTTTCCATACGTACTTTCACAGACATGGAACTACTTTGTATGTATTTGGTGCTTACAAAGGGTTCATCATTGTTCCAGAATGTATAGAGAAGCACTGGGAGGGGTGATGTGGTTAAAAGGTGATTTTTAGCACTATGTCAACGTGACAACGACACAAGCAGCAGACTCTGTTCTGACGAGCGTATTTGTTGACATCGACAAATATAGAAATAAGTGTTAAGTTGAATGAGACAACTTCTGATAGTACCCTCCTACCGAATAGCAAACACAGTCCATAAACATAAGTATTTTCTTTACTCCCTAAAACAATAACAGAAAAACTTTTTTAAAACTTAAACGTTCGCTTCAATCCACAATGTAACTGTTGTTTATATATTTCATAAATCTCGTCAAGACTATAGCTCTACCATGGCATGGATATAGTATCCGACCGCTAACTTAGAGGCGTTGATGTGCCCCCTGCTGCCGGCCAATGTGAACATATTGAATGTTGAAAATATAAATATAGTTAACTACCATTTAAGGTAATACAAGATATATGTTGCATTGCCAAACCTGTTATCTCGCTGTCTTCGAAAGTTTGCACCTGAGTGAATTGCGTGAGAAAGGTAAAAGGTCATGGATATCGCATTAGTGCACAGTCAATATCGTTCATCGCCTTTTATGGGTATAACCCCCGGGCCAGGACATAACCATATATGGGCATTACTACCTAGCGTCGCCTCATATTCCGATACAACAAATAACAGACTTCTGGCTTTATATGGTAAATGAGCTAGGCTCGGTAAAAATCGCATTTATGGCTATAGCCGCTGTATCGATAATAATGAATTGGTATGTTGTATTAGATTTCAATGTTCATGGCTTTAAATCCTCTCATTCGTTCTCTTGTTATCGAGAATGGAAAATGGAAATACGTATGATATAAAGAAACAAGAGTAGCTTATATACACACAAATATACAAATGCTTACTTAGAATTCACATCGTTGTAATTTTATAAACAACAAAGTTGAGAAATAAGAATTGACACTTTGGGTTCCCAGCGTATTTAATGTTTTGAAAAATTGGTTTTCGTTATTATGCGCGCCCCAGATAATCAAGCCTTCTTACTACGTAAATACACTTCACTGAAATACCACAATCCAGCCAGCATTCTGAAGCCATACTAGTAATTTTAGTTTATGTATTAGAAAGGACCTCGTGTACGTATATATACACGGACATGTTACACTTTTAGTTGAGTTTAACAGCTGTTGGCGAAATTTCACTTGTACTAGTCTTGTATGCTCGCTTTACTCGCATGATTCAATTTTGTCGCGACATGTCATTCTAAATTTGTACAATGTACACATTCTTGGACGACGTATAGTGCACATAAAGTAGACCATACGTACACGTTCCCGAACAAGTAGTGTTTCGCAACCTCACGTGTTATATATTCATCACTTTTATTGCGAAGGGTGTTTGACATTTTGCGTTGAATATCGTATTTGTATATTATGAAAAATCCATGTTTTAGGCTCACAACAATGGCCGTATAATTAAGCAGTAATTTATATTGCATTAGTAATATTTTTTTTACTGTTTTGTCCAAAGCATGCCGTAAAGTTCTCTCGCCCTTCAATATCATCAGCATCTTGCATGTAGTTGAGATACGTTTGTTGACAGAGCCTCGAGTACCGTCCGCCCGTGCGTGATGACCTTGGCGCTATCTCTACTCGTTAATAGTCGCAAACATACATGGGATAGGCATCTTAATCATGAATCATTATTTGTTATCAAACCAAGTGTTTACTTTTTACTTTGTAACAGTCATTCAAAATCATTTATTTCATAATACAACGTACGGTTTAGTTTTAATTTGCATGCGCCGAAATGCTCAAAAATCTCAAATTTGTTTAATACACACGTTTTACGCCTTTTATTGCAAACATTTTTATAAAGTTCCATTTCATTAGAATACTTAATTCATTTGAAATAAAACTGTTAAAGCTAGTCACCCATACACTCGGAAATCACAAAGTAACGTCCAGGAGAAAGTGTTAAATATAGTAGCTTGTATGTCCACCATTTGCAGCAATTACTGCATGGCACCTAAACCTCATTGGAACAACATATCGGTGCATGTAGTTTTATGGGATAATGTCCCACATCCGACGAATATCACGCCTGAGTTCGTCGACATTGTGTTGTTGGGGCAAAGCCCTAACTTCCCTCTTTAACAAGTCCCACCACACATTTTTTATCGGATTCAGATCTGGGCTTTTAACCGGAAAACCTAGAACACGAATGTTGTTTGTTGCTAGCATATTCTGAGTTCCCCGTGCAACATGACAAGGCGCATTGTCTTGCAACAACATCATGCCTCGATTAGCTTGAATGTGCGGTATCAATACAGGTTGAATAATATCGTTCTGATACCTCACTTCATTTAAACTACCATGGATAGTGACAATGGAGACCTGGTGTGCATTGAATTTTCTGCCCAGATCATCACGGAACCGCCGCCAAACTGGTCTGCGTTAATGAGACAACATTCCCTGTTTCGCTCTCCCGTCCGTCGGTAAATGCGGACGCGCCCGTCTGACCCACGGAGCTTCAATCTGCATGACATTAGCCCTGCCCGCTCTGATTAAACGTAGATTCCGTCTCGCCCATGCTTACCATGCTGCTATGTGCCTCGCAGTAAGGACCGGAACCTTCCGTGGGCGGCCGGCCCGGAGCTGGTTGCAGACGGTCTGCGGGCTAATTGGCCGGTAGTGCGCGCAAAATGAACGCCTTGCCGTTGACGTAGCCGGAATGAAAAGCTTGCGTAGGTGACATATAACCATATACACTGAACAAAATTTCTAAACGTCTACTTTATGAAAACTACCCAATGTATCGACTTGAAAATTTAAACTACATCGTTATGCCTAGTACTCTATCGATTTTTATAAAGAAAATCACACCATACGGTCGAGGTTAGCCATGCGAGACGATAGGTGCGATTTCCAATTTTTTGGCGCGAGAATCACGAAGATTATGAAATTATCGCTAATTGTCATGTTAACGCAATACATGTTGAATTTTCAACTCGAAAAACAGAAAAAAATGGCTAGAATGACTATTGAAGAGCGGGCAAGGGCCGTCGGCATGATTGATGCAGGTACCCCGATTCGGCAGGTATAACCAATTTTGTAAATTAATTAATAATTTCCGATATAATTTGCAAACTAATATAAACAATGTTCTGTTTAAACCAATGACGCATAATAATCAATGAATTTCAGGGTGCGCGGCTGTTTAATAGGCGACACTCGAGTATCCGTCAGCTGTGGGAGAAATTTAGAAGAACCGGAAGTGTTGCTGACATACACCGGAGGCCCAAACGCAGAGTAACAACTCGCCACCAAGATAGATATATAATGGTTCTTTCTCACCAACGCAACCGTTTCACTCCGGCTACGTCAACGGCGGACCGTTAAGCACGCACCACCGGTCAATTTGCCCACAGACCGTCCTCAACCGGCTCCGGGCCGTCGGTTTTCGCGTCCGTCGACCACGGAAGGCATGATGTTGTTGCAAGACAATGCGCCTTGTCATGTTGCACGGGGAATCAGAATATGCTGGCAACAAACAACATTCGTGTTATAGATTTTCCGGCAAAAACCCCAGATCTGAATCCAATAAAAATGTGTGAGACTTGTTAAAGAGGAAAGTTAGGACTTTGCCCGAACAACACAATGCCGACGAACTCAGGCGTGATATTCGTCGGATGTGGAACATTATCCCACAGAACTACATGCACAGATATGTGGTTTCAATTAGATCAAGGTGCCAAGCAGTTATCGCTGCAAATGTCGGACACACAAGCTACTAAATTTAACACTTTCTCCTGGACAGTTCTTTGTGACTTTCGATTAAATGGGTGACTAACTTTAACATTGTTATTTCTAATGAATTAATAGTTCTAATGAAATTAAATTGTATTAAAATGTTTTCAATAAAATGCGTAAAACTTGTGTATTGAACAAGTTTTGTGATTTTGTTATTTTATTCACATATTTTAATAGAAAATATAGTGGACGTTTAGAAATTTTGTTTAGTGTACATATATGTGCGTTTTGGCCTTCGGCGCATGTCAGCAACACTTCCGGTTCTTCTAAATTTCTCCACCAGCTGACGGATACTCGAGTGTCGCCTATTGAACAGCCTGAATTATTATTACTGTAATTACGCCATTGGTTAAAACAGTACACTTTTAATATCATTTCCCACATTATATCGGAATGAATTTGTTAATTTACAAAATTGGTCAAACCTGCCGAATGGAGGTACCTGCATCGTATGATCATCCCGACGGCCTTTGCCCGCTCTTCAATGGTCATTCTAGCCACTTTTTCCGTTTGTTTTTTTTTTCAAATTGGAAATTCAAAATGTATTGCGTTAAACTGAAATTTAGCATTAACTTCATAAACCTCGTGAAAGCCTAACATGGCATCTCTATCGTCTCGCATGGTTGACCTCGACAGTAAGGTGTGATTTTCTTTATAAAAATTGTAAAGTACTAGGCACGATGTAGTAACCAGTTTCAAGTCGATACATTATTTAGTTCTCATAAAAAAATCCGTTTTGTTCAGTGTATCAATATTGATGTTAATTGTTCTTTATGCACCAGTCAATTGTAACCACGCCCCCCCCCCCGGTCAGGGGGTATACCGGGGATAGCCGGGGAAATGGGCCGTGTTTTTACCTTTCAGGTGGCCCCGCAGTGCCGGGTGAATGCGGTGGTTTTGTCTTCGCTTTATTTATAGCGGGGAAAGGGACTTACCTAGGGTCCCTGGGGTTCGGGGGCATTTTGCGGGGGATTTTACCATCTGTTCGTCCCCGCAGAACGGGGATTTTAGCCGGGGTTTGCTGGGCCGAAAGTCAAAGTCCCCGCTATTCCCCAGACCTGGGGGCGTGGCTACAATTGACTGGTGCATTTATGTCGCAGCCAGATGAACGACTAACTGTTTATGTACACCTCAAATTAATACGTATATAATGGTTCAAGACTAACAAAGCCAGGCTAGGCTGTATTGACTTCCAGTTGTTTTTGGACGGTGCCCCTCAGGGCCGGTCTTAAGTAGGCACATCAGCCGATCCAACTACCAGCCAAAGCACGCCAAAATCAGCGCGTACCAATGGCAGTAAATAGTTCGTATTGTTGTTTTGAATACACAGCTGATTTAAATAGTGAGAGAAGTAGGTCATGTATAATTTATTTACAATTGGTACTCAAATCAAATATTTATATTGATAAATCATTTCGCCAATATCGACCTCTACATGGAAATAGTTCCACTGCCTTATATCAAACTGCATTCGGATCTCCTCGGACATTTTATCGAAAAAATGGCCGAGGAGCTCCGAATGATCAGCTAAAATAAATCCGTAAATGTTTCGAACTGAATACTGAAGTACATTGTTGCTAAACAAAATTAATTTAATACTTTGAATTATCGAAATATTTTATTATCTTTGGTCTCTTCTTCTGAAATTGGGTACGCGTAAAGCCCTAGCCCCGTCGACCTCCAGGACTGTCCAGGATCGTCCTGGACTGATATACCAGCCGGCAATTTTAAAATGTTAAAATTGCCGTGGTCATCCGGGACCGTCCGTAGCTGATCCCGGATGGCATCCGTGTTGACATCGTGTTGGTCCAGGATGGTCCAGGTCTAGGATGGTCAGTGGCGATGCCGTTGTTGTTACGAGGTAATCCGTGTTTACCCGTGCTGGCTCCGTGTTCATCCGTTGTGGTGGCGAGCTGGGTCCGGACTGGGCCGATGTAAGGGACAGTCGAGAAACCGTCGACTCCATTCCACCATAACCACTCCGGACCATCCCGGATCAAGAATATCCCTTGATCTGAGGTGTCCGTATTAATCCGGGGTGGTCCCTCTCAGGTCCAGCTTTGGCGTGACTGACTGTAGATGAAACACTTTGAATGTAATTATTTCTATATTAAGTTTTTGCCAGGTACACATTTCTGGTTTATTACTTATGACAATACCGCGTGTACTTCTTACATCACTATAATTTATTACTCACATAAACTATTAAGTTACAATTTTAATATGAGCAACCAATTTATTGACGATTCAGTAAAAGGTCGATCAAAATATATGCTTAAGGGTCAAATAATTAAAAAAAAACCACTGCCATCCGATTGGTTTTTAAAGGAGTTCAAGCATTATTTTCTTTCTTACGGTTCGTTCGTCTGCATTCTGTCAGGTTGATGATACAGCATGATCATCCAAATGTTTGACTACACCGAATAAATGAGATTCATGATACTTAGTAGTATATACTATATGTTAGAAGTTCATCGTTTTAGGTAGGTAAAGTTCGATCGTTCTTTTTAAAGATTTATATACAATTACAAATAATGTGAGCAGTAGTTTCCAAGCATACAGAAAATAATTTTCGTCAGTTCCTACATGACGTCAAAGTGGTTAATAAAACACTGGTTATTGAGTAATCATTGTATACATTACCTCATAAATCGGCTGATATCTAGAGCAAGAAGCAATGATAATTTAACGTTCGCTTAAGTTTAAACAAATATGGACACCGTAGTTAGTCACCTAAACTGTGCTAAGGTAGTTTCAAATCGTTGCGCTTCCAAACCAAACCAAAAATCATGTGAACGTCTGTATGAGAAATTTGTCTACTAATGTCTATTTCTGTATATAGCCTTACACATTATATTATATTGTACGCCGGTAGAAAACTAATGAGACGATATACGGTTTTAACCTATTTAAACAGTTAAAATTATTTCAAAATGATATGACTCGCCGTTGATGATTAATATTCTAAATACTAGTATACGTGTAATGTTGGCCATTTGCCGGCCGGGACCTCAGACGACAACCTGAATATAAATGCTGAGTCATTAATAATAATAATAATAATAATAATAATAATAATAATAATAATAATAATAAAAATGATACTACTACTACTACTACTACTACTACTACTACTACTACTACTACTACTACTGCAACTACTACTACTACTGCTACTGCTACTGCTACTGCTGCTGCTGCTGCTGCTGCTACTACTACTACTACTTCTACTACTACTTCTACTGCTACTACTACTACTACTACTTCTACTATTACTACTACTACTACTACTACTACTACTACTACTACTACTACTACTACTACTACTACTACTACTACTACTACTACTACTACTACTACTACTACTACTACTACTACTACTACTACTACTACTACTACTACTACTACTACTACTACTACTACTACTACTACTACTACTACTACTACTACTACTACTACTACTACTACTACTACTACTACTACTACTACTACTACTACTACTACTACTACTACTACTACTACTACTACTACTACTACTACTACTACTACTACTACTACTACTACTACTACTACTACTACTACTACTACTACTACTACTACTACTACTACTACTACTACTACTACTACTACTACTACTACTACTACTACTACTACTACTACTACTACTACTACTACTACTACTACTACTACTACTACTACTACTACTACTACTACTACTACTACTACTACTACTACTACTACTACTACTACTACTACTACTACTACTACTACTACTACTACTACTACTACTACTACTACTACTACTACTACTACTACTACTACTACTACTACTACTACTACTACTACTACTACTACTACTACTACTACTACTACTACTACTACTACTACTACTACTACTACTACTACTACTACTACTACTACTACTACTACTACTACTACTACTACTACTACTACTACTACTACTACTACTACTACTACTACTACTACTACTACTACTACTACTACTACTACTACTACTACTACTACTACTACTACTACTACTACTACTACTACTACTACTACTACTACTACTACTACTACTACTACTACTACTACTACTACTACTACTACTACTACTACTACTACTACTACTACTACTACTACTACTACTACTACTACTACTACTACTACTACTACTACTACTACTACTACTACTACTACTACTACTACTACTACTACTACTACTACTACTACTACTACTACTACTACTACTACTACTACTACTACTACTACTACTACTACTACTACTACTACTACTACTACTACTACTACTACTACTACTACTACTACTACTACTTCAAATACTGCTACTGCTACTACTTTACAACCTGAAATAGTGCATGTATTTTCCAACTACATACCATTATCACTACTACTATTATTGCTTCTGCTGTTGTTGTTGCTGCTGCTGCTGCTGCTGAAATTGCACATATTTTCAGAAACAAGCTATATATGTTTGATTTTAGTCATTATATATCGGCTCTGCTCATTCAAGTGAGATAAACATGTAATAAATATATAATCACGGATATTTACTGTTAAATTATTCTTATTTATTAACATAGCACGGAGCGTAATGTGACGGAATATGTGTACCACTTTCTCGAACATTCGAGCGAGATCGCTTGTTTCCCGGCTTCGGTGTGATTCATCTGCCACCGTGGTCGGAGACGCGTTGCCAATATTTACATTTTAAGCTTATCACGTGATGTAAACAAAACGATGTCATATGCTATATTTAGACAAATATCTAAATTAATTCGAATATGCATGATTTCCGTAAAAAGGGTGTAGATAAAGAGTTGTATTTGCAAAATGTGTGAAAATATGAATCACTGTAGTGTTTGAAAGCTGAAAAAGCAGGGTGTTCGTTGTCTTTTACAAACGTGGCCTTTGGATAAATTTAGAAAAGTAGTGCATATTTATGAGGCTAAGGGTCACGTGACGGATTTCTTAAAATAGACAGATTGGGGTCAAATATAAATGAAACAAAACTATTTCACAACGACCAGAAAACGTTTTGATTTTGAACTGTTCAGATCGAAGCTTATATTGTGAATGTCTTTGAGTAATTCGGATTGTTTAGGAAGCACTAGATCTATCAAAATGTAAGTTGTTGTCACTTTTCTTGTATTAATTAGTTTAATATTTATTAAATATACATTGTACTTGAATAACTTTCATCACAACCATTTTTTTTGTATTTAAAAACACATGAAAGACAAAAGTAAATGTTTAATTTCATTTTGAACAGGTGTATCATGGTGTGCTTTTTTAAATGTTGCTCTTTTATTGTGATTTGTAAATATCTATCTATCTCTGTTTAATGTCAACTCCTATATATATATATATATATGAAAACTTGCATTGAATGCATTGAACGTATCCAAATGTTCAATGATTTTACCTAATATTTTGATAGTTTCTATGTTTGATTTTTTTTATATCAACTTCACTATAAAATTTGAAAATGCTATAATTCATTGTTTCTGTCATGGAAAATGCACGCGGTAACGACTACACCATACATTGAAATATTAGATGACATTGCAAAATTGACCGGGTCATGAGTGTAGTTGTAAAACGTTTTGTATGCCTAATGTTTGCTGTAAGTCACCATGTCTTTCCGATGGAAAGAAATGAAAATCATTTACTAATTGAACTCTATTATTCTTTGGGTCGGGGCTGAGGATAGTGAGGCTGGGGAAGGGTGGTTCCATGCGTGAGAATCTTTTGCGGTCTTGGAATGCGGTTGACACGGTCGGTTGAATTCGTAATCTGGAAATACCCTTCTCATGTAGGCAAGGCGCATGCGCGAATGACATCATTGGGCGGAGTTATGTAAATGAGTGCGGCGTTCGATCTCGTTCAAGGTGAAGTAACATGGGAGTGGCAGTTCATTCATCTTCGATATACGGCTAGGGTATAAGTGGAGTCTTTTGCTGCCACCGCTGCCTTTTATCTGATTAAAACCACTATCCTCCTCTTGAAAATGTATTCGCTCGTACGTACTAATTAATTTTGGATATTAATACGCTTATTTATATCTGGGACCAATAGACATATAATAGTTACCGCATGCGGCAATCTCCTACGCAGTGATATTCCCTGACAGGCAGAAAAGATCTCTGCAACCGCTGGATTTCAGCTGTATAAACTTAATATAGAAATAATTTTAAATATTTTTTTCTTTCCTTTTTGGGAGATAATTGTTACCAAATTTCAATTTTCCAAGGTGCATTGAGGTTAACATACAGAAATAAAATAAAATTAAAGGTAATTAACCGATGATAACGTGTTTGTATGGTCGCAGTGATATTATACTACTGTAAGGGAAGTAACTCTGCGTGGGGTTTGCCCGCACTGTTGACTAAACGTCGCTAATGAAAATAATTAGATTTCAGTGTCGGACTTTTCTATACTCGTTGTTCATATGAATTTTTCACTATTTGCAGACAAGATGGTAATGCACGGACAAAGCGATATATTGGAGGTTTTACTCGGGAGGACCCCTGAACTGGTAAATGCCGGCGGGGAGTTTAATTTCTTTGCCCCGTCGACGGAGCGAGAACAGGCACTTGACATGGACATATTTGAAGACAATGCGGACCTCACTCTTCTAGACATTGTCGCAGGTAGGTTGCATGGTCTGCATAGTCATTGCAGCCTACACATCATGGTCACTGTCAACAAAAGAATGAATATCATGTAAATAATTTATGTAGGATCGCTTCGACTATTCAAGTTATTGAAGTTTGAATGCATTGATAATGGTTTGCGATTTGTTAAGACAACAATACACGTAATCTTACAGGCGACCAGTGCTTCGTCGAGGAAGTTGTACCTCAGTCGTCGGTTCCGGAGGAAGTCTACAATGTCACCGTCACGACGTCCAATGAAGACGACCAGATCCTGCATGACGGCGAATCGCTTGTCTTTCAGTTCCCACCAACTGTTCCTTACAACATCGAAACCGAGACCACCACATTGGACGCCTCATTTCTGCAGAGCTTTGCCTGTGTTAGCCAACCAGAAGACACAGTGGACTCGGAGTCTCTGTATTCCACGTCTACCGTCCCAAACACGCCATTCAGTCCCTCTTCGCCCGTGTTCTTGCCCTACGGCGACACCTCCTCCCAGAGTTCCACGTCCGCCGACTCCACTTCCGGGAACGTGCCGGCGTTCGTAAAAGAGGGTTTAAAAATGGCCATTCGGAACAAGAGGCGGAGCGAGGGGAAGGGTGATATCAGGGTGGAGTTCGTGCCACCAGCTCCCGAACAGGTAATTATCTATCAGCAGTGATTTCAAAACAGACCTATCATTCAGCATATTTAATATAATGTTTACATGCTAATTGACGGGCCAATATCATTAATCTTCTTTTAAAAAATGCCCAATTTTGCTTCGTGTGCACACATGCTGTAGTAATGGTTCAGTTGAAAGGTGTGACTGTTAACAAGTGGTAGCTTCTATAAAGTATGTTCGTTTTCAGCTAACCGACGAGGAGAAGGCGCTGCGAGATGAGAAGAGGGAGAAGAACAAAATGGCGGCCCAAAAATGTAGAGAAAAGAAACGTGTGAGAATAGATGTCCTAGAAGCGGTGGGTTTTATTTTTTCTATGTGAATAAATAAATATGTAAGAGAAAAAAAGCACGAGCATAATGTTTTAAGATTATGTTGTACCGTACCTTGCAATTGTCACGTACATTATTACAACGCCTAGTGCCCTTCATCTACCTTGTGTTACATTGTTTTTGTTCTGTTTTGATAACATAACGCATTAACGGATAATATAATAGATATGTTAATTAAAACAACCTGTATTTTATTTCAGGAAACGAGAAAGTTGAAGGGAAAGATGGTTGCGTTCCAGACTGAGATTCAGAAGTTGATCGAGGAGCGAGATCACCTGATGGACGTAATCAGCGTACACAGCCAGGTGTGTCCCGTCTTCCGGGCGCAGCTGCCGCCACATTGACACCCGCCGTCCTAGCGCACGGACGGACAAACCCGGGACCCCCACTGGACTTGACCAATCAGTCTGTTGAACTGAACGTTAGCCAACACTGGCCGCGGTGTGACAGGGCGGTGACTGATATACATGTATGCATTTGTTGGATAGCTATCATGAAATACTATATTTTATCTATTATGTTGTTATTTAAATGTGAACATTACGTGTGATGGAGTCAGCTTTGTTCTTACCGAAGCGGCAGAGATGTTTGTTATATTTAATTTGTATGACAATATCTGAGCAAACCATGTTTAGAAGTTTTTGTTTGACCGCCAGATTGAGAATGATTGAAACCAGAAGTCAGTTGAACTTTTCCGCGTATGAATTTCCGCACGTCGACGTAGAAGTGAAACATAGAATTGTACATGTAATAAATAAAGAAAGTACAAGTCAGCAATTTGCATAAACACTCCTGAATAACGGGGAGCGGCCTAGATATTTAATACGGCCGCTGTAGATAAACGATCATGAATGGGGTACGTTTTCAATGTCACTATCATAGATAAACATGTATATATCCTACAATGGACAAGTATATATGCGTGGGTGTATATTGAGTGTCTTTTGTTTATAAATATGTTAATTTATAACATTGAAAAATGAACACTTTCGTCATCTTAAAAGTGTTAATGAAACGCGACAATGAACTAACACTATGGGTGTTTGTGAGTTGGTAATGCATTGTTACAGTGGCAACGGTTTCTAGTGCAATAAGTTAAAACTAGATTACTATTTTATTTAATATTGAATTGGTTAACTAGAAAAAAGTTAAACTTCGTCTTAAGCAAGTATTACAAAGGTTGGTTCATTACAACCGAACCTTTGCGTCATCGTTCCGGATGCCTTGCAGAGACTGGTACATCTGACCTGAACTTGTTTCCATGCATCATTTTAGTTGTTGAACACAATGTTGTAAACCATGCACATTCTATCAAGCTATATTAAAAGGCAGCATTTTTATAGTTCATCTTTTGTTTGTACATGCACCATTGACATTCTCATATAACTTTACTTGAACTGTATATTGACATAGATTTTTACCTCATTGTTACAATTCTTCGGGATGATGTTATTATAGTTTGTGTGTTTCAACTATTTTGTAGGTTTTGCATTGTGAACAAGTTTTAAAAAATAAAAGTATAACAACAATTTTGGTATTTCTTGTGGAATATTGTCAGACCGTATTTAAGTTTTTTAAGTGATTACGTTTTCTACAGTGACATAGAGAAGACATGTGTGAATATTTGTTTATCTCTTAACTATGTCGTGGACACGACTGAGTCGACATTCTAAGTGGCGCTGAGGTTCGTGATAGTTAGTCGTGGACACGACTGAGTCGACATACTTGGTGGAACGAGATAGCATGTCGTGGCTATGCCTGAATCGACATACTTAGTGTAGAAATACTTAGTGGCGCTGAGGTACGAGATAGTAAGTCGTGGACACGACTGAGTCGACATACTTAGTGGCGCTAGGTACGAGATAGTAAGTCGTGGACACGACTGAGTCGACATACTTAGTGGCGCTAGGTACGCGATAGTAAGTCGTGGACACGACTGAGTCGACATACTTAGTGGCGCTAGGTAAGAGATAGTAAGTCGTAGACACGACTGAGTCGACATACTTAGTGGTAGGAACAAGATAGCCAAAAAACATAGTGGTAGGAACGAGATAGTAAGTCGTGGCGACGACCGAGTCGAATTACTGAGTGGTAGGAACGAGATAGTAAGTCGTGTCTACGACTGATCCGAACTACTTAGTGGTAGGAACGAGATAGTAAGTTGTGGCCACGACTGATCCGAACTACTAAGTGGTAGGAACGAGATAGTAAGTCGTGTCTACGACTGATCCGAACTACTTAGTGGTAGGAACGAGATAGTAAGTTGTGGCCACGACTGATCCGAACTACTTAGTGGTAGGAACGAGATAGTAAGTCGTGTCTACGACTGATCCGAACTACTTAGTGGTAGGAACGAGATAGTAAGTTGTGGCCACGACTGATCCGAACTACTTAGTGGTAGGAACGAGATAGTAAGTCGTGTCTACGACTGATCCTAAATACTTAGTGGTAGGAATGAGATAGTAAGTCGTGTCTACGACTGATTCTATAAACTTAGTGTTAGGAACGAGAAAGTAAGTCGTGCCGACCACTACTGATCCGAAATACTTAGTGGTAGGAAAAAGCTGGGACTTGACAGCCCTTCGCCAGGACGCTGGCAACTTTAAAGTTATCATTGATTATGTTTACATCACACATTCGCACGCATCATTTTAGAGATTTCTTTATTTTAGAGCTCTGCGTTTAACTAGACCGTGACAAATAAAGTTATTCATTTAGACGATTTTTTAAATAATGAATATTCTTAACATGTGTTAAAATGCTTTTATGTGGATAGAATGCTAATGCTCAGGAGTTTATAAACAGTAACCATGGTGACCCATACGTTGAACGCCGACGTGTCTTTCCTTTCCACTGGCGGGGATTTCCAGATCATCAGGTGAGCATGCGCAGTCACTGTCATGAGAATCTGAATCATACGACATGAATATTCATGAGGGCAAATATAGACAGCGAGTATGTAGAACGGAGAAAAGGGAGGCTACTCGAGTTAATAGGTGGATCAAATTTGTTTCCCCGGTAGTCGTCCGTCTGAAATTTCAAACACTGAAGAGAGTTGCCGTGATCGCATTTTTTTCAAGTCCCGTTCATAACTCTCTTTTTCTCAGTAAGGCGTCAACAAAAAATATTTTTGTTTCCTGTTTTATTTCTCCTCAATTTTGAGGTCGGAATTTTTTTATTTTGCAAATTATTTCTTGAGATTTTTCTGTTACCAAAAAGTATTAATTATATGCTCAAAATCACCTATTCGATCATTATTAGCATCGCTGGTATTGTAATAAGCATAAAGCATTTTATTTCCGACATATAAAAGCAAAATTATCAAACAAAAGTAAGAAAATCTCAAAGCAAAAAAAAAGTCTTGGGTCGGGGCAACACAATAGGGTAGGTCGGGAAAATGGAAACAAACATATTTTTAAGCTTTAAATAAATGTAACCGGGGGTAATTCGATTGTTGCTGTTATCGAGTTTATAACATTATAGTCACAGTTTATACTCTAAGACACATTTTGAGACTTTATAAATACACTGGAGCTAATGCAGCGAATTCAGGTTCTATATTAGACTTTGAAATCATAGATGTCAGCTAGCAGAGCGAGGGTTGTCGGTTCAAACTCCACCAGACGCACTAAGCAATGTGTGCAGTCTGTTACACAACGACTAGTATCAGCTTATCATTATTAGTAAATGTAAGGGTAACTGCCTAGACACGGGCAGCTAAAACATTAGAATATCTGGGCGTTGAAACGGGTTAACACTTAAATTTTCCTCCCAGTGAACTGTCGTCCGTCATCGATGTCATTTTTTTCGGAGTTATCGCATCTTATATTGCATTTCAGCCTGATCTGTTGAACTGTTTTGCAAAATAAATCAAGTTGAAGCTCTTGAATAGTTTTTAAATGCATGCATGCATCTAAAAAGGTAGCTTGTACTGGTCTATTTGATTAAGCTCGATGTCACCAAGTTGAAGGACAAAAGCCATAGTACAATTATATTGTCTAGGGTCGGCAATCAGGTGCTGATCCACGATTTGACGTTAGTGGTGGGTACAACTAGGGGATGCATTAGAAAAGTGCGCCATCTCCCCAGGACACTGAAATATTTGCTAAAATTAATGTAACATCGGTGTACGCGGGTCTTTCCCAACGCCAAGTTTGGCTCAAGTATTTTATGCATATTCTTCCTGGATACAATTTCACCCACAGACAATTTAAGGGGGCAGAGGCGCCCTGTTTTCTCAAGTGATGTTTATGGTGAGAGCTAAGAGTGTGTTGAAACAGTTTGGTAATTCGCCCTTTCCCAGTACTTTGCAATATTTATGTTTAACCTTTCGGCCAATTGTAAGATGCCAATGTCTCCTTGGTATGAACACTCGGGGGAAAACCCTTTTTTCGTACTTTGAGAAAACCTAATGTATCTTCATCGTTTTAAGAAGAGATGGAAGAAAAAGAGTTTATGGCCAGAGTTTTAGTTAGACAGAATTGAAAAGTTAAACTCGTGTTTATAGCATCATGATTATATATCACAATAAAGTTCTCTCACCTCTGAATATAAAGTTTCAGATAGAGGTACACGTGTTCATATAGAGGTACAGATAGAGGGGAACCTCTAAATATAAAAGTACAGAAAGAGGTGTACCTCTAAACACCTCTTAATACAGCGGTGGGGATAGAGGGGCACCTCCAAATATAGAAGTACAGAAAGAGGTGTACCTCTAAACATCTCTTAATATAGCGGTGGGAAAAAGGGGAACCTCTAAATACCTCTTAATATAGCGGTGGGGATAGAGGGGCACCTCCAAATATAGAAGTACAGAAAGAGGTGCACCTCTAGACACCTTTTAATATAGCGGTGGGGATAAAGGGGAACCTCTAAATACCTCTTAATATAGCGGTGGGGATAGAGGGGCACCTCTAAATATAGAAGTACAGAAAGAGGTGCACCTCTAGACACCTTTTAATATAGCGGTGGGGATAGAGGGGCACCTCCAAATTTAGAAGTACAGAAAGAGGTGCACCTCTAGACACCTTTTAATATAGCGGTGGGGATAGAGGGGCACCTCTAAATATAGAAGTACAGAAAGAGGTGCACCTCTAGACACCTTTTAATATAGCGGTGGGGATAGAGGGGCACCTCCAAATTTAGAAGTACAGAAAGAGGTGTACCTCCAAACATATCTTAATATAGCGGTGGGGATAGAGGGGCACCTCCAAATTTAGAAGTACAGAAAGAGGTGTACCTCCAAACATATCTTAATATAGCGGTGGAGATAGAGGGGCACCTCTAAATTTAGAAGTACAGAAAGAGGTGTACCTCTCAACACCTCTTAATATAGCGGTGGGGATAGAGGGGCACCTCTAAATTTAGAAGTACAGAAAGAGGTGTAACTCTCAACACCTCTTAATATAGCGGTGGGGATAGAGGGGCACCTCTAAATTTAGAAGTACAGAAAGAGGTGTACCTCTAAACACCTCTTAATATAGCGGTGGGGATAGAGGGGCACCTCCAAATATAGAAGTACAGAAAGAGGTGCTCCTCTAGACACCTTTTAATATAGCGGTGGGGATAAAGGGGAACCTCTAAACACCTTTTAATATAGAGGTGGGGATATAGGGTACCTCTAAATATAGAAGTACAGAAAGAGGTGCACCTCTAGACACCTTTTAATATAGCGGTGGGGATAAAGAGGAACCTCTAGACACCTTTTAATATAGCGGTGGGGATATAGGGTACCTCTAAATATAGAAGTACAGAAAGAGCTGCGCCTCTAAACACCTCTTAATATAGCGGTGGGGATATAGGGTACCTCTAAATATAGAAGTACAGAAAGAGGTGCACTTCTAGACACCTTTTAATATAGCGGTGGGGATAGAGGGGCACCTCCAAATTTAGAAGTACAGAAAGAGGTGCACCTCTAGACACCTCTTAATATAGCGGTGGGGATAGAGGGGCACCTCTAAATATAGAAGTACAGAAAGAGGTGTACCTCTAGACACCTTTTAATATAGCGGTGGGGATAAAGGGTACCTCTAAATATAGAAGTACAGAAAGAGGTGCACCTCTAGACACCTTTTAATATAGCGGTGGGGATAAAGGGTACCTCTAAATATAGAAGTACAGAAAGAGGTGTACCTCCAAACATATCTTAATATAGCGGTGGGGATAGAGGGGCACCTCTAAATTTAGAAGTACAGAAAGAGGTGTACCTCTCAACACCTCTTAATATAGCGGTGGGGATATAGGGTACCTCTAAATATAGAAGTACAGAAAGAGGTGCACCTCTAGACACCTCTTAATATAGCGGTGGGGATAGAGGGGCACCTCTAAATTTAGAAGTACAGAAAGAGGTGTACCTCTAAACACCTCTTAATATAGCGGTGGGGATAGAGGGGCACCTCCAAATATAGAAGTTCAGAAAGAGGTGCACCTCTAGACACCTTTTAATATAGCGGTGGGGATAAAGGGGAACCTCTAGACACCTTTTAATATAGCGGTGGGGATAAAGGGTACCTCTAAATATAGAAGTACAGAAAGAGGTGTACCTCCAAACAAATCTTAATATAGCGGTGGGGATAGAGGGGCACCTCTAAATTTAGAAGTACAGAAAGAGGTGTACCTCTGAACACCTCTTAATATAGCGGTGGGGATATAGGGTACCTCTAAATATAGAAGTACAGAAAGAGGTGCACCTCTACACACCTCTTAATATAGCGGTGGGGATAAAGGGGAACCTCTAGACACCTTTTAATATAGCGGTGGGGATATAGGGTACCTCTAAATAAAGAAATACAGAAAGAGGTGCACCTCTAGACACCTTTTAATATAGCGGTGGGGATAGAAGGGCACCTCTAAATTTAGAAGTACAGAAAGAGGTGTACCTCTGAACACCTCTTAATATAGCGGTGGGGATATAGGGTACCTCTAAATATAGAAGTACAGAAAGAGGTGCACCTCTACACACCTCTTAATATAGCGGTGGGGATAAAGGGGAACCTCTAGACACCTTTTAATATAGCGGTGGGGATATAGGGTACCTCTAAATAAAGAAATACAGAAAGAGGTGCACCTCTAGACACCTTTTAATATAGCGGTGGGGATAGAAGGGCACCTCTAAATTTAGATGTACAGAAAGAGGTGTACCTCCAAACATATCTTAATATAGCCGTGGGGATAGAGGGGTACCTCTTAATATAGAAGTACAGAAAGAGGTGTACCTCCAAACATATCTTAATATAGCGGTGGGGATAGAGGGGCACCTCTAAATTAAGAAGTACAGAAAGAGGTGTACCTCCAAACATATCTTAATAAAGCCGTGGGGATAGAGGGGTACCTCTAAATATAGAAGTACAGAATGAGGTGTACCTCCAAACATATCTTAATATAGTCGTGGGGATAGAGGGGTACCTCTAAATATAGAAGTACAGAAAGAGGTGTACCTCTCAACACATCTTAATATAGCGGTGGGATAGAGGGGCACCTCTAAAATTAGAAGTACAGAAAGAGGTGTACCTCTCAACACCTCTTAATATAGCGGTGGGATAGAGGGGCACCTCTAAAATTAGAAGTACAGAAAGAGGTGTACCTCTCAACACCTCTTAATATAGCAGTGGGGATAGAGGGGCACCTCTAAAATTAGAAGTACAGAAAGAGGAGTACCTCTCAACACCTCTTAATATAGCGGTGGGGATAGAGGGGCACCTCTAAAATTAGAAGTACAGAAAGAGGAGTACCTCTCAACACCTCTTAATATAGCGATGGGGATAGAGGGGCACCTCTAAATATAGAAGTACAGAAAGAGGTGTACCTCTCAACACCTCTTAATATAGCGGTGGGGATAGAGGGGCACCTCTAAAATTAGAAGTACAGAAAGAGGTGCGCCTCTAAACACCTCTTAATATAGCGGTGGGGATAGAGGGGCACCTCTAAATATAGAAGTACAGAAAGAGGTGTACCTCTCAACCCCTCTTAATATAGCGTTGCGGATATAGGGTACCTCTAAATATAAAAGTTCAGATAGAGCTGCGCCTCATTATATTAAAAAAGAGGTATATATATATAGCCTAAATATAGAGATGCGGTGTACTTAAGAATAGAGGTGCAACTCGACCTAATTTAGACATTTGAATCACACGGTATGTCATAGGCAATGGCTATGGTTGTGGTTGCGGCATGGGTCAATGATTGTTGGATTTCATCATAATGGGTCTTACTTACTAATGTTGACATCAACTGTGGTAAGGTTAAATAATAGTGAAATATGTGTGACTAGTTACCCAATACCGACTTGGTGATAAAGGAACTATTCGTTACAGATTATAACCACACTGATAATCGTTTGAAGTGTAAACAGGCTATTAAAATATATACTGTGTCGAATACGACGCTTCATTAAACAACATTAGTTTGTCATTATGTTTTCGTATGTTCGATATCATGGACACGTTTTTTTGTTTCAGTTAATTGTTAAGGCATCCGACCCACACATGAGTCATTCTAGGTCTGATAGCACCTTTAACCATATAATGCTAAATGTAGAAGCCCCGGGTATCCCAATCCCATGTAACTCTGCTAGTAGTTGAAGGGTATTGCTTGCTAAATTTACTTATATGTAAAGTAATTTAATTTACCGAATATTTGTTATCATAAAATTACCGTAGTTTGCATAACTTAAAAAGCTTGTTTGTTGTACTTGTTCTACGTATTTTTTCTGACACATAAAACCCTTTCAAACGATGCCAAAACCATATGGGGTCACGAAGCATCAAGCATTTACATGTTTGTGGGTTGAATACTATAATATAACAATAAAACACGCAACTATTTTAAGAACTTAACCATATCTATGAATAATTTAGTGCAATTATGCGTTCTTTACCATAGACTGTTCAATTTGACAGAAGTCTTCTTTTCCTTGACGGTGGGCCCACATTATTGTATTCTTCGACAGAATGAATTATTGAATGCAGGGACGGACGGACAAATATAATACAACGAACACTCACATACGCACACACAAACAACCACACGAACATAAATGAATGAAGGGAAAATGAACGCAGTTATAATCATCATATTACCAACATTATTCAAGTTCATTATTTTACAGTTAATAAATCAAGTTTAAACGTTCTAAAATTGAAAAGTTAAATAATTTAATGAGCAAAACATTGCCAGTCTCTAATAAACAACGCATTTACATGAACATCGACACATTTTGGTCACATTCGACCTTTATATAACTATAATTTTCCCAGAGAATTAACATGAAATATTTCATCAGACATGTATACATTTTTCATTCAAAACTCCTTTAAGGACACGTCCTCCGACAACAGTTCGAGCAATTTCTATATTGCACGAGCCAGCGACCTTCATAATACAGGCCCGGGAAAGGCTGATGCAAGCACGAAACCGATTTAACCCAATACAAGCATACATATGAACCCTTACTAAGCGATCACGCACCATAGTCGTGGTCCCAATAAATACTACAGCTGATTCGTTGGAGTTCCCCACATAACTAAACCTGAATCGATACAGTACACTACGTTTCCCACAGTTCACGAAACAGTGACAGAGATAGCCAACAGAGCTGTAATTTTCAATTTTAAATATTTTTGCGCATTATTTTTGGAAAAATAATAAGTGAAAATGGTTCGTGTGATAAGTCAGGGATTTAGCACTCCAAGGAGCCGACACAGTTCCGGCGAGGAAATGATCGAAAGGTTCGCCGAAATGAAAGCTACCGGTACATCGTTTGATGACAAACAGACACTTAAAGATGACCTGTCTCCAAAACCGTTGGTGATTGATTGTAACACGGATACGAACGATTCATACAGTGGTCAAGACTCGGAGGACGATGGTAGATGCTTCAGAAGAGACAGAGAGAACAATAACGTTCATCCGTACCAGGTATTGACTTATATTAAACTGCTCGAGAATACATTGACCGACATAATTTCTCTGGCATACATGTGTATCTAATGTATATTAAATTAAAGGACTTGATTTGGGTTAATTAGTCGATGAAACTCTGAGTTGTTTTGTTAGTTTTAAGTTTTCGACCGAGTATCAAGGCTATGATGAAACATTGAGTGATCACTGATTCATTCTGTACCTAATGTGCTTTCACAACCGGGCTGAAATTCGGTCGCCGTTTCTCAATCAGCTGTGAATCAGCTGTTTGGTCGGTGTTCAGTAGTATAGCGAGCGCCCCCTATCGGATTTTCCCAAGGTTTATCTACATTTCGGCTGGTGTAAAACTGGAGCATTTGTCGATATTTGAAAAGCTTTCGATAGTGCACTGTTCTCTGCACTGTTCACTGCGAGTTGTTGGAATGTGAACTTGTAAAACTATAATAATACTGTCAAGGTTTTCTATTATGTCAGTCATCTGTTGTTCACGTGCGTTTAGACACGCTTTAAATATAGAATGAGATCGGTTTATATATAGAAGCTTTATTTTTAATACTTGCATAACCTCTTCCCGTCGTTACATGCATGCAACTATGCAGCGTTCAGGGATTGGTCTTATATGAGAGTCGTCCGAATATGTTTAAATGGACTAGAACTAAAGCAGTCATTTTGATAAATTTCAAGTAAAGGAACTCCAAAGCCAGTGTCTAAACGCGTCAAGATGGTCAAAGCCAGTGCCTAAACGCGTCAAGATGGTCAAAGCCAGTGCCTCAAAGACACATTGATTGTTAAATGTTACACTGACCCGTCGTTCGTTGTGGAATTTGACTTTATCTTTAATATATAAAAATCTTGTCTCTTGCCACTTCTGCCGTCTTTTATTGTCAAATGTATGTCAGCTCCGGCCACTATCTGGAACGAATTCAGTTCATTCTTATCTACTGTCCTAAAGGTCCTTCCTTCTTACATCATCATGACAGGTCATTTTTTAGGAGATCCTCTTTTTCGCATACCAATGATGGCAGTTTTGATTTGAAAGGAAACATTTTGTGAGAATTTCCTGTATATATAAAGTGTTAAATGCTAGTTGCTCATAGTTGCGGTACATTTCGTGAGACACTGATAATTTTTATATATAAATTGAAAGACATTTACAGTAAGCTTTGACCATTGATTAATAAACATTCAAGACAAATAATCTATGAGGGCCTTAATGTTGCTTAAAATTCAGTTTATCCATGAGACTGTCATCGGTCATTTTAACAACAGTGGGTCTTCCTTTAAAGCATTATATATTATGGTGTCGATAATTTAAAGTCGAGATAAGAGTACGTGAACAGAACGATCTTTATTTATGGCAAATTATAAGAAGAAACCCGTTGTGAACGTCTGCTATTTTAGACTACTTTCACTATATGCTACATATATCACGTGTTTGTTTATGATATTGAAAATTCCACTGCACACCTGTGTTTTACCTGAACGAAGACGGATTGTTGCACTTAAAAAGAGTTATTCGGTACAAAATAAACCAACTTACGTTAGTTCTTTAATAATTAGCTTTACCTGTTGGTAAACACATATAGAAACAAAACAACATTAGTATATCAATCAAACAACATTTGATAAATATCTAATTAACGATGTGCATTGTTGGTTTCAGGACGTGACTGTTATGAAGAAGGAACGTCGTCGGGAACGTAATAAAGTGTCGGCACAAAATTACAGACAGAGACGTCGGCAACAGAGCTCTGCCGCCCATAAGGTATTCACAGACACTGCTTACGTTCAGAATTTGTCCATAAAAATTACCTAACAGTATCGCGGTAATGCACCAGTCAATTGTAACCACGCCCCCCCCCCCCATGTCAGGGGGTATACCGGGGTTAGCCGGGGAAATTGGCCGTGTTTTACCTTTCAGGTGGCCCCGCAGTGCCGGGTGAAAGCGGTGGTTTGTCTTCGCTTTAAATATAGCGGGGAATGGGCCTTACCTAGGGTCCCTGGGGTGCGGGGGCATTTTGCGGGATTTTTACCATCTGTTCGTGCTCGCAGGGCGGGGATTTTAGCCGGGGTTGGCTGGACCGAAAGTCAAAGTCCCCGCTGTTCCCCGGACCTGGGGGGAGGGGGCGTGTTTACAATTGACTGGAGCATAACTATTTTCATTGTAATATCAAAGGATATGATCGCGTTAGTCTGTATTCTATATTTTCTTTAAAATTCTGGAAGGAATAAAATGTGCTATATTTTAAGCCGAATAAGTAACTCAATGCGCCGCCATTACATTTCCAGTCACTCGAATCGCTGCAAGTGCACAACAAGAACCTGCTTGACCAGGTCCGCCAGCTGGAGGCCGAGAAGCACATCGTCGAGGAGTACTTGAAGAGCTGTGTGCGCGTTCCCTGGTGCCCTTTTCATCGCGCCTCACCGTCCCCACACCACCACTGCACGCCCACCATCCCCGAACACGAGCCCATTCAGCCCATCGTTCAGCCGATTAGTCCGCCATATCCCGGTGACACAACTCTCGGCGCGTCATGTCCTCCACCCGAACAGCCTTGCTGTAATGGCGCGAGCAATTTCCCCCAGCTCGACAACTGTCGCCCGATGAACATGACCGTTGACAACGAGTGTCGACCTGTTGCTATGGCGCCAGACAACGCCAACAACAACACCAACACCAACATGCCCCAGTGCATGCCCGGCGGCGCCCCTTCGTCGGGAGACAGTTCGACTCCATGAGGCCCAAATCTCGTGCTTGTTTGAACTTGAACGTGACGTATTTGCACGAGGTAGTTTATGTTGCCCGCACCACATGACAGCCAGTGTACTCATCATGGCTGAAATGCCGTTATTAGCACGTTGAGATGCATACAAGTTTTCCCATCCAGTTCATTGTTTAGGACTTGTAACACTGATGTTAAGCTGTCATTGCGGGAAAGGGCAACGCAGGCAGCGTTGTTTGTGAGGAACAGTTTAGCGTACCGGCGTATCTGCACTCTCGCCAGTTCCGAGTGAGGTACCAAAACTGAAGGATGGCCCAGTCCCCGGAGGCGTAAAGGCCTTTCATAGGAATGAAACGTTTGGTACCCAATTGTAGATAAATACATGTACACAGATTAAGAACATTAATTCAGAAATGTATCTTGATAAAAGGATGACTGCGTTTATTTTGTAGTAGTTATTTCGTAGAAATCGTACTTTTTTATGCCTTATTATAAAAATGCATTTGCACAATTGATGTTGTAAGTTTTAGTGATGTTTTCAATTGTATGGCAATTTTAAACGTTTTTTCTTTCTTTTTTGTAAAACTATTTTTCTTAATGGTATACCATGTACATTTATATTTGTTGGAACTGTTAGGTCGATCTCAAATGTCCACGATTTCATGTATGTACTTCTCTTTTCATAACAATGCAATACAAGTAGATATTACTTTAGCTTAATATTGAATGAGTAAAACATATACATAGATATATAGCCATTAAGATGCATTTCAGTTGCTTTTTGTATATATATATATATCTTATTATAAGAGCTGTGTTCGTTGTCACCATTTCATCTTGGCAAGTTTCAGAAGTTTCACCTTGATCATGTATTTTTCAATATTTTGTATTTTACACAAATTTATCTTGTTAAGTAAAAGGGAAAAAATGTTTGCGTTTTGTGTTGTTGTTTGAGTCACATGTTCATGTGTTGGCGAGAGTGAATACGCTTAAAAGATTTATCAATTTATTACGTATTACGATTCGGATTTATTCATCTGTATTTCAAACAAACCCTGTAATGATACACGTTAGGAAACATATTCCCGGTTTAAATCTAGAACCACAACTAATATTAAAACACACTATTTATATAAATAAGTGTGTCTCGATATTCTGATGAAATCGTCCCGTCCCGGGGTCATGTCTGGTCACCAGGCTGACATCATGCACTCGTATTCCGCAGTACATAACTGCCTGGAATTCTTGACATAACTCTTTGGGATTCTTGATTTCAGATACAAATGGGACAATGACTGTACGTGTTTAGTATACGCTTTAAGTAATACACTATTTCTTTGAAAATACGACGTGCCGGCGCCTGTATGTTGGAAGTTTGAGGCCCACCTTGTACACGTGCGCACCTTATGCGGTTCATATCACCGTCCCAAGACTCTCGTTGTATATGATTTGTATGTCTGTTTGCTTTAATGTTTCCTATCGCAAAAGCTCAAATAAAACTTTAATTCATTGCCGCATAGTTCTTGCAACTAATTATCACGGTTTCGCATAGTTATGATTATATTGCATTTAGTTTTTGCTATGTACGACTATGAACAATCCGAAAGCTCTGCTTGACCGTGAGTTCAAGAGATGCAGCGCCCTCTAGCATGTATTGATGAACAATGCTCATATAGACAGACATTTTGAAAATAGTTCAGCTGTTATTTCATGTCTGAACATGCAATACGGTCCTGACCCCGATCCTACTCATTGCACCGTGTGGGTGTCGGCTTTCAAATACTGGAAATAAAGTATTCTTTAGTTAGCTACATGCTATATCCATAATTAACAAGATGCAATCGGTCAACCCCTTGACATTGAACATGATGCAAATTTTCTTCACGTTCGGCATATGAAATTCATCGCTATTTTGATGTATTTAAATATTGACCTAGAAACACACATAATGCAGAAAATATCAAACCTTGGTTTTTCCGTTAATTTATAAATATCGTTGTTGTGTCATTCGCTGTGACGTGGAGGCTTTTCATGCGGAATCACTCGGTTTTCTTCGCTGAGTTTTCGGTTGGGTGAACCGCACAATGTTTACGTATTGTCTCCCTTGTTTAAAACCCACGTGTTGCCAAAACAAGTCCAGACATGAACAAAATTTTGCTGAGCTATTCATTCATGAGGTATAGGTTCACAGAGGGAAGGACGGTTAAGACGAGCCAATCGCCGATAAAATCGATATATCTATGAATATTGGATTTAAATACCCCGAGACAAAGGCAGGAACAAGTAAGTATTGTATTTTGACAATATATATCAATGAATTGCGCAAGTATGGAAGTACATATATGTCGGCCCATGGAGCTATAGAAAAGTGATTGCAAGTTGATAAAACTAAAGTTTTATAAAACTAGTCTTAAAAAACAAAAACAAAACATGATTAATAATCTTTGCATGTTTTATTGCACTTATTGTAGGACTTAATTGGCGGTTATTTTAGGGCTTAACCTTTTAATTGGCAAATATTTGTTCGAATGACCATCATTGTATTAGTTTTTAGAGAAGATATTTTAATCATATAATCATGGGATTCTGCATTGCAAATACTTATAAATAAAAGTGGAAACTTTTCAATGGGAGTTTTGCACACTTTAACGCAGGTACTTGATTGTGGCTGAACTGCGAACTTCTCTGTATAATTCAAACGCTTATATATGCAAAAAGCAAGTGTAATGCTATAATTAAATCAATAACCTTGAACAGTTACTTAAATATTTACTTCATAGACGAATAAAAAGTCACATTCCAAGCAGATATGTATTTGAAGGGGAATCCCCGTCGCCATCTTGAGTTCGTGCGTCAGCGAAATTGAAGCGAAAACGTTTGTCGTACGTTTGTTGATTTGTCTGCGCTGGCATTTATATTCAAGGAGTTAACATTTTTAAGAATTGTCTTCGTTTAATAGCAAAATACAAAATTAATCGGTTAATTTTTTTATGATATTAAACATCGTTTCAATTTATTTAACATTGAAATCAAGATTATAGCATTCATTCATGGAGGACGTTCGCAGCGGATGGAAACTTCCGAATGTTTGCAAGTATCGAGGAATAAAACACATATAACGACAATACATATAACAAATAAATATAGATTTTGAACGTGCAACTGCAACTTTAAAGTTTACAATGTAAACAGAGAATTTAAGTGATTTTTTTCAGTAATTTCAATCATTTTCCGTGCGCGTAGTCCAAATAAATGTTAAATTACACAAAGTTTCACGAACAAGAAAACATAGGCCAGACGCTTTTCAAACAGAATCAGATACCAGATGACAGTGCTTTTCTCATATGATGTTTAACATGGAAACTATTTTGTCTAAAAATATTTTGACAACATACAGACGGTAGTCATTTTAAAAGTGCATTTACCGAAAGGGCTTAAGCCGCCATTTTGATTCGGATATCAAGGAATGTACATGTTGGAAGATTATTCAAAATAAGAAACAATCACATGAACTCGCCCTAGCTATCGATCCGATGTGTAACGTAATATTATAATTTTTCTGATGGACATATTTAATTGTGCATTGCTGAGTCTTCGCTAACTGTAACGATGACCCCAACTTTTCTGATGCAATTATCATTCTATGACTTATATCTGATTTGTTAGAAAAAAGGAAATCTTGAGTTTATGAAAAGAGTGCAAATAGGGAATTCCTGCAATATTTTGGAATTGACTTCATAAATGTAGATTGGTCATTTCAATGGTAAGAGAAGTTAAGTTTGTGTCTATCATGATTAAAAATGAAATGTGTATTTATTTAATCTTTTTTATGTAAGATGTACTGACTTCTGTAGTATGTATTTATTTACTAATTTATTAATCTATAAGTGAAAAAAATATGCATGAAAGAATGAATCAATGAGCAATTGATTGATTGATTGATTGATACATTATTTTATTTTTCGTGAATATATATATTTATGCCATTTATTCAAGGGCGATGTTTTCTTCTTCTGCTCGTTCATTATTTAAATATCTTTGTGTCAGTGTGTTTGAACTGATATACTGATAATTGAAAAATAGCTATGCATGGATCTTACATCATTGTTTACTGTGTTCTTTTTCAACTGGAAGGAAATCACAGTAATACATTAATAAAATGATGGAGATAAAAAAGATGATATAATTATTTCAGTTCTGAATTTTGCCACCACTTTTCTGATAAAGTATAGTCTGGATTGAATTGGAAATGGGTCCAATTTCAGCTTATAGAGAAATGACTTTTACTTACAAATAATTTTCATGAAAAAATCTTTTTGCAATCGCATCATAAATGAATAACTTAAGATTTTACTACTTGTTATCTTTTACAGCAGCCAACAAACATAAAACTTTATATGGTATTAATCATACATGTATTTACGTACCTTTTCAGACGTACCTCCCAGAATGCAAGGCCCTACTACCTCCTCTGACTATTGCGATACGATAAACTTTGCTGGCTTGGATTTCAACGTGATGGAGGCGACCCTGGCGTCCATAGAGAGCCAGTCGCTGACACCCCTCGTGAAGGAGGAGCTCAAACTGAGAATCCAGACGAAGCGTCTGGCGGCTGGCAAGAAAGAGCTGCCTAAGACCGTCTTCAAGGAGCCCGAGAAATACGAGGTCAGTTGTAGTGGTGGTGGAGTTTGTTTTTAACCCTAAGGAAAAAAGGAGGTACATTAGCCCCTTTTTCTACTGTATATTAAGCTATAGCGGATTTGGTTTTTAAATTCACTTGGGCTCTTTTTCTTCTTCTCCAGTTGACGGCGGAGGAGGAGGAGAAGCGGGAACACCGAAGGAAGCTGAACCGCGAGGCCGCCACCAAGTGCCGCCAGAAGAAAAAAACTGCTAAAGAGAGTGTCAACACAGTGAGTAGCATTGTTACCTTTCATACGTTAAACACGAACGGTTAAATACCAGCAAGGTTGCATGTGACATATGTGTTCTCACTTACTTTTTCCAAAGGGACGTCTAAAAATAATGCCTGTCCAATCCATTTCCGTATACATATAATTGTGATTTTTTAAAATGCCGAATTTGGTTTCATTTTGTTTTAGCAACAAGCCGAACTTGAGTTAAGAAACTTCTCACTCAAAAGGAAGGTTGAAGATCTCGAGACGGAGAAAAGGAGCATTATAACAAAGCTGAAGGACAGTGGCATCAGACTCCCGCCTGGCTTCTCCTTATGCTCATCCGAGAAACCACCTCCCACAGAGAAACTCCAATGCTCACATTCCACCGAGCCACCACAGTCCATCAGCGACCAGCCTTCAACATCCTCAGGGATCTACCACATGGATCAGGGTCAACAGATGTCTCGTAGGTTCTCTTGTAATGACGTTAGACCACCTCCGCCGCCCTATCCGTACATTCCCCGGCGTGTCAGCGCCGACGGCTTCCCCTTTTCTGTCTACATGGATGTCCAGCCGCCTGCCACCCATGACTCCGTCTCTACACATGATGCTCATCCTCCAAGTGATGTCGTATACACTGCTGCAAACTTCCCATGCTTTCCCCAGGTGTCTCTCGTGCCACAGGCAAGCGCACAAACACACAGAGATCCGGTGTACGCCACAGCTGAGGCCAAGGACGGTAGCAGCAGTTTCCACGAGACATTTATGCCTTTTGAACAGTACATCAGTGACATACCTGTATGTTCTAACGGGGCCACTACAATTACAGTGGATGAATTTGACTTTCTCGCGGATGACCAAGACATGGTCAAGAAACTCTTGGCTGTCAGTGAAGACACAAGTGTTCATAACGCCTGTGTCACCGGAATGGAAACGGTGAGCAGTGTGCCCGTGGAATACTTTGTGCAGTTGGCGGACATAGGTGAGGATGAGGCTACAGTTCCCGGAAGCCTGGACGCCTGTGTCAACCCCACATCTCCATCATTTTACTGAATGACTGGATCAAGGGTGAAACCCTTCGTTAAGGACTTTTTGCTGAGATGACTAGAAATAGGGTTATTTTTTCCAGATTTGTTAACTGTGGTTTTTTAGATTTGTTACATAATGACTTTTAATGACTTTTATGACACTTATTTTAAGATTCACTTATACGCTTGAATCAAACACTTGTTTCAAATGTACATTTTTTCACCTTTGTTTAATGCTGTTTAGAATGGCCAGTGCGCAGAGTTGCTGGTAACTTGTTTGTGGATACGGTGCCAATATAATGTGTTCAATTAGAAATAGTCAAATATTTTTGAGACAATTTTTCTGTCATTTACTAGTTTGTTATTTGGATTAGATTTGTACCCATAAGTCTGTTGTTGTGTGTGAAATGATGATCACTTCCTTCTTCTTCAAGTTCATTTCATGAATATTAGAGCGTTATATTAATTAAATAAATTGCAGAATAAAGGCCATAGATTTTTGAAGATTCATCTATATATTATGACTCTCAAACTGTATGACGACGATTACCACGCTAGTGTTCATATACAATTTTGTGCTATATACCTCACTATTTAGAAGGATATATTCTAGGGCTTATAGAAAAGCCTAGTTTGTTGTTTATGTTGTACAGAAGTTGTTGGGATGTCCTCAAAGTTTCCAGTGTATGTTTATATCTGTTTTGTACATCGTTTGATATATCTAAATGCTGTTGTGTATGTTATGTTCTCGTTGTCTTTCGTGTTAATTACACTACTATATGTGTTCTTAATAAAAACACTTAAATAAAAAACAAAAACATCTTCCGTGTTCATCGATGCTGATTAATAAACCCACAATGTTGAAGAAGGATGATTCTGATAATACTTTTGATAATGCACTCCTTGATGGTGCTTCTGATGGGGGTTGTGGTAGTGATTATGATGATGATGATGATGATGATGATGATGATGATGATGATGGATGATGATGAAGATGATGATGATTATGAAGCCATAAAGTATGGAGCTATGTGTTTTTAAGTGATTTAAACTCGTCTTGCATCGTATACCAGATTCTAAAAAGTGTTGTTGTTGTTGTTGTTGTTTTTATCTCTGAAACGGGTGCTGCATCCAATCTTTTAATGCAGTCAGAAGAGGCCCGTCCTCTCTTTTAGTGACGTCATCTCAATTCGTCACTCTCTCAACCACTAGCCTCTCCGATTTAAAACGATTGCTTCTAAATAATGAAAATTATACATACAGGTACACAAATGTACTAAGTCGTTTTTAAGTTCAGCCCGAGAGTCTTCTAAAGTTCTTGACTGAATGCGGTAGTTCAGTTTCTTCTTCAAATTCGGCGTAATTCTGTCTGTCTGGCAAGGCTTCAACATCGCGTGTCGCAGCTTCAATTCCACTAGATTTTGACGTGACATCTCAACGCCTGAATCCTTCATAGAGCCGTTAGATACGTTTCTATACTCATAAAAGCTAAGAGAGCGTAATCAAAGATGGGTAACTCCAAAATCAGCAGAGGAATTTAACCTTCACGAGTTGACTTTCTTGCCATGAGTCTATGTGTTTCCAACATGTAAAACGACTGCATTGACAAAAGGAATACTTGAGATAATAGTTTAACTAACACACGACCCATTGGTAATTAGAAAGAACAGTGAAAATGGGTACACTCCTAATCACGCGTTAGGTAAAGATATCAACCAAAAGCTTTTTGTCGCTTGATGCACAATATAAGATTTTGAAACTTCATTACAATAAAATCATGGTTTAAAACGGAAATTTGTTTGAACACGGCATGCACTTCCACGTTCAACTTTATCCTAAATGTTGACGGTCTAAGGAATGAAAACATAAGATACACAATTATATTTCATAAGAAACATTGTAACATGTCTAAAGTAAGAGTGTTAGTTGACATTGTTCATACGCTGACACATTGATATGCTCCAATACTGCCTGTAATTATGTTTTCTTTAATTGAAGCACTGGTTCCAATTGTTCAATGCGGGTTTAAGAAGAGCCCGTTCTCCCTTCCATTACACTATCCCGTCTATTCGCGCGCATGCTCTGTGCCTCAATCCGCGTCATTGGCCACCTGTTGTAGGACGCAAGTGACTTCATCCCACATGGCGTCCTTCTCAGCCTGCAGCCTCTCCACAGATTTCTTGAGCTCCGCGTTCCTCGCCTCCAGCTCAGCACGCAACTAAAGAAGTTTAATAATTATATATTTGAATACACATTTCTAGCAAAGCCATGGGTTTTTAAAATTAATGTAAAGGAGCTGACCAGATTCATTAAAAGATCTTATGCGTAACATAAGCATAACGCATAATTTCTTACTTAATCTTGACTTTACTAAATGAATGATTGTTTTTCGTAATAATCATAAGAAAAAAATCTTTTAAAGTCACAGACCTCATAAGAATGTTTATATTACACAAATTATATAAAAACAAAACTAGTGTGCTAAGCTTTATCCAAAGATAAGGGACGAATGATGTTTCGAGAAATTGGTCAGGATTAGTACAATGTAGTTTTCTTTTATTAATCTTAAAGTGTGTAACAAACTTAGAAATTATCATATTAAAGTATAAAATGGTTTCCCTTTCCGTATTATACATTTTGCATGTAATCCACTTGATTGGTTGATGTATATTTTTAAGCTATACACCATTTCATCCAAATTCAATTTTATGTTACATGTTTTTCTGAGAGAAGAATACTGGAATCTATGTAAGCATTTTTCTTTCCACTAGAATAAGACAAATGCGAATCTGACCTGAACCAAACCCTCGATTTCGGACCTTTTCCTTTTACGAAATTTCTTTGATGCTGTTCTGTTCTGTTCTTTCCTCAGTTTTCTTCTTGCTACGTCATCTGGACTTAATTGCTGTTGAACAAATTAAGAAAAAAAAGAATGTTGCTTGCGATTTAAGCATTGTCAATGACACAAATTAATTTCGTTTTGTGAGTCAGGACTAATGATAACAAGTGTCATGAAAGTTATTAATAAAATAATCCGGCTAGAAGTATTTTCCTGCAGCGAGTTCAAACGATAAACAATATTTCTTTTAAATTGTACAAACTATTTTTCATACTATTTATAACCTTTGATTCCATATTTTGTCCTCGTTCTACCCCCAGAACAAGTTCAGTCTTGCCCGCTGAGAGTCTTCTTGACTGAATGTGGTACTTCAGTTCTTCCTTCAAAATAGGCGTAAGTCTGCCTGTCTGGTAAGACTCCAACATCGCCCGTTGCAGCTTCAATTCCTCTAGAAGTTGACGTGACATCTCAACGTTCCCTTGAAGACGTTACATATGAATTTACCGCTTTTGTTACTTCTAAACTAAAACTGTATGCATCAGCACAAACGGAACGCAGACGTAATAACGCAATTTCTCGTTTTGTGACGTAATCATCGCGTTTACTATTTTAAGCATACGTGCTGTCATCACTAAACATAGCAGATCGTTATCTAAGAGCAGCAACTCCAAAATAATTTAATAAAGTATACCTACACGAGTTCACTTCCTTGGTATTGACATTATGTTGACTCTACTTGGGACTGTTATGGTAGTGGAAGCTCTGTAAAGGCTGTGTTGTCTTAGCCAACAGCGTTGATATTTCGGGTGTTTCATTTAATCTGTTTATTGATTTTTAAATTTGATTAATCATTTGCTACCTTAAATTAGTTTAAACATATGTTTTCAGAACAATGAAAAGCATAAATAAATGCACTATGTACAGAATTTATCCTATGTAATGCATCTGAATAGATCGAAAACAAGCATTTTGAAATTCTTACATAAGTTTCTCTCTATACATTAATGATGTTACCCTATTCTAGATTGCAAAAAAAAATGGATCGGTTAAATGTCATGTGGATGGCTACGCCCAGTTCTGCAGAGGTAAAAATGACATGTACATTTTGCCAGATATTGGGTCTCATAGGCTGGCAATCAGTGCTATATTGATTATTTTATTAAAAATGATATTTCAATAAAATTGTGCACATTGTTTAATGTATTATTTTTTATCCAATCTTTCGTATGCTAACTACACTACTATATGTGTTCGTGATAATAACATTTAATTAATGGAAGAATAATTCTTGCAGGATTTATTCATGGTTAGGATACTGCTGCTGTTGCCACTCGTAGATGCAGTGGTCGACATCTCGGGAAGTTAAAGGATGATTATGATAATACCTTTTGGTGATAAACATGTTGTTCTTGTTGTTAAACTACTAAATGGCTCTATAAATATAATATGGATGTCCACGCCAACCTCATTGATATTCATGAACTATTTTGAAATCTTGAAGACTTTTACTTTTTGGTCCAGGCCAACATTGTGAATGTTATCGTTGTTAATATAAAAACGTTATTGAACAGGAAGTTTAATGGATACACTTGTGATATGCAGTATTTCTAACAATATGTGAGACAGCTGTACTTGTTTTATATATGACAGTAATTACGATGAGTATTAGCAATGATGGCAAACAAAACAATGGACATTGGCAAGCATGGCAATAACTTTTCTAAAAAAATGACATGAGGCATAATGGAAAGATAAATTTATTGGCAAATGATACAATTATTTGAAGCAAACATTTTGGAGAAAAAAAACGTTGCAATTAAGAAAACAATGACACAATGCATGAAGGGAGCGATTTGTCAACAGCAGTTTTAAAAAGGTCATAAAATAATATAATAATCAGCTGTCTTCATGTGATAAGACTGCATGAGCAAACGGAATACTTGAGCAAACGACCCATTGATAATCAGATAGACAGTGACACGGGGCACAATCCAAATCACGCGAAAAGGTAAAGATATCAACCAATAGCTTTTGTCGCTAGATGCACAAACTACAAATGTAAGTACATTTTGTATCTTCATTACTTTTAAATTTTAAAAGGGAAATTTGTTTGAACACGGCATGCACTCCAACGTTCAACTTCTTCCTAAATGTGGACAGTGTTAGGAATGAAAACATGAGATACACAATTATATTTCTGGTCAAAAGAAACATTGTAACATGTGTGAAGTAAGAGTGTTAGTTGACATTGTCCAAACATGTATGTTGACACATTGTTCTCTACCGCACATAGTGTCACCGTAAATAGTGTCACTGCGTATCCACTTCCAGGCATTGGATATTTACTGTTCGTATTAATTTATATACACAACTTACGTATAGAAAACTTTCATTAAAGCCTCTTCAAACTACCAGTGTTTTGCTTTCTTTAATTAGAAAACTAGTTTCCAAACGTTCACTGTAGTTTTAAGAGGGGCCCATTCTCCCTTCTATTACACTATCCCGTCTGTTCGCCTGCATGCTCTGGGCCTCAGTCCGCGTCTTTGGTCACGTGTTGTAGGACGGAAGTTACTTCGTCCCACACGGCGTCCTTCTCAGCCTGCAACCTCTCCACAGATTTCTTGAGCTCCGCGTTCTTCGCCTCCAGCTCAGTACGTAACTAAACACTTTAACTGATTATATATCTGAATACAGATTTCTAGCAAAGGGGCTATAAAATTAATATTAAGGAGCTGGTCCGATTCCTCGAAAGTTCTGAAGCGTTACAAACAGCTTTGAGAAGCATATTTCATTAAGCCAATATCTTACTTAATCTTGACGTTACTTAATAAAAAAGAGAGTAGTTTATCTTATTATAAAAAAAAGAAAAAAGAAAGTATATACAACACCAATGGTTCCAAAACAAAATCAGTTGGCTAAGGTTAATTTTAAGCTAAGAAACTTCTATTACACGAATTATACCAAAACAAATAGGTTGGCTAGGATTTATCATAAGCTAAGGATCTAATGATGTTTCGTGATATTGGTTCAGTATACAAATGGTTTCCCTTTATGTTATACACATGTTGGATGTAATCCTATTGATTGGTAGATATATATTTTATAAGCTATACATCATTACATCCCCAATTTAATTTTATGTTACATGTTTTGCTGAGAGAAGAATACTGAAATCTATGTAAGTATTTTTTCTTGCAACAGAAGAAGACAAATGCGAATCTGACCTGAACCAAACCCTCGATTTCGGACCTTTTCCTTTTACGAAATTTCCTTGATGCTGTTCTATTCTGTTCTTTCCTCATGTTTCTTCTTGCTACTTCATCTGGACTTAATTGCTGTCAAAGTCAGAAAACAACAACAGAGTTGCTTGCGATTAAGGCATTGTCAATACACGGATTAATTTCCTTTTGTGAGTCAGGACTAAGGATAATAACTGCCATAGAAAACTTATCTGAGAAAATATAATCTTAAAATATATTCTTGAAGGCGCGTAGCTAAGGCCAATTTGGGATGGCGCAGATATATGCCGGACGGCATATTAACCCCTTCATCCAACAACCCCCCCACCCCGGTTTTTATTCCAAATTCAGGGTTTTGGTATGACAAAAACTTCGACCTGTCATAATTGCATTACGCAGCTGCGTATTTTCGTACAATCAGCTACGCGCTTTTCTTGCATAGTACAAACGATAAAAGGTATTTCTTTTCAATTATGTACTAAATTATGATATCTATATAATCTATTTCTCACCGGAGATTCCATATTTTGTCCTCGTTCTACCCCCAGAACAAGTTCAGTCTTGCCCTCTGAGAGTCTTCTTGACTGAATGTGGTACTTCAGCTCTTCCTTCAAAATCGGCGTAAGTCTGCCTGTCTGGTAAGACTCCAACATCGCCCGTCGCAGCTTCAATTCCTCTAGCTGTTGACGTGACATCTTAACACTTCCATTTAATACGCAACGTACGAATTTACCGCGTTTTGCTGCTTCAGTGTTTTTCATGTGCGTCAGCACAAACGGAACGCAGACGTAATAACGCAATTTCTCGTTGTGTGACGTAATCATCGCGTTTACTATTTAAAGCATACGTGTTGTCATAACTAATAATAGCTTATCATAAACCAAGAGAAGTAACTCTTAAATAACTCGATGATAGAACCTACACGAGTTCACTTTCTTGGTATGAGTCTTATTTCTACTGTATTTGATTATGTAGAAGCCCGTTTTGTTCTTGACAACCGCGCTGAATTTCCAGGCAATACTTTCCTTTAATCTGTTTCTTGGTGATACAATCACCTCTTTTGAGCAGGCAAAATTAAGGAGACATATCTAGGTCGTTCCAGTAGTTCTTTTTGCTGTTTTCAGTGTGACCTCGATGACTCGGGTCAATACCGAGACGTTTTGAGCAATGTTACAACTGATCAACCTGGTTGTAGGCCAGTGTGGGGACAGGGCCATGGAGTTTTGAGCAAGGTATCAGATGTCCAATCCAGTTATACCCAGTGTGGGGATAAGACAGGAAATTTTGAGCAATGTTTCAGCTGTTCAACCCAATTGTAGGCTAGTGTGGGGACAGGGCCATGGAGTTTTGAGCAATGTCTCAACTCCTCAACCCAATTGTAGGCTAGTGTGGGGACAGGGCCATGGAGTTTTGAGCAATGTCTCAACTCCTCAACCCAATTGTAGGCTAGTGTGGGGACAGGGCCATGGAGTTTTGAGCAATGTCTCAACTCCTCAACCCAATTGTAGGCTAGTGTGGGGACAGGGCCATGGAGTTTTGAGCAATGTCTCAACTCCTCAACCCAATTGTAGGCTAGTGTGGGGACAAGACATTGAATTTTTAGCAATGTATCAGCTGTTCAACCCAGTTGAAAGCCTGTGGTTGGACAAGTCCAAGAAGTTTTGAGCAATGTTTCAGCTGCTCAATGAAGCTAAAGGCCAATGTGGGGAAAATGCCAGGAAGTTTTGAGCAATGTCTCAGCTGTTCAACCAAGTTGTTAGCCAGTGATTGGACAAAGCCAAGACGTTTTGTGCAACGTCTCAGCTGTTCAACCAAGTTGTTTGCCAGTGATTGGACAAAACCAAGACGTTTTGTGCAACGTCTCAGCTGTTCAACCAATTTGTAGGCCAGTGATTGGACAAAACCAAGACGTTTTGAGCAACGTCTCAGCTGTTCAACCAAGTTGTTTGCCAGTGATTGGACAAAACCAAGACGTTTTGTGCAACGTCTCAGCTGTTCAACCAATTTGTAGGCCAGTGATTGGACAAAGCCAAGACGTTTTGAGCAACGTCTCAGCTGTTCAACCAAGTTGTTTGCCAGTGATTGGACAAAACCAAGACGTTTTGTGCAAAGTCTCAGCTGTTCAACCAATTTGTAGGCCAGTGATTGGACAAAGCCAAGACGTTTTGAGCAACGTCTCAGCTGTTCAACCAAGTTGTTTGCCAGTAATTGGACAAAACCAAGACGTTTTGTGCAACGTCTCAGCTGTTCAACCAATTTGTAGGCCAGTGGTTGGACAAAACCTAGACGATTTGAGCAACGTCTCAGCTGTTCAACCAAGTTGTTAGCCAGTGATTGGACAAAGCCAAGACGTTTTAAGCAACGTCTCAGCTGTTCAACCAAGTTGTTTGCCAGTGATTGGACAAAGCCAAGACGTTTTGTGCAACGTCTCAGCTGTTCAACCAATTTGTAGGCCAGTGGTTGGACAAAACCTAGACGATTTGAGCAACGTCTCAGCTGTTCAACCAAGTTGTAGGTCAGTGGTTGGACAAAGCCATGACGATTTGAGCAATGTCTCAGCTGCTGTTCAACCAAGTTGTAGGCCAATGGCTGGACAAAACCAAGACGATTTGAGCAACGTCTCAGCGGTTTAAGCATGTTGTAGGCCAATGGCTGGACAAGGCCAAGACGATATAAGCAACGTCTCAGCTATTCAACCAAGTTGTTAGCCAGTGATTGGACAAAGCCAAGACGATTTGAGCAACGTCTTAGCTGTTCAACCAAGTTGTAGGCCAATGGATGGACAAGGCTAAGACGATATAAGCAACGTCTCAGTTATGCAACCAAGTTGTTAGCCAATGGTTGAACAAGGCCAAGACGTTTCAAGAAATATGTTAGTTTCTCAACCAAGTTGTAGGCCAATGGTTGGACAAGGGTAAGACGATTTGAGCAACGTCTCAGCTGTTCAACCAAGTTGTAGGCCAGTGGTTGGACAAAACGTAAGACGATTTGAGCAACGTCTCAGCTGTTCAACCAAGTTGTAGGCCAGTGGTTGGACAAAACCAAGACGATTTGAGCAACGTCTCAGCTGTTCAACCAAGTTGTAGGCCAGTGGTTGGACAAAACGTAAGACGATTTGAGCAACGTCTCAGCTGTTCAACCATGTTGTAGGCCAGTGGTTGGACAAAACGTAAGACGATTTGAGCAACGTCTTAGCTGTTCAACCAAGTTGTAGGCCAGTAGTTGGACAAAACCAAGACGATTTGAGCAACGTCTCAGCTGTTCAACCAAGTTGTAGGCCAGTGGTAGGACAAAACCAAGACGATTTGAGCAACGTCTCAGCTGTTCAACTAAGATGTAGGCCAGTGGTCGGACAAAACCAAGACGATTTGAGCAACGTCTCAGCGGTTCAAGTATGTTGTAGGCCAGTGGTTGGACAAAACCAAGACGATTTGAGCAACGTCTCAGCGGTTCAAGTATGTTGTAGGCCAATGGCTGGACAAGGCCAAGACGATTTAAGCAACGTCTCAGCTATTCAACCAAGTTGTTAGCCAGTGATTGGACAAAGCCAAGACGATTTGAGCAACGTCTTAGCTGTTCAACCAAGTTGTAGGCCAATGGATGGACAAGGCTAAGACGATTTAAGCAACGTCTCAGTTATGCAACCAAGTTGTTAGCCAGTGGTTGAACAAGGCCAAGACGTTTCAAGAAATATGTTAGTTTCTCAACCAAGTTGTAGGCCAGTGGTGGGACGAGACCAGGACGTTGTTTTGAGCAACGTCTCAGCTGCTTTACCAAGTTGTTGGCCATTGCTTACATTTAATATGGCGAACGTAACGTTCAAATAGGTTTTGAACATTCATGGTGGAAAGCGACGTACTTTGTAAGAATAGTAAAGATCATTGCCAATTGAAGCCCGTTAGAGAAAATACATATATAAGAAGAAAATAATGTTAACAAAATAAATACAATTGACTTAGGTTGTGTAGATTGAGCTTTGGGATAAGGTCATTTGGAAAAATGTACAATAAAATTAAAACAAATAGTGGCATGTGGCAACTTAAATACGGTTTGGAAAATACTCGTATAATGCAAAGGCTATCTACGTTATATGTTCGGACTTCATTTAAAAAGGGGTTTAAACTAAATGTGATTGAACACCTCTTGCATATTAACTTTCCAGTTACTAATGTACGTGAAGTTAGCGGCCTAGCGACCTGGCGGCGTGAAGTTAGCGGCCTAGCGGCGTAAAGTTAGCGGCCTAGCGGCGTAAAGTTAGCGGCCTAGCGGCCCAGCGGCCTAATATGGTATCTTATTTCAAAGTACGAATACATGCCTTTTCTTCTTAATCAATGATATATTAACTGATTTTGTGCACAAAATATCATTTTGAAGCGATTTACAACATTTTTTTTAAAAAAGGTTATCAAACATTTATCTATTTTGAAGCATGCAAACATGTCTGCTCTTCTAAAACAATGATATATTTGCTGTATTTATGCATAAATCATCAATCTGAAGCGATGTTTAACATTTTTCAATGAAGTCGATCAAGCGATTCAGCGGCCTAGTGGCCCAGCGGCGTGAAGTTAGCGGCCTAGCGGCGTGAAGTTAGCGGCCTAATATGGTATCTTATTTCAAGTACGATTACTTCACGCCGCTAGGCCACTAGGCCGCTGAATCGCTTGATCGACTTCTTTGAAAAAATGTAAAACGTCGCTTCAGATTGATGATTTGTGCATAAAAACAGCAAATATATCATTGTTTTAGAAGAGCAGACATGATTGCATACTATAAAATAGAAAAATGTTTGATCACCTCTTCTGAATTTTTTTTTGAAAATCGCTTCAAATTACTTCACGCCGCTAGGCCGCTAGGCCGCTGGATCGCTTGATTGACTTCATTGAAAAAATGTTAAACATCGCTTCAGATTGATGATTTGTGCATAAAAAACAGCAAATATATCATTGTTTTAGAAGAGCAGGTTTGTTTGCATACTTCAAAATAGATACATGTTTGATTGACTTCGTTGAAAAAATGTTGAAAATCGCTTCAAATTGATATTTTGTGCATACAAACAGTTAATATGTCATTGTTTAAGAAGAAAAGGCATGTATTCATACTTTGAAATAAGATACCATATTAGGCCGCTAGACCGCTGGATCGCTTGATCGACTTCTTGGAAATAATGATGAAAATCACTTCAGACTGATGATTGGTGCATATAAATAGCAAATTTATCATTGCTTTAGAAGAGCAGACATGATTGCATGCTTTAAATGGAAAAAAAAATGTTTGATCATCTTTGAAAAAAATGTTGAAAATCGCTTCAAATTTATATTTTGTGCATAAAAACAGTTAATATATCATTTTTTAAGAAGAAAAAGCTTGTATTCGTACTTCGAAATAAGATACCATATTAGGCCGCTAGGCCGTTAACTTTACGCCGCTAGGCCACTAGGCCGCTGGATCACTTGATCGACTTCATTGAAAAATGTTAAACATCGCTTCAGATTGATGATTTGTGCATAAAAACAGCAAATATATCATTGTTTTAAAATAGCAGACATGTTTGCATGCTTCAAAATAGATAAATGTCTGATTACCTTTTTTGAAAAATATGTTGAAAATCGCTTCAAATTGATATTTCGTGTACAAAATCAGTTAATAAATCATTGTTTAAGAAGAAAGGCATTTATTCGTACTTTGAAATAAGATACCATATTGGGCCTCTAGGACGCTAGGCCGCTAACTTCACGCCGCTAGGCCGCTAACTTCATGCCGCTAGGCCGCTAGGCCGTTAGCTTCACGTACATCAGTTACTACTGAAATTCTACATGCTGAAGAACCGACAATGTGCAAGTGCTACAACTTATTGTCCATATGCTAACATACCAGATGTTATGGAGGCTTGCAGAAGGATACATACACATTTTGTCATTTCGCCTTATATAATTTAATACGCTCGCAACTTCTTAATTAACAAAAGGTTTCTGACTTGAATCGCCCCCGTTATTATTCACCTTGTAATGTAATTATTGAAAAGCACTGTTATATCGATAGTGCCTGCAACGTTGGGGTCCGTGAGCGTGACTGACCGGCCCCCCATCGGGTCTGTTCCTTTTTGTTTCAACTATCGTATACGACCGTTTGCACCGTTGGTGAATTCGCTGTAGCTGATTAGAACTGTTAGGCAAATGGGAATCAAAACTGCTGTGTATTTTCAGTATTGTTATTTTTCATTTTTCATAAAAACCAAAGCCAGCGCAGAGCGAAACATATTTTTTTTTTATAACCAATATAAAGAAGAAAGACATTCAACATTTACTCTTTAACCCATTTGAACAAAATATTAAGCTTTTAAGTCTTTATTGGACAATAGAAAATGTTCGAAAACTTACTAGATTTGAGTAAGCACAACAAGGATATACCAAGAATCTAAGATAATTTTATAGATTTTTAAAAAAAAAATGTCCATTTGTATATATAAATAGGCACGTGTTACGAATCACTCAGGAGCATTCTTACGAAAACCGTGTACACATAAACATACATTGGCTGTGAAATTGCTCTTGTTGAGGGTTGGACGCCCTTCGCATAATATGAGCTTAAACACGTATATTCAAACGTTTCACGTTTAGGCGACGAAACGGGCGATATTTATTTGATCGCGTCATATTCACACATAAAAATAATTTTCTTATGTGTTTCTTGTGGTTTCGTTCCAAAGGACAATTTGCGATAGCTACTACCATCATGACTGAAATCATTCGGTGTTTTATATGGGTCTCTTTACAGATAACTTTCAATGGGGAGTACACACAAACCCCCCACTGCCAACATCTTTTACCATTTAAATTTCGGTTATGAGGGAGGAGCGAATGAAAAAAGTAGTGACCCTAAGCAGCCCCCCCCCCCCTCTAAACTCAATTCCTGGTTCCACCCCTGGTTTTGAGATATATTTTGTACATGTACACAGTTTTTGCAGTATTTCCTGATATAGCTTGGTTTTCCGAATGGAGAGTGAAACTCTTTAAATATGTTTCATTTTTTTACATTCACGCCTTCAAACTATCCCCCTCCCCCTTAGTTTTCGTCAAATTTAATGCGTGAAGAGAAATAAATAGGATTTAAAATTGTCGCTTGATAAGCATAATCATAACTATAACTATGTTTTATTTTTTATTGACGATATTGATTTATCTAACGCTAAAGGGAATTGCTTTATTATCTACAAGCGTGACGCTCGACTGATGCACGATCCATACCTGATCTGAAGTTCGTTGACACCACTTTTCTATTCGATTGATCTGGCTTTAACACTACATGTAGGCATTTTGCAATAGATTCAATTCATGTCTGTCTGGGCCAAAGGATCTTTCATAAGAATCTAATATAAAAACATACGTCAATGATTTAAATGTCTATGAAGGAAGGGTAAACACGTATCAATGAACAACACGACATGGATATGTATGAGAGAACATTAAAGACCATCATCGAATGGGAATAATAGTTGATATCATGGAACATAACATATACAGATAAACAGAGGAGGTACCAAATTACAAATAACAAAAACATCAAACCTTTATATCGATTTGGGAAGTAATAAACCAGTATGGGTACAAGCTAAATTGATTATGTCAAAAAGTTTGAAACATGAAATATTAAATGGCACACAATATAGGTTATTATGTTTAGCACAATATAGGTTATTATGTTTAACACAATATAGGTTATTATGTTTAACACATCATTATGTTTAACACAATATAGGTTATTATGTTTAACACAATATAGGTTATTATGTCTAACACAATATAGGTTATTATGTTTAGCACAATATAGGTTATTATGTTTAACACAATATAGGTTATTATGTTTAACACAATATAGGTTATTATGTTTAACACAATATAGGTTATTATGTTTAACACAATATAGGTTATTATGTTTAACACAATATAGGTTATTATGTTTAGCTCATTTGACTTATTAAAACAAAATAAGGCATACGGTTTATGCACAGATACAAATATTAGCGATATGATGGCGCTTTTAAAACAACATGTGGCAATGTAGCAATTATTTAAAAAAACAACAACAGAAATTATACGGGTTAATATTTTTAAATACTTTTTTATATATCATGTGTGTCATGTGGCTGAACCTATATTGCGCGCCTTTAAACATGAAACAATATTCGTCCACATCAAACGGGATCGATCGTCTACTGTCCAATTCTTTGGCTCCTCCAAAACTGAAAACCTGAAATGAGAAACATGAAACCTACAGGGCTCCCATAACCATGTCAACTTAAACATATAACAATGTATATACTAGTATAACAATGTTAAGAATCAATGAAATCAGGCTGATTTAAACTGTCATTTCATACGTAGTGATTCATTTTGCAAGTCACTTTTGCTTCAAAAAACATTAACAATTGGCAACATTATTTTTTCCGATGGCATAATTTTGTTGGCCTAAATAATTACATTGTTTAATTTATTAAAATAATTTTCATAGTGGCTAACAACGAAAACAATAAAACAACAACAGTGCAGTGCAGTTTAACTGTTATCATTGTAATTTTAGTGAAGTTGAACTATTATCATTGTGATTACAGTGTAGTTTAACTGTTATCATTTCAATGACAGAACAATTTAACAATTATAATTTCAATGACAGTGCAGTGAAACTGTTACCATTTCAACGACAGTGCAATTAAACTGTTATCATTTCAATGACAGAGCAATTAAACTGTTATAATTTCAATGACAGTGCAGTGAAACAGTTGTCATTTCAACGACAGTGCATTTAAACAGCTACCATTTCAATGACAGTGCCGTTAAACTGTTATCATTTCAACGCCAGTGCAGTTAAACTGTTATCATTTCAATGACAGTGCAGTTAAACTGTTATAATCTCAATGACAGTGCAGTTAAGCTGTTATAATCTCAATGACAGTGCAGTTAAACTGTTACCATTTCAATGACAGTGCTGTTAAACTGTTATCATCTCAATGACAGTGCAGTTAAACTGTTATCATTTCAATGACAGTGCAGTTAATCGGTTATCATTTCAATGACAGTGCAGTTAAACGGTTATCATTTCAATGACCGTGCAGTTAAACTGTTACCGTTTCAATGACAGTGCAGTTAAACTGTTACCATCTCAATGTCAGTGCAGTTAAACTGTTATCATCTCAATGTCAGTGCAGTTAAACTGTTACCATCTCAATGTCAGTGCAGTTAAACTGTTATCATCTCAATGTCAGTGCAGTTAAACTGTTACCATTTCAATGACAGTGCTGTTAAACTGTTATCATCTCAATGTCAGTGCAGTTAAACTGTTATCATTTCAATGACAGTGCAGTTAAACTGTTATCATTTCAATGACAGTGCAGTTAAACTGTTACCATCTCAATGTCAGTGCAGTTAAACTGTTGTCATTTCAATGACAGTGCAGTTAAACTGTTACCATCTCAATGACAGTGCAGTTAAACTGTTATCATTTCAATGACAGTGCAGTTAAACTGTTACCATCTCAATGACAGTGCAGTTAAACTGTTATCATCTCAATGACAGTGCAGTTAAACTGTACCCATTTCAATGACAGTGCAGTTAAACGGTTATCATTTCAATGACAGTGCAGTTAAACTGTTACCGTTTCAATGACAGTGCAGTTAAACTGTTACCATTTCAATGACAGTGCAGTTAAACTGTTATCATTTCATTGACAGTGCAGTTAAGCTGTTATCATTTCAATGACAGTGCAGTTAAACTGTTGCCATTTCAATGACAGTGTAGTTTAACTGTTATCATTGTAATTACAGAGTAGTTTAATCATTACCATTTCAATGACAGTGCAGTTTAACTGTTATCATTGTAATTTTAGTGAAGTTGAACTATTATCATTGTAATTACAGTGTAGTTTAACTGTTATATTTCAATGACAGTGCAGTTTAACTGTTAACATTTACAATGACAGTGCAGTTAAACTGTTATCATTTCAATGACAGTGCAGTTAAACTGTTGCCATTTCAATGACAGTGTAGTTTAACTGTTATCATTGTAATTACAGAGTAGTTTAATCATTACCATTTCAATGACAGTGCAGTTTAACTGTTATCATTGTAATTTTAGTGAAGTTGAACTATTATCATTATAATAACAGTGCAGTTTATCTGTTAACATTTCAATGAAAGTGCAGTTAAACTGTTATCATTTCAACGGCAGTGCAGTTAAACTGTTATCATCACAACGGCAGTGCATTTATAACATTAATTATAATACCGGTGTACTAGACTGTAATCTTGACAATAAACGTGTGTTTAATATGTTATCATTTTAAATAACAGAGAAGTTAAACTATTGCCATTATTTTGAACAACTTTGGCTTTCCTGCCATCATATTGTATAATAATTTGAAAACGTTTCGCAAATTCAATATAAAAACACAAAGAGCTTGCAGTGCTTTACCTTTGGGAGGAGGACATCGCCGAACTGGAAATAAATCAAAACTTAAACTGATAGCAACATAATCAATGTATCAGCATTACCTACACAAAGCTATTCAAAAGTAATCATGGTGATAAGACTGCCGTGCGGTTGTAGATATATTTGAATAACACACAAAGCAGCAAAACATAGCAACATACTGTGGGACTTAACTCCTCGGTCAGTTTTTACTTATATCTTTTTTTGTGTAATTTATATGTTAAACTTTACCAAGTATAATATGAGTATATATGCTATAAAAACACTTATGATAGGAATAATGCAAAATATAATGCTAAAAACAATGCCACATAATGATAGTTATGATGCAACACAATGCCAGTATTTATGAATCATTATGTTAGTAATAATGAACCATAATAATAATGATAATAATACAGTATATTGATAATAACAATACAGAACATATTATAGTTATGTAGCATTTGCATGATATGTGCGTATTATCGAAAATGGTTCTTCTTTGACAGTTTTTTTTTTGTCAGCAGTATGTGTCACGTGGAGAGATATCAAAATACCTACTTGACTGATGTGGCTCTTGTTTCGGTGGAGGCGGTCGACGTGGTGTCAAAGGACGAGGGGGTGTGTCCAGCTGCCTCCGATAAAATTTGGATCTTGAATAAAATTTTACAATATAGTAGGAAGGACACTAAAGAAATCATAATACAATTTTAGTGAAAAGTACCAGTAAAGGTTCAAAGATAATCATGCATGTATATACAATGCATAACGCGCTATTACAAGGAGACGTTTTTTTTATTAAGAAGACATATCATCGTTTCTTGCCCTAGACTCACTTACTATGGGTCCCTAAATAATTTCACTTTATACTAAAGTATGCAACTAACAGTGAATACTTAAATATGTAGTGGAAAATAATATGGTTTCGATGTTTTTGCTTTGTAGTTTTAACATCTTTGTTTTTAACGTAAAGTTACAGTTACCCTGTTCTGAAGCGACAAAGTGGCGGCCCGTTGCAGACATAACGAATCATTACGAAGGTAGTAACCGCAGCTATCACAGCACACAGCGCCATGGCAACCGAAAACCACGCAATGTTCTTTGTATCCTCAAAGAATGTTCGGTACCTTCATTTACCAAAGAAACAAACATTATTCAGTGTTCTTTGTGACTTCAGATTCTTTTTTATAATATATATGATTGTAACAGAAACGCCACATGTAAAATCGGAATCAGCGACGCTACCACGGGTGAATACTTCTTCAATGTATAGTTACCATTATATTAAAAAATACATATCACCATGCAATATCCATTAATCCTTAAAAGATGCAAAGATTGCGTACATACCTGTCAGTAGTGGTTGTCGTGTGTGTTGTTGTCGCATCCGTGATATAGATGGTGACTTGTGCGGAGCCAACCAACCCTCCCTGGTCTTCCGCCGTTATCGGCATAACGAAAGAAGTGCTAGAACAGTTACACGTGGTTAACAAGTCAACCACCGTCGATATGGTCCCGGTTGCAGAGTCCATCTGCAAAGTTCACTTCTGCGTATGACGTTTTCATAGCATTGAAAAAAGTGTTTGTAAAAAGTGAATACAAAGCAGTCACTAAACGGTTTCTCGAATATGCGGTATACTATCACGGACCTACGATACCATAATATATCCGTGATGCTATGAAATTTATTTACCGCAAAGTAACTATCCGGCAGGGACGACGTATCCATCGAGTATGTGAACTGTCCAAAGGTTCCAGTATCCTCGTCAGTTGCAGTTACCGTGCCGACCACAACGCCACTTGCCGTGTACGCAGAAAGAGTAAACACGTTGTTGGTGTACGTGAACGCAGGTGTGTAGTTGTCGGCATCGTCTAGAATGTATAAAAGAAAAAGAGAGTACTTGTTTATTGTTTGGGTACTTGTCGTGTCGTTTCTATAAGATACATACAAAGCTGTTATGCTGTTCACGCAGCCAAACTGCCATTGTGTCATGCTGCTTATTTAGGCAGCCGGTCTGCTACACTGCCAACGTAACGGACATCAACGTGTTATATTGTTTTTTGATGCCATCGTGGAGGAATGCGGGGAATTGTACCAAACCAAGCTGACAAAAATACGCATTGAAATTTGGTGAAAATGTTCTTTATATCAATTGATATTTCACTACAGACAGCTAATTAATACCTCCTTGGTTAAGTTCTCTTCAGGTTAAATTTAGGTTAGTATCAGAGGGGTCACATTCAAATGATTGGATCGGTTAAGAGTAAGTAATTGGACATCTATTGACCATAACATCAACACTAAGCCAAATTTATCTGTATCTATTAGTTGCATGGTGCCTTAAAAAGTGGGGTTTCGTTAGCCACATATACTGTTAAGTACTGTAAAACAAACATGCAATTGTAATGCATGTTCATGTCTTAAATACGAATTATAACCGAGATTTTGGCAGATAGATTTTTAAAAGAAGAGTTTAATAAATTGGATACCAAATAAACACTATTTTGAAACTTATTTCATAACGTTACTCCATTCGAACAAAATCTACGTCAACATTTCTTTAATACATATTCTCAGGTCCAAGCGCGAAGAATTAACATTGTGTGCTTTCAGAATGCGAACATTCGCTTTGCAGCTGATGGATTACAGCATGGTATTTTGTCAATCTCCGCGAGTTGGAGCAACCAAAATGTTGTAAAATTTACGTGAAAAAGTGAGATTTGATGTGGAATCAGTGAGTGTGTGAATTTGATAAACACCCCTATTTTTTTATATAGTATATATGTATGATGTTGTTTGCGGATCTTTTTTACTGTTGTTCCATGTTTCTGGTTTGAGATTGTTTGTTTTTGTATATTATGTATTTGGCATTGACATTGTGCCATTAAACGGGGTTTATGTTTAAAATTCTGGCTACTGAGCTTGTTTCTGTACTTTTTCATATACATATTGAGCATTGTTGGAGAACTGCCTAGAATGAGCATTTTGCAAAATCGAGTAACGGAGTTTCTTTTGTTTCATTGGAAACATTGAAATTTTCAACTGAATAACCGATTTTTCAGATCGCCACTCGATCACAGTAATGCGGTAACACTAATTACAATTTTAAAGCTACAGTTAGGTTTTTCCTCCGAGGTCAAAGTAACTCGATGGCCGACCGATTCCCTAAAATGACCCGCCAGTAACAAGGTGATTTCCGTGGGGCCCAACAGATAATGCCGTCGCAAACTACTCGAATACCCCTCGCAAGCTATTTTTGACTGGGGTGACATCTTTGCTTCAGCATAATTTTGGCATACCGATTGTGATGCTGAGTGTTGTGGTCGCAGTGTGGGATCCCGTGTCCACGGCGGTAACCGTGCAGACCACAGACGTCCCGAGTCCCGTGTTGTCCAGACTGTATACGGACGTCACCGCCAACGCGGAAGTGGACGCACAATTCGTCAACAGGTTGAAATAACTGTCGTAACATATTTAAGGATGTATGGATAAGTTGTGAAAAATACCCACCACCCCCGCCTGTTTGCATGTTTAAACATATTTTGAAAACGGATGCTTTTGATTTTAACTATCGAAGCTAAGCATACAACAGTACGTTAATAAAACATACATTATATCCGTACTTTATACCAATGCGTTTTCATACCCGTCCGCTGCTCCGCAATCCATACGGCAGGTGTAAGTATCCCCTGGGTCTTCGTCCGTAATGTTAAATCCTGGGTTAGCTATCGCTGTACCAACCGCCTGGACATATGGAAACGAAATGTTTATTTCTGTCATTCAATCCTTTTTTACGCATGTTTCCAAGTTAGAAATGCACAATATGTGTAAAGCCTGACTTCAAACAACAGCACAAATCTACGTATAAGAAATAATATACTTGTCCGAAACAGATATAAAATATTAGCATTTAAACGTTTAATTCAGACTCACCGCGCCGTCAGCAACGTCTGTTCGATATGTTGCGGAGTTCCATACGAGGGGCTCGTTGAGATCATTAACGTTGATGGTCACAGTGTCGGTGGCCGTCTTTATACCGTCAGTTACAGTCACTTGTATAGGGAACGACGTTTGTGGCAACGCTTCGTAGTCGACTACCGCTTTAGTTGTAATAACGCCAGCTGGGAAATAAATGTGATTTAATATTTTATATCTTCGTCCGTTATACGCCAATACAGTTTAACGAATATCAAATATGTCATAAAACAACTAACAGAAACGTCCTTTATACGCGTATAACGTTTTATTATTATCACGTTTTTCATAAAACTTGAATGACAATTGCTACGCACTTGAAGTGTCTGCCATTTCGAAGTACGATGAGGTTCCGAAAGAAAACGTGTGCGTGTCGGCGACATCGGGGTCCGTAAACGATACGGTGAAAATAGAAGTTCCGATTGCAATGTTCTCGTCAATTGGTACGTCAATGGGCAAGTTTGAAAACGTCGGTGAGCTGTTTATGTCTGAAATGGTTATAGCGCTATTCAGGCACATATTAAAGAACGAATATAAGAAACTGTTTCTTATTGCCGATTATAAGGAGTTCACAAATGCGTCTCTATATGATTCACCAAGAACGGAACGACTAGCGAACCTTCATGCTGTCTAAAATCTAGCATGTAAAAGAGATAAAACATATATATTGGACTAATTTGCAACATACCTGTCACAACCACCGTCAATGTGCGAGAGACGCCTAAGTTCCCTCTGTTGTCGACTGGTGTGATAATGATGTCATAACCGTTGGAGTTGGCGTCCGCCATATTCTGGATGGTCTGCATAGCGCCGGCTAATTTTACAATACAATATTGTTTATAGTTATAGTTATAGCTAACATTAACATCTCGAATTAAAACTATATTTACTAAGCAGCAGTTAGGATATTATTTGTATCTATACTTTTCTGAAACCGGCACCCAATCACGTTTGATGACCTGTTTGTCATAAAAATGCGCTAATGCATATGTGCAACAGCTCATGGATTGATTTTGTATAATAATGTTCTGTAAGAATAATTTTTCATATTATTTTTTGCAACTGGCCTTATTATAGATCATAAGCTGATGCTGTATTTTAATGGCATAAAGAGCACTTCAAGTAAAACATATCCACGCACAGTCCAAAAAGTAGAAGGGACAGTTTGTTGGTGTACATGACCAAGTAAAGTCAATCGTATCATCTGTATCTGGGTCCGTGAAGAGGACTGTAAACACGATCGAACCGTTTGTCACAGTCTGAGAAACGTCGATAGACGTAGGAGCTGGAAGATAAAAATCTTAGTAAAAATCGTAATAATAAAACTAGATATCATCAATATACATGTATTTTATTTAAGGTGTATCATAAAGATTCATTGTCGATATTTTTTTTAAAACAATACTACATCAGTATATGCCCTTCTTAGTATTAGCTTATTTATCACAGAATAATATAAATGAAGTTGTTTACCTGGTAAATTGGTAATTGATGGTGGCTGATTGGCGCTCAGACTAATGACGGTTGTGCCAGTATCGGTGCCGAGTGTTTTCCCGTCATCACACGTCACCGTGATGGTGTACTGAGAGACGGAATCTGCGTCAAACTGGTGGGTAGTACTTTGAGCAGGGAGGTAGATCTCGTACACTGGTAATTATACTCAGAACAATGAAAATACAAATCTTTACATGACAATAGATATATCCAACCACCGGATGCAAAACTCTGCAGAGCTGAGTTATTTTTATTCAAATCAATGAAAACACTTCAATTTTGATTCGTTTATATTGTTTTTGTTTGGTTTTATTAGTTACATAACCTGTCAGAAAAGCCCATTATTTTTCGAAATCTATCCTTGCACGCCCGAGAAATCATACTTACTTAAATGATACATTTTGTGGGTAATTTATAACTTAACATTTGATAAAAAGCACTCGTTATGAAAGTTCATCTATGCCAGTCTCCATTTAGTGCGGTCTTGTTTTTTGCTCATTTGATCGCGTTCAAATATTTGAAACGCAAACGGAACTTTGAATTTAGCAACGGGTGGCAGATTTAATCTTTTCAATATACTTAATGCAAGTTCTCTTCAATATTCAATATACGAAATCACTCAGTTATGAAACGGCTCCCAGTTTTTTCGGTAGATCTCTGGCATCCAGATAAGCAGTACCTTACATTTCTGATGCAATATATAGGAGGTTTGCATTTTGAGCATAGAAGGAGAAGAAGAACTTTCATTCAGAGTAACGTTATCACACAAATTAAATATTTAAATCATTGCGATATAACTTATGATTTAACACGCTAGCATGACTTTTTGTCAAATATATAATAACATCATATTCTGCCATTTTATACATTTTACAGTACTATTGTAAGTAACAAAGTTATGATAAGAAATACATGTGACAGTGATATATCGCTCTATGGAATAGATGGCTTAAAGCTGCACTCTCACAGATTGAACGTTTTGACAACTTTTTTATTTTTTGTCTTGAAACGATCAAATATTTGCGTAAATATATGCACACCAGTGATAAAAAACTGCTGACAAAAGATCAGATCCCAGCTTTACATATTTCCGTCCCAAAATTGATGTTTTATGCATTTTTCTTAAACCGTTAGTAACGGTTTAAGCCATAAAACATTAAATTTGGAATAGAAATATGAAGATCAGCGATCTGATCTTTTGTCAGCAGTCTTTCATCACTGGTTAGCAGATATTTACGCAATTTTTTCTAATTCCAAGACAAAAATATAAAAGTTGGAAAAACGGTAAATCTGTGAGAGCGCAGCTTTAAAATTCAAGGACTAAAACAATACACAATACTTGCAGTTTAATTTACGATTTGTGTTGTCCGCTCTTACCTGCATTATTATTAGTTCCAGAGAGAAACCTTGAAAAAAAGAATTCGGGCGTGGTGCTTGGACTGACTGTTATCGTTCCAGTGACGTCATCGATGGTGTCTGAGCATGTGTACGTCATCACTTGTCTCTCTGAGCCAACTGTCTCTGATTCTGTCTGGCCGGGTACCAGTCCAGTCAGAGTCGGAGGCTAAAAGGGAAGGCTTATCGTAAAATTCATCCATCAGGGTATGGGAAATCCGTTATTAAGAACAAATTTTAATACAAAGATATATCCTCTTTTTTAAAATGTTCGAGTATTTATATTAAATGTATAACATATGATTGTATTTACCTTTGTTTTGAATGTTTGAAGGTCATTGATAAAGATATAAGAATGCAAATTACATCGCTTACATAATTGATGAATGTCCCGATTTAAAAGACACCTACCAGATTAATAATTGTTACAGGCATGGTTGTGGTGGCGGTGCTCCCACACGAATCCGTGGCGGTGAAGGTCAATGTCTGGGTAGTTCCTGACACATCGTTGATCGGGTAGTTCGCATCAGCAGTTAACGTCACGGAAGCTAGAAAAAAATAATTACGTATTTTTCAAAATATACATTTTTATATCACTGATTGCAAATTTGATTTTCACATGTACTTTTGGAATATATAAGAAACAGTTATTAACAGTAAAGGGCGTTCTATATCTCAAAGCATATATATATATATATATATAGCAATGAAACATTGAAAATAAATGCAAACGCATGCTTTTGTTCGTACTTGATGTATTGTTATAGCTATGAGAACAGTTAATAGTATCCACAAGTAACCTGTTCCATCCCCGTTATTAACCATTGCAAAGTAATTATTTGCCGCCATGGTGATAGTGATGGTGTCTGCAACGTCTAAATCCGTGAACGTCACTGTACCGACGCTTGCACTGGCCGCCGTCGTGTCGGGGATGTTTTGGTTTCCGGCGTCGTACGTAACCGGTTGAGCTACTGTAGCATTTGCTGAAGGTGACACCAATGCTTTGTAACGTTATTATACAGCATATTTTTATATACCAGGGTAAAATTTAAATTTAATGTTGCATCGGAAAAAAGAACGTAATTTAATGATTAACGTATTCCATTCCAACGAACATATTTTATATCCGATGTGACTTACGGACGTTTTGCTGCACATTTATTTGAAAACGCTCGTTTGTTACAGTTCCCCCACCGGAGAAGACTTGAGTATCTCCAACGTTGTTGGTTGGGGCTGATGTGATATAGATCGTGTCCGGAGCGCCACCGTCGTTCTTAGAAGGGACCATGTCCGTCGACGACGTGTACCTGAAATAGTTGACGTTCGATCAGCGCTCAGCTTTTTGTTGAAGTAATATATAAGGTAATTAAAGAGCACTGACATAAAAAAATACTAGAATTTTATAACAGATAATTTCCATGAACACCAAAGCAATCAACTCAACATACCATCCGATGCAGTCATTCTGGTCGACTTGAAATACTGCCGGCACTGATTGATCACCTTAACGAAGAAATAATATATATAATGAACACGGGAAAATAACTTTACATAATAACAGTGACTGAAAATAGTGTAAAATGATGATTTGTGACGTCTTCCTGCTGAACGTGTTCTGTTCATGTATACAGATATACAAACACATATATACGAGGGGTTTCAATGTAACCACGGCAATTTTCATCACAGTAACTTGGTATTTGGACTGCATTTTTGGCCAGTCGAGCTACCTGATTCGAGCTATTGGTCCCTAGGGTGATCTCTTGGACTGAGAATCATAAAAAAAATGTGTTTTAGTACTCTATAATACACATAATAATAATAATAATAATAATAATAATATCTTTATTTTAAGAAGGTGACATATTAAGATCATGTACAAAACTACAGAATCTTATTTTCGATATGGCCCTCTGAAACAGAATGAAAATATGGCAAATAATCATAAGACAAACATGAAGACGATGCTAACAACGATGACGATGATGATGATGATTATAAGTATGCTGTTGATGCTGACGATAATGATGCATATGATGACATGATGATGATGTTGAATCAATATTAGACAGATACTCTCAGTTAAATATAATTATGAATAAAACATCACAATTTGTATAATCACAAGTTTCCTATGAGGTACTGTTTGACCTTTATTTTATACGTATTAAAGTTTTTTGATTCTCGTATTTCCAAAGGTATATTATTCCAAACAATTCTGCTGTAATATGTAAACGATGCTTTCATATAATTAGTACGAGGTCTAGTTTGCAAAACAATATCTTTGTGTGCCATTGATCTTAGCATATATACATTATTGTGTGAAACTGTTACTAATTCTGACATATATGATGGAGCCATGCTATTCAACGTCTTGTAAACTAATACTGCTGCGTGGTATTTACATCTATCCGAGAAGTTTAGCCATTTTAGTTCTTTAAATAGATTTGTTGATGAATCTCGTTTAGATTTACCAAGTATGATTTTTGCAATTCGTTTTTGTAAGTTATTTATTTTATTCACATATGAATTGGTTCCCTTGCCCCAGACCAAGCAGCCGTAATCAAAATTTGGCAGAATATATGCATTGTAAAACATTCGTTTTGTATCAGGTGTGAGGAAATATATTATATTTTTTAGAAGTGCAATTTTCTTATTCAGATTTTTACAAACATAATCGATTTGCACATGCCAGTTTAGTGTATTATCTATATACAACCCTAATAACTTTTGCACAACAACATTAACTATTTGAACATCATTAATACAAAGTTCAAGATTCCCAGTGTTTTTTAATGTATTTGCAGACCCTATTAACATGCATTTAGTCTTGGAAGGATGCAATGACATATTATTTAGTTGACACCACTTATTAACATAATTTAAATGATGTTGTAATTTATTTTGAATATCCGTCAACTGATATCCAGATTCATAAAGTGTTGAGTCATCTGCATATAGATCTATATTTAATGTTGGATGCATAACTGCAATATCATTTATGTATAAAATAAAAAGCAAGGGTCCCAGTATGGAACCCTGGGGTACCCCAGATGTAACAGTGAGTTTTTGCGATTTAATTTTGCCAATCTTTACAATTTGGTTTCTATTTTCAAGATATGATTTAAACAAATTCAATGCTATTTCAGAAAAATGATACAGTTTCAATTTATAAAGAAGAATTTCATGATCAACTAAATCGAAAGCTTTTCTCAAATCCAAAAATATCGCACCAACTAGTTTACCACTGTCAACATCTTTAAGCCAAGTATCTATAAGTCTTATTAGAGCAGTGTTACATGAATGGTGTTTTCTAAATCCAGATTGTGTTTTGTGTATGACATCGGTTTTCTCAAAGTACAACTGTACCTGTGTCGCTATATGCCTTTCAAAGATTTTTGATTTAGTTGGGAGTATTGAAATGGGGCGGTAATTATTGGGGTCCTCTTTGTTGCCCGACTTGAAAATTGGTATTACTCGTGCTTCTTTCAGTTTATCAGGGAAAACTCCATGCGCTATACTACTGTTGATAATTGATGCTATACAAGGTGTAATAGTATCACCACATTGCTTCAAAATTTTGGGGCCTACTCCATCTATGCCTGTGGCCTTTCCAACATTTAATTTATCAATAATAGTATGGACTTCATAAGGGGTAATATGTTTAATCTCAAACCAATTTGTACCTAGTTTTGTATCTAGAATATGTTTTAAGTTTCTAAAATTTGTATTCAAAAACTTTGTTTTATTTATAATGTTTGAAATGCTTACAAAATGACTGTTTAATTCGTTTACAATATTTGACGGATCTTCAACCGGAAATTCATTAAATGTCATTTTATGAGGTAATGCTGTCACAGTTGATTGATTCAAATGTGAAATATCTTTTAGATTTTTCCATAAATATGTCGGATTTTTATTGTCTTTTATTGCATTGTTGAAAAAATTCTTTTTACTTTTCTTTATCATAGAAGTTACTTTATTTCTAAGTATTTTATACTGGTCTATGTTGCCAGTTTTTCGGCATTTATCCCTGTGATTTATTATAGATATAATTTCCTCAGTAAACCAATCAGGCTGATTCTCGCGTTTCACACGTTTATCTTTGACTGGGGCATGTTTAGATAAAATGCCATTTAGAATTTCATAAAATCTTTTCAGTGCATCATTGGAATTTGACAATGAGTCTATTTCATCCAGTCCTGAAAACATCAATTCTGCCTGAAAAGCTTCTTTTTCAAATTTCTTAAAAGATCTATATTGTATAACTGTATGGCTATTAGGGGCCAATTTTGGTAATTTGTCTGTAATAGAATGTGTGAAACAAACGGGAAAGTGGTCACTTAGTGATAAGTGAGACACACACCATTTAGTTACATGATTACTCATATTCGTATATAAATGATCTATTATAGTAGAGTTATTTTTTGAAATTCTTGTTGGTGATTTGATTAATTGTTCCAAGCCATACTTCGTGGTAAGATCTGCCCATTTAGTGTTGTTATATTTGCCACTTTCCGGCGAATAATTGATATTAAAATCTCCAATTAAATGAAACCCAATATTAGAACTATCAGCTATTTCTAACTGCTTATCATATAAGTCAATCCATTTTTGTTGGGAGTTCGGAGGTCGATAAATGAAATTGATTAAGAACGATTTGCAATATAGACCATTAATTTCAAGCCAAATCGATTCAATGTCATTTACCTCGAGATCTAGACGTCTACGGTACTGTATATTATTGTTCACGTAAACAAGAATACCCCCTCCCTTTTTATGTTCTCGGTCTTTCCTTTCAAACGTGTAATTCTTAACTTGCAGCATATTGTCATTGATATCTGCGTGTAAAAAAGTTTCACATAAACCTAATATATTTGGCGAATACGATTGACAAAGGTGGTATTTAATTTCCTCAAGTTTCGGAAGCAAATGACATACGTTTAAGTGTGCACACCGAACACCCTTCTTATCAAACATGAACACAGTGTCACCTTGAGAAGAGGCTGCTGGAGTATATGTGTTTCCATTTGTTTCCATATTTGTATTAATACACTGCGAATTATGACTACCGCCCAACACACTCGTGCAATTTAGTTGACAGCATTTTGGGCTTATTATGGTGCTTACGTTGTTATCGGTATCGGTAATAATTTTATCAGATTTAATATCGGTTCCTAGCGAGTTGACGTGACCGTATAACGCAACATTATTTTCGATACAATTTGTGCTAGATCTATTCTCATTTTGCCAGACGTCGTATGTTAGCTCAGAATGTATACTTTCGATGTTTTTACACGTTTCAATTTGGTCAACACACATAACTTGCCTAAAAAAACTGCATGAACATATTACCTCATTACATTCCTGGCATATATTAGCTAAATGATGATATCTATTGCAAGAACGAGTTAAATCAATAAACTAATAATCCTCTTTTAGTCGCATATTTTTACATATTAAATAGTGGATTATTTGTTTATTATGTGTATCATAGAGTACTAAAACACATTTATTATAATCCTCAGTCCAAGAGATCACCCTAGGGGCCAAATCGCTCGAATCAGGTAGCTCGACTGGCCAAAAATGCAGTAACAGTGAGTAATTCAGATTGTGTATCTCCGACTTTTACTAACTGTTTTCTGTCACTTAAGTATGACGGAAAGCTCGCCAATGCGTGATTCGAAAAATGGTACAGCTTCAATTTGTGCAAAAATAGTTCATGATCCACTAAATCAAATGCTTTCCTGAGATCAAGAAAAACAGTTCCAATGAGTTTACCACTGTCTACATCTCCAATCCACGCATCTATTAAACTAGTCAATGCGGTAATACAGGAATGGTTTTCCCTAAACTCTTGTTTATTGAATAAAATATATATTTTCTTGGAAGTAAGACTGAAGTTACTTAGCTACGTGTCTTTCAAAAATCTTAGATAAAATCATGTTTATCTATAGTTGGTGTATCAAGTATACTTGAAATGTTTATGAAATGATTATTTAATTCATTAATTATGTTTAATTTTCCGTTGATAACTTTATCATCTACAACCAATTGTGTTGGTAAGTTTATTTTATCACAGTTATTTTAATGTGTTAAACCTTTCAAATTATTCCAGATATATTTTGGGTCCAATTTATTTTCAACGGCTTTGTTGAAAAATGCTTTCTTATTTTGTTTAATTAATGCAGAGACTTATTTCTTAAAACTTTGTATCGGTCATGTTCACCATCTTGACATTTGTCTCTTTCGTAAAGAAGGTTCTTTAACTTTTCCGGATAACCAGTTTGGTTGGTAATCGCGGTTTACTCTTTATTCCTTTAGAGGGGCGTGTCTATCTAGAACATCATTTAAGAGTGAGCAAAACACATCCAGTGCATGATTTGGATTTGATATAGATTCCACAGTTTCAAGGCCCGATAACATTAATTCATTTTGCAAATCATTTTCGTTAAAATGTTTGTAACATTTGTACATATTTGACTTGTGATCAATATTTTTATAACATGTACTTTTCTTAAGACGAGTAAACCATATGGGATAGTGATCGCTTAGTGATAAGGATGTTACAAATATGTTCATTATATGACCAATACAATTTGCATAAATATGAAAATGACCAAAATGATTTTGGTAGCCGAATATAACTGAAATTTCTTTCATTGCATGTTTTGAAAGATGATCGGTTGTCGTAGTCCATTTTTAGGCGTACAAAATGTGCCGAGGTACTTATATGACGACACAATATCAAGGTATTCCCTGTACCACCATCTTTCATAATGCCACAACGTGCCCCCGTTTCGGAATACCATCACTTTTGATTTGTCCGTATTAATGTTCATACCTGTGCTGTCACAAAACCTATCGAAAAGGTGAATTTTAGCTTGTAGATTACGGGATGTATCTGCAAAACTAGCAACATCATCCGCAAACATAAACGCATACAAAATCCCAATCTCCTCCGTAACGTAGATTCCATTTGGTGAATGTTCTTTGAGTATGTTTATTAGATCATTCATTAAGACTGAAAATATTCTAGGCGACGAGATGCACACTTGTTTGGTCCATATTTCGCTGGGGAAGTTCTCAGTCAATCCACGAGAGAGTTTTATACACGATTCAAGTTGACCATACATTGATTTAAAAATATATATAAATTTTCCACAAATTCCCGCTCTGTATATGGACTGCCATAGTGTATTGTGTAAGAAACCATCAAATGCTTATAGAAAGTCGACGTAAAATACTCATCTTCTTCTTTCACCAAACCATGTTACAAAGGATGTAGATTCTACTCCTTAAAAAGATTTTGCCTCAAAACTAAGTTGAACATGAACTTTTCAAATAGCTTTAATTTTCGGCCCTCCCCACCCACTTTTGGATAATGAAAGGCCCTAAAGGAACTGTTATTCCGCCAATTTGTTATCCGGTAACTGGCAAGTGTAATCTTATAGTGTCTTACAATGTTGTTTGTTAATTGTAAATCTATAGTTAACGGATGCATTACACCATTTACTACTCTGAACTAATATATTGTTACTATTTAGTAACGTTCGCGGGTTCCTTATTCTGAATTCCAAGGTTATGGATTATGTTGTTTGTAACGATTGCAAATAAATCAAGGTAATAATGTATTAACTCGATATTTCCATGACAACAGTAACTGCCCTTTGTCAAAATTTGTATGCTTAACTCAACGTTTATGCATAATATTAATTAATGTTTACTCGACCGAAGTACTGCCTTTTAGGATTAGGAATTCTGAGAACCACTGCTATTGGCTGATAAATCCCTTATGACTTTTCGATTGGTCAGAATTCCTTATTCCTAAACCCTTTTTATCCGTTTATCAAATATCTTTGAATATTCGTGTTACATGCTACATCTGAACACATATCAACTGTTATAAGAGCAAAACTTTTACGCAGCAAAATATTTAAAAATGAGCTGCCGTATGATAATAATGTAATAAGTGGCCAAAATAGGACAACGATATTAGGTACACGATTAAACCAATTGCAAATAAACCATGATATATTGGCGGTATATTTCACTGCTGGCGGTATATTTCACTGTTGGTGGTATATTTCACTGCTGGCGGTATATTTCACTGCTGGCGGTATATTTCACTGTTGGTGGTATATTTCACTGTTGGCGGTATATTTCACTGTAAAATGTGCATTCTTCGTACAATTCGAAATGTAAGTGTGGATATTTTTTACAAAACCCCATGCAAATTTGTCAGAAAACACAAACAAAGTGATAACTTATTCAGCGTTAACGATCCTTGACAATATAACGCAAATTACATTTGATACAAATGTTACCATGTTTACATTTTAAATTATTGGCAATGTTAGTTAAATACCATTTGAAAACAGATCGTGAACATTTTGTGACTGAGTTTTCGACGATCTATGAAAGCAGGCATCAGTAAGAGTCTGGTAACTTCGTAGTAGGGTCAATCGTTTGTCAGAAGACACTTTAGGCAAATGTTGTGACTATCGGTCTCTAAAAATGCTACAGTCGAACCCCGTTGGCTCGAACTCCCAAGGACCGGCGGAATAACCTCGAGCCTCGGAAAATTCGAGCCAAGCGGCATTGTTTACCATCAATATAATGAAATCGGTCCTTTACATCTAGTTCGAGCCAACGAGGAATTCGAGCTAAGCGAGTTCGAGCCAACGGGGTTCGACTGTATTTTGCCATTTCTGAGTTGAAATGCCACTGATTTGCTCCATTATTCATAATGTGTGGCTGCAATTCTCTGACGATACATCGTTCAACTATTTATATAATCAGCGTACTAGCGAATGAGTTGCTTTAAGTTTAATCACTGAAACATCCAGTTATCTTACCTGTAGCACCTGCTGTGTGGGTGACACTACCAACGAGCTTATACGTGTTCCCGCCCATGGGCCTCCAGACCTGCAGAACTATGGTTCCTGTAGCTTGTGCGTAGTATTCGAATCTTGTGATGCTTCCGCAACAATCAAATGCGAATCTTCCGGATGTGGCACACACCAGGTACGCATAACCTGAAAGCATAACATTAAACACTTTGACGACCATGTTTTAACGTAATAGATATATGACGTGAATAAAAAGCTTAGTGATTAGAATGGGCTGAGTGAAGGTAGGGAGCGTGGCCTTCATAATCATTAAGATATTACTGCAGGTAATGTTACTGACTTAGAATACAACCTAATTGGCTGACACATTGTCAACGCAAAGATAACGCACCGAATGTGTATCAAAGTCAAAGTCAAACACCGTGTATTCACTCATACCATACACACGGCAAATAAGGTCATATACAAAACATATATACATGGCGGCAGACACATTGTTAATTTCAAACTACAATTCATATGATACCTAATACGAGTATCGGAGAGTCATTCACATGAAATCAGAAAACATAATTGGCAAATCACAATGAATAAGGTTGTATCAATAGTATAAATAATACCTTTACATCACTTGTACATAATAAAAAGATTCTCTAATAATTGTAGCCAATTTCAACATGCGTTTGAAAAAATGATATATTTAAACAAATTTGGCGATCGAAATTCTGTAACAGAAGAGGAAGTCATACGAAAACCCCTTAATATGAGAAAACCTATCCGAAACAAAATGATAGGAAATCAAAGGGTCTTCAATTCAATATTTTATTTTTCTGACATGAGACATGTAAATAATACATCACAGCTTGTTTCTAACTAACATTGTATTACGACAATGTGACAATATTAATGTTTTACTTAATTATATTAATTTAAACTACAGCACATTTCATATATATATGTTTGTGAAAAATCTGCAAATCGACAATAACTAACATATAACTACAGTTAGTGTAACTAGGTATTTATATATGTAATACATGCATTCAAAAAATCAAAATAATGAAAATTTACATGTACTTCACTATGTATAACTATCAATTCACTATATTGCATATAGTTGCTTAATTTTGGAAAGAATAAAATAACAAATCTATATAGATTTATCTGTGTTTGCTTATTGCTTGTATTCATTAGTTTCTCTAATTTAAATGTATTGGGGTGTCTATAAAAGTAAGGTTTTAGAAACTGTTTTCTTTCATCGTCTAAGTATTGACATTCAAACAAATAATGAAATTCGTCTCCTAGTTTGTCATTGCAATGAGTACATAATCGTTCGTTTAGTGGTATTCTACGCCAATTGCCTATTTTAATAGGCATTCTATGATTTCTTGTTCTAAATTTGATGAATGAAAATAACTGTTTATTTGGAAATACTTTTCAAAACCAAAGTCCTTTTTAAAAATTCTATAAAATATACTGTTGCTTGCATTTTCTATATTCGACAACCAATCATTTAAAAATAAATCGATTAGCTTTTGCTTTACATTGTTTTTTAACCACTTGCGATTTATTACTTCTTGATTAAGCCATAGGTTATTCAGGCCAAGTTTGATGAAAATTGTTTAAATGAAATATATCCAGAGATATTTTTTCTTTGTTATTCTGTCATCTAATGGAAGTGCATAGTTATATATAACTTTATATATCAGTGATGAGAGTTTTTCTTGTCTAGTATTGTATGGTGTATGTAATCTTCCTTATTTCTTTAATCTATATCGATTGATAAAGGTTTCATGCCTGTTTCGCCATAGACCATGTAGCTTGGTGTTGATCGATTCAATTTGAGAACATATTTCAAGTATTTAAGTTGAACCCTTGCCAGTATGCTATTGTTACCAAATCCCCAAATTTCTGCACCATACAACAAAATAGGTTTAATTGTTTTATCAAAAAGTTCTACTCGTAGGTCAACAGGTAATGATAGGCGATTTGAGTTTTTATTAGACTATACATTGCACGTGATGCATGAGAAGCAATATGTTTTTTGCAGCTAGGAAATGAACCGGTTCTACTAAAATAAATCCCGAGATACTTGTATTCGTTTACTACATCTAAGTTGTTATTTTTGAATTTAAAATCATAGGGCCGTTGTCGGCCTTTACCAAAAACAACTATATTTGATTTTGTGGTATTGACTGTTAGTTTCCATAGATCACAATAATTGAAATATGTGTTAATAGCATTTTGTAGTCCTATTTCTGTCTCTGACATAATAATTGTGTGATCAGCATATAATAAAATAAATAATTTGGGTAAAATAGGAGTGCAAGTCATTTAAAAACAGCGAGAAAAAAGGAGCGGGATACATTTTCGCCTAGGCGGACGACAATATTACTTGGAAAGAAGTTTGAGTATTCTGAATCTTTAGTAACACACGATTTAATGTTGTTATATATGTTCTGTATAAGTTGCAGACACTTTCCATTGATATTTGTAATAATTAGTTTTTGCCGTAAGTGGCATAAGCCTGAACGCCATACAGTGTCAAATGCTTGCTTTAAGTCTATAAATGCTCAAAACAGTTTCTTTTTTCTGTTATTCAAATACAATATTAAATGGTTTAGTTTGACGATATTTGTGTACCTTTATTAAAAAAGCGAGAAGCTTGCAAAATAAAGTATCAAGTCAAAATGTTAATAAATGTTTCTTTGATGTTGAATGTAAAGATAAAAAAAAACATTTTTATAGATACTTGAATACTTATTGAAATGTCCCAAATACAGAAAATAGAAAAGCTATGGTCCAAGCTAGAAGCGATTACAAAAATACTGTCAGAAAGAAGAAATTTATATATGATAGTAACCAGACAAAAAAGTTAGAACGTACTAAGTTGTCAAATGCTAAAGCCTATTGGAGACTGTTAAAAGGAAAAGTTAGTAAGCAGTTCTCTTCAAAATTGTCAGTCAATGATTTTTTGGCATATTTTCAAGCTATTAATGACCCAGACTCTGTGTTTTTTCAACCAGATGAAGATGTGTTATATTTTAATGAAAGATATTTAGATGGTGAAATGCAGATAATGTTTGATGAGCTAAACATACCATTTTCATGTGAGGAGATTGTTAAGGCTTGTAAGAAGCTGAACTGTGGTAAGTCAGCTGGACCAGACTTAGTGCTAAATGAATTGAATAATAAATGATAGATTAAGTTCTTGGGCTGAAACATATCATGTATATATAGAGGCACAATCTGGCTTCAGAAAGCAGATGGAAACGGTAGACAATATATTTGTGTTACATGGTATCATTGAGCATTTGTTAAACAATAAGAGAAAATTATTTGCAACCTTTATTGATTTTACCAAGGCGTTTGATTATATAGTGAGGGATAACATGTGATTTAAACTTATAAAGCTTGGTGTTAGAGGAAAAATATTAGATATAGTTAAGTCAATGTATGAAAATGTTAGATCTAGGGTCAGATATAAAAATGAATTAAGTGATGACTTTCCTTGTGTGCTCGGTGTTAGGCAGGGTGAATCATTATCACCGTTTTTATTTTGTATGTATCTAAATGATATAGAAGAACACTTTATGTTTCATGGTTTTGAAGGGGTTGATTTAGATATGTTAAAAATGTTCCTGTTGCTATATGCTGATGATATTGTTATTTTATCAGAATCTGAAAGTGGGTTACAAAATGGATTAGTACTGCTAGAAGATTATTGTAACAGGTGGAAACTTAGTGTTAATTTAAATAAAACAAAGGTGATGATATTTAAAAAGGTGGCAATGTTAGAAGAAATATTAAATTTATGTACAAAGGACAAGAACTAGAGATTTTAAAAAAGTTTACTTATCTAGGCATTGTATTTACACCTGGTGGTTCATTCAGTACAACGTTTGAAACCTTGTCAGGGCAAGCTATGAAGGCATTATATAAGCTTAATTCAGATCTTAAGTTTCCTGGTATATCAATAAGCCACTATTTGTCATTATTTGATAAACTTATATACCCAGTGTTGAATTATGGCTGTGAAGTCTGGGGGTTAAACGATAGCGTAAAGATAGAACGAGTTCATTTGAAGTTTTGTAAAGAGATTCTAGGTGTAAGAACCCAAACTCAGAACAATTTTGTTTATGGAGAACTTGGAAGAACACCATTCGTCACTAAAAGAGTTGTAAGCGTTATAAAGTACTGGTTAAATTTTTTGCATTGTGATGATATCAAATATGTAAGAGCAGTTTATAAAATATTGTATAGAGACTTAGAGAGACTGCCTAATTGTAAATCATGGGCAAAGAGCGTTAGAGATATTTTACAAACATTAGGATTTAACGAAGTTTGGTTATTTCAAACTGTTGGTGACGTTGATAAATTTATATATGAATTAAAGCAGCGACTGCAAGATGTTTATGTACAAAACTGGTTTGCAGAAATTAATAACTCATCCAGAGCAAAATCATATGTGCTGTTTGCAGATTTTAAGTTACAATCTTATTTGTGTGATGTAAATATTGTACAATTTCGGAAAGCCCTTACGAGGTTAAGACTCTCATCACATAGACTAGAAATCGAGGCCGGTAGATGGCATAAACCTGAATCTATACCTGTTAGTGAACGAAAATGTCAAATTTGTAATATCCTCGAAGATGAGTTTCATTTTCTGTTAGAATGTACATTGTATAATGATTTAAGAAAACAATACATCAGTAAATATTATTGGAAAAGACCAAATGTACTGAAATTTGTGGAACTTATTGCTAGTGATAGGAAAGCTACATGTAGAAAATTATCGATGTATGTACATAAAGCTTTTGAATTAAGAAATACTTTTGTTTATATCTAACATATCTAACATATGGAATAAGTTTATATCTGTATAACAGCCACTGTCTCCTCACTGCGATAATATTATAGTATTATATATATATAGTAGTTTGAATTATATAATAATACAGTGTTATATATATATATATTAAAGTTTTAAATATATAATAATATAGTGTTAGTTATTGTAAAAAAATAAATAAAAAATAATGTATCTATGAAATTGTATTTGACCGCGGATCTATGAATTGTCATGATATATGTATATATGCAAAATTCTTGTATGCTCATGGGCATATGGCCTTTATGCATTTGAAATAAACTATGAAACTATGAAACTATAAACATGTTGTCCGTCGTTAAATATCCTTTTCTGAACCGGCTTGACTGCCATCAATAAGGTATTTAGATTCAACGTATTTATCGAGGCGATTATTTATTATACAAGTAAACAATTTACCAAGGCAACTTAATAATGTTATCGGTCTATAATTTTCCGGACGGCTAGGATCGCCTTTATTTTTATAAATAGGGTTAATAACACCGGTCGTCCAACACTGTGGAAGAACTCCTTTGTCTAAGATTAAATTGAATAAAATTACATAAATATTTTTGAATATATGAAACGTACTTTTTATATGCTCACTTTAAAAATGATCGATGTAACACGCCTTATTGTTTTTGAGTGTTTTTACTGCTTTTTCAATCTCTTCGACGGTTATTTTTGCATTATTTTCTTCGTTTATGTCATTATTGTGTTCGTTTTCTATATCAGCTATGTCTACATCTGGAGAAAAATTTACTTCTTTGAAGAAATTGTGCAAATCGTCTAAGCTAGCTTCATTTTTACTTATCTTTTTATTACTTAAACACTTCCAGTGTTAACGCGGGTCTTTGATTTTTAAGTTTTATCAATATTTTTGTTTTTATCTTTATTTTTGAATTTATTCATCGTTGATTTATAAAATTTGCTTTTAGTTTTTAGATTTGCCTTATTCTGTATATTTTTACGAACTTTGTATATATTTTAAGCCCGGTGAAAGTCTCTGCGTGCTTGTTTACATTTTGTTCCAAACCATTTTGTCACGATATTATGTTCATGATCTTTCAATTTATTACAACTATTTGAATTTGAATTTGTAAGACCAAATGCACTTTCGCACGAGTTTTTGAATACATTATTTAATGAGTCGACAATGCTATCTGCTATTTCTTTAGTAAAAATATTTGATTCGGGGCATGTTTTGAGACGTTCGTGGATAGACGATACTTTTTGTTGATCAATACTTTTAATGAATCTATTTCTCTGTATATTATTCCATAAGATAAGTTTATCTCCCTTGTTGAAAATGTTATGCATGTTATCCTGCATTTCGAAGTTGTATGTCAAACTAACAGAGTTGTGTGCATCGGATAAAATTGGGCAAAAATCATTGACTTTAAGACAGTTTATATACTTAAATAAGCTTGATGTACATATAAAATAATCAACCTTTACAGGTGGGGTTTCTTGTTTTATCACCATGTGTTCGTTCATTCAAAGTATAAAAATTATTTTGGGGAAGGAATTCGATAAGCCTACTTCCATACTTATTACTGGATTTGTCACTATTATTGCGTTTGATAGATACATTTTCCGAGTTTTAAAACATTCTAAGTTCACCTAGAAACTCATCGTTAACTACTTCAAAGTGTTGCCTTTCAGCAAATTCTTTATCTACAAAAGTTAAATCACCAAAACACTTAGTTCTGGTATTAAAATCTCCGAACATGCAAATATAATTGTTTTGGTGAGAAAGCGTCTCAAGATCGCTCTGTAAATTTGAAAAAGGGTCCTCTATTGAATATAACGAATTTTCAGGTGCTAAATATACTGCACCGCATAAAATATCTGTATCTGTTTTTACTAGCTCTTTACTTATGGAGAACCATAATACTAACTTACTATCAGTGTTTACAATCGTTATATATTTAGATGCATTACTTTTAACTAAAAGCGCAATACCGCCTGACTTGCGCGAATTAGTAACAATAGATATTCTATTTTTAGTGAATATATCAAACCCTTTCATTTCTATAAAATCAAAATCATCAATGTGCGTTTCTTGGAGTCCAATATTGTCATATTGGTTTACTAAATCAATGAATTCGGGGCAGTGCAGCTTAGAATTAAAACCGCACACATTTAGGGACAAAAAAGTAAATTTCTAACAGTGGTGTTTACATGTACGCTATATATATATATATATATATATATATATATATATATATATATATATATATATATATATATATATATATATCAACACTGAAATAATCAGAGGAAGCACTGTAATTTTTAGCACTTTGATCAAACGGTATCTTATTTGTTGAAATATCTTCAGTTTCATGCAACGTATGGTTTTTATCGGATAAGTGGCAGAAGGCGGGTCATTAAGTGGTATAAACAAAAAAGGTGTACAAACGACATATATAGAACATGTTGTTCTTAAGAATACAGGAAATTCGATATATTCTGAATTTGCATCGGCCTGGCCTGTAAAGCGATTATCTTTATCAATAAATTATTAATCAAATACACCTATATCAAACATTATGCCATGAAAACCTTAGGTATAAACAATGATTAGTGTTTCAAGGCACCTGATACCTAAATTGTGGACTCCTAGTACGTGTGTGTGTTATAGATATCGCTCATATATTTTAATTTTAAGAAAAATATCACAAGCAAGCAAAGCGGGCGCCGTTATGTGTTAAAAAATAAACAAAAAATGAACGAAAACAAATTTAAGTTTGACCTATTTTGTCACGTATGCGATTGTACGGAACTAATTTAAATAACATTATCTGGCAATATTTCGTGTAATTATGTTATTTTATAACCACAATATGCTTTAGCCTCGAGTTCCGACCGGAATAATGACCCACTTTTGGTACAACACATTTGTAGATGTGGGGGTTTCCATATCAAATTTTTAAAAAATTCGTCAACGTACAATGACGCGTTCTAGTCCTGGTTATGCACTTAAGACAAATGAAACCACGGCCGTTCCAGTTCAAGGTATTAGCGGGGACTTTGACTGTTGATTTAGCCAGTCCCTGGTAAAATCCACGCCCTGTGGGCACACTGCTGGAAAATCCCAGCAAAATGCCCCTGCACCCCTGAGACATGCTAGGTTAAACACATTCCCAGTTGATTTTTCGGTGAAAACAAAACCATCTCACTCACTCTGCCCTATGGGGCCACCTGAAAGGTGAAAACGCAGCCCATTTCCTTCGCCTATACCCCTATACCTGCGGGGGCCGTGGATACAATTTACTGTTGCATTACAAGTACTACACACGAATTATTTGGGGGGGGGGGGGTCATCATTTGTATTGATGCATCAGGCATCAGCGCATTCAGCTATGAAACCATATATATTGTTTGTAGTAATTTGTACTTAGCTACCATGTTAATGATACTAAAACATATTGTTGAACTATAATTACCTTGATCTATGCCTGCATCACCTTCATGTGTTGATCTTTTTACATGCTTTTGCACATATTCATACAATTGGCTTCGTTGATGAAGAAACCGTGTGCATAATTATGTGTTTATATTCAATTCAATTCTATTTCAATTTCGATTGACTTCTAATTGAAATTCTATTTGCAATGATGCAATGATATGTCACGAAATTTAATTGCATGAAAAATTTGCGTGTCATTTATTCCATGTTACTCACGGTTAATGTAATTAAATCCACATGATAATGTAAATCATTCCATGGACAGCCAACATCAATATCGGCTTTTGCTGTATAACTTCAATAGATTTTGAACTTGAATTAGTTAATGATAACTGCTTCTTTGTTTGGCTCTTCGTAAAATACAACATGGCTGCCGTTTGGTTTATTCGACCGGTGTCAGAAAGTGCATAATAAAGCTGACGTCACAGTAGTCGTCCGCGAGTAATATTTTGGAAACTTATCGGTCATGTACATATCATTTTAGCAACAAAAACTGTTAAATTTGTTGATTATTTTAAAATTCGAACATAAATACACTAAAAACGTTTGAACTGTTAATGTCTCGACGATGTATATTTGGAAATGCTTTTTCGGGCGGATTCACAAAATTGTTCGGCTTTTGATATAGTCGTGGAGTGATATATTCAATTTTATTTGTGCATGACTAGTACGTTAAATAGAAAAAAGTAAAAATAAAATAAAAAAGATCATTCAACATTCATTGATAGAAAACACTGCCGAAAAAAATAAACAAGATCAACCATAATTCATGTACACTGCGTTCATGGGTTTGAGAACTACTTGGCCTCGAACTGTCATTCTGTGATGAATTCTGCGACGTTTTCAGTCTGATCAAAAATCCATGTAGTCATTACAAAAGCGGCATAGCCGCAAAAATAGTATTTTTTCACGTTCGTTTCAGATGAAAAAATAAAAAGGTGTGAAAGTCAATAAAGCATCAACATTCTAAAATCAATTTTTAGCATATCTGTAATCAGCAAGCACTTAAATGGGAATTACTGCCGCCTTCAAACAGTCCAAAAGTTCACAGGGATTTTAACTGGATAATTGAAACCCACACTTGTGACAGATTCTACTAAAAAACACGCATGCACGCACGCGCCCGCGCACGCACGCACGCTCGCACGCACGCATACGCACCCGCGCCCGCACCCGCACGCTCGCACGCACGCACGCACGCACGCACGCACACACACATACACACCTAACATTACCTGAATTTGTGTCGATATCTTCGTTTTTCGGGTTATCTTCTCCAACTTCATTGTTGTTGGTGCACGCAGCTTAAACAAAAGTTTTTGAAACATATTAAAATAAATAAATGATATATAAAATAAATAAATAAATAAATAAATAAATAAATAAATAAATAAATAAATAAATAAATAAATAAATAAATAAATAAATAAATAAATGAATAGATAAATAAATAAATAAATAAATAAATAAATAAATAAATAAATAAATAAATAAATAAATAAATAAATAAATAAATAAATAAATAAATGATAGATAAAATAAATAAATAAATAAATAAATAAATAAATAAATAAATAAATAAATAAATAAATAATAATAAATAAATAAATTTATTAGCTCACAATTTCATTATTATATCGTATGATATTCTCTCCATTAAGTTATATTCGACAAAACAATTGTTATCACTTCAGGAGAAAAAAAACTCTTGTGAAAATAAGCTTTACCAGTTCGTTTTGTCAATTGTATACATAGAAGTGGCCGTTGACAACACATTTTAGCGTTTTTCATTAGTTAAAGACTGCTCGTACACTACCGCATCATGGTTATATACCTTTCACATAAATTTCAAAATATTTCTTTCGATGAGAAACATAGTGATTGTTCCGGACGGATAAATTTGATCATTGTTAATTAAAATTGAAGTACAATAAATCTTGTGCTATTGACCGACATCTTGCGCGTATGGTTATACCACTTTAAAATAAGTTTCATTACTGTCTGTCCAATAGATAGCGGACGGATGCACGGACTAAGGGACGGACGGACAACGCCAAACATATATCCGAAATCTTTAGAGGGGGATACAAATGCATATACAAATAACAGTCATTAATAAAACAAATATGAAATTAGCATATAAATGTCATATTATATATATCTAAAATATAGAATCAATATTAAATACCTGATAAAACAATCTCCAGTCGAAAAGTTAGAAAAAAAACCAACCACGTATTTCTCATCATGTTTGCTGTAAGATTCATATTCAAAACTGTTATTTAGATAAATTTCTGGATTTTTTTCAGATTAAAAAAATAATAATATTCGTTTTATGCGTAACTGGTATATAGATAAAACATTGAAAACATCTTTTCATGAAAAAATTAAGCTGCCTTTTGAAGGATGGCTTTCTATAGACGTATCAAACTAGGTGAATATAAACTTGAACCAGAATGAAATAAATAATCTGAGGCTGAATATACTGTAAATACTTTCATGAAAAGAAATTTGCATTAATTGCTTAACGCCATAGAAAGATCAGTTCATCTTTGCAGAGCGTTTTTGGAAAAACAACTTTTATTTACCCTGACTTTTTACAAATGCCTTCAAAACCATCCCCATATATTAAGAGATTAAAATGAATAACTAAGCTGTTTATGTATATTAAACAATTCCATAAATAAACGTATAAAACGTAGAAACTTTTATAAGATGAAAAACAAATTAAACCAAGGACTATTGCATAAGCTCTTAAGTACGCAAACATTGTTTGTTAGATAGATTGACGGTCTGTCCGACCCCATTGGCTGCTTTATGACTTGAATCCTTGATAAACACCCCTAGTTTTATACATTCTATATGATGTTTGTTGTTTGTGGATGCGCGTGATGTTGTTCTGTGTTTCCGACCTTGGACCAGTGCCATTGAACAGGGGTTATGTTTAAGCTTTCGATTACTGGACTTTTTTGCTGTAGTTTTTCGAATAAATATTGACCCCGCCGTAGAGTTACACTACTTAAATTGTGCTTAAATGATATAAGTTATATGGGTGAGAGGAGACTGCAGCTCCCAGTCATTTTCAGATATTAGACGGAACAATCCAGAGTGAAATACAAGAAAGTCGGGTACGATACCCAAGCTCGTTGTACACATTCCTCTTCGTTCTTTAACGTGTTTGTGTAAATCACCTACACACAGTCTACAAATTTTGGTTTAAACCAGTACTGTGTACAGCATTTTCCATTTTAATGCCGAGCGTAAGGCAAAGGGAGCTACTGGTACACTATTTCAACGTCTTTCGGTATGACGGACCGCCCGCCCGCAACTAGTCTATAAGAGCGGTTGTCATCTAATGTCAAATTATGTCCAGTGATTTAAGCATTACTAAGAAACACATAGGTAAAGAAAAGTAATGTTTAAAAGATAAAAGACAAACACATGTTATTTTATATATTTCTAGCAACAACACAAAGTAGCAAAAAAAACACAACAACACATCAACAAAAAAACAATTAGACAAACGTGATAACTAATAATGTCCGTTTACAGAAATAATGTGAGATATATTATTACATTTAGAGCGCATATAACGTGTACTCTTCCAACAAGCATGTGCTGCTTCTTAAGTGATAAAGAATTGTGGAAAGTATCAATATCATAAACATGCAATGTCAGTTCTTCGAAGATGTAGACCAATTTTTAAGAAGTATTTTGAATATTTATTCAGTCTTTTCGATTCGATGCAGGTTTTGGTTGTTCGTCTATGTGTCACTCAGATGCGTTCACTTCTCCAAAACTGGAAACCTGTACGATATATAATACATAATATTCGATACCAATCAAATTGTTCGAAAACATCTTCATTTCAAAAGAGTTATCACTATAAGTAAGCATTTGCATTTTATTTTATTTTTAAATTGAGGTATTTTTATCGTAATATTTAAATATGCATTCCTTACCCTTCGGTGGTGGAGGTTTTCTCACTACAAAAGAAAAAGACATAACATATTACAAACTTGTAGGAATATCTGCATAATTTAAAGAGTGTTAGTGATATGAACCTCTGCAGCCAATTTATAAACCGGTTCCTGTCTTGGTTTGGTCAATGTGAGCCAACATCTTTATTGGTTGGTCAATTTTATCCAATAAATTCTACAACCCAATCCATCTTGTAAATGTACAAACTAGACCTAAGACAGTATGTGGACAACTTATCCAAGTGCCATACAGTGCCTGCTGAACATTCATATACATCTAATGTACGAGTTTTACCATGATTTGTTGGGATAAGTTACAACATCGATTTAGGAGTGTTTAAATTAAGCATATACTAAATGGTCAGTGAAGGCGATATTTTATCTGACCAATTTCATAACGTTTCGGAGAGATAGTAAGTATTATAAATGTATTAACAACATGTTTATTTCTTCATTCAAATTCATAGGTTACCCGGTAAATTCATTGCTACAACGATATAATACCTGGTAAACTCACCTGTCTGTAGAGGTTTCGGAGGCGGGGGTGGTCTTTGAGGAGGAGATGGCCTGTAAGGGGTGAAGATGCGCCGTGGGGAGTACTGGTACCTGTGTAAAGAAGGATAAACTTGAGTTCAGACATAAATGATTGCAGAAAAAAATACAACAATAAACACCATTCTACTTAGGAAACCGTCTCACCTCGTACAGTACAGCAGTTAATCGGCTGCAGTGCTACATTTTTTTTGTTTTTATATCACAACTAATAACTATTTGAAGTACTATCTTGCACTTTCGAAATACCTAGGTCGACAGGGGTTCCTACACAGAGGCGGGCCCGAGCAAAGGTACTTGTAGGTGACAAAAGGCCCCAATATCGCCAGAGCTGCAAGCAACGCCATTGCAATCGAAAACCAAGCGATATTCTTAGTATCCTCGAAAAATGTACGGTATCTGAAAATATGTTTCTATGCTGAAACAATGGATTCAATATTCTAGCTGTAAAATATGGAAGGGTATTGACGCAAAAATTGCATTATGCTTTATGACATTTGTATTATGCTTGATGGCATTCCCGTTCGGGTAATGAACCTTACAATATGCATTATGAAATGTCGTACTGCATGATGGCATTTGTATTCTGCACGTTGACATTACTCTTGTTTAGAGCTATTATATTACAACATTACATACTAACTTCATTTTGTTTAAATGTCTGTGAACATCATTTAATGAATACATCTTTTGTTACAATCTACATAACTTCTTTATTTTATCATAAAGTTCGAAATTTGACGAGACCGAATAGAAATACAAGTACGCACAATGCAACAATCACCAAGCATTGTAGATTAATCCGAATGAAGCAGTGCAATTTAGACAAGCCAAATGACGCAAGCCAAATGAACTAACCATAATGCGGTTGCCAAGAAACAGGCATGACGAAATTTGACAACAGGGGGCGCTGTATGCATATTCATTTGTTTCGGTACATGTCCGGAGTTGAACGAACTATATGTATAGCAGTTATTTCCCTTTGCTCTAAATCGGTCATAGCAATAAGTTGATGTGATTTGTGTATGCTGTATATTTATATTTCGGCTGAATATATTCAACACTTATTTGGGTCGACCAAAGTAAATCCCAGAAAATTCTGCCGATGACAGATGATACAAGGGACAGGATATTGCAGCTTGCTAATAATATTTCGAACTACCGCATGGAAAGTACCTCGTGGAATACTTTGAGACTACACAGTAATGCACCAGTCAATTGTAACCACGCCCCCCTAGGTCCGGGAAAGAGCGGGGAATTTGACTTTCGGTCCAGCCAAGCCCATGCAAGGTCCGCGCCTTGCGGGGACGAACTGCTCGTAAAACCCTCGCCAAATGCCCCCCCGCACCCAAGGGACTCTAGGTAAGGCCCATTCCCCGCTATATTTGGCGGGATGACAAAACAACCGCATTCACCCAGCACCCATCACCCATTCACCTGTGTGCAGCACTGGAAGGTAAGAACACGGCCCATTTCCTGGCTGTCCCCGGTATACCCCCGGATCTGGGGGCCTTGGTTACAATTGACTGGTGCATAATTACAGTTTTGACCCAGCTGTCATATCACGTTGATGTGTCATCCGTTTTGAACAGAGTCAAAGATGCCTTCGACGCTATTACAACGAGTGCTAATGAACACATGTGTCTGACTCATTGTTTGTCTCTAAAATGTTGATTAATATCATTTTGGGTACATATAATGAGATAAACAACACATCTGAAGATATGTAAAGCCGCTGATATTATCTGAACGCTTGTCATGGAAATGGCCGCCTCGTAGGAAATTTTAAAGTGGATTTAATTTGAACACTAATACGGTAGTCCCTAAAATTGTGGTGTTTGTCATTTTGTGATATTTCGAAATGGAATTATATTAACTATACACATAAGTATAAAATCACGTAATAGACGAACCTTTCTGTGTGCAGTGCAGTTTACACGGAAACAGATTGATATTTGGAATTTGCTGTACAGTTTCCGACTTCAGAAAAAAAAAACGAGAATGGGACATTGCAATGTGCATGTTTGTCTAAAGACAATTAAGTTATACCGACATATCGCATACCATTTTAAATGAAATTGACTCCTCTTTTCATGTCACCTATTTAAAAATGGATTGTTTCTATCTTGACATATGAATAAAACTTGACTCTAACGTGAAATCCGGTAAGTTTGAGTTACATACCTTGTTTCTTTCTTGCATTTAAAAGGCATTACGTATCTTCAGATCTCTTCATTATATGTACCCAAAATGATATAAATCAACATTTTAGAGACAAGCAATGAGTCAGACGCCTGTGGGAGAAACCAGAAATCGTGGCTTATTTGCTACAAAGGGAAATAACTCTAAGCGCCTGTACTAGTACAATCGTTGAGTTTCGACATTTTCCGTATCCTTTCGTAAAAAATAACGAGGAAGCGCCATCTGCATGTCTGTTTCGTAATAACATCTTGTGACAAACTTCGAATGCAGCCAGGCAAGAAAGAAGGATCCATGTTTACAAACAAGACATGAAAGAACAAACGTTGCAATGATGAAAAACACATTTCAGATGTACAATTGACAAACCACAGTATGCACGATGCAACCATCTATACGCGATAAATATCACCCAAATTGTAAACACAGGCATGCATTGTTCAACAAAGGAATAATAATAAGGAAGCTTAAAAACATACCATCAGGCAACAAGCAATAAACAGAATTGAACGTACAATGTTAACCGGCGGAATGGAGTGGTCACAAGGCAAACTACAAACGTCATCAAGCATAATGCATTTTTTGCGTCAATACCCTTCCATAGTATAATACTTGATACATGTATTTTTTAATCAGCAGGTACTTCCGATATGCATTTTTCAATATTTGACGCGGTCAAGATGTACTAAATTCATATGAAATACATTTAAAAAAGGGACCATATTAGAAAGTGAATACCGGTTACCTATCTGTGGTAGTCGTTGTACTGGTTGTGGTGCTCTCCGTGATGTAGATGGTGACCAGTGAGGTGGCGACCCGTCCGCCCTGGTCTGTGGCCGTCACAGGCAATGTGTACGAGGTGCTGGAACAGTTGCACGCTGTCGGAATATCCACCACAGTTGTGATCTCCCCCGTCGCCGAGTTCATCTAGATCCAGATTGATATTTTTATTAGCACAAACTGGATCCAAGCGTGGAATTGTTGCTACTACTTGTCTTGTTTAAGTGCACACGTAACGAAATACAAATGGCGAAAGGACAAACGAAAAGCACACACGAAACGCTTGGATTGCAACAAATCTGACCGTACTTGGAATTTTTTCTACAGCATAGTCTTTTTATTGAATTCAACATAGAAACCTTAGTAAGTTGATAAATTCACACTAAAATGCAACATATTCTAGATTTGACAGAGAATTTGTGCAACGTTTTCGGCATTTATACCAAGAAGTAATTCCCGGGGAGCGAGGACGTGTCCATGAAGTACGAGAACTGGCCGAACGTGCCCGAGTCTTCATCAGTGGCGTTTACCGTGCCAACGGAGGTACCGCTGCCCGTGTAAGGCGACATCGTGAATGCGTAGTTCGTGAGGCTGAAGCTCGGTGTGTAGTTATTGGTGTCGTCTGTAAAAAAAGAACTAGTAAAACCTTACATTTCCAATCTCGTTAAAAACAAAAGGGATACGTAGGTATCTCCTGCCGTTTTTCCTATGCCATAACTTACTCCTAAGTAACGGAACACGTATCCCTGGGATGGAATCGAACTACTTTATATTCGAGACCCAGGGGGAAAATACAGTAGTCTTATTGAACGCTGGATTTATATTTTATGGTTCACATTACCAATTTGACGACGTTACTGATAACTACACTGACCGATAGTTATGCTTAGTGTGGTGGTTGCGGTGTTGGATCCCGTGTCCACGGCGATAACCTTGCAGACGACAGACGTGCCGAGTCCAGTGTTGTCCAGACTATATACGGATGTTACAGTCAAAGCGGAGGTTGACGCGCAACTTGACAGCAGGCTGAAATAACTGCCGTAGCACAAGGTAAGATTTATACGGCGTTGATTTTGAAAATATACTTACAGTTTTATGTATGTTTAGACTAAAACAGTGCGTGTCATACAGGTACATTATTTCCTTATCGAATACCAAAGCCGTGTCATACCCATCCGCTGCTCCGCAATCCATAGAACAACTGTAAGTGTCCCCTGGGTCTTCATCGATGGTGGTAAATCCCGGGTTTGTTATCACTGTACCGATCGCCTGCCAAACGAGAGAGGAGGTTTACGTTTTTGCATTCATACATTTGAAGAAGGTACCTAGAATTCTTAATATGCAAATAACTTGATATGTATTTAAGTTTCGGCCAACTCGCCCACTCGCGTACCTTCACATTCGCCCACTCGCCAACACACACTCGCCCGCGCGCGCGCGCGCACGCACACACACACACACACTCGCGCACTCGTCATTATACAACATCAAAGGAGATGGCACATTTTTTTTTGGTTGTCAATAACAGATAAAAATTAGACATTACAATTATTCTTTACTTACCGCGCCATCAGCAGCGTTGGTTCGATAGGTGGCGGAACTCCACACGAGCGGCTCATTCAGGTCGTTTACTGTGATAGTTACAGATGAGGTTGCCGTTTTGATGCCGTCGGAAACTTTCACTTGTATAGGAAACGACGTTTGTGGCAGCGCTTCGTAGTCAATTATAGCTTTAGTTGTGATAACACCAGCTGCAAAAAGGATGTAATGGAATATACTATAAAAACATTAATATTCAAAGATGTTCATCAATTCCCAATGTTAAATTGAAAAATAAAATGTGTCATTCTTACCGGAATGTGTGTTTTAGTAATGTGATTCGTCTGTGCATAAAACTTATTTGGCCATTAACTGACTAAAATGGATGCATTGGAAAGATATTCTAACTAATGTACTGATTATTAATTGACATTTGTTACGCACTTGAAGGGTCTGCCATTTCGAAGTACGATGAGGCTCCTAAAGTAAACGTATGCGTGTCGGCGACATCGGGGTCCGTAAACGATACGGTGAAAATAGACGTTCCGATTGCAATGTTTTCATCAATTGGTACGTCAATGGGCAGGTTTGAGAACGTCGGGGAGCTGTTTATGTCTGAAAAGAAGTAAATAAATTTTGATAGGACTGTGAGCGTTCGTAAGCGATATAAAAACGTATATAGTTACAAGCATTCTAATTAATACGAAATAAACGGAATAGTGTGAGAAAGTGTTTGGGAGTTAAGCCTAGATGTTAACACTATCGTCTGATATCACTTATAAGTTATATCGGAACAAATTGATTAGTGTGCATATACATAGTTCTTTTGTTTTGCATTTATAACTTTAGGCAAAAATGTGTGCCGCTCAAACGCCAAACTAAGTATGTAACAAAGATCAGTATGGCAACCATGGCGGGCCTTAGCAAATTTTAAAAGCAGCTACTCTGTATTGATAAAACGATGGTCGAGTTTTATTGGAAATCGATCGTTAATAAGTCAATAATCGATTGCATACTCTTGGAATCCAATATCGCTGTATTCTATAAAAATTGAAAAAATAATATGATAGAACAATAGTATTAATCATTCCGTATTCAGCTAAAATGTTCATAAGTCTTAGTGAATATGACTTTCAAATAACAAAAAACACAGCATAGTAATTTGCGTTAATGTTCATCATTGTTAAGTACTTGGTAGTTGTTCTTTTATTCCGTTTCATAAACATTTTTTTTCAATAACATAGAAATAGCTTAACCGATTATTTCCTATGATCGATTATGATTTAAGACCGATTTGCAATTCCAAGTAGAGAGGATTAGACGAACTATTGGATGAATATACAATCCTACCTGTCACCACCACCGTCAATGTGCGCGTGACGCCAACGTTCCCTCTGCTGTCCTCTGGCGTGACCAGAATGTCATAACCGTTGGAGTTGGCCTCTGCCATGTCTTGGATAGTCTGAACTTCGCCGGCTAGTTGTGTTATAAAAATAACCTTACGCAAACAAGAATGAAAACGTTCACTTGTCGTGATTGTTGGTAATGATTTAGAATGGTTTGTTAAATTATCAGCTAACAAATAAGATGATTGTTCAGAACTTTGTTAAAGTAAAACCGCAAGAAGTACTGCATATCACACGTGTAGGCAGTGCAACTCGTTAACATTTCAAAAATGTTGTCAATGACAACGTTCAATAACTAGATTGCGGTATAAGTGGATAGTGATGCTTTTCCGCATGTTATTGAGCGGATTTAAGCTCAATCCGTTGCGATATAGGAATGAACGTACTTTATTATTATAGTCGAACACAAATGAAACCCCCTCAAAAAGGTATAAATGTAAACGATTTTACGTAAGGCTGATAATTATATTTAAGTAGACATGTTTTTTTTATGTCCTCCTTTGATGACGAGATTGAACATAGCATTACATACATATATAAACACAATTATAAGTTAGATAATTTTTTTGCATGGAACATGGTTGTATGAATTAATTACGTCTGAAAAGACAATAGAAATTAAACATTAATGTCTGTAAGTAAATACATACATGTATGTTTAAGCATTTATAAGCGTAATATTGTCACGGTTGAATGCTACGTGATTTGTAATGTCCTAAATGTGTTTGAGGAAAACGAATGGTTTTAAAAGTAAATGTGAATATCTTGTAATGACCTTGTACAAAGATGTACGTATATATCGTCGACTGCAAATCAAAAGCGAATCCATAAATTTTCCAGAGTAGAAAGGATTTGAGATATTTTCAATTTTAGATCGGTCTTGTTTGATACAGGCCGTTTCCAAGATGGTACGAAGACTAAGCTTCGTTTTTTGACATTTGTTCTTTTAACAAAGTCAGGCAGTTTGTGAAAATATTAAATAGTTGATTTAACATCGTTCGAACATTTGCTTACTTTTAATGTTTTTGAACGAAAGCGAGGCTTTGAGCATTCAGCTTAAAAATGTTTTGAAAATTTGGATCTAATTAGCAATTAGGCGTAATTTACTGGTTCATCAGTGAGGAACCAAGTTTTGATCAAAGGGAAGTAACTACACTTGATTTTAAAGGAGTTCTTAAAGTTGATATTGGCATTTCTTAGTTTGCAGTGAATGTATCAAATTGATATTTTCACCGCTGTTATATAATTGATAAAATCCATCTTTCGCATTAAAACATGAACGAGGTACATTATAGAAAATAAAATGAGTGGGGTAATAAAACTTGATGGGACACGATACAAATTTACGCACAATCCAGAACGTAGAAGGGACAGCCTGTTGGTGTACATGACCAGGTAAAGGTAATCGTATCATCTGCATCTGGGTCCGTGAAGAGAACTGTAAACACGATGGCACCATTCGTCACAGTTTGAGAAACGTCGATAGATGTTGGTGCTGGAACGTTATTTTAGACGTTTAACTCTAATGTATAAAAAAGATATATAGTGCCTGTAAAAATAAGAAAAAAATGTGTAATGTAATGTAATGTTTTTTTTTTATAGGTATGATTTATTCACCAGTTGCTACCGAGCAGGGTATCATATTATCTGGCTTTTATAATTGCAATTACTGACCCGGTAGGTTGGTGATTGATGGCGGTTGGTTGGCGCTCAGACTGATGATAGTTGTGCCAGTATCGGTGCCGGATGGTTTCCCGTCATCACACGTCACCGTGATGGTGTGCACGGGGTCCGCAGCGGCGTCAAACTGGTGCGTTGGACTTTGAGCAGGTAGGTAGATCTCGTAAACTGGTAAATTCATATAATAAGCTGACTTCGAAGCACTCTTTAAGAAGTCTGTTTTGATCTCTTGTTTGGAAAGCGTATTAATTAATAACATTTAACTAATTTAAAGTGCTTACTGTTAATTTGTAAAAAGATATGCGCCTTGTCAGCATTTACCTGCATTTTTATTAGTTCCAGAGAGGAACCTTGATAAAAAGAACTCAGGCGTGGAGCTTGGACTGACTGTTATCGTTCCAGTGACGTCATCGACGGTGTCTGAGCATGTATACGTCATCACTTGTCTCTCTGAGCCAACTGTCTCTGATTCTGTCTGGCCGGGCACCAGCCCAGTCAGAGTCGGAGGCTAATGCAAAAGTAGAAAGCAATATTATTTTTTTATGAGGATGATTGCATAATTTAGCATACTTATTAAATCGGATATCAAGTTTTAACTTCGGAATGCAACTTCCTTTAAAAAAAATATGGAGGCAAATCTATAATGAGCTTTGAATTCACTATATATAATTAAAAATATTACTAATGCTTAGTTGTTATTTAAAAAGCAATCGTTAAGAGCTTATAATTTAGTAATGAAAACATACCGGCTATCAGAAATAAATACTGCCGATTCCAAAGTCACGCACTATATCTATAACAGGTTATAATTTTGTAGTGACAAGAAACCGACAGAAACAGATAATGCGATTACAAAGACACATACTATATTGATAACTAATACGGGCATGGTCGATATGGTAGGGGTTCCACACGAGTCCGTGGCGGTGAAGGTCAAGTTCTGTGTAGTTGCTGACACGTCGGAGATAGGGAAGTTTGTATCAGCGGTTAAAGACACGGAAGCTAGAAATATAATTACGTTCAGTGCCAGTGTGGCTTGTTCCGCATTTTAACGTTCAGTTACTCTACATAAGTATATTAATAAACACACCAAAATATAAGACACGTTTTCTTTCAAATTAAATATAAAAGAGTCTTGTTAAGAAAGATATATTTTGAATAAGATGGGAAGTTAACTAATTTTTGTGTTCGTGCTTTTAATGATACTGATAGTCAGTCGTATCTCATACTAACCTGTTCCATCCCCGTGATCAACCATTGTAAAGTAATTATTTGCCGCCATGGTGATAGTGATGGTGTCTGCAACGTCTAAATCAGTGAACGTCATTGTACCGATACTTGTTCCCGCGGCCGTCGTGTCGGGGATGTTTTGGTTTCCGGCGTCGTATGTCACGGCCTGGGCTGTTGGCGCATTTGCTGAAGAAATACATTCCTGAACAATATAAACCATTCAAATTATTCCTTACCAAACAGTGAATTATCCTGAGTCCTTATAATTCATTAAATCAACACAGCATGCAAACGATTTATGGTTATTTGAGATTGTGCGAATATATGTTATAACGATTGCTTTCTTCTTTTAAGAATTTAACATTTCAGATTCAGAACAGGTGTTCTTACGGGTGGTTTGCTCAACATTGATCGCGAAGCGGCGTTTTGTCAGAGGAGATCCAGTGCCACCGGAAAAATCGTGAGTTCCCCCAGCGCTGGTGGTAGGAGCGCCGTTGACAATAATCGTGTCCGGAACGTTACCGTCATTCTGGGAAGGGATTATATCGGTTCCCGACGTATACCTATGAGAGAGGATTAAGGAAAAAGAAGTTGTTATCCTGCCTTGGTCAATCTTTGAACTAACAAATAAAAATGTGAATTGGATACAACCTTCTACTGAAATCCATCTATATGTTGATAATTTTGATAAACTAGATAGTACATTGGAAACTACAGGGACAAGTCCCATACTACACGTGAAAGCTATGCAATTATATGCATTTCACCGAAATCAACAATTTCTTCTTCCAAAGGTTTGTGGAAACGAGGTGTGGAGCATAAGTAGAACGACTCATTTGTTTATAAGTATTCTTTTGCTGGCGAAATAATTTCTGATATACGCCATGCAAGGTTCAGAAATTCATGCAGTAAGCCTAATGCACATCTCATATAAATGGTCTTCCTCGTAATCCTGATTGTGGTTGCGGACAGGCAAGGAACATGTTTTAGATGTGATAGTGAAATCAAATCCTACAAAATACACGATAGTCGAATACGACATTTCTCATAAAAACACAGTACTAAATTATATACATATACGTTTCATGACGTCAGTCTAACACCGTGCAATGATGTGACGTCATGTGATATATAGGCGATATTATGATAGGACTCTTTTCTGGGGACCTGTATCACGTCGAGTTCGTCGTGTACTGGCCACCAGAAAGGTGTTTTATCGTAATATTCCATTTATTATATACCTGCCTATTTAATTATTCCTGTTTATTTTTCGGTTTAAATTTACCGCCATCTGTCAAATGCGCGTATTTCCTGTAGACGTAACGCGGCCATTTTTAACTAAGTTAATATTCGTGGGATATATTTCTTTCGATGACGCGAATTCGCCTTTCTTTGTATTGGCGAGCTGCTTATATTTTTATGATAATAAACATGGATAACATGGATAATGTTACTTCGAAATGGCAAACAACTAGTCCACTGAAGTAGCTGTCTAGATAGATTGTAAGTGTTGTCTGCTTCGTGCTTATCCTCATGGTTGTTTGAAGAACATGAGAACCATGTTCCTGAATATTTACATGCTTCAGGAGCGAGAGTAAAGTTAGATACTTTAATGTTTTTAAAAGATGACAGGTTTTACCAGGTTTTTTTTTGGTCACGCTATTTTTAGCAACGCGAAAGTAGTTCTGAGATTACACACGGTACTTGCATGATACGGAATCCGAAAACGACAGTATCATGATACGGATTTTTCAATACGGCGTGCTGTATTTTCACTGTTGGATATGGAAAAGGAATTTGACAGGCCGTATTGCTATGGGGTGGAATACAAACTACCGTATTTGCGTTATATACTGCATGTGGATTTATGATGGGGGAAAAATAAAAGATATTTTATTTGGAACAGAAATAAAACAAAATAAGAGAACATCTTGCCATTTTTATGAAAATATAACCATTTTCGTCCTTAAACCTTATATTATTGGTCAAGGATGTTAGTACAATGCATGTACATGTTTTTCTTTGAAATTAAACAATTATCTTTTCCATATTTAAGTATAAACTTCTTTATATACATTGCATTAACGTTTTATTATAAATGCATACGATATTACCTGGAAAAACTGAAACTAATTTTGTTGTAATTTGTAGCCGACACATTTGTCTTTGTGCACATATCTGTATGTTTATGAATAGATGTTTACAAAACATATTATTAAATCAAATATGAAACCCACATCAATGCATGGTAGAATAGTAAATAAAGGAAATTTCGTATCCACATAATGTATTTTCAATGCAATCGCAGAGTCTGTACTACTGACGGAGCTGCAGAATAGTAATAGTATATCGAAACTTGTATCTGATTTAAGAGTTTGTTACCTTTAGAAATTATAAGCAGAGTGATATGAATAAAGGAAGAAAGGTAAATACTGTTATATCAGAGAAAACGAGAATTGATGGATAAAAATCCTGGATAATGTGATATATACAAAGCATATCGTCAAACGTTTTATAAACATTATGCTGTGTCGACTTTCTGAGTCTGACCAATTATGAATAAATCAATAGTACAGTTAAACACGTTAAATTACCAGCCGATGCAGTCATTTTCTTTCACTTGGAATGATGCTGCAGCTGACTGTAACTCTGAAAAAAGTAATAGACATATAACACCAAAACAGGTTACCCCCACCTACAGTACAATTGAATGTGATTATACAGTTCGAAAAGATTTCCTTTGCAAATAATCTATACGTTTATCTTCATTAATGAATACAGTTAAATATAGAACGCTAGTGGAGAGCACCGTCAATTCTACCAATCCACACGTTCATACACTGCTCAATTATGTCCGAACTATTTAAAGCCCATGATATGAAAATATATATTATTTTGGCCGAAAAAAAGGCTGATTACTTAAAAATATTACACGACCTGTCCCGCGACTTTATATTCTAACAATGAAAGTGAGCGCCAAATAAAAGAAATTAAGCGTAAAATTACCGAAAAGAAATTAAAGATACTAACGGTACTAGAGTTAACTCCCTTATCATTAAGATTTTTAAAGCAAAAAAATCAAATCACCATACAAAGCAGAACAAACTAAAACACATATACCCGTTTACTGTTTACGCTCGTGTCTCCGCAGATCGGATCGCCGGCCGGGTGAAACCCGTAATGGTGAATTTGCATATACTCCAGGGTCGGCACACATCGTCCTCGGCACCCTTGCGTATCATAACCTATATGATTTATGACATACAGGTACTGATACGCTGGGGTGCCGAGGATGGCACCCATGTATGCTATTTCTACCATACTTTTTAGATTAAAAATAACTTCAACTAGGGCGATATCGTCTGCAAAAGCGGGATTGCTTGAATTTAATGACATGACCTTTGTCCTTAGTTTGAAAGCTTCTGTTTCATCAAGCGGTTAAAGACACGACTCCACCTTGACGCACACTTCCAAAAACCTCTTTCTCCCACCTCAGATAAGTAGATCCATTAATTTAACCATGCTAGAAATTCTTATCTTGCCCACGGGCGAAGATAAAATGCCCGTATGGAACTTCTTTTAATGGTCACCACATTGTAATTACCTCTCTTGTTGAAGACTGTCGTCTGTAGCGCATCATGGAAATCTTGTCTGGTGGCAATATTTAGAACGCTATTTAATTATTTCTCACTTCAAATGTTACCAGAAAACAGTTTTCACACACCTTTCAAGAAGCTGGTTCGCTTCACTCTTCTTAGAACTATTTAAAGACTGATCAGACCATTTACATACCCTGAATCACTGCGCGAATATTCATGACAACCAAGAATCATCGCATATCCGTACGCAATTATTTTTACAAAGCACAAAAGAGTTCCAGCAAAAAATACATTTTTACTTAATTTGGTTTAACTGAGGTGGGAGAAAAAGCATCTACCATAGCCGCTCGTGTAACATAGGTTCATCCCGACCCTCGCGCAGGGTGTTTTGCGGAAACTCGGTTAACCTCGTTTCCGCAAAACACTCTACGCTCGGGTCGGAATGAACCTATCTTACACTCTCGCCCATGGAAGATACTTATAATCTCATCAGAAGTGTGATCACAAACTCTGGCTATGTCGGCCCTTTGTCCTTGGTGGACACTATGGGAAGTATCTTGCTCTCATAGAAAAATACTGAATTAAAGTTCTTTATTCAATGAAAATGCAAATGCAGTGTAAAATTTCCAATTCGCAAATAAAAATTATTGTGTAACGTTCGTTAATAGACATTAAAAAGCCTTACTTTGCGCTTAATTCAATGAACTTGTTAATGTTACTGCTTTAGTATATCTCAAAAGGCCACCTACTTCACGTCGCTGATAGGCAGCTTACTTCACGTACGTTTAAAAAAGAACAGCTAGCACATATGAGATTATGATTACATTGTGAATAACAAAAAGAAGTATGGTGCTTTTACGGCTAAATATTGAGCAAATAACGAAATACCTAATTATCAATCAATTTTACTTATTTCGGTTGCAGTGTGACTGACGCTGCCGACCAATGTGTAAGTAGACCCCGACAAGGGCCTCCAGATCTGTAGAACGACGGTTCCGGTGGCAGACGCGAAAAAGTTGAACCTTGCAGTGCTTCCGCAGCAGCCAAACCCGTAGTTTCCGGGGGTTCCACAGACAAGATAGGCAGTGTCTGTAAACGTAAAAAGTGTAGAAAACACGTCCTGAAATTATGTGAAGGTTATAAAAAAGTTTAATTTATTCTAATAAAGATTCTAAGACTATGACTTTTGCAAGCGCAAAGAATCTAAATTTGTCACCATGGATACGGTGTATTCATCTAAAAATAACATTTTCCGGGGCCCTTCAGTCGATTGCCTTTCGATAAGTCTGCTTTATTCTTTTTTGTTGCGGCTTGACTAGTATTATTTACTTTACTAAAAGGGGTACCTGTCCTGGTTTCGACAACAGTATTTGTCGGGTTTTGATCCCCGACGGTCAACTGTCCTGTACAGGAAGCTGAAAATAATTATCAAACAACAACAGTTCTTGTTTACTTAAACAAATATAATGAAAAGGTATAATTCATTGATACAAACAAAATAAAGCATACAAGGAAACAAAAACATTATTTTAAAATAAAAATTATTGTGTTCAATTGCTATTTTATTCATTGCTACGGTGATATTAGTGTGACAATTGTTTTGTTGTTTATTCCAGTGATTTGATTTTATTACCTTATAGCAAATTCCATTCGATAAAAATATTGTAGATACGATTCCTTAATTCGTTTTCATAATTTCTTATAACCATAAAAAACTTTATTTTTCATTCCAGTCATAGCAAATAATTAGTTTCATATTTATTAAACGCTGTTATTTCAGAATGACGAAAACCGTTCCCTAAAAACGAATGATTTTTTTGTAATAACAAAATGCTTGTTTTATTATTACGAATTGCTGAGAAGTATTACGGCCACACAAAATGCACATCGTTATGTATTTTACTTTTCCGTACAACACCAACCTGATCGTACAGCAGTTATCACAAAACTTTGAAAACACCATGCAAGAAACAAACCACTCAACATTATTTCTTCGTTGTTAATCCGAACGACGGTTATTTGAAGTAAAATGCCTTTATGAACATTTCACAAGAAAGCAGAGCTACTATTCAAATAGTTCGAATCGCTCTATCCGTATAAATGAATACGAATAAATGCCTGTTTGTTATAAGCATTCAACAGATTGTTAATCATATTGGTAAAATGAGTAGAACAACATTTCATTTTGATGCAGATCAATTTTGTACAATTTAGTCCCATGCCGAGTTTAAAACACAGAGCTTCTTTAAAATGTGTTTTGGTTAAACAATTCTACTCGGACAAGTCCTGTAGCTGGTCATATGAGTTCAACTCGGGTAAGACCAGTAGCTGGTTATATAAATACAACTCTGACAAGACCAATAGCTGGTTATACGAATTCAACTAGGAAATGCTGTTGCTGGTTATATGAATTCAGCTAGGAAGAGCACAGTTGCTGGTTAGATGAATTCAACTAGGAAGAGCACAGTTGCTGGTTATATGAATTCAACTAGGAAGAGCACAGTTGCTGGTTATATGAATTCAGCTAGGAAGAGCACAGTTGCTGGTTAGATGAATTCAGCTAGGAAGAGCACAGTTGCTGGTTAGATGAATTCAGCTAGGAAGAGCACAGTTGCTGGTTATATGAATTCAACTAGGAAGAGCACAGTTGCTGGTTAGATGAATTCAACTAGGAATAGCACAGTTGCTGGTTAGATGAATTCAACTAGGAAGAGCACAGTTGCTGGTTATATGAATTCAACTAGGAAGAGCACAGTTGCTAGTTGTATGAATTCAACTAGGAATAGCACAGTTGCTGGTTAGATGAATTCAACTAGGAAGAGCACAGTTGCTAGTTGTATGAATTCAACTAGGAATAGCACAGTTGCTGGTTAGATGAATTCAACTAGGAAGAGCACAGTTGCTGGTTATATGAATTCAACTAGGAAGAGCACAGTTGCTAGTTATATGAATTCAACTAGGAAGAGCACAGTTGCTAGTTGTATAAATTCAACTAGGAAGAGCACAGTTGCTAGTTGTATGAATTCAACTAGGAAAAGCACAGTTGCTGGTTATATGAATTCAGCTAGGAAGAGCACAGTTGCTGGTTAGATGAATTCAACTAGGAAGAGCACAGTTGCTGGTTATATGAATTCAACTAGGAAGAGCACAGTTGCTAGTTGTATGAATTCAACTAGGAATAGCACAGTTGCTGGTTAGATGAATTCAACTAGGAAGAGCACAGTTGCTAGTTGTATGAATTCAACTAGGAATAGCACAGTTGCTGGTTAGATGAATTCAACTAGGAAGAGCACAGTTGCTGGTTATATGAATTCAACTAGGAAGAGCACAGTTGCTAGTTATATGAATTCAACTAGGAAGAGCACAGTTGCTAGTTGTATAAATTCAACTAGGAAGAGCACAGTTGCTAGTTGTATGAATTCAACTAGGAAAAGCACAGTTGCTGGTTATATGAATTCAACTAGGAAGAGCACAGTTGCTAGTTGTATAAATTCAACTAGGAATAGCACAGTTGATGGTTATATGAATTCAACTAGGAAGAGCACAGTTGCTGGTTATATGAATTCAACTAGGAAGAGCACAGTTGCTAGTTGTATGAATCCAACTAGGAAGAGCACAGTTGCTAGTTGTATGAATCCAACTAGGAAGAGCACAGTTGCTGGTTATATGAATTCAACTAGGAAGAGCACAGTTGCTAGTTATATGAATTCAGCTAGGAAGAGCACAGTTGCTAGTTGTATAAATTCAAATAGGAAGAGCACAGTTGGCGGTTTTATGAATTCAACTAGGAAGAGCACAGTTGCTGGTTATATGAATTCAACTAGGAAGAGCACAGTTGGCGGTTTTATGAATTCAACTAGGAAGAGCACAGTTGCTGGTTATATGAATTCAACTAGGAAGAGCACAGTAGCTGGTTATATGAATTCAGCTACGAAGAACACAGTTGCTGGTTAGATGAATTCAACTAGGAAGAGCACAGTAGCTGGTTATATGAATTCAACTAGGAAGAGCACAGTTGCTGGTTATATGAATTCAACTAGGAAGAGCACAGTTGCTGGTTATGTAAATTCAACTAGGAAGAGCACAGTTGCTAGTTTTATAAATTCAGCTAGGAAGAGCAAAGTTGCTGGTTATATGATTTCAACTAGGAAGAGCACAGTTGCTGGTTATATGAATTCAACTAGGAAGAGCACAGTAGCTGGTTATATGAATTCAACTAGGAAGAGCACAGTTGCTGGTTATATGAATTCAACGAGGAAGAGCACAAATGCCGGTTATATAAATTCAACTAGGAAGAGCACAGTAGCTGGTTATATGAATTCAACTGGGAAGAACACAGTTGCTGGTTATATGAATTCAACGAGGAAGAGCACAAATGCCGGTTATATAAATTCAACTAGGAAGAGCACAGTAGCTGGTTATATGAATTCAACTGGGAAGAGCACAATTGCTGGTTATATGAATTCAACTAGGAAGAGCACATTTCTGGTTATTTGAAAACAACTCTGGCAAGCCCAGTAGCTGGTTATACGAATACTACCCAGACAAGCCCAGTCGCTAGTTGTATGAATACAACTCGGATAAGTCCAGTTGCTAGTTATATAAATACAACCCGGACAAGTCAAGTAGCAGGTTGTATGAAAACAACTCGGACAAGTCAAGTAGCAGGTTATATGAAAACAACTCGGACATGTCAAGAAGCTGGTTTTATAAGTTCTACTCAGAAAAGTCAATAAGCTGGTTATATGAATACTACTAGAACAAGTCAAGGAGCTGGTGATATAGATACTGCTGGGACCAGTCAAGAGGCTGGATACGTGAATACTACTGGAATAATTCAAGATCATGTAGCTGATTATACGGATCCTTCTCGGACATGTCCAGTATTGAAACAACATTTACGATGACCATGTTTAAAGTCACAATTTCAAAGACCAGCTGACACTTCAGGAGAGCAACAACTTACACAACCCACATACGTATTTTAGAAGACCTTCTAAACATGTATTTGCAAATTGTGTGGGTTACTTTCTTTGTAGTTTCAGTAAATCATATGCTCACAAGTTGTTTAAACTAGTTCATGCTGTTAGAAGAGCTAACATACACACTTTAATTAAAACAACGTTGTATAAACCTTACAGCGTACCAGCTGCGAACAAGTAAGGTTTCAGTATTTTGGGTGTGGGGATGGGGGGGGGGGGGGGGTGCACAATGCTTTATATCGGCTCCTTGGTTAATAGAGGTTGTATTGCACTGTTTGGATATTATAGGATCCACTGCAGGTGGGTTCAAGTGCGCCATTACATGATATATTAAGCGAATCCTAACTTCTAGTAACCTTTGTTTTATTAAGTTATCATTATTGCCGTCATTACATAAACTTTGATAATACACGTACACAATAAAATTGAAATGAAATCGAATATATCTTTCAATTCTTCGTCTTTAAACTGTTCGATTACTATTCAGAAATCTTTATAGTGTTCGTGTTTAAGGTTAATGGGAATTCATTGCAGTATTCTGTTGAAAGGTTTATCATCATAATTACGTTTTTATGTAATTACATTAACTATTCAGATATAGAAATCAAACACAGAGAGTTAAGAAAAATACATTCAAAGTATGCCATACAATGAATAGAACTGTTTGAAGAATGCTGTCCATTTAGAATCAGTTGTTGTGGACATATAAAAGGACCATTATGCGTAAGTGAAACCATATATCTTGGGCTATAAACACACATAATAATTAACCATCACTTGACAAGATATCAATACATTTACAAATATAATTGATATAAAGGATCTTCAATACGGACGTTAACAAAACGAAATGGAAAACAAACATCCACGATCATTTTGAAGACTGAAAGGCCCGTACACACTCATTTTCCACAGTTGCTATAATTAAAACAAACGTACGAGGATGTTCTTCTCTCATCAAACATTTGCCAATTCTCTTACAGACCTTACGCTTGAACGAAAAATCGTAAGCAGTAGTAACAATGCCGCGCGGCAAGTCGAGGAAAATTGTCGGTAATAGACATTTGTATCACCCGTTGTTTCAATTCCACGAAGGAATGCACTACGAGTCAAAGAATGGAACAATCGAAGGAAAAGTTGCAGCATATTCATAAAGAGAATGATATTATACACACTCTAGTGCCAAACGTTCTACTATAACCATGTCGAATACGAATAGGTTGTGTTTCCCTTCGTATGGGTCTAATGCCTATGTGTGCTCCCACGTTAGACGACCATGTTTTGTCTACAACATCTCATGTAACCAGTAAATTAGGTCTAAATAAAAATTTCATATTGAATAGAAGTTGCTTAAATTTGAAGAAAAAAGCTTGGACATAAATACAACTTACCGTTTATTAGCGTACTCCTAATGTTCAAAGCTGATTTCTCGAACATTTGCTTTCGTACGAAAACGCTCAAACATAAATTCGATGTTATATCATATATTCATTTTTTTTTAAACTGTCTAACATTCGTAAGCAAAATATTTCGGAAAAGTTCACATAACAATAGACTCAATAACTGATTAACTAAAATACCCCTTTAGACTTCTAAATTCTAAGTATGTCAACAAAGAGCGTGGTTAGAAAACGACCCGTCTTCAAGCAAATCAGACTGATCTTTTGACTTGTTAATTAATGATTCAGTGCAACATTTGGTTCATTGAGGTTTCAGTTTTCCACTTGGTGTTAACTGATGATCCTGTGCCCAACGTGTGTTGTTGTTATGAGGTTCACATGTCCCCCTATTGGTGTGTATTGATGTTCCAGTGCTTCTCTGGGTGGGTGTTCATTGATGTTCCAGTGCAGCATTTGCGAGTGGTATATTGACATTGAACCAATTATGGGTGTTTTATTGAAGTTCATTGTCCCTCCTGTTGTTATCTGATGATCGAGTGAACCATTTGTGGGTAGTTTAATGAAGGTTTAGTGTTCTTATTGGTGTTAACTGATAATGTAATGACTAATGTACCATTCGTGGGTGATTTATTGAGGTTAACGCGTCCTTCTTGGTATTAACTAATGATCCGGTGCACCATTTGTAGTTGGTTTATTGAGGTTTAAAGTGCCCCTCTTGGTGTTATCTAATAATTCAGTGCACCAACTGTTGTTGGTTAATAGAAGTTCCAGTGCCCCTCTTGGTGTTATCTAATAATCCAGTGCACAAACTGCTGTTGGTTAATTGAGGTTCCAGTGCCCCTCTTGGTGTTATCTAATAATCCAGAACCCCATTTGTGGTTGGTTTATTGAGGTTCCAGTGCCCCTCTTCGTGTTATCTAATAATCCAGTGCACCAACTGTTGTTGGTTTATTGAGGTTCCAGTGCCCCCTTGGCGTTATCTATTAATCCAGTGCACCAACTAATGTTGGTTAATTGAAGTTACAGTGCCCCTCTTGGTGTTATCTAATAATCCAGTGCACCAACTGTTGTTTGTTAATTGAGGTTCCAGTGCCCCTCTTAATGTTATCTAAAGATCCGGTGCCCCATTTCTGGTTGGTTTATTGAGGTTCCAATGCCCCTCTTGGTGTTATCTAATGATCCAGAACCCCATTTGTGGTTGGTTTATTGAGGTTCCAGTGCCCCTCTTAATGTTATCTCATGATCCAGAACCCCATTTGTGGTTGGTTTATTGAGGTTCCAGTGTCCCTCTTAATGTTATCTAATGATCCGGTGCCCCATTTGTGGTTGGTTTATTGAGGTTCCAGTGCCCCTCTTGGTGTTATCTGATGATCCGGTGTTTCATTTGTGGTTGGTTTATTGAGGTTCCAGTGCCCCTCTTGGTGTTATCTAATGATCCTGAACACCATTTGTTGTTTGCTTATTGAGGTTTCAGTACCCCTTTTGGTATTAACTAATAACCCAGTACACCAACTGGTGTTGGTTTATTGAGGTTCCAGTGCCCCTCTTGGTGTTATTTTATCATCCAGAACCCCATTTATGGTTGGTTTATTGAGGTCCCAGTGCCCCTCTTGGTGTTATCTAATGATCCAGAACCTCATTTGTTGTTGGTTTATTGAGGTTTCATTGTCCCTTTTGGTATTAACTAATACATAATAATCCAGTGCACCAACTGCTGTTGGTTTTTTGAGGTTTCAGTGTCCCTTTTGGTATTAACTAATAATCCAGTACACCAACTGTTTATTGAGGCTCCAGTGCCACTCTTTGTTTTATTTAAAGATCCAGAACCCCATTTGTGGTTGGTTTATTGAGGTTCCAGTGCCCCTCTTGCTGTTATCTTATGATCCAGAACCCCATTTGTGGTTGGTTTATTGAGGTTCCAGTGTCCATCTTGCTGTTACATTATGAACCAGAACCCCATTTGTGGTTGGTTTATTGAGGTCTTGCTGTCACTAATGATCCAGTGCACAATTTGTTGTTGGTGAATTGAGGCTCTTGTGCCCCTCTTGGTCTAAACTAATAACTCAGTGCACAATTTGGTAGTGATTTATTCTTATTAGTGTGCCCCTATTTGACTTAATGATCCATTACACCATTTGTTGATGATTTATCGAGGTTCCAGAGCTTTTTGTGGTTTAAACTAACGAGTCAGTGCACCACTTATAGTGTTCAATGGGCGTTCCAATGACAGTGCCCGACCGGATGTCTATGGATATTTCTATGTACCATGTATGGCTGGTTGGATGAGGTTCCATGTGGTGGTTGGTTGTAGTGTCGTTTATGGTGTATACGTATGATTATGTGTTTATTATTTGTACAAATGTAGTTTATTTAGGCTCCAATATTCCACATGCTGTAAATGGATGATCAATTGCTCCATTTGTGGGTGGTTTATTGAGGGTGCAACAACCCACTTGGTGTAAATGGATGATCCAGTGATCCATTTGTAGGTGGTTTAATGAGGTTCCAATGTTCCACCTGGTGTAAATGGATGATCCAGTGCTCTATTTGTGGGTGGTTTTGTGAGGCTGGAGCGTTCCACTTGGTGTAAATGGATGATCCAGTGCTCCATTTATAGGTGGTTTATTGTGGCTGCAGCGTTCCACTTGGTGTTAACGGGTGATCCAGTGATCCATTTGTGGTTAGTTTTGTGACGTTTCAATGTTCCACTTGGTGTTAACGGGTGATCCAGTGCTCCATTTGAGGGTGGTTTTGTAAGAATGCAGCGTTCCACTTGGTGTTAACGGGTGATCCAGTGCTCCATTTGTGGGTGGTTTTGTGTCGATTCAATGTTCCACTTGGTGTTAACGTGTGATCCAGTGCTACATTTGTGGGTGGTTTTGTGAGGCTGCAGCGTTCCACTTGGTGTTAACGGGTGATCCAGTGCTCCATTTGTGGGTGGTTTTGTGTCGTTTCAATGTTCCACTTGGTTTTAACGGGTGATCCAGTGCCCCATTTGTGGGTGGTTTTGTAACGCTGCAGCGTTCCACTTGGTGTTAACGGGTGATCCAGTGCTCCATTTGTGGGTGGTTTTGTGTCGTTTCAATGTTCCACTTGGTGTTAACGGGTGATCCAGTGCTCCATTTGTGGGTGGTTTTGTGAGGCTGCAGCGTTCCACTTGGTGTTAACGGGTGATCCAGTGCTCCATTTGTGGGTGGTTTTGTGTCGTTTCAATGTTCCACTTGGTGTTAACGGGTGATCCAGTGCTCCATTTGTGGGTGGTTTAGTAACGCTGCAGCGTTCCACTTGGTGTTAACGGGTGATCCAGTGCTCCATTTGTGTGTGGTTTTGTGTCGTTTCAATGTTCCACTTGGTGTTAACGTGTGATCCAGTGCTCCATTTGTGGGTGGTTTTGTGAGGCTGCAGCGTTCCACTTGGTGTTAACGGGTGATCCAGTGCTCCATTTGTGGGTGGTTTTGTGTCGTTTCAATGTTCCACTTGGTGTTAACGGGTGATCCAGTGCTCCATTTGTGGGTGGTTTTGTAACGCTGCAGCGTTCCACTTGGTGTTAACGGGTGATCCAGTGCTCCATTTGTGGGTGGTTTTGTGTCGTTTCAATGTTCCACTTGGTGTTAACGTGTGATCCAGTGCTCCATTTGTGGGTGGTTTTGTGAGGCTGCAGCGTTCCACTTGGTGTTAACGGGTGATCCAGTGCTATATTTGTGGGCGGTTTTGTGTCGTTTCAATGTTCCACTTGGTGTTAACGGGTGATCCAGTGCTCCATTTGTGGGTGGTTTAGTAACACTGCAGCGTTCCACTTGGTGTTAACGGGTGATCCAGTGCTCCATTTGTGGGTGGTTTTGTGTCGTTTCAATGTTCCACTTGGTGTTAACGTGTGATCCAGTGCTCCATTTGTGTGTGGTTTTGTGAGGCTGCAGCGTTCCACTTGGTATTAACGGGTGATCCAGTGCTCCATTTGTGTGTGGTTTTGTGACGTTTCAATGTTTCACTTGGTGTTAACGGGTGATCCAGTGCTCCATTTGTAGGTGGTTTAGTGAGGTTCCAGCAACCCGCTTGCTGTAAATGGATGATACAGTGTTCCATTTGTGGGTGTTTTGTGAGGCTGCAGAAACCCACTTGGTGTAAATGGATGGTCCAGTGTTCCATTTGTGATTGGTTTATTGAGGCTACAGCGTTCCACTTCGTGTAAATGGATGATCCAGTGCTCCATTTGTGATTGGTTTAGTTAGGCTGCATCGTTCCACTTGGTGTAAATGGATGATCCAGTGTTCCATTTGTGATTGGTTAATTGAGGATGCAGCGTTCCACTTGGTGTAAATGGATGATCCAGTACTCCATTTGTAGGTGGTTAAAAGAGACTGCAGCGTTCCACTTGGTGTAAATGGATGATCCAGTGCTCCATTTGTAGGTGGTTAATTGAGACTGCAGCGTTCCACTTGTTGTAAATGGATGATCCAGTGTTCCATTTGTAGGTGGTTTATTGAGGCTGCAGCGTTCCACTTGGTGTAAATGGATGATCCAGTGCTCTATTTGTAGCTGGTTTATTGAGGCTGCAGCGTTCCACTTGGTGTAAATGGATGATCCAGTGCTCCATTTGTGATTGGTTTAGTTAGGCTGCATCGTTCCACTTGGTGTAAATGGATGATCCAGTGTTCCATTTGTGATTGGTTAATTGAGGCTGCAGCGTTCCACTTGGTGTAAATGGTGGTTTATTGAGGCTGCAGCGTTCCACTTGGTGTAAATGGATGATCCAGTGCTCCATTTGTGATTGGTTTATTGAGGCTGCAGCGTTCTACCTGGTGTAAATGGATGATCCAGTGCTCCATTTGTGGGTGTTTTGTGAGGCTGCAGCAACCCACTTGGTGTAAATGGATGATCCAGTGCTCCATTTGTGATTGGTTTAGTTAGGCTGCATCGTTCCACTTGGTGTAAATGGATTATCCAGTGTTCCATTTGTGAATGGTTAATTGAGGTTGCAGCGTTCCACTTGGTGTAAATGGATGATCCAGTGCTCCATTTGTAGGTGGTTAATTGAGACTGCAGCGTTCCACTTGATGTAAATGGATTATCCAGTGCTCCATTTGTAGGTGGTTAATTGACACTGCAACGTTCCACTTGGTGTAAATGGATGATCCAGTGCTCCATTTGTAGGTGGTTTATTGAGGCTGCAGCGTTCCACTTGGTGTAAATGGATGATCCAGTGCTCTATTTGTAGCTGGTTTATTGAGGCTGCAGCGTTCCACTTGGTGTAAATGGATGATCCAGTGCTCCATTTGTGATTGGTTTAGTTAGGCTGCATCGTTCCACTTGGTGTAAATGGATGATCCAGTGTTCCATTTGTGATTGGTTAATTGAGGCTGCAGCGTTCCACTTGGTGTATATGGTGGTTTATTGAGGCTGCAGCGTTCCACTTGGTGTAAATGGATGATCCAGTGCTCCATTTGTGATTGGTTTATTGAGGCTGCAGCGTTCTACCTGGTGTAAATGGATGATCCAGTGCTCCATTTGTGGGTGGTTTTGTTAGGCTGCAGCGTTCCACTTGGTGTAAATGGATGATCCAGTGCTCCATTTATATGTGGTTTATTGTGACTGCAGCGTTCCACTTGGTGTTAACGGGTGATCCAGTGATCCATTTGTGGTTAGTTTTGTGACGTTTCAATGTTCCACTTGGTGTTAACGGGTGATCCAGTGCTCCATTTGAGGGTGGTTTTGTAAGAATGCAACGTTCCACTTGGTGTTAACGGGTGATCCAGTGCTCCATATGTGGGTGGTTTTGTGTCGATTCAATGTTCCACTTGGTGTTAACGTGTGATCCAGTGCTCCATTTGTGGGTGGTTTTGTGAGGCTGCAGCGTTCCACTTGGTGTTAACGGGTGATCCAGTGCTCCATTTGTGGGTGGTTTTGTGTCGTTTCAATGTTCCACTTGGTGTTAACGGGTGATCCAGTGCTCCATTTGTGGGTGGTTTTGTGAGGCTGCAGCGTTCCACTTGGTGTTAACGGGTGATCCAGTGCTCCATTTGTGGGTGGTTTTGTGTCGTTTCAATGTTCCACTTGGTGTTAACGGGTGATCCAGTGCTCCATTTGTGGGTGGTTTAGTAACGCTGCAGCGTTCCACTTGGTGTTAACGGGTGATCCAGTGCTCCATTTGTGGGTGGTTTTGTGAGGCTGCAGCGTTCCACTTGGTGTTAACGGGTGATCCAGTGCTACATTTGTGGGTGGTTTTGTGTCGTTTCAATGTTCCACTTGGTGTTAACGGGTGATCCAGTGCTCCATTTGTGGGTGGTTTTGTAACGCTGCAGCGTTCCACTTGGTGTTAACGGGTGATCCAGTGCTCCATTTGTGGGTGGTTTTGTGTCGTTTCAATGTTCCACTTGGTGTTAACGTGTGATCCAGTGCTCCATTTGTGGGTGGTTTTGTGAGGCTGCAGCGTTCCCCTTGGTGTTAACGGGTAATCCAGTGCTACATTTGTGGGTGGTTTTGTGTCGTTTCAATGTTCCACTTGGTGTTAACGGGTGATCCAGTGCTCCATTTGTGGGTGATTTAGTAACGCTGCAGCGTTCCACTTGGTGTTAACGGGTGATCCAGTGCTCCATTTGTGGGTGGTTTTGTGTCGTTTCAATGTTCCACTTGGTGTTAACGTGTGATCCCGTGCTCCATTTGTGGGTGGTTTTGTGAGGCTGCAGCGTTCCACATGGTATTAACGGGTGATCCAGTGCTCCATTTGTGTGTGGTTTTGTGACGTTTCAATGTTCCACTTGGTGTTAACGGGTGATCCAGTGCTCCATTTGTAGGTGGTTTAGTGAGGTTCCAGCAACCCGCTTGCTGTAAATGGATGATACAGTGTTCCATTTGTGGGTGTTTTGTGAGGCTGCAGAAACCCACTTGGTGTAAATGGATGGTCCAGTGTTCCATTTGTGATTGGTTTATTGAGGCTACAGCGTTCCACTTCGTGTAAATGGATGATCCAGTGCTCCATTTGTGATTGGTTTAGTTAGACTGCATCGTTCCACTTCGTGTAAATGGATGATCCAGTACTCCATTTGTAGGTGGTTAATTGAGACTGCAGCGTTCCACTTGGTGTAAATGGATGATCCAGTGTTCCATTTGTAGGTGGTTTATTAAGGCTGCAGCGTTCCACTTGGTGTAAATGGATGATCCAGTGTTCCATTTGTAGGTGGTTTATTAAGGCTGCAGCGTTCCACTTGGTGTAAATGGATGATCCAGTGCTCTATTTGTAGCTGGTTTATTGAGGCTGCAGCGTTCCACTTGGTATAAATGGATGATCCAGTGCTCCATTTGTGATTGGTTTAGTTAGGCTGCATCGTTCGACTTGGTGTAAATGGATGATCCAGTGTTCCATTTGTGATTGGTTAATTGAGGCTGCAGCGTTCCACTTGGTGTAAATGGTGGTTTATTGAGGCTGCAGCGTTCCACTTGGTGTAAATGGATGATCCAGTGCTCCATTTGTGGGTGTTTTGTGAGGCTGCAGCAACCCACTTGGTGTAAATGGATGATCCAGTGCTCCATTTGTGATTGGTTAATTGAGGTTGCAGCGTTCCACTTGGTGTAAATGGATGATCCAGTGCTCCATTTGTAGGTGGTTAATTGAGACTGCAGCGTTCCACTTGGTGTAAATGGATGATCCAGTGCTCCATTTGTAGGTGGTTAATTGAGACTGCAGCGTTCCACTTGGTGTAAATGGATGATCCAGTGTTCCATTTGTAGGTCGTTTATTGAGGCTGCAGTGTTCCACTTGGTGTAAATGGATGATCCAGTGCTCTATTTGTAGCTGGTTTATTGAGGCTGCAGCGTTCCACTTGGTGTAAATGGATGATCCAGTGCTCCATTTGTGATTGGTTTAGTTAGGCTGCATCGTTCGACTTGGTGTAAATGGATGATCCAGTGTTCCATTTGTGATTGGTTAATTGAGGCTGCAGCGTTCCACTTGGTGTAAATGGTGGTTTATTGAGGCTGCAGCGTTCCACTTGGTGTAAATGGATGATCCAGTGCTCCATTTGTGATTGGTTTATTGAGGCTGCAGCGTTCTACCTGGTGTAAATGGATGATCCAGTGCTCCATTTGTGGGTGGTTTTGTGAGGCTGCAGCGTTCCACTTGGTGTTAACGGATGGCCCATTGCTCCATTTGTGATTGGTTAATTGAGGCTGCAGCGTTCCACTTGGTGTAAATGGATGATCCAGTGCTCCATTTGTGGGTGGTTTTGTGAGGCTGCAACGTTCCACTTGGTGTTAACGGATGACCCATTGCTCCATTTGCGGGAGGTTTATTGAGAGCCCAGCGTCCCCCGTATATGGGGGGTTGATTGAGGTTCCATCGCGCCACTGGTGTTTAATGATGCTCCTGTGTGCCGTATGTGGGGGTTGATTGAGGTTCTATCGCGCCACTGGTGTTTAATGGCGCTCCTGTGCATCATATGTGGTGGTTGATTGAGGTTCCATCGCGCCACTGGTGTTTAATGATGCTCCTGTGCATCATATGTGGGGGGTTGATTGAGGTTCCATCGCGCCACTGGTGTTTAATGGTGCTCCTGTGTACCATATGTGGGGGGTGGGGGTGATTGAGGTTTCATCGCGCCACTTGTGTTTAATGATGCTCCTGTGCACCGTATGTGGGGGTTGATTGAGGTTCCATCGCGCCACTGGTGTTTAATGATGCTCCTGTGCACCGTATGTGGGGGTTGATTGAGGTTCCATCGCGCCACTGGTGTTTAATGATGCTCCTGTCTGTGCACCGTATGTGGTGGTTGATTGAGGTTTCATCGCGCCACTGGTGTTTAATGATGCTCCTGTGCATCATATGTGGGGGGTTGATTGAGGTTCCATCGCGCCACTGGTGTTTAATGGTGCTCCTGTGCACCACATGTGTGTGTGTGTGTGTGGGGGGGGGGGGGGTTGATTGAGGTTTTATCGCGCCACTGGTGTTTAATGATGCTCTTGTGCACCATATGTGGGGGTTGATTGAGGTTCCATCGCGCCACTGGTGTTTAATGGTGCTCCTGTGTACCATATGTGGGGTGTTGATTGAGGTTTTATCGCGCCACTTGTGTTTAATGATGCTCATGTGCACCATATGTGTGTGTGTGTGTGTTTGGGGGGGGGGGGTGTTGATTGAGGTTACATCACGCCACTGGTGTTTAATGATGCTCTTGTGCACCATATGTGGGGGGTTGATTGAGGTTCCATCGCGCCACTCTTTTGTTTAATGATGCTCCTGTTCACCATATGTGGGGGTTGATTGAGGTTCCATCGCGCCACTGGTGTTTAATGATGCTCCTGTGCACCATATGTGGGGGGGGGGGTGATTGAGGTTCCATCGCGCCACTGGTGTTTAATGATGCTCCTGTGCAACGTATGTGGGGGGTTGATTGATTGATTGAGATCCCTGTGCTCCTTATGGGCTTATTGAATCACAAGTAAACTATTGTGGTTTATACATGTTCTTGTGTACCACTTGTAAGTACACATACTGGCGGTTTTGTTCTAATGCACCAAAGCTGATAGCTGCAAGGTCTTAAATGAAAGTCTACGTTTTAATCTGAGATAGATTACTGCACCTTGGTTTGACAGTGTTCCCATTACCCGAAATTAAATAAAAACGACGACAATAAAGGTTGAAATGAAATAAAACACGCCTTTGAAAGATTTTTTAATCAAATATTTGATTTATTTCATATACGTGGTGCAGTATAATAGTAAAACTATCATCATGTCTTCATTTTGTTAAAACCTTTTGAATGCATCAACATTTTATTTAACTGGTACATTGAGAAAAACATTGGGAGTAGACGATAACACAATAGAATCGATAGAAATCTGATTCGCATTTATTAATTATTTTTTGTGGAAGGAAAAAATGGTTATGCTACCTAAATGAACAATTGTCATAGACATAATCTGTTTAGAACATGAGGGCTATTCAAAACATTCGAAACAGTATTTTAATTAAAAAAGGCATGATTTGCAAGTGATGGTGGGTTAAAATTTCAAAACAGCGAAAAATATTAAAATGCTTTTTCTTTCAAGCTCTTCAGTGAAATATTGAGTTTTTTCAGTGAAATAACAGAAGTGAAATGTAAATTGCAAATATCTACTTTAAGAACTACTTTTAAAATCAAATGTAGTTACTTCCCTTTGAACCAGTGAATTAGGTCAAAATAAAAATTTCATATTGAATAGATGTTGCTTAAATTTGAAGAAAAAAAAACTTGGAAATAAAATACAACTTACCGCTCATTAGGGTACTCCTATTTTTCAAAGCTGATTTTTCGAACATTTGCTTTCGTACGAAAACAACTCCTCGAACATAAATTCGATGTTATAACATCTATTCATTTTTTTAAAACTGTCTGACTTTGTAACAAAATGTTTCGGAAAAGTTCACACACCAATAAACTCAATAACTGATAAACTTAAATACCCCTTTAGACTTCTAACTTCTAAGTATGTCAACAACGAAGCTTGGTTAGAAAACGACCCGTCTGCAAGCGAATCAGACTGATCTCCTGACTTGTTAATTAATGATTCAGTGCAACATTTGATTCATTGAGGTTTCAGTTTTCCACTTGTTGTTAAATGATGATCTAGTGCCCAACGTGTCTTGTCGTTATGTGGTTCACATGTCCCTCTATTGGTGTTTATTGATGTTCCAGTGCTCCTATGACCGTAAGCTGATGTTCCAGTGCAGAATTTGCGGGTGGCATATTGATGTTAACAGTGAACCATTTATGGCTGTTTAATTGAGGTTCCAGTGTCCCTCCTGTTGTTATCTGATGATCGAGTGGGTAGTTTAATGAAGTTTCAATGTTCGTATTGGTGTTAACAGATAATGTAATGACTAATGTACCATTCGTGGGTGATTTATTGAGATTCACGCATCCCTCTTGGTATTAACTAATGATCCGGGGTATTTGGTTTATTGAGGTTCCAGTTGCGCTCTTAGTGTTATCTTATAATCCATAACCCCATTTGTGGTTGGTTTATTGAGGTTCCAGTGCCCCTCTTGGTGTTATCTTATAATCCATAACCCCATTTTTGGTTGGTTTATTGAGGTTCCAGTGCCCCTCTTGCTGTTATCTAATAATCCAGAACCCCATTTGTGGTTGGTTTATTGAGGTTCCAGTGCCCCTCTTGGTGTTTTCTTATAATTCATAACCCCATTTGTGGTTGGTTTATTGAGGTTCCAGTGCCCCTCTTGGTGTTATCTTATAATCCATAACCCCATTTGTGGTTGGTTTATTGAGGTTCCAGTGCCCCTCTTGGTGTTATATTATAATCCATAACCCCATTTGTGGTTGGTTTATTGAGGTTCCAGTGCCCCTCTTGCTGTTATCTAATAATCCAGAACCCCATTTGTGGTTGGTTTATTGAGGTTCCAGTGCCCCTCTTGGTGTTTTCTTATAATCCATAACCCCATTTATGGTTGGTTAATTGAGGTTCCAGTGCCCCTCTTGCTGTTCTCTAATGATCCAGAACCCCATTTGCGGTTATTGAGGTTCCAGTGCCCCTCCTGGTGTTATCTAATGATCCAGAACCACATTTGCGGTTATTGAGGTTCCGGTGCCACTCTTGCTGTTATCTAATGATCCAGTGCACAATTTGTTGTTGGTTAATTGAGGCTCTCATGCCCCTCTTGGTCTAAACTAATAACCCAGCGCACAATTTGCTTGTGAATTATTTATGTTATTGTGCCCCTTTTTGACTTAATTAATGATCCATTACACCATTTGTTGATGATTTATTGAGGTTCCAGTGCTTTTCGTGGTGTAAACTAATGAGTCAGTGCACCACTTATAATGTTTTATCAGCGTTCTAATGACAGTGCCCGACCGGATGTTTATGGAAATTTCTATGTACCATGTATGGCTGGTTTGATGAGGTTCCATGTAATGGTTGGTTGTAGTGTCGTTTTGGATTATACGTATGGTTATATATTTATTCTGTGTACAAATGTAGTTTATTAATGTTTAAGGACCAACCCACTTGCTGTAAATGGATGATCCAGTGCTTCATTTGTAGGTGGTTTATTGAGGTATCAGCAGCCCACTTGCTGTAAATGGATGATCCAGTGCTCCATTTGTTGGTGGTTCATTGAGGATCCAGCAACCAACTTGTTGTAAATGGATGATCCAGTGCCCCATTTGTAGGTGGTTTATTGGGGCTGCAGCGTCCCACTTGCGGTAAATGGATGATCCAGTGCTCCATTTGTGGGTGGTTTATTGAGGCTGCAGCGTCCCACTTGTTGTAAATGGATGGCCCAGTGCTCCATGTGTGGGTGGCTTAGTGAGGCTGCAGGGTTTCACTTGTTGTAAATGGATGGTCCAGTGCTCCATTTGTAGGTGGTTTATTAAGGTTCGAGCGTCCCTCTCGGTGTAAACGGATGTTCAAGTGCTACATTTGTAGGTAGTTAATTGATTGTCCAACGTCCCTCTTGGCGTTCACGGTTGATCCAGTGATCCAAAAGTGTTGGTGTGTTATTGAGGTCCCTATTGGTGTTTCTTGATATAACTGTGCGCCAAATGTTGGTGGTTGATTGAGGTTCTATCGCCCCACTGGTGTTTAATGATGCTCCAGTGAACCATATGTTGATGGTTAATTGAGATCCTTTTAGGGTTTTATTGCCTCACAAGTTTATACATGTTCTTGTGTACCACTTGTAAGTACACATATTGGCGTTTTTGTTCTAGTGCACCATAGCTGATAGTTGCAAGGTCTGAAATGAAAGTCTACGTTTTAAACTGAGATTAATTACTGCATCTTGGTTTGCCATTGTTCCCATTGCCCGAAACTTGATAATAACGACGACAATAAAGGTTGAAATGAAATAAAACACGCCTTTGAAAGATTTTTTAATCAAATATTTGATTTATTTTATATACGCGGTGCAGTATAATAGTTAACGTATATCATTTCTTCATTTTGTTCAAACTTTTTCAATGCATCAACATTTTATTTAACTGGTGCATTGAGAAAAAACATTGAGAGTAGACGATAACACAATAGAATCGATAAAAGTCTGATTCGCATTTATTAATTATTTTTTGTGGAAGTAAAAAAAGGGTTATGATACCTAAATGAACAATTGTCATAGACATAATCTGTTAAGAACATGGGTGCTATTCAAAACATTCAATACAGTATTTTAACTAAAAAAGGCAGACAAAATGCGTCATAACCTTGAGCTGTATTGTTTTGATAGTGTGTACTTTCTGTTTAGCATATCGTTAACAGCATTCCATCAACACCCTTTATCATTTTTAACGTATCTTCTAGCGAAAACCACATTGATATCAAACACGTAGATATCAATAAAGTCAGTCGTGAAAATACAAAAGTGCGCATTTTTCTTTTATTTAACTAGTCATTATTTCAGATGTTAATACATGGGCTTTTGAAACTGAACAATCTGGAAAAGTTCACAGTGTGTTAAAATATTAATATGATAAAGATCAATGCTTACAAAAATATCATTCTTACAGAATTGAGAAATAATCAAAAGAAATTCTCTTCTGCTGTCATTGGTTCGACTTTGATTTGATTGAATCCCTTCTGTATCATCGAATGCGAGTATACAAAGGCAACAAATCCAGATGTTTACACAGTTAAATTGCACTGATAAAGTGCATGTTAAAACTGTATTTAAATTGTTAACTACATTCAAAAGCAATTGAGATAAATATAAAAATGTCTGAAAGTGTGCAACAGCTGGGACAGAGATCTTATTTTGCCTCATCACTGAAAAGTTGATGCATAGCATTAAGTCGGCGCAATGAAATTAGAAGAAAACTTGCATGCAGATAACCAAAAATGGTGATTATTTCAATGATAATATTTTGTTTTATGTTGAGTGTACATATGCTCGAAGGACATTATAGTTAATAATATTGTTACAATAGTTTAAGCCCGGAATTAAAAATATTCTGTTTTTTCCCCAAACTAATCATCCGGTTAAAACTAAATTATAACAAAAATATTAGAGATGCAAACGAATATTCGAATATTCGATAGAACGTTGGGTATTCAAATGTCAAAATCGGTATTCGATTATTCGATCTTTTTAATAAATTAAAAATAAACATTTTTGCTACCACTGTCATGTTGTGTATAATTTTCGTTTCTCTTGTCTTTACAACAAATGTTCTCTAGTGTCGGAGGCGTATTTTTAAAATATACACGTATATTTTCACTATGATATGAGTGTGTAGAACGGGGATAAAACACTATACATCAAAGGGGAATTATCTGGAGTTCATTCCTTCGAATGACATTTTCAAAACAAACAATTAAGCTCAAGATTAATTTTTCAAAACTCGGCTTTTTTGTTGTCACCAAGAGAGATTACTGCGTAGGAGGTTTACAAACATAAAGGATATTTTAATAGTACCGCGTAACCTTCATCTATTTGATATCAATCGAAACACCTCGGCCTGTATCTTTCTCGGAGATGGCCGAGTTGTTATGATTGAGTTGGTATTTAAAATCAAAATTTTCAAAATGATAAGCAGGGCTGTTATAATTTAAGGTTTCTTTATCAATTAAAGTGTAAAGTTTTATAAAACAAACTAAACTTCATATTTTATCATGCAACGTGGAAACTATTGAAAGCATTGTTCTGCAATTTATGAACTAGTCCCTAAGTTGGAATATTTCTAAAGTAATATCAAATATAGACGGAAGGGCGCCGACTAATAATAATGATAGGTCCATGTTTATTGTAGTCACTTATGTTTTTCAATAATATTTTTTCATTAAAGATCAAAGGAAAACAGTTTCTGTTATTAAGTTTGAAAAACACAATGGTTAAATAATGAACAATAATAAGCTGATGTGGTCTTGAAAACACGCCTAACACAGCTGGACCACAGTTGTTAAATGTTTTGGCAGGTATTCCATGTGAACGTTGTCCACGGCAGCTGTCCGCAATTTAAAACTGAACTCATATGTCCGCAATAATTATACAGTAAACGATTTTTAAGTAGAAATAACATCAGATAATAATAAAGAAATGTATTTCAACATTGTTTTTTTACATTACAATAACAAATGTTTGATATGTGATCATAAAATATGCTTTGTTTAATATTTTATTTCCATGAAGAAAAACTTATAAGTAAAACAAAGATAGACTAAAAAGTTTCATTGTCTGAATGTTGTGCTTTAGTTGATTCTTTGTATGAAAGCTGGTGCATTAATTGTTCATAAAATTAACCCAATCCGTTTTTGTGTTCGCGTCCGCAACACTCGCTCACTGTGCAATATAAACGGACATGGCTCGGACGCGCAGGTGGACACATGGAATAGACCGTGCATCATTTAGTTAATTTGGTTTAAACGTACTCGGTCAGCAAACGCGAACGCGGGCGGCGTGCACATGGATTCCCTGCTTTACTTGTATGAGAGTGAACACCGGTTAGACATTATCTCATAATGGACCAAAATAGGTTGGTCTAGCATTGTGCCTTCGTTACCTGGTGTATCTGGAATAGTTTCTTTGGAGATTGCGTTGGTGACCTTCTTGGTGTGTCTATCCATATATATGCGTTCCAGAATAGTTTGTCCGCTTGAATTACATCAAAGTGCCTACTTTTTATTCACAGCCGCTAATGGAGATTTGGTATTGCTATTCTCTGTACACTTCAAGGTATTACAAGACATATTTCAATGTTAATCCTTCTCTAATTTCGACAATGGTAATCCTTTAGTGTATATGCTTTCTCTTCTGTAAAGGAAACTGCTTTTCTACCGAATTGCAGACTGTGACCTTCCTGTAGTTAAGACTATGGTTTTTGCTGACCTGGAAACAGCGAATATTTATGAAGAAGAGACTGCCTATCTTTCTGAAGTGGATACTGTAAATGCATGTAGTAGAGAATGCGGATATTCTGAAGTCGATATAGGGATCTTCCTGAAGTGGAGACCTCGGATCTTCTGTATTGGAGACTGTGGATCTTCCTGTATTGAAGATTGTGGATCTTCCTGAAGTGGAGACTTAAGATCTTCAGTAGTGGAGATACTGATCTTCAGTAGTGGAGACTGTAGTGGAGACCCAGGATCTTCTGTAGTGTGACTGGGAGTCGTCCTTTGTGAAAAATGCTGATACTCCTGCAGTGGGACAAGACATCTTACCGTAGAGGAGACTTCGGATCTTCCTCTTTTGAAGATTGTTGATCTATCTGTAGTAAAGACAGTGCATATTACTGGAGTGGGAACGGTTATCTTCCTCTTAAAAGAAACTGTATATCTTTCTTTGAAAGACATTGCTGTTCTTCGTGTTTCACGAGACTGCTGATATTCTTGCTGTACTGGAGATATCGGATGTAAGTGTTGGGGAGGTTGTGGATCTACCAGTAGTGGAAATTATACTTCTTATATCTTACATTATTGCAAACCCAGAAATATAGGATTGCCAACTCACTCTTTCTGGTGACTCTTTATAGGTTTGAAGCAATACTGCGACCCAGTCTAGTAAACTATAACAAAGAGTGAGGCAAGCAGATAGGGATACTTTCGTTTCCAACAGTACTAGGTATATGCTTAAGTAACTAGTTTATATCATCAAACACCTACACTATCGTTATGATTGAGAGGAGATCTTTTGTGTAGCCATATCAAACACCAGATTCACACACGCCAAAATGACTCGATCAGACTTATTGACGTCCAAAGATCAGCGTCCCAGTTCGAACTGACTTCCTACGGTAAAACTTCGCCAAGTACATCACCGAAGAACGTGCTCATTTGAACAATATCTTAGGGACAATCATCCCCGTTCAAGAAACTCAACACATCTACATAGTTCTAATTCCAATAACCACTAGAACCGGAATATAACTAAACTTACAAATCTAAGTATGATATGGTGTTTGCATGTTTGTGTAGGCCAATGACGGAACGAGCAATTATCAATATTTTAATTTTGTTCATGAGTTTTACGTAGATCGATTCTGACGGAAGCACCAAACAATTCAGTCAGTCTATGTTTTCACGAAGGCTTACTTGTTCAATTAGTGTTATCAATAAAGATATATATTCTTGGTGATATTATAAATAGATAGTCTTGGTATTCGCATTGTGTGTGTGCCAATGAAAATAGAGGATTTTTCAAATTGCATGTTCATTAATTTTATGAAGATCGATTCTGACGATTGCACCAATAAACATCATATAAGTAAGCGTCCAATTTGATAATGTACAGAAAATAGAAAAGGCTATCTCGGTCTGGTACGCCCGCTCATGTTTCTGTAGATTACCCAGTGTGGACTCTAACATATACAGGAGTACCAAATCTTACGTAAGTACTAAAATACGTACATATGCCTAAAGATAATGTTACCGAATTGTCTTCTCTGTTTTAACAACCGACTTTACCACTCTATTTTACCCTTCAATAAGCGCTTACACAAGGCCGAAATCAATGTATGAAACACTCCACCCCACCAAAATACGTTGTTTTTTCCTATCCTTTATATGGCTGTTCTAACGGATTTCAACCACATAAAATAAAGAAAACACATCCCTCATGACGATTAGCCGTCTCCACTACAGCAAAGGTAACTCTCTTTCTTATTATCTTATACTAAAACCAATAACCAGAAGTCAGACTTCTTTGCTGTTTGGTTAGTGGCAATGATTTTGGCACATGCACTTCATATTCATGTTCTTATAGCATTGTTAAACCAGAAATGTTATCATTGTTGTTGACGTTACATGCATTCTAATGCTGTTGCTGTACTATATTAGCCCCAAACACAAGAAAAAATATACACTTTAAATCTGTTCTGAAACAGAAAACATCTAAAGGACTCAACGTTTGGGACATGGAGATGTCTCAAGATGTTCGTGGTTAGAGATATATTCGTATATTCCCAGTAATACATGCAGTGACTCTCAGCTATTTGGGATAGGCAAGGAGACCACATTAAAATGTTTTCGATCAAACTATCAACTTGTTGAACTTGCTGAAGTTTTACTCATTCAAGCTTCAAATGAGGATATTGATACGTATGCTCTCCATTCTCGTTACTCTGTACGGAGGATTGCCAGTTGAAGGTCTAGACTTGTTACGTTTTCGCAAATATACCACGAAGTTCATGTCAAGCTCGTCACAAGTGCAAGTTCATTCCCTTCCCCCAACAAGCGCTGCTGCAGATGCATGAAGGGATCGGGGTTGTGAACGATCTTCTACCAGGTGAATGGGGTGTGAATATACCCCAAATTCGCCTGATGCATTGCCGCTGCACCTAGTTCTCTTCGTAATATGGCCAGATGTAAATGTAAACAGAGCTGTGAATGGAGAAGATGCGCATGCAGAAGAAATGGATTTGAGTTTTCATCCAGATGTGCAGATTGTAGAGGAGTTAGCTGCACAAACAGTGATAGGTTCGCAGACTCGGACTCGGACTCAGAGTAAACTCAAATAAGAAATATTTGTTCTACAAAAAAAGGATCTACGATTAAAATATTTCATTTTGTTCAGATGATAGACATATGGATTAAAAGTCAAATTTCCTTTATTTATAGATGTGATATCTAACATTTCATTACCTATTTATAAGAGCTACATCCCGATTCAAGTATTTTCGCTTCAGAAAATATTACCAGAATAGAAATGAACGCAGTAAGCAATACAAAACATATCTAAAGAATTGTCGATGCATATGTAAGCATCCAAAACATACAACTTATTTGCGGGTCTGTTTTAAGCTTTAAGGTTTTTTCCATCCCTATGTCGTCTCTAGTCTGGGTCTTAAATAAAACATATTTATTTAACTAGCAAAATATAAAACAAACATAAATAATATATGTAATTAATTGTCACACGTTGAAATGGTATTAATTTGACCAAATTTCAATTTTAAAATATCCAATTGAAAGTTACAGTAAGATTGATGTTTTCAGTTTTGAGTATAAAGTCTGAAATCAGACTGGAAACTGTGCGTAAACTTGGTCACTGGAATCTTTCGAATGTGTTAACCTCCATCTCACGGACACCCCATGAAACCAGCTAAGCCCTGAACAAAATCAAAATGATAAACTCAAGCGTTGAAGTTCAAGATGAATTTTATTTACAAAAATATTTATAAATGCACATACAATAAAGAAATTACAGAAAATAATTTGTTTACAACATTTAAGAACACTTTCACAAAACATCAATCAAATGCATGTCCAAGTTACATCACTTGCCTATCATCATTTCAACAAACTCTGAAATAAAAACAACAACAAAATAACATGAATAATCAAAGTGACATCAAAATTGGAATTGTATTGGAATATAAGCTAAAATGAAAAGAAGTAAGATTTTCCAAAAATGACTATCATCGTACAAACAAGAAACCAAATTAGATAGTTTGGAAGTAAACAATCATGACTGTCTTGGTTTTCGATAGTTTGGTAGTCAACATGCATGTCTGACCTCGTGTATCGACAGTTTAGTAGTAAACATGCATGTCTGTCCCCGTGTATCGACAGTTTACTTGTAAACTTGCATGGTTGTCCCCGTGTATCGACAGTTTAGAAGTAAACATTTATGACTGTCCCCTGGTATCAACAGTTAAGTTGTAAACATGCATGTCTGTCCGCATGTATCGACAGTTTAGAAGTAAACATGCTGACCGTCCACGTGTATCGACAATTTAGTAGTAAACATGCATGCCTGTCCCCGTGTATCGACAGTTTAGAAGTAAACATGCATGACAGTCCACGTGTATCGACAATTTAGTAGTAAACATGCATGCCTGTCCCCGTGTATCGACAGTTTAGTAGTAAACATACATGCCTGTCCCCGTGTATCGACAGTTTAGTAGTAAACATGCATGCCTGTCCCCGTGTATCGACAGTTTAGTAGTAAACATGCATGCCTGTCCCCGTGTATCGACAGTTTAGAAGTAAACATGCATGCCTGTCCCCGTGTATCGACAGTTTAGTAGTAAACATGCATGCCTGTCCCCGTGTATCGACAGTTTAGTAGTAAACATGCATGACAGTCCCCGAGTATCGACAATTAGTAGTAAACATGCATGCCTGTCCCCGTGTATCGATAGTTTAGAAGTAAACATGCTGACTGTCCACGTGTATCGACAGTTTAGTAATAAACATGCATGACAGTCCCCGTGTATCGACAGTTTAGTAGTAAACATGCATGCCTGTCCCCGTGTATCAACAATTTAGAAGTAAACATGCATGCCCTTCCCGTGTATCGACAGTTTAGTAGTTAACATGCTTGTCTGTCCCCGTGTTTTGACAGTTTAGTAGTAAACATGCATGACTGTCCCCATGTATCGACAGTGTAGAAGTAAATATGCTTGTCTGTCCCTGTGTATCGACAGTTTAGAAGTAAACATGCATGACTGTGCTTGTCTGTCCCCGTTTATCGACAGTTTAGTAGTAAACATGCATGACTGTCCCAATGTATCGACAGTTTAGAAGTAAATATGCTTGTCTGTCCCCGTGTATCGACAGTTAAGTTGAAAACATACATGACTGTCCCCATGTATCGACAGTTTATTAGTAAACATGCTTGTCCGGCCCCGTGTATCGACAGTTTAGTAGTAAACATGCTTGTCTGTCCTCGTGTATCGACAGTTTAGTAGTAATCATGCATGACTGTCCCCGTGTATCGACAGTTTAGTAGTAAACATGCATGTCTGTCCCCGTGTATCGACAATTTAGTAGTAAACATGCATGACCGTCCCCGTTTATCGACAGTTTAGTTGTAAACATGCATGACCGTCCCCGTGTATCGACAGTTTAGTACTAAATATGCTTGTCTGTCCCCGTGTATTGACAGTTTAGTTGTTAACATGCATGACTGCCCCGTGTATCGACAGTTTAGTAGTAAATGTGCTTGTCTGTCCCCGTTGATCGACAGTTTAGTAGTAAACATGCATGTCTGTCCCCGTGTATCGACAGTTTAGAAGTAAACATGCATGTCTGTCCCCGTGTATCGACAGTTTAGTAGTAAACATGCATGTGTGTCCCCGTGTATCGACAGTTAAGTAGTAAACATTCATGCCTGTAACCGTGTATCGACAGTTTAGAAGTAAACATTCATGTCCGGCCCTGTGTATCGACAATTTAGTAGTAAACTTGCTTGTCTGGCTCCGTGTATCGACATTTTATAAGTAAACATTCATGTCTGTCCCCATGTATCGACAGTTTACTTGTAAACTTGCATGGTTGTCGTGTATCGACAGTTTAGAAGTAAACATGCTGACTGTCCCCGTGTATCGACAGTTAAGTTGTAAACATACATGACTGTCCCCATGTATCGACAGTTTAGTAGTAAACATGCTTGTCCGGCCCCGTGTATCGACAGTTTAGTAGTAAACATGCATGTCTGTCCTCGTGTATCGACAGTTAAGTAGTAATCATGCATGACTGTCCCCGTGTATCGACAGTTTAGTAGTAAACATGCTTGTCTGTCCTCGTGTATCGACAGTTAAGTAGTAATCATGCATGACTGTCCCCGTGTATCGACAATTTAGTAGTAATCATGCATGTCTGTCCCCGTGTATCGACAATTTAGTAGTAAACATGCATGACCGTCCCCGTTTATCGACAGTTTATTTGTAAACATGCATGACCGTCCCCATGCATCGACAGTTTAGTACTAAATATGCTTGTCTGTCCCCGTGTATTGACAGTTTAGTTGTAAACATGCATGACTGCCCCGTGTATCGACAGTTTAGTAGTAAATATGCTTGTCTGTCCCCGTTGATCGACAGTTTAGTAGTAAACATGCATGTCTGTCCCCGTGTATCGACAGTTTAGAAGTAAATATGCTTGTCTGTCCCCGTGTATCGACAGTTAAGTAGTAAACATGCTTGTCTGTCCCCGTGTATCGACAGTTTAGTAGTAAACATGCTTGTCTGTCTCCGAGTATCGACAGTTTAGAAGTAAACATGCATGTCTGTCCCCGTGTATCGACAGTTTAGTAGTAAACATGCATGTGTGTCCCCGTGTATCGACAGTTTAGAAGTAAACATTCATGTCCGGCCCTGTGTATCGACAATTTAGTAGTAAACTTGCTTGTCTGGCTCCGTGTATCGACATTTTAGAAGTAAACATTCATGACTGTCCCCGTGTATTGATAGTTTAGAAGTAAACATGCATGTCCGGCCCTGTGTATCGACAATTTAGTAGTAAACTTGCTTGTCTGGCTCCGTGTATCGACATTTAAGAAGTAAACATTCATGACTGTCCCCGTGTATCGACAGTTTAGAAGTAAACATGCATGTCTGGCTCCGTGTATCGACAGTTTAGTAGTAAACATGCATGTCTGGCTCCGTGTATCGACAGTTTAGAAGTAAACATGCCTATCGACATGCACCATTTAGGCCTAGACCATCGTATGCTTATACATTTATCTCGTTATCCCAGTCCAACCTTTAACGTTGGTATTTCACCGTACCCTGCTAAAAACTCAAAATATGTTCTTTGATGCATAGTGTACCTCATAGACAATATGCCAACTCGAGACCCAAAACATGTTTAGCTATCCTTAAGGGTCTATATGCCCACGTTCCCTACCTTTATAGTCTATCTGCCCGTCCCCGTCCTTGTCCGCCTCCGTCATCATCTCGTTCACTTCCTCGTCCGTCATTTTCTCCCCGAGATTCATCATAACGTGACGCAGTTCCGCTGCCGTAATGTAACCGTTACCATCTTTATCAAAAACCTAAAACATTCACATATATACTCACCAATTCTAATATGTAGCACAAGTCACACATATATATATATAACCTAAACTAGCCCGCTGTTGGTAACACCGACAATGCCACAACTGTAACACAATCATTTACGAAAGTGTTATATTGAATCTGGAATTGAAATTGACTTACTAGTACAAGGATGCTCTCTTAGTATGCTGGATTGGCTACAGAAGGAGGTGGAATTCAATTTAGGGTTAAACCTTACTGATATTGATACAAGAACCTTTATTTAAAGTCGAGTATGTGATAACTTGAAATATTCGCTCAATGACATATTTTCCGACATGGCAGTGACACAGGATTCAACTGGGGTGTTATTCAATTCTAGTCTTTCTTGGGACTAAGAACGATGTAGCTAATCGGATTGCTCGATATACATATATATAACGAGCCTATACAGTAAATGGAGTCAATGATGTATGACCATAAGTTCCATATTGAATACCACCACACAGGACGACAACACGTACTCGTTTTGACTTTAGATTTAATATGAAAGATTACTTTAGATGTTTGAAATTGTTCTTGTAGCAGTGTTTTTTTTCTGCAGAAAAGTACAGTTTGTCACGTGATTATATTTTGACCAATATCCGACAACGGAAACTGTTCGTAAAACTGCACAGATTTCATCGCCTTAATATCTAATAATGTATACACATGAATAATTCAAAAATGTAAGAAATAAATTTGCTTTTTTATAATAGCTTATTCTAGAAATCAATACGTCGCGTAATACCGACTTTGTCCTAATGCTTTGTGCAGTTGGATACTTCATGAAATAAGAAGGTCTGAAATACGATCCTCAAAGCAAAATGCATCACAATAAGGACATTAAAATATTCTCGTTTACGCTCAAATTAGTTTTGGTAAAGTTATATAACATTTTCATTGAATTAGAAATGAATCACTTCACTAAAGAAATCACAAGACCATGCCATCGCAAACACATGACAAAACATAAGGAACGAGAGTGCTTTAAAATGTCATCATCATCAGCAGCATTTTCAATTAGCAATTTCATTATAATTTGCTTTTTACGTCAAATCAAGAAAATCATGCTGATGATGAAAATGGTGATAAAAAACGCTCTACTGCACGATCCAGTTAGTTATATCATATCTTGTCGCTACAACACTTGATACTCACTACGAGAACTCGTCGCTACCAAACTTTGGCGTAAATATGATCAAAATTAGTTTTGGGTAACCTCTTTCTAAATAGAAAGTAGATATTGGATCTTGATGATAATGATCTCCATTCTAATGAGAGTGATCACCAAAAGCGTCTGACCTTGAAAGCGTCCTTCATCTCCTCCTCTTGGTCACCCACGGCGCGCTCCTTCATCAGCTTCATAAACTCTTCAAAGTCGATAGTGCCGTTACCTGAAACGGATGACCAGATATTAAATATAGTCGTAACGCTTCTTGGGATCTAACGTCAACGCCATTGTTTCTGTGCGCAACGTCGATAAACTATAAAGTTATATATTCACTCGGCACTGCGGGGCCACTTGGAAGGTAAAACACAGCCCATTTTCCCCGCTTACCCCGGTATACCCCCGGACCTGGGAGGGCGGGGGCCTGGTTACAATTGACTGGTGAATAGCACGGACGCATGCCGGTTTAGTACGGTAATATGACGTAACGGCAAGAAGAGACCTGTGCCTATGGCGTTGTCGAACATTATAATTATACATATATTAGATATATAATAGATCCGTTTCGTTTAGTATCTTCTTTAGGTAGGCTACGTGAGATTCTAACTGACAGATCAAATGACATAGATAAGTACATCGTGAAACATGTTCATATCATACTGCGTGACACAGTTTAATACATCATGATGTATTTTGACACCACGTGACTGACCTCGTGTCCTGATGTCCTGAAGCTCATCACATTTAGGGTTCTGAGACCATGGACATCGTGACACACTGACACCACGTGGCAAATATAGTTTCACGCCTGGTCGAAGCACATCGAGCAGTTCTCCTTCTATAGGTTTCTGGCCCATGGACCACGTGACACACTATGGTACCACATGACATCTATAGTTTCTCTCGACTTACCGTCCTGGTCGACCTCGTTGATCATATCGACCAGTTCTCCTTCTGTAGGGTTTTGACCCATGGAGCGGAGCACGGTCCCCAGTTCCTCTGTAGAGATGGTGCCGTCACCGTCCTTGTCGAACAGCGCGAACGCCTCCCGGAACTCTGCACGTATACGATATACGATCATCATCATCATCATCAACAACAACAACAACAACAACAACAACAACAACACCACAACAACAGTTTGTACAAACAGCCAAATCGTTGTCAATAAGGTATACAACTACTAAATCTGTTCACATTTATAAAAAAGGACTATTTTTTATATATTGTCCAACTGTTGACGGAATTTAAATGCGTTATGTGCTTAATTGTTTATATGCTACGTTTCTCTTATCAGAGTGGATAGAGCAGCTACGTTTTGATTTACTCTTCATATTTATATAGGGAAGCGAGAAATTTACATATTCATGTGAATTCAACCGACTGTATTTATCTTTGTCACCAAGTTAACAATCCTTAAGAATGTTAATAAGCGTGAGCACTACAATAATAAAACCAAATCTCTTTTTTCAGCCAAATATTTAAACGTAAATCACAATAAAATCGAATATTTTGCATGGTTTATTGAAGATTTTGCATAGAATCGTTGTTTTGTATTAACGGGAGTTAAGGCTTACCATTTATGTGTAAAAAGTGTTATTTTAGTTCAATAAAATATTTGTTTAGGAGTTGTTAACGCTATTTTGGTCAAATTCAGTGTTCAATAAATGTTTTTCTTAAAGATTACCAAATCGAACCCGAATCATTTTAAAAGGTTTCTCAAGTCTATGTCTACAAGTGCTGTACACACGTCAATGTTTATAGCAGATTGTGAATAGATCCAATTATTACTATATTCAATTCAGAAATTTGACATTTTTTACCAATCACGGTATGCTAAACTGAAAGAGGTATGATTTTCTATCGTATTCACAAAGACTTGAATACTGGAGATTGTTCATTTCGCTGACATTTTTTTTTTATCAAATGTTCTTACTTCACTGCAAACGTTAAGAATTTGGAAAATATATTAAAATAAAAACCTTTTCATATACGCGATTTTGGTCAAGAAATGTACTTGTATCGACTCCATAGGATGTCAGTCAATAAGAATGACCAATAATTTGTCAGGTCGGACCCTGCATAAACCCTTGGTAACTATATTGACATTGAAGCCACGGCAGGTATTGTTTCACGTCTCAGTGTATATATTTAAGCCCTTTTTTGCCATAACAAGCGAGGAACTATAGTTTAACAGTCGTGTATGTCCCACCCCTGGAGAACCAGCTTTCTTCTCCTCCGACAGTATCTTGCTTACATTGATGACCCCCTTCACTCAATTCACCCCGATCCTATCCTCTCCCCAGTGTATCCGTTTTATCTTCCTCGGTTAGGTCCAAATCAATCTCCTGTTGGCATTTCTGACCCCCTTCACTCCATCCACCCCAACCCATACCCTTCCCGGTCTATCGGCTTTCTCCTCCCCAGTCAGATCCAAATCACTCACATGCTTACATTGCTGTCTCCACCCAATTTATCCTCACGCAATCTCCTGGTAGCATTGCTCACCCCCTCCAATTCATCAATCAAAACCTAACCCCACTCCGACGTACCTTTTCCTCCTCAGACAGTTCCTGATCATTTTCCTGCTGACCCCCCTCTCCTCCACCCCATCAATTTCTAATCCCATCCCGGCGTACCCCCCCCCCCCCCCCGACAGATACCGATCGCTCTCATGTTGAAATTGCTGACCCCGATCCAGTTAATCAGCCCCATCCTTACACCGTCCGGTGAACCCGCCTTTTGATCACCCAACAGTTCCCGGTCACTCTTCTGCTGACATTGCTGACCACCCCCACCCACCCCCCAAAAAACAACAACAAACAAACAAACAAAACTCCCCCACTCCATCACTCCATCAATCCCACCCTCAATCATCCCGGCGTGCCCGCTTTCTCATCCACCGAAAATTCCTGATCATTCTCCTGCTGACATTGCTAACTTCCATCACCTCAATCGATTCCACAGGGCTGCTTTCTCTCTGTCAGATCAAATTCACTCTCCTGCTAGCATTGTTGACCCACCCCCTTCCAATCCATCCACCTCTTATCCTGGCATACCCGCTTCCTCCTCCTCCGACAGATCTCCATCACTCTTCGGTTGACATTGCTGGCCCCCACGCCCCATCTCCACCACCACGAAAACCCCACTCATACTGACTCTTTCTATTCAACCCCTAACTCAACACGGTGTAACTGGTTTCTATATCTCAGTCATGTCAAATTTACTCTCCTGTTGGTATTGCTGACACACTCTCGTCCACTCTATCCACCTCTTATCTCTATCCGGCGTACCCGCTTCCTCCTCCTCCGACAGATCCCCCTCACTCTCCTGCTGTCATTGCTAAACGCCTTCCCCCTCCCCACACCTCATCCACTACCACAACCCCACCCTCACCCTACCCCAGCTTACCTGCTTTCTCTTCCTCCAACAGATCCCCCTCACTCTCCTGTTGACATTGCTTAACGCCTTCCCCCTCCCCACACCTTATCCACTACTACAACCCCACCCTCACCCTACCCCAGCTTACCTGCTTTCTCTTCCTCCGACGGTTCCCGATCACTCTCCTGTTTGCATTGTTGTTCTTCAGACTGGCATTTTGAAAGAAGCAAACACAAATGTAACCCAAAACGAACAGAGTTCATAGAGTTTAGTCTGCGTATCTTTTAAGACTCACATTGATATACACTATTATACAGGCAATCAAAATACAAAAACAAAACAAAAAAAACCCTAACATTTCTACAACATTTAAAAAAGGTTGAAATTGTTTCGAGAGGTACGTGTCCGTACACATTACAACATTAAGATATATTTATATAACTGTTACATTATACGTTTATTTTCGTATTGTCTATTTCAGAAATAAATGTTAATTTTCGAACTTTTGACGCCAAAAACACTGTGTACTATCAATACTGTACTAAGAAAAAAAAATCACATACCATAGTTGTCCGTATCTATGATCCGCGATAGACCTAAACTAGCCAAAATTAATCTAAACACTGAATAGTTTTACAAAAGTCAAACATCGACTGTCACAACTCTCAGAGCCTTTTGTTATAGAAATTCACTTGGACTTGAAACATTTACGTATATATTTACAAATCGGTAAAACTGTCAATAAATGATCAACATTTAATATACCAAATTCATTGAAAGGTGATTTCTTAATTTTGATCCTTTATTTACTCAACAGTGTCCCTGAAGAGCTATTCACTTTAAAATGAATTTCGTTGTGTACTTTTGCAATCCCGGACTGGACGCGGGTTAAGCTTTGTTCTTACACCTAACACTTAAATCTATATCAAAGCGCTGAAAGCGCTGCAAGACTGTCGGTGACGTAACTGAAGCAAGCAAACACTACCGCAAAGTTCTTTCAAATGAAACGTGATCAAATGATTTCATACAAATGATGAACACTCTTTAAGGTAGATGAAGAAGGATAAATGTGATTATAATAAGCACAAATATATTGGCCCTACTTATTCATGTATCCAATGGCCTACAAGATTCTTAATTCAAATTTCCTAATTTTGAACCGCTTTAAATTAGTTAAATGCATATTCATTATGTTAAAATTGCTTCAATTTATGACGTCGCTTATAACAGTTTCAGTAAGCAATTACATTCCTTCATTTCATTAGGGTCTGTTGAAGCCAATGTCTTTAAAATGCAAATACAATACAAACTATACCCAAGATTCAAGGGACATAATAAAAATATAACTTTAAAATGATGCTCTTTCAAGCCTAAAAATGCCTCCCAGAACTTCTATCAACAGAGTCCACATATCTACAAAATTTGTGCTCGAGTTACTTTCTTTGATATAAAAGTGAAAACAAATCTGCATGGTGCTGTGGCATCATACCATGAAAAAAACTAATATCTTTAAAACTTGTTTTCTAGTTTGTTTTTATTATAAAAGTGTTAATAAATCTGCATGGTACTGAAGAAAAAAAACTAATGTCTTAAATTTCAAACCTGCAGCATTAATTAGCGCCATGTTGTCAAGAATATCTGGACAATTGAATGAAATATGCATTGACCGAAATGACAGCTGGTTTTTCATTGACAAAAGATGCCTTTGAGGCAGTTTAAAGATTATGCTATTCAAAGTATGAGTGTAGTTGGTACAGTTTTCACTCATATTCAGATGATGGCTGATATTTGCTGATAAACATGTATCCTCTTAGCAGCAGGGAATAAGTAAATGACATAGTTTTAATGACCAATATTGGAGATGTGACCTTGACCTCCAAATCCAAAGGGGTCATCTGCTGGTCACCCCAAACCTAAATTTCAAGTTTGAAGGCCATGGGTGCAGACTTTGTCGAGTTGTCACACAGGCAAGCTTTTTGCGTTCAATGGTCTGTGACAAATCAATAGGGCTCACCTACTGGTCAGGCCCAACCCCAAAGTCAAGTTGTTCAAGGGCCATGGGTGCAGGCTTTGTCCAGTCATTATTAGTACAACCTTTTAGCATTCAAGGTCACTGTGACCTTGACTTTTGACCCAATGACCCCTTAAATCCATAGGATCTTCTAATAGTCAGACTTAGCCTCCATGTTAAGTTTTGGGCCATAGGTGCAGGCATTGTCAACTTATCAGTCAGATGTATGGTTTGACACCTTCCTGTTCAAGGTCACTGTGACCTTTGACCATATTACCCCTAAAATCAAAAGGGATCATCTACTGGTTAAACCAAACTTTCATGTCAAGTTTGACAATAGGTCTAGGAATTGTAGAGTTATCACCCGGAAAAGCTTTGGTCTACTGTCAGACAGACGGACGTAGCGGCCAACATGTGCAAAGCAATATACTCCTCTTCTTTCAAAGGGGCATAATAAATTGAAATTGATTAAATATTTTTGTTTATTATGTTAATTAACTTACACTACATACAACAAGTACCATTTTGATATTTTCAAATGCTCATTTGGGCATGTACATGGGTTTTGATCTGACTATGAACATGAAACTACATAGTGATGTTCCCTCCTATCAATTCTAAATTTAAATAACCATGAGAAAAAAAGAATGTTTTCACTGCACCATGAATAAATATGTCAAACAAAATAAATGTCAAGTTATTCAAGATTAATTTAACACTGATCTTTTGATGATTTCCGTGCATTCCTGACTGCAGGTTTTTCCCATTTTCCCACACAGTTATTTCATATTGGCCTTACAAGGTCAGATCTTGAGTTGGGTCTTCATTGCTGGACACTATCTCTTTATCTCCACAGAAAACACACTGGTGCAAGTTTCATTGCAACAATTGCAAAAAAAGTTATATAATATTCTAACTGAACTCTGCATCAATATTCAATTATTTTTTTATTGGATTTAGGAAATGTCTTTGTTTTAAAGGGTTCATATAAATTAATGCATTTTTTTCAATTTAGTGCATTATCATGCTGGACTCTTTGACATTGATGGTTAAAACAAAGAAGGCATATGATTTGTGTACGAATTAAACATTATTAATTATAAATGTGTTCTTTAATTAATAGACAAGTGGCAACAATTTCCCCAGTTAAAAAAGCTTACATTTGTATATCTGCAGATTAATCATTTGCATTTCTTTTGCTTTGATCATTTAAGTCAAATGAGTTAGACATGATAATGCATTAAAATAAGGCCTAAAATAAAAAAAATCTTGTTTGGAGTAACGCGACCGACCCATAAAAATCGTTGCCGACTCAATTTTTTTTTTGGCATTTTGATCCGCAAATTTTTTTTTCAACGCCTTTCCGCTACTATTTTCTGTTTCTGCTCTTTTCTTCTGTTTCGGATCTTTTCGATTTGTAGACACACTCGTAGAGCTTCGGTTTTTATCGCTGATCGCAATGAGCGTTTCGAAAACATGGCTGACTGCAAGTTTGTCGAACGTGAACCGAACGAAGTTTTGTGTGACAATAAATTACTTAAATAAAAAAATTAAAAACAACTTTGTAAGAAAATTCAATGTCGACTACACATGGTACGATGTATTTGATATTTTAATGGAGAATGATGAAACAATCCCGGAGAGCTACTACGACAACTTCGAAAAAATGTCAAAAATAACGGTCTCGTCAAAGCCCTCAGAGACTGCAACAGAAAAATTTAGTCCACATTCATATGACAGGATTTCAGTCTTAATTGACTTTGATAAAACTTTAAAATATGTAACAATTGCCAATTTGTTTCACATTTTCGTTTGCTTATCTTGAGTGTCATAAGTTTGTTTTGTTGAGTTCATCTCTGTGTCAGTCTTAAGTAGATTGAAATTCTTTGAAATTAAAAAAATAAAGGATCAGAAGTTAAGATGTTTGTTGTTCAAAAGTTTATTACAATGCCTTGAATAACTAGTGTTATGTAGTGAATGTACTGTACACAAGATCCAGTTGTCGTTGGAGAAAAAAAAACAAAAAAAAAAAAAACCTACCTACCTACCCACCTTAAAAAATCTGGGTAGGGTTACTCCAAACAAGAAATTTTTTAAGGTTGGCCTAAGAAATATATTTTTGGGCATCAATCTATAGTGTGTGCCTTCAATCTAGAAATAAATTTCTTCTCAACAGATGCTAAATTATAAAAAAATATATAAACCAGATTTTGATTATGACATACCTGCATAGTTAGTGGTCTCCATAACTGCTCAGAAATGCTCCCTATGACAAACTAAGTGCTGGTGTATGGCTGGGATATAGTGCTGCTCCAACTAATAGCGCAATTCTTCCTACAGGTGGACCAGCTCCTCAATATGGTTTCTGTCATGGCAGTGATAACAGTATGTAACATGCCCTTTTCTACTTTCCAGAGAATGAATCTTCCAATCTAAATTACAAATTTAAGAACAAATATATACATATGCACATGTAATGTTGTTAAAAACAAACCATTTAGATGCCACAAAACTATAAGATTTTAGGTGAAAATTGAGCCAAATCAAAACATTTAGTCATTTAAAGCTGCACTCTCACAGATTTACTGTTTTTACAACTTTTGTATTTTTTGTCTTGGAATGACCTATTTTTTTGCTAAAGTATCTGCAAACCAGTGATATTTTATAAGACTACTGACAAAATATTAGATTGCAGACTTCCATATTTCAGGTCGAAAACAAAGGTTTTATGGCTTAAAGCGTTACTAACGGTTTAAGAAAAATGCATAAAACATTTTGAACTTAAATATAAACATTTTCTGACAAATTTATTGTCAGCAATCTTATATGTATGGTTAACATGCATTTTCACATAAATTGGCCCGTTCCAAGACAAAAAATAAATAAAGTAGTCAAAACATTCAATCTGTAAGAGTGCTGCACTCTCAGTCACAGATTGAAGGTTTTGACAACTTCTTTTACTTTTTGGCTTGGAATAAGCTATTGAAAAGCAGTATGAAAACTGATGAAATAAGACTGCTGACAAAAGATAAGATCATGTTTTTTATATTTACATTTGTAACTATTGGTTTTATGGTTAAAAGCATTACTAACGCTTTACTAATAATGAGATTTTTGGCACAGACCATCATCTTTTGACCGTATTAAAATAAGAAAACAGCGTTCCAATATTTTCAGTTGTCTTTTTTGACTGAATTAATATAAGAAAGCAGCGATCCCCTTTTTACAGTTGTCTGTTATGTCCAGTGTTCAGAAATTCGCATAAAATAATTCATTACAAGACCAAGAAATAAAAAAAGAGTTGGTAAAACAGACAATCTGTGAGATTGCAGCTTAAACATATGATATGCATTATCAGCCAAGTGCAGACCTACTCACATCCTGGCTACACAACCAGTACATTCATCAGCTTTACTGATTCGAACCAGGCACATTTATATTGGTAGACTAGCATTTTACCATTCTGTGCTGGCCAGTAAAGTTCTCATTTGAATTAGAATTCAAAATGTATATATACCTTTGTTCATTTTTTTGGCCAACTCTGTTTCAACTGATGAGAAGTTTCAAAAAATAATTACAACATCTCAGTAAATACCTGCATTTATGTGTTTCTTGTGCAATCTGTCAGCTTTGGTAGGCTCAGGTTTCATTTTGTCCACCTCAATACTTGTAATCTTCTAGTCTGATGTACTGCCATCCAATTTTTAAGTCAGGTCAGGCAGCCATTTCAGCTTTGTTCCAGTTGATTGTATCAGATGATGTTAACAATACTAGCCTTGTATCCAGGCACTTCTCAATCTGAAAGTTTACAAAAGAACATGGCCTGTAATATTTAATAAAAAAATCATAATTGTTTACTCCTGGATGATGGGTTCTAAAGTAAACCTTTGAGAAAAGATGCTACTGGTATGGTGCTTGAACCCACGACCATGTGAACACTTGCATGGAGATCTGTCAAACTGAGCTAACTGGGTAACTGATTTTTAGGCAGCTCCCAGCTTGGCTCTACAATTGACAGGTGCATTATACATTATAGAGACAATAAATCAAACACTTGAAGCACTAGTCCAAATAATAGTAACTTAACTGATCTTTTTACAAATTTTGAAATGGCATATCCTCACATACAATTTTTTTGTACCAAAAGTGGGTAGCTTTTCCGATTGGGATTCCGGGTCAGATAATTATATATATCTAAAATATTAGTTATGTACACAAAAAATAAAAGCTGACGAATTATTATGAGTTTGATGAGTGTTTTTCTTCATTTCATACTGTCAAAACATAATGATATAAACTGTTATACATGAAGATCACCTGCAAGGCTGCGGTGCATAGATTTACATAGATGTAAAATGGTTGTGTTTAAATGCATTAAATGCTTGTTTTGTGAAAAAAATCTTTGCACTTACATGGTAATAACTAAAATACGACTATAAACCTTTAATATCTATTTCAAACATATAATACTTATCTAACTACGATTTCAATATCTTTCAACCCCCACCCTGTTTTGCACAAACCCGATTAGACGTAAGGGATTGGAAGAATCCCATATAACACATTTATAATACATTTTTTTAATCGTAAAAAGAGTCCGTCAACGTACAAATATTTAGACTAAGAGATGTAGATCAGCTAGATGTACCTTCTAGTCCAAATAATTGTACGTTGACAGATGTTTTTACGATTTTTGATACAGCAAATCCTTCACGTACAAATTGTTTTGTACGAAAAGTGGGTAGTTATTCCGATCAGGATTCCGGGTTAAAGCATATTGCATCTATAACATATCATAAAAACAAGAAATATTACCAGATAATGTTATTTTATATAAATTCCGTAACCAAAAAGTAATATCAAGCAAATAATTATGATTTTGATGATTTTTTCTTCATTTCATTCTGTCAAAACATAACAATATATACATGAAGGGCACCTGCAAGGCTGCAGTTCACAATTTTACAACAATCGGAACATTTCGGCCATCAATTGTAACAACTCGCCATCTTCGGTAAGCTTCGAGATAGTCAATCCCTGTTGGATACTGGCTGAGATGTTCAGATTGTTCGGCCAAGGCCGAGTTGTTACGATTGTATTATCTCGAAGCTCGTCGGAGGTGGCCAAATTATTACGATTGGGTCAAGTTGTTCCACTTGGCATAATTGTTGTCTGTGTCAGTCAACTTTCCTTTTAATGAAAGGTGAATAATGTGTTTTAATGCATTAAATGCTTGTTTTTTTGCAAAATAGCTTTGCACTTCCATGGTAAAATATGAATATAAATCTTTACTTTATTATCCATTTCAACCATAAAATACTTCACTTAATACAATTTCAATATTTTTCAAACACCCCCGCTTTTTGCACAAAACCGTTTAGACGTTAGGGATTGGAAGAATCCCGTTTAACACGTCTATTATTTCAGACTAATGTACATTACCTTCGTGTCCGAAATCGATCACTTCCTGGCAGCTCATTTCTGGATTGTCTCCATCTAAATTTAACATTTTTAGACGCATACATTGATGCCATTATTGCTCCGATTGATGTTAAAGCAATAGCACTAAATACAGGTCGGTTATTTTGTAGAAGAACGTGTTCGAAGTAACATTCAATTTCATTTCCGCATAATCGCCGCCATATTGTGTACGACTTTAAAAACTACACCCTATAGTCCAAAATAACAATACTGGTTGAGAAGCAGTTTCCGACAGTTTTTACAAGTGTTTATTGTAGGCATAACGTTGACACACTGTGATAGGTATAATCCAAATAATTTACTCAGACAAATACAATAGTTCGATTGCTGCTGAAAAAAATCATTTGAAACATAAAAGCTATTTCACAAAATATTACATGACATGAACTCTTTAACCGCGTATGATTTATTTCTTAATAGCTTTCATTCATAAAATAAGTTCTTTGCCGGGGTTTGCCGGGTCAGCCTTGAATGCCGGGATATGTGTGACGTCACACGGGGTGCAAACATGTGGTGTAGCTTACTATTGGATGTAGGGTAAAATGACTTCGTATGTAAATGCTATACTTTCATTATTTTTCATTATTTTGTTCAATAAAACTCACCAAATTGCAACGGTACAACTATACTAAGAGTAACATGCAATGTTTGTCATAAAAAAGGCAATAACGCCTTAAATACACATAAGCAGGTACTTGACGCCCCACATTCACGTAAGTAGTTCTGTTGCTACGCAGGTGGTGTGTATTAATATATTCATGTTCAATATGTCGTGTCAGGCGACTAGTCGCGTTTCTGAAATACCGCTCTCTAAAGACTGTCGGCTTGCAGCCGACAGTCTAATAACATTCTGCCTTTTGATGAACCAGTAAAACTGCATTCAATTCCTCATAACTTATATTTATCAATCAACGAACAATCACGCTATTGAAGGTCCGTCGATAAAATGGTTATAGGGCAATTTTCCTTTCAGTGTTGGATAATAAATCGAACAATAACACCGAAAGATCAAGCAAAACTCATTTCGCAAGATATAAGATTTCAAATTTCCTTATCTTCCTGTATGGGCACATAACAGCAAATTGTTCATCTAATCTATATTCTACGTTAGAGTGCCTTACTGAAATTTTAATAAACAAGATAAGACATCGGAAAAGCCAACTTGTCTGCGATAAATGGTAAAGATGTGTTCTTCCGTATTTCATGCATTTTGCATGACAAGAAACAAAATATAGAAGTCATATATCTGATGACTTAAAGGAAAATGTGTAAATTGAATCTATACTATAATGGCATTCGATTGCAAGTTTCTTCTTTTCTTTGAGAATGATTTGTACAATTTAATACACAAAGTAAAGGTTTTACAAACTAAATCTGAAATACATCCTCTGCTTAAAAAATATGGGTTATTTTAAACAAAACAAAATATAAATGTATTGGTATTTCTCAATATAATGTTTCTGTTCTTTATCAAAACCATATTAAAGGACATATTTTTTACAGAATACCACAAAATAATTCATCGTTACTTGGAATGTAAATCACATTAACCAGAACTCTTTAGTGAAAAAGGTTGAACGATGGACACTCTCATCTTTATATCAAATCCACGCTGCCATGCTAACAGCAAGCTCATAAACAAACTCTCAAGGGCAGTAACCCCTCCAACGGAGTACGCACGTATACAGTCACGTGTTATCTCCCATAGTTTAACGCACACACATATATGTTGTGCATACACATCAACTTGTATGTTATAGGACATACGGTTGAACATTTCATGTCAATATGGTGATAAATTAGATAAAACATATTCAAAAACTGTCTTAGATTCTACATCGATTGCTTTTTGTGCTTCAACTAACTTCTACAGATACTTGTAACCAAGTGACACAACGCCTCCTCGCTACTGGCATAAGGTATCAACTGTTACCATAAATCTTGACGGCACTCGGAATGCATCTGATTACTTTTCACAAGCAATGGTAACAAATTGCATTATATGTGAGTTCCATTACTGGTTATAACCACGTTGTGAGTCTTCAATGTCTGGTGCTGAATGATATATTTCGACATGAGCGGGAATGGCTGTCTGGGGAGAGGTTATTCCGAGTGAGTGTCGTCGTGTCGCTAGTGAACATCCCTTGTCGTGTGCACGAAACATCAACGGAAATCTGTGTTAACAAGTCTCCCGAGTGATATACAGTCATGTGATCCTCTCGTGACGCTAACGACGAGACTACATTAATTTGAATGTCTAGAACCGATGGTCTGGTAAGGCTATCAAATGCTTCGTTTTGCTGTGGTCGCCAACAATTGTTTCTATGTTTGGTTCAAACTCAGACCACAAATTAGACGGGTACCCTACTATTCACTAACTAAATATATTTGTTCACGAGCACAGTCAATGCGGAGACCCCAACATTCGTCAAGGCGAATACCCCAACAATTGTCAAGGCGGATACCCCAAAATTCGTCAAGGCGAATACCCCAACATTCGTCAAGGCGGATACCCCAACATTCGTCAAGGCAAATACCCTAACATTTATCAATGCGGATACCCCAACATTCGTCAAGGTGGATACCCCAACATTCGTCAAGGCGAATACCCCAACATTCGTCAAGGCGGATACCCCAACATTCGTCAAGGCGGATACCCCAACAATGGTCAAGGCGGATACCACAACATTCGTCAAGGCGGATATCCCAACATTCGTCAAGGTGGAAACCCCTACATTCGTCAAGGCGGAAATCCCAACATTCGACAAGGCGGATACCCCAACATTCGTCAAGGCGGATACCCCAACATTCGTCAAGGCGGATATCCCAACATTCGTCAAGGCGGATACCCCAACAATTGTCAAGGCGGATTACCCAACATTTGTCAAGGCGGATACCCCAACATTCGTCAAGGCGGATATCCCAACATTCGTCAAGGCGGATACCCCAATATTTGTCAAGGCGGATACCCCAACATTCGTCAAGGCGGATATCCCAACATTCGTCAAGGCGGATACCCCAACAATTGTCAAGGCGGATACCCCAACATTCATCAAGGCGAATACCACAACATTCATCAAGGCGGATACCCCAACATTCGTCAAGGCAAATACCCCAACATTCATCAAGGCGGATACCTCAACATACGTCATGGCGGATACCCCAACAATTGTCAATGCGGATACCCCAACATTCGTCAAGGCGGATATCCCAACATTCGTTAAGGCGGATATCCCAACATTTGTCAAGGCGGATACCCCAACATTCGTCAAGGCGCATCTTCCAACATTTGTCAAGACGGATACCCCAACATTCGTCAAGGCGGATACCCCAACATTCGTCAAGGCGGATACCCCAACATTCGTCAAGGCGGATCTTCCAACATTTGTTAAGGCGGATACCCAAACATTTGTCAAGGCGAATTGTGAGATAAGTTCATGCAAATTATCGACGTGTCAATTCAAAGTTTTGAAATATAATAGTGTTCCTATATCGCCAATCATTTAAACCAAACTCGGAGTATATTGACAAACGTCCAACATTGTGTAACGGTCCGCTGTAGGCGGCGGATGTACGTTCATAGTATGACATTCCGTTATAGACGGAAATACGTTCATAGTACGTATGTTTACTTGGTTGGTAATATGCAAATAAACAAAGCCCGGGTTCTGTGTGGATTGAGAATTAATTGTATATAAAGCTCGGTGGACCCCTTCGCGTCGAGCATGCTTTTCTCTGAAGGGATATGATGGTGTTTGTTTGGCGTCGCACGTTACAATTGCTTTCAAGTGTAACCCGACATGTCATGCTCGTAGATGACTGACCCACAACAAACAGCGAGTAAACCCTATTCACATATATGTCAGTAAGGCTCAGTTATGTCATAAAAAGAGAGAGAAAGAGTCAAGGTTTTAATGAAATGTATACAAATTAGCTGTATTAAGTATATAGTGGAACCTTAAATTGTACCAAATGTTTTGACGTTCATCGACTTCAGTCTGTTTTTTTTCAAGAACATGACATTGTGTGGTATATGTTGGCAATCAATCCATAGCGTTGCTAAGGTCACAGATCGACGAGTGATGGATACTCACACAGTCATGTTGGGCCACGAGAAAGTCATCTCAAAGGGCACTACCATGTCCACTAGTTAATTTGTTGGACCAACGAGAATAAAGTTTAAGCTCTGGTCACAAATGAACACAATGGAAGTGCAGTAAATGCTACCGGATGAAACAACTAAAACAGCAGCCCGCTATTTAACTACATTGAGGAACGGTTGGATCGACTGCGACACAATGTTATAGCACAGTGACATCTTTATATTGTAATGCAGTGGCTTGTTATATACAGTGTTACCAAACGAGTGATTCCAGAATCGACAATGATATTATTTGAAACATCTAGATAAATCCTTTGACAATCCCACACAAGTTCTACCAGCTGATGACTCATACCATTGCAGAGATCTGCTACTGATTGGACGAAATAATGTGTACGGCTGTACAAAGAATAAACCAAACAAAATAAAGCCAACACGGGAATAGTTTTTTGGCTCATAAATTATCATTCACTGAGTGAAGTATACACTGTCTTATAAATGAGCCATGATAAATATTCGATTTTAGCTCTTGTTATCAGTCCAAAACAATTAAACAGGCACATGTTACTACCACAAGGCAATTCAACATTAGAGGTCTACACTCCATTTCAAAGGTTTTTGGTAATAATGCAAATCTATTCGCATTTTATATCATTAACACATTTGCGGATCATTAAGTGGAAGAGTTCTTTGTCTTTTCACGGTGTTGTTTATTGTTATATTTGGCATCCTGCTTAATAAGGCAATATTTGGTAATTTTAATGGAAAACAATTACTAAGACTAAGTACAATATTCAGGGAATGACAATAATCCTGCTCTTCATCGCCAATATCGACACCAGCACATTCACTGTCTCCATCATTAATTACAAAACTGAGTATATAGCGTCAATCTCTCTTTTTTTTTCTCTGTAATTGCAAACATATCATATCCCTTTCGTAAATTAAAAACAATTAAATCACGTAAAATCGATGAGATAAATACAACCATTATCTTATACTTTTTGTAAAGTTTCTATCCTTTTTTATTTTAGGTATTTGTTATTATGCAAAGTTACGTAAGATGATCTTTACTTGAGATCGCCTTTTTAATCCACCACTCTTATTTTGTTAGCTGCTTGTTTGTGGAGTTATATGGCTAGTGTTATATATCACACCGTACCTTACCGTGTCCATAAAGAGGTTATCGTCTTAAAGGGACTTGCTCATGCTTGTGTAAAATGCACTTGTATGACGAAAAAAGTGAAGCAAACCATTATGAGTGTTAAAGCTGCACTCTCACAGATTGAACGTTTAACAACTTTTTTATTTAATGTCGTAGAAAGAGCCAATTTTTGCGAAAATGCATGGATACAAGTTATCTAAGACTGATGACAAAAATTAGATCGCAGATTTTTATATTTAAGATCAAAAATTAATGTTTTATGCATTTTTCTTAAACCCTTAGTAACGGTTTAGACCATAAAACATTAATTTTCGAACGGAAATATGAACATCTGCGATCTGATCTTTTGTCAGCAATCTTTTATCATTGGTTTGTAGATATTTACGCAAAACAATCTCTTTCCAAGACAAAAAATAAAAATAAAAAGTTGTAAAAACGATATATCTGTGAGAGTGCAGCTTTGAAACTAAAGATACCAAAAGCTGGAACCCTTCAGCAAATGTTGATATTTGCTCAAGTATCATATTTGAAGACCACATTTTTCATTAACATTAATAACGTTAATGTTCACTTAATAACGGATTTTTTGTTGCGTAATTGGTTGATTGACATGATCGCGTGGTGTTATCAATGTATTGTTAAAAGGTCAAAACATCCATTATTTTTAAGTCCTAGTGGCCTAGTGGTGAAGAAGTCGGATTTCTAATTTCTTCTTGAATTTACCAACGTGGTTTCGCACCCCACTAACACCAAAATACTTTTTAATACTATAATTGTAGAAATTTCGATATCATAGAGTAAAATAATGGCAAAATAGGTGTTTTCAGATGCTTTAACGGAAAAACCAATTACTGGTCCGAAACATGAGCGAGTACCTTTAAAGGAATTGCAAAAAATATGATAATGAAACAATTTTACAAGCAAAACAATTTGATACCTGATTTATTTGCAAATAATGGTTGAAACAGATGATAATTGTTTCGTTTGATTGGACTTTATCGGTGAAAATCTTGAACAAAAAACGATTTTCAAGTAGATTATAGATTTTGTTCACCATTTTACATAGAATGTGACTGAAGCTCAGAGAAGATTTAAATGCTCGCACAATGGAAGAGCGGTTCAGTCAGTATTGGAGAGACATCCAGTCGACAGTCAGTATCGGAGAGACAACCAGTAGACAGACAGTAGACATTAAAAGCCGCTGAGTTATCTTTGTTATGTTCATAAATTGGCACTGCTATTGTTGTATACATAGTAATTCCTTGATCGCAGTGCACATTTTATGGTATATTCACAGGACTGTTTATCGAGCGCTATAAAGTTACTTTAATGTCATTCATTCGAATATTACCTGGAGTAACCTATTTCATGTGATCATAAATTTACGAGCATATCTGTGTTTGTGGGAAATGAAGGATGGTGTGAAATGATCATATCTTGTGTGGTAAAGTCATTTGGAATCAATTAAAAATGAATGAATTGTTTAGTCGTCATTTATCAAAATAGCAGTTATAAAGGACACCCATACGGAGGACGGAATAACATCGAGTACTAGTATATTGAATAAACAATTTCACTAAAAACATATATAAGTGTTGCGACTGTGATCAAATCGGGGATGTTATTTGTATAGAGTGTGAATTTCCCCTTAATATACACCAGAAAACATCTATCAACTCAAACGACATGGAGTTACCCCTCCTCCTTCTACTGGCAGTGGTCGGGTATCTGACGAACGGCGCCGCCGGAAACTACGAATACGACCCTGACTACCTGGTGCCGTCAAAGTGCCGTGCGTGTGACGTCAAGTCGTGTCCGCAGCTCACGTTCTGCGCGGGGAAGATGGTGAAGGATCACTGCGGCTGCTGTCAGCGCTGCTCGTCGGCTCTCTTCCAGCCGCATGTACCGTACCGGCCCGACCCCCCGCTCGCCCCAACCGCTTCGCCACCAACACTACCGACACAACCAGGTAGAACATGCACGTGTTAATTTTGATATGATATAGGCCACATCAATATTTTTTGACGGACTAAGGGCGAAATATTTTTTTCATTATCGTTTGTAAATATGAGCGTGCGAAATCAAAACATTTCTTTTACCATTTTAATCTTCCTGAAATTGTCAGAGACAACAATCTTTTTGTGTTGTTTTGAGTTTCATTAATTTACAAGAATGCGTGTTTAGTATTGTTTGGTCAATATATTCGGATTTTTTGGTTAAGAAATAGGAGCGGACGTTTTTCTTTTTCTTTTTTTTCTAAATAGCTGCCGAAAATCCTATGAACAAATTATAAATTTGGTGTGGCCTAACGAACAGATGTTTATTCAATTTGAACAGCTGGTCACTTTACATATTTTACTTATCTTTTACAATTAAACTTTTAAAGTTCTATCATAACAAATTACCACTAACAAGAAATGCCCATTACAGTGTTTCAGGTATCTTAGCAGACTGTTATCTTACTACATGCTACATAATCAGTGTTAAAACGTTGAATTGACTCTTGAATATGTAATGTATACATTCATATCATCGACAGTATAATTACATTCGAATTATCGAAGATTCAATGACATTAAATATCCGACCATCTGTGTTATTCGACAAAGTAGCATAAGACATTAATTAATTATTATTTGTATGAATTCGTGTTTTAAAGAAGTAATGATAAGCTTTGTGAACACATGCGATTTTAGACGTTTGATTAAAGGCAGACTGTACAATTTGTTTATCATTTAGAAAGATTACATCACATACACGAAACAAATACACACAGTGCAAGTATATCAGACCAGTAAGGTCATATCAAGAAACAGCGCCCGCCAGCCAGAGCATTGTTTTGTTTTGAAAGAGCACACAATACAACTGTCGAACAGTCCTAGTTTTTCTTGACGTGATGAATACATTTTTAACCCAATACAAACACGGACATATGAGAAGATTGGGGTCAGTTGATTCTTGGGGTTGTACCATTTCATGTTGCTGGCGTAAAGTCCATACCGCCCGAGACCGAGGGTTGATTGTGGCGTATCTTAATGTGGTGCAACACCACAGCTCTAATGACTTACATGGTACCTCTTTATTAAATAGCTTTGAAGCTTTTTAAAAAAACGAACATAGTAAAAGTTTTCTTCACAAGCGCATTTAAATTCGACGACAAACGTCCTATTTCCTGCGCGTACACTTACGAATGGATTTGCGCATGCGCACTAGCCCACTGTAGGATATGGATTCAGAAAAAATGCAATATGTAATACTGAAATTCTCTCAAGTGCCCATATTTTATGTTTAAACTCAAGACAAAAGTTCAACAGATATTGAATGAAATATTATTTTATGTTTGAACATCGTTTTGACATAGTTTATAATAATTACATAATTGTCAAAATGTAAACGGTATAAATAGTTTCAGACGATCGCATACACTGTAATACCCGGGTCACACCTTTAAAACAACTTTTACAACACCTTCACTTTTTAACAATGTAGAAACCTGTTTTGAATTGTCTAGATATTATGTAAAGATAAATGCTGTAATTAAAAGGTGCACTAAAGGTAATAGTCAGTGGGCGGTGGTCCATAAACATCACCCTTGGATGCTTTACAAGTTATAATACAAAACTGTGTTACATTGTGCAAATAGTTTTGGCGTCACACATTTGTATACTCAAAGATGCTTCAAAGAACTCAACCGTCAAATGCACTGACTGGTATACACCTTCTTTCATTTGTATTGTGCTGAATCTGTGTTGATGTGTATCCTCCTCCATAAACCAGTATTCCATTATTTTATTACCTTCTATAAGCTCTGTGATTTAGATGCAAAATAAATGCCCATTCATTTTTGCTGCTTAAGTTAAGTTGTGACTTCATGAAGTTATTTGTTATGTGGTAAAATCGAAAAAACGATAAATGATAAAATTGTAATCTCGGATATTATGTTTAAACTTTATATATTAGTGATCTTGACATTTACACGATTAATACACTAACGAATTCGAGGGGATGGGGGTGCCCCCCCCCCCCGTCCTATCCCACCCCTAAAATCATCCAAGTTTATTTCTTATGTCAATATCGGAGAAAAAGTGTAATAACATACTCTCAAAATGCACCATTTCGGACTAGAAATTGTTTTTTTTTCTTTGGGGACTACCCCTAAACCCCCTGCAAAAACATTAAACCATTTAAATTTCAGTTCTGAGGAGGGGGGATGTCAAAAGCTTGTGCCCCTAGGCTAACTTCATTTCCTGTATGCCCATGGAGTTCAAATGATGTGTAATGTTTGTTTAGTTACATTGTTTGTGGCAAACACATGCGTTTCCTTCGTTCAGTGTCCGGTAAGGCCTAAGCCTCGTGTCCTTCAACGGGTCTTTGTTGTTTTGGGCTACTGGGCTTGTCCCTGTACTTTTCATTGTATGATTAACTCCTACCCAGTGCTCCATGTGTGTTTCTGGAATGGTTTTTATTCTTTATGTTGGCAGCTGGGCGGCCAGACAAGACCTTTATATAATACAACAGTAGCAAATCAAAATTCTAATCAAATATCTTGGCAAAGTGTTATAAGATGGGGAAATATTTCGCTTATTTACAGTCATTTCTGGTTATGCGATCTTACTTAGATTTCAATCTACAGAAAACCGCTCATATTTATGATGGCAATTAAGAACAGGAAATAAAGATTTAAATTTAATATTTTATGCGTAAAACAAGATAGAAACCCATCTGCCAGGTCATTTCAGGAGTAAAAACATTCGAAAATAAATGTTTTGAATTGTCGATGCTCAAACAAAATTCACGGCGATGACTTTTGCCACTGCAGAATAAATCTGATTAGTTTGTATCATTACAAAATAATATACCATATTTTGCTCTTTCAGCAATGAAATCAAGCATATCGTTCTGATCCGGTTTAGAGAACATTCTAATAATTAAAGGTGCATCATATTAGCCGTAACAGTGGGTGTATCTGAAGCTCGTGTAAATTATCTGTTAAATGTGTGTTTATACGCGTCAAAATTAAAAACTATTTTTATTTTTACAAAAAATCTCGATTACAAAACCACAAAAATAAAACAAACATTTATCTTTATAATCTCAAAAGCTGCCCAAACTAATTTAGCAGACGATATGATAAACTCAAAATTGTCTGTAAACTATTTATTGAGAACGCAATATGCCCGACTATTCTGAAAAAGTTGAATGAACTGCTTTGTTTATTTGAGACACTTGTAAATGGTGTTAAGCTAGAAAATACCTCACTTCTTTACCCTGCCCCACCACTTTGCATTGTCTCACTACGTTGCCTTATCTCACTACGTTGCATTGCCCCACCACGTTGCCTTGTCCCACTACATTATCTTGCCCACCACGTTACTTTACCACACCACGTTGCCTTGTTCAACCACATAACCTTGCCCACAACGTTGCCTTGCTTCACCACGTTACCTTGCCGGACCACGTTGCCTTGCCCGACCACGTTACCTTGCCCGACCACATTACCTTGTAACACCACATAACCTTGCCTCACCACGTTGCCTTGCCCTGACACATTTCCTTGCCCCACCACATTACCTTGCCCCACCCCATTTCCTTATCCGACCACGTTGCCTTGCCACATCACATTATCTTGTCCCACCACATTACCTTGCCCCACCACGTTCTCTTGTCCCACCATGTTACCTTGCCCAGCACGTTTCCTTGTCCTACCATGCTACCTTGCCCCACCACGTTACCTTGCCCTACCACGTTACCTTGCCCTTACCACGTTACCTTGCCCCACAACGTTACCTTGCCTCACCACGTTACCTTGCCCCACCACGTAACCTTGTCCCACCACGTTACCTTGACCTACCACGTTACCTTACCCCACCACGTTACCTTGTCCCACCACGTTACCTTACCCCACCACGTTACCCTGCCCGACCACATCACCTTGTCCCACCACGTTACCTTGTCCCACCACGTTACCAAGCCCGAACTCGTTGCCTTGCCCCACCATGTTACCTTGCCAACCACGTTACATTGTTCAACCACGTTACCTTGCTCACCACGTTGCCTTGTCTCACCATGTTGCATTGGCTCACCATGTTGCCAAGCATTACCATTATATAATGCCTTGCCTCACCACGTTACCTTGCGGCACATATTTACCTTGCCCAACCACGTTGCCTTGGCTCAACATATTGTCTTGCTCAATCATGTTTTGAACTTTGCCTCACTATGTTGACTTGCACCATCATGTTACATTTCCCCACCACGTTGCCCTACCTTGCCATTTTGCCTTGTCCCACCACGATTGCCTTGCACAACCATATTGCCTTGGCCTACGACGTTGATCTGCCTTACCATGTTGCCTTGCCTAACCATGTTTCCTTGCCTTACCATGTTGCCTTGCCTTACCATGTTACATTGCCTTACCATGTTGCATTGCCTTACCATGTTGCCTTGCCCTACCATGTTGCCTTGCCTTACCATGTTGCCTTGCCTTACCATGTTGCCTTGCCTAACCATGTTGCATTGCCTTACCATGTTACATTGCACCACCATGTTGCCTTGCCTTACCATGTTGCCTTGCCTTACCATGTTGCCTTGCCTAACCATGTTGCCTTGCCTTACCATGTTGCCTTGCCTTACCATGTTGCCTTGCCTTACCATGTTACATTGCACCACCATGTTGCCTGCCTTACCATGTTGCCTTGCCTTACCATGTTGCCTTGCCCTGCCATGTTGCCTTGCCTTACCATGTTACATTTCCACGCCATGTTGCCTTATCCCAACATTTGTCACACCAGAAAAAATAAGCGATATATATAAATTTTCACTCACAAGCAATAGAGAAAATATTATATATATATATATATATTTTATTTAATTCAACTAATGTTTTGGTAAAAGGTTTATGCTGCTGCTGTTTTGCATATGGCTAAAACACAGAATTATTGAATGCAATCGTGTCAGAATTGCATGTAAGAAGAAATGGAAATTTCTAAAGCCGTGACGCTGATGCCAGTCTGCTATTTCAGAGGGCTATCAATTTATCACAAACAATATAGTGACAATGTCTGATTTAGGTGGACGAAGCTTTTTTGCAAATTATTGCTTCTGGAAATTAAAGGAAATAGCATTCACTCTGCTTTGACAAAACAGTCTAGACAATGTATGGTAGTACATTGATGTACAAAAGACAGCACAATATATTTTTGCTCTATGTTAGTCCATACATTCCAAACTATAACAATTTTACGATGTAAGTGGCATTTTAGAACGTTTCGATCATCTGCAAGCAAGCAGTTTTAACACTCGAAATGATATCCAATGCGATGGTCTGCAGTAAATTTATATTGCACTTTTTCATTTAATCAGCAGTCAGCCATGATTGATTTTAATCAGGTGAAACGGTAGATTTGAGGCTATGTCAGAATCTCAATTTGATAAATGCTTACTAATAACTCAAATGTGCTATCTAACTTAAAGACCGCCCCGCCCCCCACCTCCTTTATAAACCGTCCCAAACTAATATTCTGTATTCCACTGATTGTTCAATAGCCCCTGCTTTGATGGCCCTTTTCAGATGAGATCAATATTGAAGGGTAGATACTTTCACCTTGAACAGGCCCTTATTGGCACTAGCCAAATAAGGACACACAGATAATTTGGTATCCTGCTGGGGCACCAGAGCAATACAGAGGGGATGCACAGCTGGGGATTTATATGCGATGCCATAAACTTTGCATTTGCGATATATTTGATCATACATAAGAAATAAAACGGTGTTTTTAAATACAGTTTTAACGGAGCACTGAGAAAACGACAATCGCAAACAAAACGGGCATTTCGGTTGGTTAATACGATTTCTACTTTTTACTCTACTTATATACATATAATTTTATAGTTATAGAAAATATAGAGTTAATGAGTTTTAACCTTTCGAAAGTCCAATTACGGTGTTAATATGGGCCATGTCAATTTACAATACGTAATTATATGAGTAAAGGATTACAAGACCCACTGATATGTTGACATCCAGCGATATATAGCCTTCAAATTATGTCCAATTTGAAAACGAAATGCCTGGTATCAGGTTCATTTAAGATTGCTCATCCCAGATTAAGTTTAAGCATCTACAGGCAGAACAAAGGCGGCCTCGAGAAGGGGTGTTATTTCAATCAAATTCAGTTTAAACGCCGATGCACGAGTGTGAAAAAAGTGTCGTCACAATAATGAGAAAAACAAAATTTCCGTGCCGTTTGTTAGATACCTCGCTGTTTAATTGTCGTTCTCCTTTCATCTCTGGTTTATCGGGGAATAAGTACCGGGTTGTGTATGCCGTCTCAGGGGAAACATTCTAGTGCAATGATATATACAGGCCGATACACATCATCTTTGACAAAAAATTGAAACGTCAATATGCTATAGTAACACATGGTATTATAGTATCTCATTAGCAAGAAAGTCCCTCCAGACCTTTTATGTCCGTTTTGTAGCATTGTGGGCATTTAGGGCGTCGTTGACTCCCGCATCTTCGTTGTAATCATTGCTGTTAGGGCGTCCTCGATTCCCGCATATTTGTTGAAATCATGGCACGTAGGGGGTCCTCGATTCCCGCGTCTTCGTTGTAATCACGGCACTTAGGGAGTCGTCGACTCCCACGTCTTCGTTGTAATCACGGCACTTAGGGAGTCGTCGACTCCCGCGTCTTCGTTGTAATCATGGCACTTAGGGCGTCGTCGACTCCCGCGTCTTCGTTGAAAACATGGCACTTAGGGAGTCCTAGACTCCCGAGTCTTCGTTGTAATCACGGCACTTAGGGAGTCCTCGACTCCCGCGTCTTCGTTTTAAACGGCACTTAGGGAGTCATCGACTCCCGCCTCTTCGTTGTAATCATGTTACTTAGGGCGTCCTCGATTCCCGCGCCTTCGTTGTAATCACGGCAATTGGGGGGGGGGGGGGCGTCGTCGATTCCCGCGTCTTCGTTGTAATTATAACACTTAGGGCGTCGTCGACTCCCGCGTCTTCATTGTAACCATGACACTTAGGACGTCGTCGACTCCTTAGTCTTTGTTGTAATCATTGCTCTTAGGGCGTCGTCGTCTCCTTAATCTTCGTTGTTAGCATGACATTTATGGCGTAGTCGACTACTTAGTCTTCGTTGTAAGCATGGATCTTAGGGCGTCGTCGACTTCTTAGTCTTCGTTGTTATCTTTGAACTTAGGGCGTCGTCGACTCTTTAGTCTTCGTTGTAAGCATGGAACTTAGTGCGCCGTCGACTCCTTAGTTTTCGTTGTAAGCAGGGCACTTAGGGCGTCGTCGACTCCTTAGTCTTCGTTGTTAGCATGGAACTTAGGGCGTCGTCGACTCGCGCGTCTTCATTGTAAGCATGGAACTTAGGGCGTCGACTCCTTAATCGTCGTTGTTAGCATGACATTTATGGCGTAGTCGACTACTTAGTCTTCGTTGTAAGCATGGATCTTAGGGCGTCGTCGACTTCTTAGTCTTCGTTGTTATCTTTGAACTTAGGGCGTCGTCGACTCTTTAGTCTTCGTTGTAAGCATGGAACTTAGTGCGCCGTCGACTCCTTAGTCTTCGTTGTAAGCAGGGCACTTAGGGCGTCGTCGACTCCTTAGTCTTCGTTGTTAGCATGGAACTTAGGGCGTCGTCGACTCGCGCGTCTTCATTGTAAGCATGGAACTTAGGGCGTCGACTCCTTAGTCTTCGTTCTTTGCATGAAACTTAGGGCGTCGTCGACTCCCGCGTCTTCATTGTAAGCATGGAACTTAGGGCGTCGACTCCTTAGTCTTTGTTGTAAGCATGGAACTTAGGACGTCGACGACTGCTTAGTCTTCGTTGTAAGCATGGAACTTAGGGCGTCGTCGACTCCTTAGTCTTCGTTGTAAACATGGAACTTAGGGCGTCGACGACTGCTTAGTCTTCGTTGCAAGCATGGAACTTAGGGCGTCGACTGCTTAGTCTTCGTTGTAAGCATGGAACTTAGGGCGTCGTCAACTGCTTAGTCTTCGTTGTAAGCATGGAACTTAGGGCGTCGATGACTGCTTAGTCTTCGTTGTAAGCATGGAACTTAGGGCGTCGTCGACTCCTTAGTCTTCGTTGTAAGCATGGAACTTAGGGGTCGACGACTGCTTAGTCTTCGTTGTAAGCATGGAACTTAGGGCGTCGACGACTGCTTAGTCTTTGTTGTAAGCATGGAACTTAGGGCGTCGACTCCTTAAGTCTTCGTTGTAAGCATGGAATTTAGGGCGTCGTCGACTGCTTAGTCTTCGTTGTAAGCGTGGATCTTAGGGCGTCATTGATTCGCGCGTCTTCGTTGTAATCATGGAACTTAGGACGTCGTCGACTCCTGCGTCTTCATTGTAGTCATTTGATATAAGAACATAAGCGCAGTTTTACTTTATTTTGCAACGAAGTATATGAGTTGGCACCACCGTATTATACAGACTATTACAAACTACGTTTAGCTCCAAAACCATTTGAAGTGACATTGTGTGTCATTTTTCTTTAAGCAATCTAATAAACGAACGGGGGACATACTAACCTAGACAACAAATTCTGTCGCACTTCATACGAGCCTTGCATTTCACTGTCATCAAGCACTAAAGGGTAATTGTGTATTCCCCTTGAGAGTCGCTGAATGTTTCAGAGCCGCGACATTTTTTTATTCCATTTAAATAATTTAATAAAGGGGCGAGAGAAAGTAAAAGTCGGGTTTAGAACGTGTCAAATCCTTGCGTATAATTAACATTGGGAAATAACTACACATTTCTGGCGTTTCAAAGAGCATTTGCCATTTCTATTTGTTTTGAAACAAAGTTTGTTGTCCTATGTGATAAGTACAAACGCAAATCCGCACGTATTTAAACACCATACATTTAAGGTCTGACATGTAATATTATATTCTAAAAACTAAGTTTTGTTTAACAAGAATGGCTGAAAACACATTTTATTGCAACATCTTACAGTTTTAATCTTGAAAAGCCATGATTGAAATACCTATGAAGAGGCGATTATTATACTTTCAAGTATCCGCATATATTTGAAGTTCGTGAGACAAACAAAACCCCGAGAATATTCATATAAAACCCAGCGGTCGATGGGAGACCTCTGTCAATACTAATCTGATTAGAGCGATATAGCACAATAAAATATCACATTCGTTGTGCGCAATTTATTTACAAAAGTAGCAATTTTCGAGACATTAAACTTAATGTTGGACAGCGAGGCATGCACCGAGCCTTGATCCGCGGGATGTAATGAGCAGCCACAAGGGTCCTAGACAACCATGGCAGGAATGCAGTTGTATTTGATTTCAATTACCCGCTCCGTATAGCGCCGATCTGGTGGTCCGAACCTACCTCTCAAGTGTCCCCCTCTGTTCAACAGATAAAGCGGCAATCAAATTGTCATTCGTTTGTACATCTTTAATTCCATTGCAGCTCAATGCATTCTTCAAAATATCTGTTTTTATCTCATTAAACTCCCATGGGGACAAATATACTAGACCTACGTTCATTTCCCATGACCGTATGCCAGATGCGTTTTTTATTGAATGCACCGTTTGTCACTGCTTTGAACTGATACGTATCTCTTAAGTACCAATGTGATGACATTTAAATAAATGGATCCGTTGAATGTTTTTTTTGGAAATGCAATACCAACATAGTTTGCCATACACGGGCAAAATGCACATGTATTTTTTCCGCAATCTATAGTCAATCTTACTTTTAATATCATCGGAAATATTGTTTACTTATCGCTTTATCTGTTGTTTTTTCAGGTGACGTTTGTGAGAAGCGCCAATGCCCAAAGTTCAAGGTATGTGCTATAAACGTTCAGGGCCTCCCAATCTGTACCTGCCCCAGCGAGTACATATGCCGCCGACGTCGGGCAAATCGTAACAAACGGGGCAAAGATGAACCAACTGTTTGTGGGACGAACGGCGTCACGTATGAGTCCAGATGTCACCTAAAAATTGCTAGCTGCAGCAGCGAGAAACGGATAAAACGGAAGCATGATGGCCCTTGCACCGCGGAAGATATTGACGAAACCAAACACGCCGTTATGACTGAAACTGCACCTGATGTGGGCGAATACTTTCCTGATAGAGATACGGCAATACAAACCACACACGTAAATGAATCTGAGAAAGCGAGGCTGCGAAAACTAAAGAAAAAACAGAAGCGGAAAGAACGAAAGGAGCGGAAACAGAGGAAACGAGAGAAGAAAAGGCGCCGTAAAAACAACAAAGACAGAGACAGCAAGCGTAAAGCGAGAAGCCGAAGAATGAAGCGCAGAAATGAGGGCTTCAACACGTTCCCGAGTAATTACGAGTACCTCATAAACAGACACACTCGTTGGAGCACCAATCAAGTTAGGAAAAGTAAAATATAGGGACCTACTTGACGCTCCAGTCCCAATTATAGACATATGAGTGACATATTTGACAGCGCCTCAAAGCCGGTTACCAATATGATTTGGAGGTAATTATATTCATTCTGGAATATTCGTGAATGCAATGATTTTTCTTTATTAATTGTTTCATACAATGCTGTCTGATGTATTTCTAAATGCTGAAGAAACTGATCCGTGATGTGGACAATGATGGGAATGACGTATTTACGTGTACTAAAGTGTGTTTTACATGGCCAGTCTTGTTGTACATAGTGGATACATTTGTATATATTGATTTTTAATATTTTTATTATTTCCATTATTATTATTAAACCATTTATTTAAACTGTACCGAATTTGCACAAGAAATACGGAAACAGGATATGAAGTGTCCTGTAATATATGTGTGTACGAATACGTACATGTTTGTATATGCGATGATTATGGAACATTTCTGTTATCAGATCGATATTTTATTCGATATTAACCGTGTGTCCATGTCCGTTGTCTCGTTGTTAGTACAGATTTGAGAATTACTTAGTTGTCAGTGTGAATCACATAGACGCTGTCTTTTCGGTCTGTCGGAGCCTCACAAGAAAATAGTGAGTCGGCGCTGATTTGATTTAGATGCCAAAAGTAAATTTTCTCAAATAATTGATCATTTGATGAAAGGAAATAGTTTTCGTCTTGTCTGACAATCAAGCCGAAATAGCTTGAAATTTGATTCCAGATAACTACGTCCATGGTAACGTTTTGCCATTCGTATACAGGGGAAATAAAAGAGGGGGATATTGTTGTAGACTATAATTACGGTGCTTATTGGAGCTTTGTAATCTTCTGATTAATTTACGATGTAAAAATGAGCTCTCTTGATCTCACCTCAAAATGGCTGTTATAAAGCAATAAATTTACCTTGCAAGCCAACAGTTCAAATATATAAAAACAAATACCACATGCCGTTAATTTTAATTAGTATTTTCTGTATGGTTTAGATATAATATTTCAAAAAGGTCGAGTAGATTTCTTCCGCTGATGGAATAAAAACAAATAGTAATCGCATCAATTGGAGCAACAATCAAGACGAGGGGGAAATAGAAAAACGACACTGAAACTCTTCACTTGCACAAAAAAATACATACACGTACGATATAGGAACAAGAATTAACCGTACAAGACAAAACAACTTCGATACATAATGAAAATGCAAGAACTTACCAGGTGACAACACAGAGCTACAACAGACCAGCAGGACTCTTCAGTGGACGAGAAATCCGTCTGTTGCATAAGCAAAATTAAGAAAAGGAATACTTTTGGGGCGGTATGATCTACCCTTCCCTCTTCCAATTACTTTGTTCGAATATTGCCTTATTTGCCGTATTTCTAATCGCACTGTTTTTAAACATTCACATATCATTAAAGATGAGTGATCTTTTTTACGTATAAAATAAACCGTTTTGGGACTCTTTAAATGTTTCAGAACACAAACAAGACAGCTGGTTGTATGATGACCCAACTTATATATTGCAGGATTTGACGAACGCGTTAGTACGTGTTTCGCTGCGTTTTGCAATAATAATAGCTCGAAGAATTTCACCAAATGTAACACCGAGAGATGCCACTAATTAGGGCAATTTTTATTACAATGCTTCCGACGCAGACTGAAATAATGAAAACAAATTCTTCAAGGTACCATTATATCATGAATTCAATTCATCGGAGTTTTGCTGTTCCATATGCTGCCACAGAAGTGTTATTATAAAGTATTTAGGGGAATTTAATGTAGTGCGTTTTTTTTCATTGAAATCAGACCATGTTAAGTGGTTTTAAAATGAGGCAGCTGCAAAATATGTTTAATTGAAGAATTTTCAGGAAAATTATCACTTCGTTCCATTCGAAGCAGATTATAAGGACTACAGCCACATATACGCGCGGGCCCTCGGCGAGTCTCGCGGTAACTACAGTAACATCAGTTTGATAGCACGATATCATTCCTCTTGTACATCTGTTTAAACATTAGATCATGTTTATGGACGGCCTCTGTCACAGGTGTAACTCTCCGATCTACGGTCGTCAAACTGGCAGTGTTGAGCGAAACTCGCATTCACCGAAAATAACTCGTTCATCATCGTTATTTTATAAGGCAACACTAATAAATATAACCCAACCAGGTAACAGAGGCGTCGTAGAAAACCTAACTCGTCCACCCTTTCTGTCTAACCCTAACCCTAGAACTTACCGCCACCGAGTCTATTTAACAGGTGCAAAGCCTTCCATTGGATTCTATTGTGTACAAGGATGAAATTCATCCATCCAACAACTCATTCCTAAAAGAGCACCTGTCAACTCATAGAACTATTATGTCGAGAGAGATGCAACACCTGGTTGATTGATTCTAGAATAGCTTATCGCGTAAGATGGTGTATGAATTGCACTAACGTGTTTCTTTACACATAACATGATTAGATCCTGAGTTGATGAATTTATTGCCGTCATGACTAAATACATCATTTAAAAGAGTACATACACTTCAGGGAATGGAAGGGAAGCGGACGGATTCTCACCGATATGTGATTTTTATCCAATGACTGTCTGTCTAAGACTAGAAACGCTGTGATATTATCAAACCATTCTCTTTAAAAAAGAGAAATTCTTTCAACCTGCTAATGTTCAGTGAAATTTAACTTTAGGGACGAAACCATATAATACCACAGTTTTCTCTCCATAGCAAGACTTCGGCAAATGTCCAAAGCATACATTTACCCAGGGATTTTGAGAGTTCTCAATTAAAGACCAGTTTCGATGAAGTTCTTGATAAATAATGTTGAAAGTCGTATATGCATTTCGTGTATGCATTACTCAATAATGTTGTTATTTTTTTATAGTTCTGTCGGATTCGTCAATCGGCATATCAAGATCCTGATCATTCCAACAGAGTTATCAAAGTAATTGAAAAAGTGAAAATAAATAAATAACTACTATCTTCTTGCCATTGTTTGGTATATTAAGATACGCTTTAGTAAATATATATTCAGAATGCAACATGCAATAGCCATGTTATCTAATGTTGCGATATAGCATACGATTGTGCACGTTAAACGTTTGCGAAAAGTGTTAAACAAATTAAGGAAACACGTCGGCTCACATATCAACAATATAACAACATAACGGGAGTTAAGGTTTACCACAATTCGGTTTCATTATGACATTGCAGACCTGCAAATATGTATCTCGATTGAGGCAGATTTCCGTTAAATTAAATTGTCTATATCTTTATAATTCTTAAATAGTTTTGTACGGGGAAAAGAGAACACACGCAGCACATTTGGCTCGGTGACTATTTCAATGTACTATAAATCCGCGTAACAGCGGTAACCCAAGACTTATCGAGGACTACTTGGATGATTCAAGACGGTTTTACTCTTGATATTGCAGTCTTACACGAAAATAGTTTTCGTTTCAACGAATTTAAGTGACTCGCTGAAGAGTCGTGTTCGAGTGAACTCGTTTTTCGGTGACCGTTCCAAGGCAGTCATCACGTATCTCGTTCTATATCGGTAAGTAACGTTTTGCCATATATATATATATATATATATACAGGGAAATAAAAGAGGGGATATGTTGTGTACTTTAGTTACAGTGCTTGTTGGAGCTTTATAATCTTCTGATCAATTTACGAAGTGACAACGAGCACTCTTGATTTCACCCCAAAGTGCCCGTAATATAGCAATAAAATCGCATCGCACATCAACAGTTCAAATATATAAAAGAAAATACCACATGCCGTCAATTTCAATCAGCATTTTCGCTATAGTGTATCTATGATATTTGAAAAAGGTAAATTTCTTGCGCTGATCGAATAATTACTAACAGGCTAGAAGTAATCGAATGAATTGGAGCTACACGGACAATGTCAGTAGTGAAATACGTTAAATAGAAACTGGAAAATGGAAACCTATAACTCGCACGAATATTAACACGTTTTATGAAGAAGAACGGTCCAAGGCAAAGCAACTTCGAAACATAATAAATATGCGAAAACTTGCCAGGTGATTATACAGAGTTAACAGCGGAATTTTTCGGTGGACGAGAAATTCGTCTGTTGCATTAAAAAATAAAGAAAGGAATACGTTTGCCTCGGTATACCCCTTTCTCTTACATTAACATTTCATTTAAGATAATTGATCTAATTTTCTTCAATTATAAAATAACCGTTTTGTGACGCTTCAAATGTTAAGAACAAACGGCTCTTTGACAACCTCCCTCTTTGACAACCTCCCTCATATATTGCATAATATGCCCAACATATGTACGTCCTCGTATGTACGTGTTTCGTTGATTTTTGCAATAATTTTAATTGGAAGAGTTTCACCAAATGTAACAACGTGAGATACCACTAATTGGTGCAATTTTCATAACAATACTTCCGACGCAGGCTGAAATAATTAAAACAAATGTTTCAAGGTACCATTATATCCAGAATTCAATTTATGTTCCTTATGCTGCCTTAGAAGTGTTATTATAAGGTATTTAGGGGAATTAGCGTTGTGCGGGTTTCTTCTTTAAAACCAGACCATGTTAAGTGGTTCTAAAATGATGCAGCTGCCAAAAAAAGATTTGTTGGAGAATCTTTAGGAAAATATATCACCATGTTTGAGTCGAAGCTGAATATTAGGACTACAACCACATATACGAGCGGACTTTCGGCGATTCACCCGGCGGACAACGATTAAATCAATTTGAAACCACAATGCATTTATTTGTCCTCTTGTAAAACTTTAAAACACTGGTGCAGTTGGTTAACTACTACCTCGTCGTATCAATCTAAAGTCGGCAAACTGGCAGTTTTGAGCGACACTCTCGTTCACCGATAATAACTTGTTCACTTCCGTCGTTTTACAGGGTAAAACTAGATAAATATTACTCCATCAGTTAACAGTGTATTGAAAAACCGATCTCATCCACCCCGTTGCGGCGCCGTTTGGAATTTAACGTCAACGAGTTTGTTTATCAGATGCAAAATCTTCCATTGGATGCTACAGTCTACAAGGATGGAATTAATCCATTCAACAAACACAGCTCATACCTAGAAGGACACCTGGCAAATCATACAACAATTAATACGAGAGAGATGCAACACCTGGTCGATTGCTTCTAGACAACCTTATCGCGTAAGATATTGCATGAATTGCACCTAAAATGTTTGTTTACAAATACAATGATAAGATCCTGAGTTGATGTATTTATTGCCTGATGCTCACCGATATGTGATTTGTTTCCAATGACTGCCTGTCTTAAACTGGAAACGCTTTGCTATTTTCAAATTATTCTCGATTACCGAAGAGAATTCATTTAAAGCTACATGTACTGTAAAATTCTGCCTTAAGGACGAAACCATACATTACCGTAATTTTCTCCCCATAGGAAGACTATAGAAAGCAAGTGAAGCATTTATTCACCAAGGGAGTTTGTTTAAGAATTCTCAATTTAACAGTTGTTTCAAGGAAGTTCTTGGCAAATAATTTTGAAAGTCATGTATGAACTATTCATTTTTTTTGGTAACTTTTCCACTTTATAGTTCTGTCGGTTCGATATTTGGTATTTTAAGGCATTCAGTCCAACAGAGTTATTAAATTATTAGAAACATTGACAAAATTGGACATCACTCACTGTCTTCTTGTCATTGTTTGATTCAAGTCAATACGAGACAGTCACTTTACCAGAACCTGCAATGTGTATCCTCAATCTCAGTCACTTTACCAGAACCTGTATGTGTATCCTCAATCTCAGTCACTTAACCAGAACCTGCATGTTTATCCTCAATCTAAGTCACTATACCAGAACCTGCATGTGTATCCTCATCTACTTGATCGAAGCATCAATATACAATATATAATAGCCATGTTATCTGATGCTGCGATATAACAAACAATTCTGCACGTCTTTCTCCTATGAAACCATTGCCAACGTTTGCGAGAATGGTTGATGGCCTTTATAATACCTACTCTTAAAACAAATGGTTAAAGAAACACGTCGACTCTCTGAATAACCATGTAACAGGAAGGCGAGAGTGAATGTTTACCGCAAATCGGTTTCATAAGTGACAACATATGACGATACGATCGGCGAAAATGTCTCTCAAAGAGGCAGAATTTCGGCGATTTAAACCGTCTTTATTTGTAATTAAGTTTTAAGCATTGTGGTTTAGTGAGATAACAATACTTCAATTTGAAGGGCCGAATAGACACAATGACAATCAACCTGTTTGGATAATTCTGAAATAGTTTTGCATGGGGAAAAGAGAGGACACGCATCTTATAATGCTCGGTCACTATTTAAATGTGTTATGCTCATAGCATCATCGGTCACCGTAATCTTGTCGAGGTCTGTTTTACTCTTGACCATTGCAGTCTTACACGAAAGGAATTTTCGTTTCAACGAATTAAAGGCACTCGCTTAAGTTTTTGGACCAACACTTAGTTTTCCCTGTAATGCATTGGAAAATTCTTATTTAATAATCATTTCACTTTATGTTACCTAAATTGCAGAACTAGAAGAAGGAATACAATGAAAGTATAATATCTATTGATTTTAGTGATCTTCGAAGCCACGCCGGTAAAGTAAAATAATAATAATAATAATAATTATAATAAAAAAATAATGCCTAAATCAAAAAGACACAAGGACTTATATAACAGGATAAGAATATTTTGACATTTTAACAATACATTGATAACATCACGTGATAATGTCATTTACCAATCACGCTACATCGAATCGCTGAATCGTTAGTAACGGTACTCAAGATTGTGGTATGCAGACGATAATTTAGCAAAATTCACATTTGCTGAAGGGTCCCAGCTATCAGTATCTCAGTGTTTTCATTCCTAATTATTTGACACACTTTATTTTGTAATTCAATTTTTTTAAACACATTCTTTTATACAAAAAAATAAAAATATATTCAAGCGAGCATTCGTTCATGCACAACACATTTAGAATATGCGGTTTCTGTATACACAGACACTGCCATAGTTACTATTGACATAGACAAAACAATTGATTATCTTCGTGTGAAACGAACCGAAACGTTGGCAGTGTACTGCTTATTTCTAATATAGTTTATGAACTGCCCATGGATTATTCAAATATTACTACCGATTAACTGAATTTAATGATTAAAGGGACAAGACAATAGATGGTCCCCCAAATCGGCAGATACATTATTTCCCCTAAACAAGCCTAGAATTGTCATTGTGAGCTAGTACGAGGCCAATGATATATACTTTTACCTGATTAAAAGAATACAGGCAAAATCATGTTGCTGTCTCAGCTGAGTTTCCCCGTTAAAAGCTATGGCACAATGGTTTCCAAGTTTTAAAAATAAACAAACGCGGAATGTTTTTTTCTTCTGAACACCTTGCAAGTCATGTGATCGTTTCTAATAATAAACTGTCAACAAGCGTTTTAGCAACTGGCTGTCATTTTCAGCTGAGTTAACCACTTTCAAAAAAAAATATTTACCAATTTCATCACTGATGTTGATCTAACGGGCTCTGTGTCAACATTATTCGCAGCACTATTCCGCTTCCTTGCAATGTCCATTATTCCGGGAAGCCATGAATGGTGTTGATTTGGCACGTGAAAGTCACGTGAGGAGTGCAGATAAATATACCGACGCTTTTTTAAAATTAACTGTGATTTACGTGGAAGACAACCCCAGTAAATTTCAAATTGGAAAAATGCGCAAAAACTGCGGTATATTCATTGGTCGTAAGCGATAGGATACATAGATAAATAACGTATCAATTTAATGTAAGTTTTTGCCAATTTTCCGGCAATTGTATCATCTGGTGTCTAGTCACTTTAAATAAACAGAACAGATCAGAACAGATCATTTATTTACCAGAAGAAGATTTTAGACACATGAGGCCGAATATCATTCAAAAATGGCGACACGTACAAATCATGTTTAAATATTCATAAATATATATGCACTTTTGTGAACTGCAGACAAAATATAACATACCAAAAGTTACAATTATCAACAATATAATGAATGGTATATAGGTGATTATTTTTTATATGCATATACATAAACATATATAAACACATGCATATACACCTATAAACACACACATACTTATGTTGGATATAATGCAATATTTCGAAAGCCTTGCATATAAACATACTCAGGTTTTTTAAAATGGTTTCATTTTCTGTATTGATCAACGCATACATACTAGGATGTTGTCTACAATACCTAGGTATAAATCTCATTCTAAGTAGATTAACCAATGTGCACTTTAGTAGAAAGTGGTATTCATCTCCTAATAAAGAACAAACATTTACGACGATTTAGGGGCGTCGATTGCAGTCTATTCTATCGGCCTGTTTCAATGCTTAATATATGTGAAGATAGCCGCAATTTGGACACCGACATTCTAAATTTAGTAATATTAATTATGTTGAGATATGGTAGAAATCTAAATCCTGACACATTTTTGTAAAATCTAGCCCTACTGGATATGTCTAACCTACTTTGCCAGTCTTGAATAAAACTATTTTAACCTTTGCTTATCAAGACACAAACATATCTTAACATTTCCAATTTCTTGATAAAACCAGGCATCATATAAACCTAAACTACAAAGTGGGTCTTTTGCGAGTGAACACCAATTTGGTTTATTAGGATGCTGTTCCATATCTGTTTTCAGCATGTAATAAACCTTTTTATAATACCTACTTTCATTTTCATGCAACAGTTTCACCCAGTATTTAATTATACTCATGTATCTTATTGTCTTAAATCTGAGCCTTCCTAACTCTCCATAAATGAAGTATTTTGAGTCATCTTTTTTACACCGAGAATACGTTAACAGAATTGTAAATAAACTCGTTCAACTTGCTTGCCTTGAGTAAATCCACAGACTTCCTCATCATAATTTATAAAAGGCGCAACATGTTTGTCAAATAAATCAAGTCTATGTTTAACTGATATGCTAGTAAATTTTCAAAGATATTTATTCATTTGAATCATAGCTTTTAGTGCTTGACCAGCTAATGTTGCTTGAGTATCAGAAAACGATCCTCCATTGTAAAACACAATGCCAAGGTACGGAAACTTGTTGGTAATTTCTATTTCAACATTGTTGTAATAAAACTTCATATCCCTCCTTATTCGTCCACCCTTATGAAATATTATAATTTTAGTTTTATTAGTATTTACTACGAGTTTCCATCTATAACAATATTCAAACAAAGCATCTAAGCTTAATTGTAGTTCATTTTCAGAATTTGCAAATATTACTATACCATCAGCATATGAAATAAGAGATATTTTAAACATATCAACATCTATGCCATCTAGGCCTTTGTGTATAACAAACACATCCTCTTAATCATTTAAAACATGGAAAATAGTAAGTCAAAGGGCGACAAACTTACGCCTTGACGTACACCTAACATACAGCCAAACCCTTCTCCTAGTAAATTATTATGTTTGATTTTCGTTTTGACAATATCATACGTTGATTTAACTGTATTAAATATCTTACCTCTAATTCCAAGTTTGATTAGTTTGCACCAAAGATTTTCTCTAACAATATAATCAAAAGCTTTTGTGTAGTCTACAAAAGCACAATATAAACGGTTTCCTTGGTTGAACATATGATTAAGAATACCATGTAAGATAAAAATGTTGTCAACAGTTCCCCTATTTGACCTGAAACCCGCCAGTGCTTCAATATACACATTGAATAGTTCTGCCCAATCAGTGAACTTGTTGTTTAATATTCGCGTAAATAATTTGCCAATGATACTCAACATTATTATCCCCCTATAATTATTTTCATAATTAACATTCCCCTTTTTATGTAATGGTATTATAAAACGATAGACCATGTCTTTGGGAAATACTCAATTTTAAACAACTTATTAAAACGTGTAAGAAATTGCGGTAACAACACAGACTTTCCATAGATGAAAAAATCATTTATATGCATACTTATGTGAAAAAACTATATCTGGTCCACCACTTTTATTTGTGTTTAATTGTGAAATAGCCTTTATCAAACAATAAAAGGTTATCGGTGTATTTAATCCATGTACATAACATCGAATTCATTTTTATATCTGTCTATGAAATCAACAACGTCCTCATCTATCGAGGAAAGGGTCGTTGGGATTATTTGCCGTTTTGAAATACCGTTCAAAAGTGTCTAATGATATAATGGTGGATTTTATATTAGCACAGCCTTTTAACATATTCCAATATAACTTTGCATTTTTAAACCGTGATTCATTTAACATTTTTGTTTGCAGATTATCGTTAGAAAGCTTACTTCTACGAATGCACATTTTATATCGAGATCTTACATTCACCATATTTAATTTATTTTCTTCGGAGTGGTCAAGTCTAAAAGTATTTACCGTGCTACCTTTTATCATAGCAATCTTCATCGAACCAAGGCTGGTCATTTCTAGAAAACTCAGAAATACAATAGTCCAAATCTTGGGCTGTTGTGGCATTTTATCCTAGTATTACAACATTGTAAATCATCAAGTGTATTTTTGCATGATCAAATTTGCATAAAAACATCATTTTTACTACTATCCGACACGTATTTACCTTTAATGCTACTACGAATACTCTCATTACATGTTGCATCTGCTGAATGTTTACTATAAGACAATGCAAAATTAAGAGCACACTGGTCTGACATGATGTTTGGTTAATCAACATTAAACCTAGAAACATGCTCAAATAAGTTATGTGTAGTTAAAACATAATCTACAACACTTGACCATCGACTGCCAACATGTGGCCCATTAATCGTATGACTATGACCATTTAATTATTTTGACACTATTTGTTTAATCAGTATAAAACCTTATTTTATTTTATCGAATGACCACCAAAGGCTATATTTAACGAGTGGCAGAGCCACGAGTGAAAAAAACTACCAACATCCATACAGAAAATACATGTTATTTAATCGTCAATATCTTTGCTTAGTTAAAATAATTTATTTTTTGATAACCATTATTCATTTTATCACTAAATAGAATTGATTTCATTTTAGATATATAAAAAACTTCGGTGAAGTATAAATATAAATTAAAACACACTATAGGCGCTCAAAGGTAGCATTGAACCCTCACATAAAATGATTATTGAAAAGAACATTAACAGTCCTTAAAAGATTATTCAGTGTTGCCTCAGAAAAAATGTCTTTGTCATTTTTTACAATCTTTCGAGTTAAATTTGTTCCATAAATATTTAGCGGATTTTTTTCTTTAAATTAATTTGTTGTAACAAAAATAATTGCGAATTAGATGTGAAGCTTTATTTCTCTGTTGTTTATATTAAACTGTGTTGTTTTTTCTTTAATTTAATTTTCTTTAATTGCAGTTTGGATCTCCTTGGATAACCATCCTGGTAGAAAAAGTGATTTTACTCGGTTATCATAGAAGCGCGATTTGACAGAATATTGTGTATAGTAATACTTGGAGAATGCAAAGCTTCGTTAGGATCAGGCAGAGTTTCTTTATAATTTATTTTTAAGTTTATTTTTTTTTTTCTGAAAGCTTGTTAACCTAAATTCTCGAGATGCCTTTAATTCATATATATTTGTTCATTTTTTGGCATTGAATTGTGCATATGCCGGATAAAACACACAGTATAGAAGTCCCTCAGGCCAAATTCCGGAACAAAAACTTCTGTTTATCTGCATAGCTTGTAGAAATACAAATGATCGACTGGGAAGATGATGTTTTCGTCGTCCCGGTTGGGCTGGAAAAAAGTTGCGATAATCCATTTGACAATACAAAAGACGACCACTGATCATTTTGAACTGATTTCTTAGATCGATCAAAATTGATGTCAGATAAAGTGAGTAATAAGGAATGAGAGTGTTTAAGAAAACATTATTTCAATCTAAACGGACTCAATCGTTGGTGTATTTAAGTGCTTTCTATACTTAATTTAGTATTGAACTTTGTTTATAAACACCACACTTTTTATACGATATATCACAGCGAGAAATAATACATTATTCTTTATATATAAATCTTCAACACTGATTCTATCACGCAAAAACGTTTCACATCATCCTAAAACATTTATATTAACATTTTAGTAAGCTTTTTATCTCATCTTCCTTTGGCATTAAATGATGAATATTTAAACTGACAACATCCAATAAACTTCTTACACACATAATATTAATATATGTGTTGTTAACTAAATGATTATCACATTCATCCATGCAAGGGAAGCCCTGCGTATCAGCAGCTAGTATTGATTTATACGAGTTATTTAAACATTTTTCATAACAGCTTGAATGATTTAAAACATAACATGCATCCTTTACATATTGATGAATGTCGTCTCGTTTGAAAAAAAGATTCTCACTGTTTGTCCATCTAAAACCAAGAATGCTCTGTAGACGTTAACTGTTTAAGATACCGTAGATTTTCACACTTCTTGTAGAATGCCGTTGATGCGCGCGACATTCACATCCTGTCTAGGAGCAGCAGTGCACAAATAGACTGCGCATCAAGGGTCACATAGATCCATGGTGGTGTCTCAAAGATCTGGAGTACGGCGCTTTGCAGCGTCATTGCCTCCAGTGTATTAATTTACCTTGTTATACATGAATGCGGAAGTGACATGAACCAGGAGCAAATCTCTGTCACAGTGGCCCCTGGTACGTCATCTGTTGACACCAATCCATGCTTGTCAATTCCTTTCAGTATATAGCAGCAATTAAATTAATTTGATACAACAATATGATTCCTCTGGTAAAACTCTGAAATTACCTTTTGCAATACATCAGTTATAACCATTAAATCATGTTTGTGGACGGCCTCTGTCACAGGTGTAATGCATTAACCACAACCCTACCGTGCCAATCTACGTCCGTCAAACTGGCAGTGTTGAGCGACGCTCTCCTTCAACGATAATAACTCGTTCATTTTTGTAATTTAACAATGTAAAAATAATAAATAAAACCCCACTAGATCACAATGACGTCGTAGAAAAACCTAACTGAGCCACACTGTTTGAGAGACGTTTGGAACTAGACGCCAACGAGTTTGTTTAACATATGCACATTCCTTCATTGGATGCTTAAGTTTACAAGGATGTAATTTACCCATTCAACAAATACAGTTCATACCAAGAAGAGCACCTGTCATATTATAGAACGATTATGTCGAGAGAGATGCCAAAACCTGGTCGATTGTTTCCGGAACAGCTTATCGCTGAAGTTGTTGCATCATTTGCAGTTAAAGTGTTTATTTACAAATACAGTGATAAGAACCTGAGTTGATGAATATATTGCCGTCGTGAGTAAGTACTTGATTTAAAAGAGTACATGGACTAAATTAAGAAGGTCGGGAAACAATTCGGTTTCATTAGGGATAACTTATGGTAATGCAGATCGGCAAAAAAATCTCGCAATTAAAGCAGAATTCTGTTGAAACTATTTGTCTATATTTGTAATTTAGCTTAAAGCATTGTTGTTTAGTTAGATATTCTTTGATTTGTAGATCTTTACAATTTAAATAGTTTATTCAAGAATAAACATGTAGAAAAATGCATTATGCAATACTTTAAGAATAAAGTGCCAATAACAAATATAAAAGGCCTATTCAAAATTGCATATTTTCATATTTAACTAAAACAAAGTAGTGGGAGAAGATGACATTTCTGCAAATACACCTTCTTCGTGAGATTGTATTATCTCTGTGTATCGTTACGACGCTGTTGGACATATTGTTAATGGGGATTTTAAAGTGAAACTCTTATCCAAAATCAATACATACACATACATAACTAATTTTGAGTGATAAACCTTTAACCACTTACTAAATAATGCATTTAGGGAAAATATTAATTACTGATAACAAGATTGTAACCCTGTATTTAATAGCTGAAAACTCAGAAACATTAAACGATTGGCGTTGAGAAGGGGTTGAACTTATTGATGAATACAATATTTTGTATTGTTCAGCATGAAGCAGCGCGAATAATTTCCGGAGCAAAAAACTTTATATTGAAACAGGACTTGAATCACTGAAGTAGAGAAGGCGGAAAGGGAAACTCACTATTTTTTACAAGATGTTTCATTTTCACACTCCAGCCTATCTCACGACACTTATTCCATCCCGAGTTGGTGATACAAGCTCTTACAATTTTGGAATTATGTCAACCTTCGTAATAATCTTTGTAAAACTCAGCTGATTTTGAATTATTTTCTTTCAACCACAACATCATTATAGAATGCACTTCCGGAAACTGTTCGTTCTTCGACATGCCTGTCCTCCAAAAAATACAATCTTAACAAGAATAAACAATCAGTTTCAAATTTCTACTTTGAGGGCGATCGCAATGGAGCATCACACATGCAAGGCTGCGGATGCATTGTATAATAATCTTAATAAACACTTGTTCTCTAAAACATTATCAATAGCTCAAATTGTCAATGTGGTGAAATCGAGGATACCTACCATTTCTTTTTCACCTTTCCCCTTTATCGTGCTCAAGGCATCATCTATTCGACCAACTGTCTACTAGTATGCCTATGTCACTGCAAGTACTACTGTTTGGTTCAAAAATGCCACGGACCTGACCAACTCAACGATATTCAATCACGTTCAGCACTACATTCGCCAAACTAAACGCTTTTGATCTTCTTAAGATAATAAGAACAAACCAGATTCTACACCTGACCTAACCTGTATATGCGCTGGCCCGTCTTCCTGCTTCTTGACGTTTCTCTGTCCTTTGCTTCTATCATACTTCTAACGCATTTTGCTAATTCCTTAATTTGTCATTCACCTTTCACCTTATCCATCAAATTATAACGGTAACGAAAATATAAAAATCCTAACAATATTTACACCATAACAAGCAGCTTGAAAATGTGACAGAAGCGAGGCATATTATAAGCTTATAAGCTTCCTTCTCAATTCTGTCGTGATTTATTTTGTTTTGTGCAGATATCGTTTTATTACTTTGCCTGTATTATCATGTAAGCCAACTTTTTTATTATTGATTATGCTCTATCCTTGTGTATTCCTTAAAATGTATCGTTTGAAATAAATATTGTTTAATATTTATGCAAAAAGCTGCAGTAACAAGCTCAGTAGCAAAAAATTAAAACATAAACCCGGTTTAATGGCATTGGGTAAACGCCAAAGACATAGAACATAAAATCAATACAATATTTTCCATAATAGATAAGAAAATTGTGTTTTTTAACAATAATCCATTAGCCCTCCCCCTCAGTCTACTCCAAAACTGCTAATGGATATCATATTCCTACATAAAAATTGGTCTGCGATTCAGCTGACAAAGTAGCTATTACTGTTATTATAGGTTGACGTTTATATTATGGAAATACTATCATTGATGAGTTAAAATCCTAATAAAAGTAATATTGATTCTAATGTTTAATTTTAAGTGGTGTTGAATGATGATCATAACAACATTCCAAAAATACACTGGTAACCTAAAATGCAAAAAAAACCCGTATGAATCACGATTATTAGTTAATTCCATTCCTCGTCCTACTAAACAAATTTCGATTTTACTTACATCCCGATTAACTTCGATTAAAATGCATGTGAAAATACAGTAATAAAGTTTGTTAGAACTCTGGAATTAACCTCTTTTAGTCCATCAACAAAGTAGTTAATAATATTGAGAGTAAAATATATAAGTCATTTGTGCTTAATACTTATGACTTTTCAACGCTTTAAAAATCTATTCCACAGTATTTAGTAACAATCAAATTGACTCATCTCATCGAAAAAAACATTTGCTAGGGAGAAAACTACTTATATGGCAGTCAATGATGAAACAAGCTTTTTTACAGATCGGATAGATATATCTATTGGACATGCCCAGATGTTATTGAAGTATAAACATTTGTTCTGAATAATTATTTTCTAAAACTTGGTTCATGTTTATATAAACAAACAATAGGCATCTTTACTTGCCGATCTCTTTTTATACTGATATGAAAGTGACTGTATGTTGAAAATATCTAATTCTTGCTCTTGTTGATTAACTCAATAATACTTTTAGATATATTGACGATATTCTGAGTTTGGATAATCCGGTATTTACAGATAATATTAAATCGATATACCCTTCTCAATTGCAACTTTATAAATCTAATACATCCAATCAACGTAAATAAATCCTATTAAGATCTGCAACTAGAAGTAATGGAAGATAAATTGAATATCAATCTTTATGATAAGCGTGATGATTTTAATTTCAAAATTATTAATTACCCTTCTTTAGATGGGGATGTTCCTAGTTCACAATCATATGCTGTTTTATTGCACAGTTGATAAGATCCGCTAGAATATGCAGATATGTAAAAACAATTCAGCTCTCGCAGTAAACTTATGACGGAAAAAAACTTCTTAAAAAGGGTTTTTTAAATACCATAAATTAAAGAAAACTTCCTCAAATTTTGTTTCTGTTCATTAAAATATAATAGTAAAGTACAATAGTAGCCTTAAATTGCTGATTGCTTACAGATAACAGTTAAAAAAATCGTAAAATTAAAATGTTTCCAGCAACTGGTTGGGAAATATACTCAATGAATTGCTGATATCTTATTTAAGCCGTGGATATAATGGCAATACTTTGAAGAGTACTTGCATTCTGTTTTTTGTGAATTAATTTCTTATAAAAATATCAAGTTGAATATGGCATCCTTACATAACTAGGCTTTCAGTCCGTTGAGTTAATTAAAGATTTGCAGACTCGTGTTTTCTTTAAAACCGTTTTTCATCGTATGACGTCACTTTATTTCAAAATGTCAAAAGGGATCTTATTTGGAAGATGATTTTAGAAAATAAATATTTTTTATCATATCTTTGAAAAGTTTTTGCATTAGGTAATCTGAATTGTATTCCTTCGTCTGCCGATAGAGTTGGGGCCCCTATTCAAAGAAGTAGATGGAAGGATATCATAGATATGTATTAGTTTATTATTATTTGTTTTATTCTAAAGTATAAGATGTTGAGTTAGTTAGTTTATTTGATTTTTATGCCCAGATCTCTAAAATGTGCAAAATAGCAGCTAAGCAATTGAATATTCTTTAAAGACTAAGCGAATTGACAACCAATACTAACCTTATTATCTTTCAATCTTTTTATCAGATCCAATTTCAACTACTGTCCTGTCCTTTGGCATTTTTGTAGCAAGACCAACACATAAAAAAGGAAAAGATTTAATACAGAGCTTTAAAATTGTTTTTAATGAGTACACCTCCACTTCTTCATAGAGTTCAATTGTCAACATTACATTTCAGCAGGTTAATATACATTGCTATTGAAACTTACAAATGTCTGAGTGGTAGCTCACCACTATGTTTAAAACCTTGTTATTTTGAAGACATTTTAATCTAAGATACGAAAACTGTTAAGATGTTTTCATTAAGAACAACTAAATATGGGAAAAACTCTTTCAGCTTTGAGGCCAATCAGGTTTGGAAGGGCCTCCCAAAGAAAATAAGGTGCTCTCAAAGCTTCCCAGAATTAAGAAGGCTGATCCGCACCTGGACAGGTCCCTCTTGTAAATGTTCAATGTGCAAATAATACCTTTTTGCTTTAAAAAGAAGATGAAATTGAGAATTATAATATGTTTCACTGAATATATTTTGTCCTTTGTCTTAACGGAAAAGGAGTTTTGTTTTCAGTAGGATGGCTTACACCCACTTGACAAGATATTGCATTCAGATATCAGAAAAGATTTCAGCGGATTTCCTGAATATGGGATGGTTTCAAATATATATAACATCTTTCGAACACATACAACTACTTGTGTTTTTCTTTCGGCAAGTATTTTGTTAAGGTGTTACGACTTTACTTTTTCAATTAACATTATTTTACAGTGCTAGGTGTAATATCAAAATAACATGATAAATATAATACCTCCTCTAAGCAATACTTTCAAAGGATTTTTCCTATCATGCTAGATTAATAATTAAGGTTTTTTACCCACTACACATCGATGTACAAAGCTGTTATTCCCGTGTATATTTTGCTGCTTACTATTTTGGCATATGTATATGACTCCCCTTAGTTATACTTTTGAAAGAACTAACCATGTTACAGTGGTATATCAACTAGTGGAACCGTGCGCGTGTTGACTGGCCGTACAGCCGGAAAAACTTGTTGATAATATCACTGTTTTCAATGCTCTAATAAAATTCTACTATTTGAATTTTGAATTTTGTATGCATGGATATGATAACGAACTCCTTTTGTAAATACTTGCTCTAATAGGTGTTCATTTTAACATATATGCTTTTATTTCCAGGTCACAAGCTCATGGTTAGTTTATGTTTTGATATGGTATGTATGTCTGTTATTCATGTCGGTAAATAGCTCATTGAGCTTTTGTTGCTTGTTAACATACCCGACTTCTTGTTAACACATACCCGACTTGAAATAAAGATAGTTGTATCTTGTATCTTGTTTCCTCATGTTAATGCACATACTTAATATTTTAACCATTTACGTTTTTACTTTATTCGGGACTGTTGGGAAAAGAGTGTTGTTGTGCCTACACACACTAGTTTAACCCCCAGAATTTTTACATGTTTCTGACCGTTCCAAGGCGATACCTAACAATGCTCGATAACACCCTTAGTTTTATATATTATATATGTAGTGTGCTGTTTGTTGAGTTTTGTGTTGTTGTGTTTCTTGTTTGCAATTGTTTGTTTTTGTGTTCTGTGTCATTGGCGTTGACCCTGTGCCATTAAACAGGGGTTTATGTTTAAACTTCGACTATTGGATTGTTTCTGTAGTTTTTCATATAAATATTGATGGGCCGAAGTAAAACAAGAACAATCAACCCATTTGGATAATTCTAAAATAGTTTTGCATGGGGAAAAGAGTGCACACGCAGCAATATGGCTCGGTGACTATTTAAATGTACTATGCGCGTAACAGCGGTTACCTTACACTTATCGAGGACTACTTGGATGATTTATCACGGTTTTACTCTTGAAATTGCAGTCTTACACGAAACGCTGAATCCAGTTAGTAATTGTGATTATTAAAGACGAGTTTGAGCAAATATCAACATTTGCTGAAAGGTTCCAGCTGTCAGTATTCTAGTTTCAACACTCGTTATACAATTTATTTTCCTAAAGCGATTCCGTTTTACATTGAATTTTATACGAAAACCGAAAATATCTTTAAACGATTGTTTTCCATGCACAATAGATGCGGTTTCTGTTTGCACATACAGTAGAAACTACTTGTAGTTACCATGGACACAGACACGCATGCAAACGAACCAAATGTTTATCTTCGTGCAAAAACACGGTACTGTTACGTTCGATTTTCTCAGTTTGATAAATGGTTGCCCATTCATTTCATAGCTCACGTGGTCCTGTGTGGACGATTTACCCATGTGTTTTAATGATAACGTGCAATAATGTAAAACGGAAAAATAATAGTAATGTATTTACTTTGTTTTACCAATATAATATCCATATAGAAAATACATGTTAATCAACCGTTAATAATTTTGCTAATTTTAGATTTGTTTAGATTCACTTTCCATTTAGTCAAAAAATAGAAGTAATTCGATTTAAGATGAAATATCGAATGAGATGAAAACACAAAATCTCAATATATGCTTAAAGGTAGCCCTTTACACAATCACAAACTGATTTATAACCGAAATGAACATTCACAGACCTTACCAGATTATTCAGTATTGAACAAAATATAAATTATATGAAAAAAAACACACACAAAAAAACACATACCAATATCAATATTTGAGTAATATCTATATAGCAGACACTTTTACACTTATATCTATTGACATCTTATCAATTATTTTTTCAATGATGGTGTAAAACGTATGATATGCATCATACCGAAATAAAACTTTATCAGACAAAATGAATAATGACTATTCAGATGTGAACATTTTATATTCAGAAAATGTATCACATTAAGAGTATACCAACATGAAACACTAATATTAAAATCACTTACAAATTCAATTCCAATGCTATAAACTGCAAAGGTGATCAGAACTGGAAACATGATAAAAATGAATAACATTTCAGCAATTGTGACGCCTCTTTTCGTAGTAGTCATGGTAATTGTATCATGATATCTGTTGACACACAGAAAAATAATATAAATTCCATTAAGATTAAAAAGGTCACCTTTTATTTCAACCGATGTCATCGCTCTAGGGTTTTTATCAGCATTTTAAAGTTATTAGTTTAACAGTTTTTGAAACCACTTCTCAAACGTGATCATTGCGAAGTAAGTTTTATGTGATGTGAATGGATTGAGCGTGTAACGTTATGGATGAATATCAGTTTCTGTATGATATCGAACACAGCGACTTTGAAAATGCGTATATGAAAACCTACAGAAACAAGCCCAGTACCGAAAGTTTAAACATAAACCCCGTTTAATGGCACAGGGTAAATGCCAAAGACAAAGAACACAAAAACAAACAATCACAAACCAGAAACATTAACAACAGCAATGTATACGATATTAAAAGAACTAGGTATGTTTATCAAGGATTGTTAGGTACCGCCTTGGAACGGTCAGTAAAATATATAAAAATTTACTGGGGGTTTAAAACATGTTGTGTGGACAACCTCGTTCTTATCCCAACACTCCTGAATTAAGTAAAAACGTTAATGGTAAATCTAGTACGAGAGTTGTTTTTCCTCAACATGACCATACAAGTTGTGTTTTCTGTGTCAGTCAACGATTCATTAACTAAACATATCATACATATGTATCGTGTTACGTAAAGTTAATGTTGATTATTTTGGTAAATGTTTCAACCTTTTTAATTTCACATTTCTGTGTTTCACACAAAAAAATAATTCACATTGGTAATACATCAAATAGAAGTACTTCTTCTAATTGAAGTTAATCAATTACTGGCATAATGAAATACATAATCTAAAACATGCAATGCACATATATCTTTATTTTAAACCTACAAATGGCCGTAAATCTTGAACCCGCATTCACATTTTATGACGTGCAGACACATTTTACCAATAAAAAATGTTGAAACGTGTATTTAAACAATTCAAAGTATCTATTTTGAACTTGGGTTCCCTTTATTAAGCAATTACATACGTAATGGAAAGCAGATATAAGTTAGTTCAGCGTTGCACGTGCACGGGTAACCGGTAGCACATGTCAGCCTGCCATAACTCCAACTGCCTGGTACAAGTGAGACTTGAACTGCTTCTGTAGGTTATTATCACTATCTAGGAGCAACACACACAACCAACTTACGTACAGAAGTTGAATTCGCAATTCAAACAGGTTCTCTTTCTTAAGGGAGGATGTCAAAATAAACAGCTTTACAGGAAGAACGACAGTAATTTGTTTCAGAAAACAAAGATATTTGAGTTGTGAAACAGATGACCACTTGTTTATCGATGTAAATATTGAAAAATTTCATGATTGGTACTGATAACCTCGGAAACGTGAGGTGAAGTTGAGACATTGACTACTATGAACTACTAACCTTCATTTCAATCTTAGGAAGGAGCCTGTACAAACACTGAGATAGTTTTCAGTCTCACCTGCATTATTTGAGGTAGAAATGGCTTGTGACATGAACTCCAGAAATGAAATGGTAGTATTGTGCACATAGTAGATATGACCTTTACCTTGGATACAGTCAAACACAGTCTCAGAAAATATCATAACGCGAAAGTTATTCACCTTTCTCTTTAACACAGGCACTAAAAATGATTCTTGTTCAGTGTATTACTCAACCATACGCACTGTGGCACTAGCCAAAGTTTCAAATTGGGCGCTCGGAATACTCTATGACCAGATAAGGGATTGATTAAGGTAACATCATTGAAAGTCATCCAAGGTCAAGTTCATTTTTTTGCGCTGATGAAACAATAACAACTATGATAAAAGTAATCATATCAATTGGAGCTGCATGGAGAATGTCGATACTTGAATGAAGGAAATAGAAAGACAACTGTGCAACTCTGAAACCCTTAACATGCATGAATATCGTACATGTCATAGGAACGAGTGCCATGCAGGGCAAATCAACTTCTAAACAGAGAAGATACGGGATAAAGAAGTCCGTCTGTTACATAAAGGTTGACGTTTGCGATGGTAAATCTGCACTTTTCTCTTCCAATTATTTTGTCCAAATATTGCCATGTTTGCCATTTATGAAGCATTGCTAAACGCGTTGTACTCATACATTAACATTTCATTAAATATGAGAGAACTTATTTTCATAACATATTACAAAAAAACGTTTTTGGGCGCTTGTTTTAGTGTAAGAATATAGAAAAGACATTTCTATGTACGACCACCTATCTTATATATTGCAGTGCTTGACCAACATTTGTGAACACTCGTCGGTACGTGTTTCCTTACCTTTTTCTATGTCAGCAACTCGAAGAACTTCACCAATTTTAACGACGTTAGATTCTACTAATTGGTGCAATTATCATTAAAATGCTTCCGACGCAGACGGAACTAATTACAGAAAATCCTCCAAGGGATCATTAAATTCAATATTCAATTAATCGGGGTATGTTGTTCCATATGTTCCAATAGAAGTGTTATCATGAGGAATTAAGCGGAATTTAGTGTTATGCGGGTCTCTTCCTTTAAATACAAACTGTAAAGGTCTCAAAATGCGGAAAGGGCAAATATATGCGAAATTAAAGAAATATATGGCAATTATATATAGCTGAATATAAAAACTACAACAATATATACATGTGGACTTCGAGGAGTCTCGCGCGACAAGTCTTAAACGGTAAATCATTGATAAACATGAAAGGTTATTATACAATTTTGCTTAAAGTCGAAACCATATTCTGATATTATCAAAATATGTCGTATTACCAAATTGCTGGTAAGAAGTGACGCATGCACTATAATTTAAACTAGGATTTTGGTAAATAGTTCCTTATTTAACTGCAATTTCAAGGGATATCATGGTAAGTACTGTGAAGTCATGCATGCTCTATTTTTTAATTTTTTGCCGTTATCATTTTCCATTCAGTTGCATTCCCATTCAATATTTCTAAACCATGAACAGTCAGATATATTTATAAAAATGATTTGGAAAGAGAGTAAATTTACAACTACCGACTTGTTGTCATTGCTGGTCATCGTTGGTTGTAAAATGCATAAGACACCCATTATATCAGAAGCTGTGGGCTCTAGACAAATTTACTCGGCTTATGCCTCGCCTTGCAACTTAGTACGTATACACAGTCGAAAAGGAAATGGCAATTTGATATGCAGAATTAGTGTTCTTCGTAATAAATATGGCGACGGTTCCGTACTTTTTCATTTTAAAGAGAATATAGTTCGGTATGAAGTATTGAACCGAACCTAGACACAAGGTATCAATATACAATAGCCGTGTCATTTCATGTTGCAATATTAACAATCAAAACATGTTTGCTCATTTATAATACTTACTCTTAAAACAAATCGTTGAGGGAACACGTCGGCCTTCTTGTTAATCATGTTTCAAGATAGCAAGAGTTAATGTTCTCCACAATTCGATTTCACTTGCTGCATAATGGCTCTACCGGGATATTAGTGAGAACTTACGACAATACAGGTCCCTATATTAAACGGGGAAAATGTCTGTCAATTGAGGCAGAACTTCGTTGAACTTGACCTTGTACAAATGTAAGTAAGTTTTAGACATTGTGGTTCATTAATTCCATATTATTCAATTTAAGAGATCGAAAGGACGCAAGGACAGTTATCACACCTAAAACAAATAGTTTTGCATAGAGAAAAGCGAGCTCACGCAGCGATGGAGACATTGTAACTACACTCCATCTCATACACCGTTTTAGGTTTATCTGTTCACCGCATACATTTAACATGTGTACATATATAATACATGTTTTCATATAAAGAGAATGGATACAGAAAGAGAAAATAGCGTAAGATTCATGACTCATCAAAATACAATGGTTTTGACCTTATTTGCAAGGTGCAAGTTGCTTTAAGTGTCCATTACAACTACATGGAAACTGTTTAAATTGGGTTTATTTGGTACAGCTGATAGTTCTATAAGCAATAAATAATAAATATCCACATCTTATAGTTTGACAGTTAATAAAAAGGAGGTAATCGTTGGCATGTAAAAATAGGATGACGCATTCCATTCCATTAAAAGACAGTTTTTCAAGACATAAGATAAGTACAAAGTCTGTCTTAGAATCGGATTTTAGGGAAATTAACCACGGAAGATGGCTTTTACATGGCGAATGGTACCAATCAACTGGGGGGATCAGAGTCTGTAAACTACATTAATGGGCAGTTTCTAAATGCAAGAATGGTAGTCTTTCGTGATAAAACTAATCATTTTTAATTTCGAAATCAATATTTATGCGCGTGTAGACTTGTTTTTGGTTCACCTTTGGTAGAAGGACACAAGCAAACTGGTTCTTATTTAACCGTCAAATACAAGAAAATTGCACTTGCCTTGCTGATATAAATTTTATCTATGGTTGAATAAAAATATATGTTGTCTTATCTTAATGGGATTTGACTGGTTTGGCAACATACTCGGCCTGTATCCACTATGAAGAAGCATTGTACTTGGCCAGTATCCTCTATTAAAAAGCATTGGAATTTGGTCTGTATCCTCCGTGAAGATGAATTGAATTTAACCTGTATCATCCATGAAGAAGCAATGAACTTGTCCTTTATCATCTATGAAGAAGCATTTAACTTGGCCTGTTTCCTCCATTAAGAATCATTGAATTTGGCCTGTATCATCCATGAAGAAGCATTGAACTTGGCCTGTATCATCTATGAAGAAGTATTGAACTTGGCCAGTATCATCCATGGAGAAACATTGAACTTGGCCTGTATCATCCATAAAGACGCATTGAACTTGGACTGTATCCTCCATGAAGAAGCATTGAACTCGGCCTGTATCCTCCAAGAAGAAGCATTGAACTCGGCCTGTTTCCTCCATGAAGTATTGAACTCGGCCTGTATCATCCATGAAGAAGCATTGAACTCGGCCTGTATCCTCCAAGAAGAAGCATTGAACTCGGCCTGTTTCCTCCATGAAGAAGTATTGAACTCGGCCTGTATCATCCATGAAGAAACATTGAAATTGGCCTGTATTATCCATGAAGACGTATTGAACTTGGCCTGTATCATCCATGAAGAAATATTGAACTTGGCCAGTATCATCCATGAAGAAGCATTGAACTTGGCCAGTATCATCCGTGAAGAAGCATAGAACTTCGCCTGTATCTTCCACGAAGAAGTATTGAACTTGTCCAGTATCATCCATGAAGAAGTATTGAACTTGGCCTGTATCATCCGTGAAGTAGTGAGAAGCATATAACTTGGCCTGTATCATCCATGAAGAAACATTGAACTTGGCCTGTATCATCCATGAAGAAGTATTGAACTTTGCAAGTATCATCCGTGAAGAAGCATAGAACTTGGCCTGTATCCTCCACGAAGAAGTATTGAACTTTGCAAGTATCATCCATGAAGAAGTATTGTACTTGGCCTGTATCATCCATGAAAAAGCATTGAACTCGGCCTGTATCCTCAAAGAAGAAGCATTGAACTTGGTGTGTATCATCCATGGAGAAGTATTGAACTTGGCCAATATCATCCATGAAGAAGTATTGAACTCGGCCTGTACCACCCATGAAATAGCATTGAACATGGCCTGTATCATCCATGAGGAAGCATTGAACTTGGCCTGTTTCAACCAAAGAGAAGCATTGAACTTGGCATGTATCCTCCATGCAATAGTATTGAACTTTGCCAGTATCATCAATTAAGTAGTATTGAACTTGGCCTGAAGAAACATTGAACTCGGCATGTATCCTCCATGAAGTATTGAACTCGGCCTGTATCATCCATGAAGAAACATTGAAATTGGCCTGAATCATCTATGAAGAAACATTGACTTTGGCCTGTATTATCCACGAAGAAGCATTGAACTTGGCCTATATCAACAATGAAGAAGGATAGAACTTCGCCTGTATCATCCATGAAGAAGCATTGAACTCGACCTGTATCCTCCATGAAGAAGTATTGAACTTGGCTTGTATTATCAATGAAGAAACATTGAACTCGGCCTGTATCATCTATGGAGAAACATTGAACTCGGCCTGTATCCTCCAAGAAGAAGCATTGAACTTGGCCTATATCATCCGTGAAGTAGTATTAACTTGGCCTGTATCAACCGTGAAGAAGCATATAACTTGGCCTGTATCATCCATGAAGAAACATTGAACTTGTCCAGTATCATCCATGAAGAAGTATTGAACTTGGCCTGTATCCTCCACGAAGAAGTATTAAACTTTGCCAGTATCATCCTTTGCAGGCCAAGTTCATTGCTTCTCCATGGATGATACACGTGTAGATCTGATATACAATGTATCTGATGTATATGTCATGTAGACAGTACACATAGTATGTTATGTATATATCTGATATATGCGTAATTTAAGGAGACATGGTATTCTTGCATACCGGACATGTGTTTCCGGTCATGTGACCGGTGCTGGAAAAACTGATCTTACACCTTCATGTAAGATAAGTCACGGGCGACAACGCGCCACTTCTTATTTCTTTTATTGTATGGTTTAAGAAAAGTATGTTATGCAATTTCAATAAAGCGGATTCAAAAATATAAGTTTACAATACTTTTAATTGAATTTGAAAATAAATAATCGTAAAAGCGCGATTTTTAAAGGAACTATTGGACGTCGATAATGATTTAAAATTACTGCGCTTCATGACGTCAGTAAACAACGTCGCACGCGCTTTTTGGTGAACTGTACAAAAGTGCGCTTTCTACGTCAGTTTTTCCACAAATTCATAATTTTAGGTATGCAAGAAAAAATATCAATCATGTTTTTCCGGTCCAGATCGAAAAATCCGACCCTCAGGCACGCTGCGTGACAGGTAACTCGGCAAGCCTCGTTACCGGCTTACGCGCGTGCCTCCGGTCGGATTTTTCTATCCGTACCGGAAACACATGATAGATACTTACAGACAATACCCATGGTATGCAATGTACACACGTTTAGATCAGATATACAATTTGTCTTATATGATATATGTGTCATTTAAGGAAGCATTGTAGACAATACCCATATTAAATAAATTAGTCTTATATACATGTTCTACTCTGTTTATGTAAAATGTCACAAGGGGCTTCTTTCATTTCAAGTAAATCAATTAGTGGCATAATGAAATACATAATTTGAAAATTGCATTGCACATAAGTTACGTTCTCAATTAATGAAGTGCAGCCACATTTTACCAAAGAAACTTTTAAAATGTGAGCTTCAAACAGGTTCTTTTTCACGATAGAGGTTGCAAAAAAAATAACCTTTGTAGGAAGAAAGACGGGATTTTCTTTCAGAAAAACAAACAACGTTTTTGAGGTGTGAAACCGATGACGAATACTTTGTCAATATGAGTGTGTAATCAATATTTCAATTTGAATGATAACCACTGAAGTAATCGATAATATTATTTTTTTTATCAAAATAATTAAAAAAAATGTTTTAAAACGTGATACAAAGTAGTTCTTACCATATTCCAACTAAGCACGTTCATGGTAATCCTGAAAATGTTTAATCAATTTCTAACATTTGAGGCAGAAATATCTGGCATATTTTCTGACCAATGCAAGTCTCAATCTAAACATGTGTTTACTAACTTACCAAATACACATATGTCGACATCCCCAGAGTAATACTCAAAGACGTGCTTGTACAGATTTTATTCCAGATGTTGGATACCCCACGATAACCTTGTGAAACAATCGCTTTAACAGGTTAGACTGCATGTACATATGCAATTAATGCAACATACTTTTATACAGAAACCTGACCTTGCTTCGTATTACCAGTTTATATTTGTTTGTGACATGACACTTTGTTTCTGTCTGATGCATTTCATTATGCAACTCTATGATCACACAGTTTTAAACCTTTTTTTGCTAAGGCAGACTGTGTGGAATTTTTATGGTTTCAAACACAAATTGCATTATATTTTTAAAGAGTTTTTGCATTAGATACGCTGAATTGTATTCATTCGGCTGCAAATGGAGTCGGGATCCCTAATAGTAGAAGTGCTAGGGAGTTACCTTTTAGTTTATTATTATTTGTTTTATTATTTCGTTTCCTCAAGTTAATGCATACTTTGATACATTTACATTTTCATTCGGGATTGTTGGGAAAAGAGTGAAGTTGTGCACACAAACTGGTTAAAACTCGCGTAGCCTAATAATCTTGGATAAACACCCCGAGTTTATATATAAATATATATATATTATGCATGTTGTGTGTTTTTTGTGGAGTTTTATGCTGTTGTTCCGTGTTTGTGCTTGTTTGTTTTTGTGTTCTTTGTCTTTTGCGTTGATACACGTGCCATTAAACGGGGTTAGTGTTCAAACTTTCGACTACTGTTCTTGTTTTCATATAAATATTGACTGGAATTGCGCCTGATGTAAGTGAATACTATTTGACAAAGATACGCCAATACAAACGTAGTCGAAGCTGAGAAAGCGAGACTGTAGAAATTTCAGAAAGAACAGAATCGAAAGGAAAGAAATAAGTTGGAACCGAAGAAACGAGACAAGAGAGGAGAAGACGCCATCCAAAGAACAAGAACAAGTATAGCTAGCGGAAAGCAAAGAGGCGACAGATGAAGCATTCAAAACGCTCCCGAGTAATAACAAGTATCTCGTAAACAAACACGTCCGCTGGAGAACTAATCAAGAAAGAAAAATCTTAGGCCCTAAGAGACGCTCAAGTCCTGCAAGATCTTTGAAAGCGACTCACAAAACGTTGCCAATGTTTGAAGGTTATCATTCATTTAAGAGTATTTACATTCGTGAATGATATGATATTGCTTTCTTACTTGTTTTATACATTGATTTTTCTGATTTATTTCGACAAACAAATTCGGGATGTGGACAATGGAGGCAAAATAAATGTTTTCGTTCATACACCGTATGTTCATGCCCGCTGTGTTGTTGTTGTGTTGAAATTATTTGTCAGTGTTAGTCACGTTTCATCGCTCCCACGCAGTCTATTCGGTCTGTCGGAACGTCACAAGAAAATATTGAGTCGGCGATGATTGGATTTAGATGCCAAAAGTAAATTTTCTTAAATAATTTATCTTTTGGTGAAAGGAAATTTCGTCTTCTCTGACAATGGAAATCGCTTTAAAATTGATTCCTGATATCAACGTACACCCTAAATAAGGGCATAAACGACGTCCAAAAACCTGCATTCAGTGCCTAAATATTCGGATTTTTTTCAAAGAACAAAGTAAACATTATTTAGTCAATACACATATTTAAATGCTACTTAAATGAACATCATGTATTAAATATTTAACCTGTATATACATTTTATACTTCTCTGAAGTATTTGTATGTATATTTTCGGCGTATCCGAACTACTAATTTGTCCGAATTTGCATAATTTTAAAAGTACGAATCTGCTTCATTTTTTCTTCATTCTCATATCAAATGCTGCACAACATAAAACAATGACATTGTCAATTTATTTACTTTTTATGTAATTGGCATTGTATTTCGTGATTGACGATAAGACATAAACATCGTATAGTAGGTCTAGTGTTTAAAGATAACCCTGTCGAACCTCTTATAGGTTGACACTGGATTATTGAAATAACTGATAAAATTGTGTTAAAATGATATTGATATTTACATAATATGAATTGCTGGAAATGATATTAAATGAGTTTCATACAAAACAAAAAAAATACAAATATAAACTTAAATGACAGATTTTATACTAATATAAATGTGATTAGAATCAATATCATACGCCATGCTGCCACACAATTGCTTGACCATCACAATGCGGTGAAATGGGGTAGAACTAATCGAATGAATTGGGATAATGTCAGTAGTAAAATGAGGGAACGGAAAGACAACTGTTGAACATTGACACCCTCAACTTCCAACAACATCGTACAAATCATAGAATACGCAAGAAACATAAAATGCAATGCAAGTTTGCATGAACTTGTAATGTAAAAGGGCAGAAACATTCAGGAACAGAGGAAATCTTTGGTCGACAACAGGCCCGTCTGTTACATGAACACAATAAATAAATATATATGGTTAAATTGGTGCGTCTGCTCTTCTCACTTCAAATGACTTAAGATTTCACTAAAGTATAACAATTGTAATTAAACCATAAGGATCAAATCATTAACAAGATCATTGCTATGTTGGTCGTTATTGAAGCAATGTGAACGCATTTTACTTCCAGTTTTACATTAAATTAAATATAGGCTATGGAAAGAAACACTAATTGGTGCAATTTTGTATTCCAATGCTTCCGACGTACACCGAAAGGATTAGAACACGTGCTTCAATATACAAGTATACCCCTAATTTGATTAATCGAATTGTTGTTGTTCGAATTTAACGATAGAAGGCATTAATTTGTAATAAACTTAGTGCGGGTCTGTTCATTGAAAGACATACCATGTTAAGTGGTCACAAAATGCGGCAGCTGCAAAACTTGAGTATTTGTGGGGTTTTTTCGTGAATATATACATATAAAGTTCTGTCGAATATCTATTTAAGGACTACAACACTTATACACGTGTCGACTTCCGGTAAAGCTTACAATGTGTTACGATGTAATCGACGGGTCTAATGACAAGCAACTATTAAATTGGTTTCATTTCGCACTAGTATTACACTTGTAACATTCTTAAATGAAAGTTTGTGATATGCTTCCGTTTTAACCATTAGATCATGTCTGAGGAGGGACGTGTTGTTAAAGCCTCTGGCACAGGTATAATGGTTTAACCACCACCACATCTTGTCAATCCACAGGTGTCCATCTGGCAGTGTCGAGCAATTCTCTCATTCCCCCATCATCACACATTCATCATCATCATGATTTATGCGAAAAACCTTACCCAGTTCGACGTTATCATACACGCATTCGACTTTGTAATACATAGTTCTGTGACATAACGCAACATCTTCAATTGTAATCTGTCACCTTTCCAATGCTCGTACGTGTTTAAATGAAGATACATTATTACAAGACCAACCTAATAAAAATGCCGAGGACCCGCATCTTCAGAATGGCGAATCCGACAAACTACGATATAACAATACAATCAATAAGGAAAAAGTGCATGTACGACTTTCAAAAGTTTTAACCATGACATTCGTTGAAATTGCAGTTAAATTAGGAACTCTTTATCAAAAACCCTGGTTCAATTATTAGGCATGCGTCACGTCTTTTTCTGCATCCGCCCTTTGGGAAGAAACTTATACTTGGTAAATGTCAGAAACTGACCGTTCCAATGCGGTAACTAACAATCCTTGATAAACATGCCTAGTTTATATATATATATACCGGGTTTATGTTTAAACGTTTTGCTACTGAGCTTGTTTCTGTAGTTTTTCGCATAATTATTAGTTCCTAGGCAAAATATTACCCTAACCTTTCATGATTCTCTTTTGTAAAAGAGTCTGATTACAGCTATGAAGAATCAAAAGGTTTTAGACCGATAGAGATTGGAAACAAATCATATTTCGGTCGGCGTCCCTGACCTTCAAAGTTAATGAACATACGAACAACTTAATCATGAGACAACAGGTTCAGCAGCTCAGAATATTACCATTTTATTTTTAGCAAAACACTTTAATTGCACCTTATTCAACACCTTCAGCGTAAAGCTGTTATAGAAACAATTGACATGATGTTGCATCTTTCTCGTAAAAGTTGTTCTATGATTTGCCAGGTGTCCTTCTATGAATGAGCTGTAGTTGTAGAAGGGATGAAGTCCATTCTTGTAATATAAACAACCGTATGAACGAGCGTGCGGTTTGTCACAGAACTATCTTATCATACTCGTAGGGGAGTTCAATTCAATTGATGAATTCCATCATGTCTCAAGAACCGGATGTGTATGTGTGTTAGATTGTGTAACGACGAACTTGTAGGCATCAAATTGTGTGCGGATTTGGAAATGTGAAAGACACTACCAGTGTGACGCCTATAGATTAGCATGGAACGGTTGTGGGTAAACCATTACAACTGTGAAAGACTTTACACGTCCCTCCTCAGATATGATCAAATGGTTAAAACAGATAAATAGCACATACGGTTATTTCAACATTTTACGAGTTGAATACTGATTTCAAGGTTAAAGGTCATAAATAACAAATAATATTGAAACTAATGGTGAAAGAAAAACTCATTGGTTTATCATGTTCCAAAATAGCATGAGTTAATGTTCCCCACAATTCGATTTCATGCGTTACAGAATGGCTCTTTCGGGATATTAGTGAGAACTTATGACAATGCAGGGCCCAATACTACACTGGGAAAATGTCATGAAGTTGTGGTAGAAATCCGTTGTACTTAACTTTGTACAAATAAAATAAAGCTTCAAGCCTTATGGTGTAGAGTCCATATCATTGTAAAGGGCCGAATGGACACAAGGAAAGTAAACAAAAAGAGATAATTAAAAGTTCTGAAAGGTTTTGCATAGACGAATGCGAGCTCATTTATCAAAGAAGCCCAGTAACTATACCCCTCAAGATGTGTTCAGGACCAAGGATTGTTATGGGTATATATATTTAAAATGGCAATGGCAATCGAACTCATTTCAATAAAATCTGTACATATCTTGTTCAAATAGCAAGAGAATGAACACACGAACAGAACACTAACAGCGTATCTGATCGTTGACAATTGTATACGTTTAAAGAAAGCATGTTCCCATCTCAATGTTTAAACAGTTCATGACATGGGGTACTCGCCGGCATGCCTCATGATGATGGAAACAGGGCGACACATTCCAGTTCATTCCATGGGGTACACACCGGCATGCCTCATGATGATGGAAACTGGGCGACATATTCCAGTTCATTCCATGGGGTACTCGCCGGCATGCCTCATGATGATGGAAACAGGGCGACACATTCCAGTTCATTCCATGGGGTACTCGCCGGCATGCCTCATGATGATGGAAACAGGGCGACACATTCCAGTTCATTCCATGGGGTACACACCGGCATGCCTCATGATGATGGAAACAGGGCGACACATTCCAGTTCATTCCATGGGGTACTCGCCGGCATGCCTCATGATGATGGAAACAGGGCGACACATTCCAGTTCATGACATGGGGTACTCGCCGGCATGCCTCATGATGATGGAAACAGGGCGACACATTCCAGTTCATGACATGGGGTACTCGCCGGCATGCCTCATGATGATGGAAACAGGGCGACACATTCCAGTTCATTCCATGGGGTACACACCGGCATGCCTCATGATGATGGAAACAGGGCGACACATTCCAGTTCATTCCATGGGGTACACACCGGCATGCCTCATGATGATGGAAACAGGGCGACACATTCCAGTTCATTCCAACATTAGACACACAGACGACTGAAACATTGTCTTGAATGAAAATTACCGCAAAAATGGCTATTATATGGCGAATGTTGCCAAGCAACTGGGATCAGAGTTGCATTTATGAACAGTTTTGAGTGCAAACATTGTTGTATCTCTTAGAAAGAACTACGTTTACAACTTCGTGTTCACGATTTATGCGCTTGTAGGTCAGTTTTTGGTTGAACTTACGAGAAAATATGTTCTGATTTTAATGAAAAAAAGATTGCCTTGGTAAAATCCATTTCATGTATGGTTGAAAAAAATGCAGTCTTATCTTTATCGGTGTTGACTGGTTTGGAAATAAAAACATCACGTTTTGCGATTGGTGTCCTTGAGTATGACAACCGTGTTGGTCCAAATTTGTAATGAAATGCCGATGAGAAAGCGAACCAGATATAACTTGACTAATTCTGTTCAATTGCCTACAACGCTCGGGCAATTCGGACATGACTAGCTCAGCCGTCATTCAAAAGGTCAAATGAGTTGTCATTACTCCATTTTTTACAGCTAAAATGGTTCGGTACGTTTTATAATCTAGCTTGGATGAAATGAACATGCCGCTACTCTAATGAGTCATAATCACATGTTAATATTATTTCTTGGGGTGTGGTTGTTTCGCTAATACATGCAAATTTACCATGCCCCCGCTCACATGACTAAAATCATTCGATTTGGTTGGTCTCTTAACATTTGGCTGATCGATAAGTGTGATATTATCTTAATTTATTTAAATCGTTTGCAAATGCTATGAATATTTTTGTAAGTAATAAACTAATTTAAATGTAATCATGAATATAAATATTAATTTCTTAAGGTGGTAACATATTTTGAGGAGTTTAATTAATGGACTTTCCGCGTCACAGCGATTACCGTAGAAATATCGGAGACTAATGGGATTATTCAAGATGGGTTCATTCTTGATCCATGATAGTCTTTTACAAATATGAGTTTCAATTCAAAGACTTAACATCGAATTTTCTAGGAAAACAGACAACATCTACAAGTAATCATTCGTTCATGCACAAAACATTTGAAATATGCGGTTGATGTGTGGACAGGCACTACAAACACACAGGAAGTAATCGCATGGAAAAACATCATTTAAAGTTTACCTTCCTGATAAGCGATAAAATATGAAAGTGCACTGCCTACTTATTCCTGATATATTATATGAAATACAGCAATTTCAGTTGCTGAAAGCCTGTGCTGACCAACTCAATATTCATGCTGTAATTGCAATACGTTCGGATCTACATAAGACCCAAATGGTGGACGGCCAATGCAACCTCTATATTAGCCCAATATATATATTTGGGGCTTAAAACTATAAAATCATGTTTAAAATCTATTGAAAAGACATTTAACTGCACAGACTATACAAACATAGTTTAGTTTGATAGTTTATTCAGAAATATATGGAGTCAAAATGTCTATATTATAATTGGAGTACATTATATAAGTTCTTGATCGCGATTAATTATTGAGCTTTGGCAGCATTAAGTTTTGGAAAAAATGCATGATTTAACCTGGTCTTTAATAAAGATATAATTATGGTTGCATCACCAACACATTGAATTAACAAAGCATGATGAAAGTCAGGAGATTGTACATGCAGATTTCGCCCATGACTTACAAGTTGGGCTTGTTTCTTTGTAATTATACATGGGAGAGTAAACACCTTTTTAGTTGCCCTCTTACTCCCAAATAAGTTATACCTCAATTATAACAATTGTTTTAATTTATCAAAAAGGATTAATAAATTTCGAAATCAATGGTTTTATGACGGATACCGTGTTGAATTTAAAAGAAAGGTGCAGAAAACACGATATTTCTACCTCATGAGACGATAGTTTATCACTGTTAATCTTTAAGCATTCACCAGTCATTTAATATATGTGTGTTTACAGCTATCAATTACATGTTTACATTCTTATAATCAATTATTAATATTTTTCATAAATGCATTATTTAGTAAGTTGTTAAAAGTTGATCACTCAAAATGCTGTTTGTTATAAATGCGTATATATAGATTTTAAATACGAGTGTCACTTTAACATGCATATGCTCTTATAGTTAAGAAATATGCAAGGAATATCTGATAACATTTACATCTCTTGTACTAAACAAAAAGGTTCTACAAAGCTCTCCAGAAACGAAATTATTTTAATTTGAATTTTATTAGCTTTTAAAAAAAGTAGCCTTTGGTGCTTGTCCTGCTAGTGTATCAAAAATGTTGCGAAAACGCCAACAGTTGTAAAAATAATACCTAAGTACCAGGAATTTTAAAAGTATATCTTCTCCCTTTTATAAAACAACTATTATTGTTCCTTAACCTTCCATCTTTTCTTGAAATAATTATTACTTTTGTATAGGCAGAGTTGATAATTAACTTCCATTTATCAAAATATTTTTCAAATAACGCTATTCCTTTTCTTAACTTATTTTCAGATTCAGCCATAATTACTTTACGGTCAGCATCTAACAACAGAAACAGTTTTAACATACCCATATTCATATCATTGAAACCATTCAGCATAATATTATTCTATATCATCTAAATACATAGAAAAATATTTTTATAACATTAAACATAGTATCATCACCCTTTTTTTCAAAAGTGTATACCATATAATATCCCTCGAATTTCTTCGTCAAATCGACAAAAACTGCATACAATATATTTTTATACTCCAATAAATTAAACAATATTAAAATAATTACAAGTAATAAAAGTCCATGAAGTACAAAATGATTGTCAACAGTACTCATATTCTGCCTAAAACCTGCTTGAGCCTCACAATATACACATGATACTTTTCAACCCAACTATTTTATATCCTTTTATTCATTTCAGTTAACAAATTACCAAAAGTACTTAAACATGTAATTCCCCTGTCTCTCGAAAATACCCACTATGAAAAAGCTTATTAAACAAAATGCATACAACATTCAAAAAGCTATTACTAATTATACAATATTTATACAGCTCATATAACAGCTATTCAGGCTCGGCTTCTTTGCCACTATTTAATTGCTTGCATGCCTTAACAACTTCAGCATTAGCAAATGATACATTGAATTTGTTAAACATAGTATTCAATTATCCAAGTGCATGTATATCATGGATATCTATAATATCTTCATCAGGTTGTTAAAATTGAGTCTAGGTCATAAATAGCCTAAACATATTCCAGAAAAATCGTTATTTGTCAAATTTTGTTTTGACTGATTTAACAATTTTGAACAATTTCCAATACATACACGTGCGAAATATTTTAGATTTGCTTGTATTTTAATGATAAACACCTTGCCGGCAAACATTTCAACTTGAAAGGAATTTGTAGAACGATGCAAGGCTAAAATTAACTTTCATATCTTTTCGGTCAAAAAAGTATTTTTTTGGAAATGAACGTCACTTAATTGTTTGTTTATTTCGGTTGAGACCTATGGTGACCCATGTGGGGACCCCTTAAAGTCACGTGGTTCCTCACCCTGTATAATATTGCAGATTTTTTTTTATCCAAATAACATTGTTGTATGAGTCTTTATAATATAACACACCACTTAAATACACAATAATTTAGCGACCAGTGTGATGCCACTCTCGTTGGTTGATATCATGGTTACTTGGGTGCTGCAGGCGCCCGGGGAAATACACGTTGTGGGTCACCAGGGAGTCAGGATAGAGCCGTCTGAGGAAACACATCGGTTTTGACGATTCTCAAGTTGTTTTTCTTCAACATTTTTGTGAATATTCAAACCGCAATAAATCAGTCTTGTAATATAACTTGCATTTGTAATTTGCCACAGGGAACTTTTATTTTAAGTAAATCAATGAATAGCATAAGTTCAAAAACATATTGCACACATTTCTTTATTCTTAACCTACAAAATGCCTTATATCTCAAAATCACATTCTCATTTTTTATGAATTGCTTGCACAATTTTCCTATACCACTTGTTAAAGAATGTAATTGTACAATTCAAATAATCCATTTTGAACATGTGAGTACTCGTGTGCACGTGTTTTCATGTTTTAGCAATATCAGCATCTCGTAGAATGTTACCAATTTCAACAACGTTAGATACCACTAATAGGTGCATTTTTTATTCCGACGCAGACTGAAATAATTAAAACAAAAGGTAAGATGATCAATTATATCCAGATTTTAACTAATCGGGGTAAAGTTGTTCAGTGTGTCGGAACAGAAGTTTTTTAGTGTTAAAGAGGGCATTTAGGGGAAGTTAGTATAGTTCGTGTCTTCGTGTCTGAAAGAAGGACCATGTTAAGTGGTCTTAATTGAGTCAGCTGCATTCTGCATAATTGAGGAATTGTATTGAAAATATATTAGAATATGTTTTAGTCGATATACGGACTGCAATACCTAGAAACGTGTTTACTTTCCGCGAGTTTACGTTGAGCTGTGCTATATATCTGTTTTAACCATTAGATTATGAGGGACGTGTTGGTAGAGCCTGTGTCAAGTGTGGAATGGTTTATCCACCACCGCTCCGTGCCAATATACAGGTGTCAAAATGGCAGTGTTGAGCGGTTCTCTCATTTCCCATCATCACACATTCATCACTTTACATAACAATTTAAACTCTACCCGTTCGTCGATAACAAATCCAACTTACATACCCGGTTCGGGAGTCGTTTAGATCTCATCAATTGATTTGTACGTTTGTACAGACGAGATTATTGTATAAAGTTATGTGACATAACGCAACATCTTCCATTATATCATATCAACAACAGTTCTTATTTAGTAGGATAAACGACGCCAAGTCCATGGTACGTCTTTAAATATACACTTGGTTGGAAGACAAATCTCCAGTCGATTAAGCCGACGGTCTCCATCTTATGATAATATAACTCTCTCGTGCCCTCTTACAATCAACATTGACAAGAAGACAGTTATATAAAAGAAATTCACTTTTCCAATCAATTTTATTCTAAAAAGTGCATTTATGACTTTTAACATTATTAACCGTGACATTACTTGAAATTACAGATCCCTTTGTCAAAGATTTTGCCCCAAATTATATGGTAAGCGTTATTTGTGGGGTTTTTTTTTGCACTTGTCCCTTTTGAAAGAAAACAGAAAATGTCTTCGTCATAAAGGAAAATAATTATTACAGTAACCTTTAAAAGTTTCCCTTTTGTTCCTAACTAAGTGTGAAAGCGTTTCCAGTCTTAGACTCAACGACTCACATTTCGGCGGGAACCCGTCAGCCTCCCTTATCTTTAAAGTTTATATGCTCTGTCATACGAGTAATTACTCATGAGTCAACAAGCTCAGCATGCATCCTTTTATTTGCAACAGAAAGCTTTAAAATGCTTATCAAGCAACAGCTTAAGGAATTAGCTGTTCTAGTAACAATCGACCAGGTGTTGCATCTCTCTCCATATAGTTGTTGAATGACGATGACGACATATGTGAGGATGGGTATGGAGTAAAAGTCGCTCAACACCGCCAGTTTGTCGTCCTTAGATTGATACATTGTTAAATGAATTTCATTTAGATTAAATTTTGGCTAATTTGAAGGTATTTGGTCATTGAGAATAATTACTCTTAAATCTAATCGTTGAAGGAACGCGTCAACTCTCTGGTTAATCATGTTCCAAGATAGTAACTAAATGTTCTCCACAACTCGATATAACGTTTAACAGAGTGGATTTAATGGGATATTAGTGAGGACCCATGACAATGAAGGTCCCCATCTGAGATGGAGAAAATGTGATAGTACAAGATTTGAACTGTAGGTGTTGAAGGGATGAATTTCATCCTTGTAGACTATAGCATCAACTGGAAGATGTTGCGTCATGTAACAGAACTATGTTCAAAAATCTCGTTGGCGTGTACAAATCAATTGACGAGTTATAAACGTATCTCAAACCTTGTTGATGCGTTTAATATGTTACTTCGAACTGGTAGAATTTTAATTGTTACGTTAAGTGACAATGATTAATGTGCTAGCGATATAAGAGGGCCTGTCACATAGCAGTACCGGTTAAACCATTAAATCTGTGACAGAGGCTTTACAAACACGTCCCTCCTCAGACATGATCAAATCGTTAAATATATGTATAGCACATACAGTTCCATCAGACTTTTACAAGAGAAATACTAATTTCAGTGTATTTAGTCATACATAATATTGAGTCTTAAAACTAAATGTTTAAGGAACACGTCTTCTCTCTCGTTAATGATGTTCCAAGATAGCAGGAGCTAATGTTCTCCACAATTCGATTTCACGTGTTACAAAATGGCTCTATCGGGACATTAGTGAGAACTTATGACAATGCAGGTCCCCAAATGAAACGGGGAAAATGTCTGGAAAGTGTTGCAGAACTCCGTTGAAATGAACTGTTTACATTTTTAATCAAGCTTCAAGAAGTATTGTTTGGATTCCATATCCTTCACTTTGAAGAGCAGAAGAGATACAGGGATAGAGCACTACTCTAGAAATCGTTTTGCATGTAAGAAAGCGAGCACACGCAGAAAAGAAGGCTTAGTTACTATCTAAGTGTACTGCTTGCACCGGATATCGAGGATTTCTTGGATTAATCAAGACGATTTGCACTCTTGATTATTACAGTCTTTCACGAAGATAATTTTTGCTAAAGGAATTATGTTAAAAAAAGCCAAAGAAACACCGAGCGCTGACAAATGCATGCATTTAACTAGGTATTTTGATAACGAGTTCATTACTTAATGGGGCTAGACACCAGATGGTCCAAACATCGGCAAGTACAGTACTTCCTCAAGACAAGCTGAGAGCTAGTAGGAGGACGATAATACATCACCTAATATGGTTAAAATAATAAACGCAACGATCATGTTGCTCTTCCCTGATTGAATTAGCGCACAATGGTTTTACAGTCTAAATCATATATGTTTATGAGTACAGATAAATATACCGATGCTGTTTTTAAACTTACTGGGATTTACTTGGTAGACAACTTTTTTACATTGTTTTGCTTTAACAGTAATACATGTTTTCCCTTTTCAACTTTTATTCAACACGTGTAGAATAAAACAACAATTTGGAATACTTAATATGCACTGAATCATTATATTATGCTAAACTATATGGCAAAACTATTCAAACATCTGTTTAGGACTTTATGCGTTTTATAGTATAAAAATAGAATGAAAAAACATTTTTAAATATATGCATAAAATCGATATGTTCTCGTCTAGTATCGCTGATGAAATATGCTTTGTATATGCTATAATCTAATGTCGCAAATATTATGTATTAATAAGAATATTCATGATAACTTATATTTTATCAAAGTACAATATTTTCTATCTGTTTTTTATATTCTTGTTTACCCACGTATCTTGAATAGGCACTTGAAACGATCTTGTAGACAACCCTAGTTAATTTCGATTTGGAAAAATAAGCATAAACTGTGAAAGATACATTTGTCGTAAGCGATGTGATACATCAGTAAGTAAGATTCAATGCGTTGTTCACAACGATATCAAATTAAGGTAAAAATTGCATGGAAAATAATATAAAAAGCCATGCGATACTAACTAATCTATTTTATTTGCAATTAATATATTCGTCGGTTTAGTTCAAAACTACGTACAATCCGACATATTAGTGAATCGAAAAGTGAAAAATAGGATATAACTGCTGTCTTCTTGTCATCGTTGGTCTTTGTTGGTTTTAAATCAACACGAGACAGTCATTATATCATAAGCTGCGGGCAAATTTACTTCAAGCTCCGTCTTGCAACTTAAACACGTACGAGTGATTTGGAGTCTATAATCACTGTTCTTCAGAATACAAAAAACGTCCGATAACGTACTACATAGAGAATACTAGGTCAGTGTCGTGGATTGAGAAAGTTCATCTGGCAATGTGGAGGAATTTATTGGGTGGGCCAAAGGCAAACCCGATAAGTTCCGTAGCCGAGCCAGATAACTTTTCTCCATCCGAGGCACTAACCTAGTATTCTAATTGTCCTGTCACTTTGTTATTAAAACACGATATATTACCTTTGATTTCACATATTTTACCTTTTAAACAGGGGAGAACTGTTTGAAAATGCCATAAAATGTTTTTAGCAGTTTGGTATCAATTAAAAACAGAAAAGCTTTTAGAAGTGAAAACTCTGGAAACAGTCACCGAACTTTCATCCATTCGTGTAACAATTATTCCGCAAGTCCCGGTCATACTTAAAGATCACGCGTGCTTTTAGAAACATTCGCCACTTGTTCAATGGACTTAATTCATGTTGATATTAAAACATAAAGTGTTGGATTTTCAAAACTGCACCGGCAAATTATTTTTCATTTCTGCTCTAAGTGAGATGTCGTTATTTACAACAGAAATGGAGTTACCTGTCGTTCAATGTTGAACATGTTCAGCTGTTGCGGGTGGGGTAAGTGAACATGTAGATTTTTTTCTGGCCGATTTTCTTTGCCATGGTCATTATAACGCCGAGTGATGGAACTCTCTGGGAGATTAACTGTTGAGGTGGGTTGTTTGCAGACTATTGATATCATTCCTGAGCACTGTTTGTTCTTTATCTCTGACATATTTCAGAATAGAAAGTCCGCTTTTGCGGTCACATGACCAACTAACTGTAGATATACATCAAGTGGTCAAGTATCCTACCAAAGCAACAATTACATGGCACCTTTATATTGGATTTGTTGACTTGTATATCAGTGACAGGATAAAATGATCACTACAGGAGTCAAACATTCATATATAAACTCTGTTTGAAGTCACGAGGTAAGGGCACAAACAGGACTGAACGAGAAACGCAAACGTAAAACCCCCCAGACTACACACGCATCAAAATAACTGAATAAATTAATAATAAATATATAAGATATAGTTCGGTATACAATAATGAACCGAACCTAGACATGTGACATCAATATGTAATAGCCACGTCAGTTGATGTTCAGCACAATTCTGCTCGTCTTTCCACTAAGAAAACTTCAATGAAAAAATACAGGGACAAGCCCATTAGTCTCAAATTTAACAAATCCCGTTTAAACCATTTCTTACGTGTACGTGTATGTCCATATTACAAGGTATTCATTAATTAAAATACGTACACTTAAAACTAATCGTTTAAGGAACACATCGGCTTTGTGGTTAATCATGTTGCAAGATAGCCAGAGTTAATGTTCTCCGCACTTCGACTTCCTTTGCTGCAGAATGACTCTATTGGGACATAGTAATAGTAATAATATAGTGAGAACTTAAGACAATGCAAGTCCCCATTTGAGACAAGGATAATGTCTGTCAATTGTGGCGGAACTTCGTTGCACTAAACTTTGTATAAATGCACTTAAGCTTTTAAGCATTGCGCTGTGAATTCCATATCAGTCAATGTAAAAGGCCGAAGGGACACAAGGACAGTAAACACATCTAGAAAATTGAAGGTCTGAAGTAGTTCTGCTTACAGAAAATGCGAGCTTACGTTACAAAAAAATCTCAGTAACTATACTCCTAAATAAATTTTAATGACCACATTTTGCTATAGGTTTATCTTGTATAGTGCAAATGGAAATCGAATTCGTTTCAATAAAATGCTTACAAGTGTAGTTTATTTTTACACATCAAGGAATGAGTACAGGAAGAGAAAATTAACAGCGCATGTGAGCGGAACATTCAGGTACGCATCAAAATACAATTAGTCTAGTTTCCAGACGTATTTGTGTGCATTTTTTGTCCAGAGCGTTTCTCGGTATACTTCTGTTGGAGGGTATCTGATGTTCATTTTAAGCGAGGGTGGATAGATGGCATCTCGCAGATTACCATGGAAAGTAAGACAACATAAAAAGGCCACCTTTTTAACTCAAACATATATTGACTGTATTTCTGTAGTCAGTGATGTACAGATGTCAGGATTTCTAAATCTATCTATATATCTATTTTTGTAATAGTGACTTTGACACTAAGAGCCCCTAAACACAATCCTATGAAAGGTTCCCACAAACGTTTCTATATACCAAGTTTAGTCACAATATGTCAACCCTAGCTAAAGTTATACAGTAAAAAAACATTTTCTATTTTAGTTACAGTGACCTTGACCTTGACCATGACTCTTGGGGCCCAAAACATAATCCCATGAAAGGTCTCTATAAAGTCGTGCTATATACAAAGTTTGGTTGCAAGATGTTAACAGTAACTTAAGATTTTCAACAATTTTTCTATTTTAGTAACAGTGATCTTAAACTCGAATCTAGGGGCTCCTAATGCAATCTTATGAAAGGTCTCAATAAAGTATTTCAACATACCAAGTTTGGTCACCATATGTTAAACTTAAATTAAATTATGCGATACCATATGTGAGTTTGACGCCACCCTCATGCCGGCCGACCTCACCAACGCCTTACGTCATTCTAATAACCAGGTTTCACTTTGTGAAAACCTTGTTAAAATTATTAAAAATGTGTCTGTCAACAGCAATAAAAATGATTTCAAAAAACATTAAAATCAAAACATTAACAAATTCAAAAAATGCCATATTTTGTATTTAGAATTAATAGTTATGTTACCTTATTGCGTGATGGCCTTAAACAACTGTGTGAAGTATTAAGTCAATTGAATAAAGGGTATAGAAGTAATAAGTGAAAATCCCATCTTCCCCTTTAACTTTAACCAGACACAATGTGCCCTAAATCGTTTACATAAGTCAATCGAGGGCCTTGATTTCTATTTAGGATGAAATGAAGTTGTGTAACCAATTTGTAAGATGGTCGTCGATTACTGTGGTGTATTAAGTTCATTAATGAAGTTATTAGTAAAAATCCCAACTTGCCCTTCAACTGTGTATTAAGTTTAACATATTACCTGACATAATGTGCCGTTAAACTTTCACCTAAGTTCCTAAGTCAATCAACTGTGCGAAGTATTAAGTGAATTGAATGAAAGGTATTAAAGTTATAAGTGAAAATGCCAACTTGCCCTTAAACTTTTACCGGAAGCTGGAGCCGACGCTGGAGCCGACACTGACGCCGACAACGGGTGAGTAGTAAAGCCTTTTTATTATTCGAGTAGTCGAGCTAATAATTAAAAACATTAAATCGTATACAAGGCGACGCTCAGAGGTTAATCATTTGTCAACAAGATACTGACCAATCAAAAAGGAGCACGGCAAACGGAAGAGCAAGTGTACGCAATGACTCAAATCTGATCACTTTGTATATTATTATGTCCAACTGATGTTATAAAGCGCCTATAAATATATAAATATGTTAGGTTATATGACTGTGAAAATATACTTATAAAAATAATCGACAGAGCCTAAAAGTGAATGCAATAAATATAGAATTTTGGAATGTGAAAGGGCAAAGAAATTCTTGGAATCAGCAGTGTTTTTCCAAGGTGAAGTATATACAAGGATATGTGATCTACAGAATGAACATTCCGTTTTCGGAGAAGAGTTGTACTACCACAGCACTTATATGCGAAAATATATGACTATGAAAATAGTAAGTCTGATAAAACGACACTGTCTATGAAACGGCAGGCTTTTGAAAAAGTTATCAAAGACATAGATGGGAAAGTCTTCTCGGTCAAAGCTTTTGTCTTCAATAATTTGCAGGACAAAGCAATTAGAAATTCTGCTAATTTAGAGATACAGTTTAGCAATAGAGAAATGAGACTCATTTTGCTTTAACAATACACGATGTATGGCCTTCTTTTTGATTTCCTCGAAGCAAGAGGGTCTGCATTAACGGTATTTTCCAATGCAGGTAAAAGACAAACATTGGTAGACACAAATTCATCAAATGATTTCATTGACGAATGTGCTGAGACAATACGAAATGCCTTGTTGAATCGTGACTTTGATTTGAATGAATCTGCGATGCTGCCGATTTAAAAAAATCATGAAGGGATACAGAAATACCAGCGCCATTACAAAGATTTCTTGGTGTACTTTCGGCTCGATCTTGAATTATTTTACGATGATAATATTGCTGAAGTAATTGAAGAGAGAAATGATTATCCAAACCCTACGTGCAGAACATGCCATTACAGAAAAAGATGAAGATGGAAACCATTTTCCAAACGATATACTATAATTTTCACAATGGAAGCAGACGATCACCTCTCCATTTGATGACTTCAGAAGTTATTAATGAAAATTTCAGAGAGCTGATAACAAGTTTGAATCAATATGGCCTTGCAGTTTCATGCAATGAATTGCAACGGTGTCATGATGAAATTGCAAACTTTAAAATTATGCAATCAAATGGCAAAGTACCACTCCCTAGTATGTTTCATCCAGAGAATTTCACTATTGCAGCCTTTGATAATGTTGATGAAGAAGCAATTCTCAGTGGTATGACACAGTCACTGTTATGTTCCAAGACAAACTATAAGTGACAAAGAAAAAGCCGAACATTATGCCTGGCAATAAGGTATTAAAAGACAAATTTAGAATGCCAAGAAATTTTGGAATATTCAAAGCCTCTTAAAATAGTTATTCTTCCCACATGCTCCAAGACAAAATCGGAAATAACAGGCGCAGAACACATGAAACAAGATGTTGCTGTTCGAGATGTTGCATGGTCTCTTGCAGGACTTGATTTATCTGGCATTGGAAATAGAGCTCTATATCCATAGCATTATTCGCAAAAGGTACCATCCTAGAGCGCCTTCAACTCTCTTATAACCCAAGAAGATATTGGGGAAATGATAGTACGATATATTACGGTCCTTTTTTCTGTCACAGAATATGCAACCGTCTATACGCTATGAAGAATTTTCAAACAATCCTGAAAGACTTAAAGCAGAAACATCTTGCCATCACATGTGATGAGGGAGTCTTCCATATTGTAAGAGAAACAACCCTGAGTCGATGTTGTACATTTCACTTGGATGTATATAAAAAGCACCTTCCATGAAATTATAAATGATTTACTGTTTGCAATCATTTCTTCCATGATCTATACCTTGCAGGATTTAAAAGTAGAAAAGGCACTGAAACTGTCAAATGTAATAAAAATTATTGGTTATATGATTGGCACATAAGCAACATTTGTGACCACCTTGGGCAAAATGCATCTGTAACAAACCATTGAAAAATTCTCGTTGTTTAGCTGACGTGTACATCTTTATTACGAATATACGTTTCGCTATTTTGAGATCACTTTTGTCAACACAAATAACTTAAAAAAAAGATAAACATGGAATCTTAAATTTCGTAGGTTTGTTTGGTAATTTGATCTTGAAATTATCTTCATCTTGAAATGACATTGACCTTCAAATTGTCCTAAACCTTATGTGACCTCAGTGGGCACGTTTCTATGGTTTTAAACATAAATTCACATCATGAATAATTAAATAATAAAAATACTATATAACAAAGACAATTGTTTGTTTAATAAAAATTACAATTAGAAAAAACTGCAAAAATCAAAATCAGGTGGTTGTTCTATATTGGCTGGTGTATCTAGTTCATCTAATGTTGTTCTCTTTTGTATTATTCTGATTGGAAATGATTATAGGTTATAGAAATATGTTCTTATAAGGAAACATGGCATTAGTTTGTAAACTGTTGAAAACAATCATAAGTAAATAACTTATTTTTTAGCACTTTTTCACATTTCGATCTTGATATGACATTGACCTTGACCTTTCGTGGCCTTCAAAGGAATTTGTTAGAAAGCCAGACATTTGTACATAACTCACTACAAACATTTAAGTCAATAAATGTTTTTGATAAATAGCTATGAGTACAGTGAGATTAGGATGCTAACAGTCCATCCTCGCTAAAAATGCGCACAAATACCTCTAGGGACTGTACAAAATTACAAGTAGTGGATTCCGTAAAAGAAGTATCTTTCATGAAAACACTTTAAACATGCGTTTTCATCTTTTTCCAAAAGCATACAAATACTTCCTGTAACTTTATGGACAATACCGTTTATGTTGATGAATTTTATAAAGATTCCACCCCTTTCAATAAGTAACTGAACCAGTCTTGTAATCTTATCTGTATGTGCTATATGCCATTTCTATTCTTTTACTTCAAATCCATGACTGGCATAATGAAATAAATTATTTGAAAAAAAATGATGGCTTTACAAATGACTTAATATATTTTAAACCCAGATTCTTATTTTCTGAAATGCAGGCACATCTGTCTTGACTTCAATTATATTCAATAAGAAATCATATAATAACAGAATAGCAGATGTTTGTGAGTACAGTGCACAATTTTCAGGTAACCGATAGCACATGTCAGGCTGCCATACCTACAGCAGACTGGTACAGGTGAAAGGTGAATTGCTGCTCTAGGTTATCACTGGCCAGGTGAAACGATAACAATGCAACTTATTGCAGTTGTTGATTTTACAATTATCTAGTTAGCTTCAAACAGATTGTCATTTATAAGAGAAGTTGCAAAAATTAACAGAAAGAACGATGGCATTTTGTTTCAGAAAACAAAGAGAATCCAGTCATGAAACAGATGACCACTATTTCACCAATGAGAGTGTGGAAACATAATTTGAATGACAATGGTAACCGAAGTATCGATGATATATATATATAAATTTTTTTTTTTTTGAATTATTTACATTATACTTTAAAGCGTTAAATAAAGATGTCCTGACATGTACAAACTAAGCAGCTACAATTTCATTCTAAGGATGACCATGTAGAAACACTCTAATAGTACTCAGTAACAATTTTATATATTTTAGGCAAAAATAGATTGTCACTTGTGCTTGACAAACTAAATACTAGTATTGTACATAGAGTAGACATGACCTTGACGTCGCATACACTAAAACCTACCTTAAAAAACCTTAAAGAATTGTATATCGACACCATTTCTTTTTGTCACAGGCTCTGAAAACGATGCAGGTAATTGTTTTACTCCATCTTACGCATTGCAGCACTAGCCAAAGTCTCATGTTGGGCGCGCAGAAAATAATGTAACCAGTCTAGGGATTGAACTTATGTCTAGCTGAATATACTACGAACTGAGATGACCTGTCCGAATAACTGGCATCCTTTATAACCAATGCAGGGACGAACAAAAATGTGTTTACCAACTTACCTCCACGGCAACCTTGGTTAGCATGAAAATGTGTGATTTATATCAAATGCATTTCAACATACAGCTTGATACAGAAAACACCAATTTTCATAATTGTTAATACATTGTGTTCCATTAACATTTCTTTGTTATACACGTAAGTTTATATTTGATAGAAATGTTTCACCTTCGAGTAGTTATTTGAACAAGCGAGAGACGGATAGAACAGAAGATTAAAATCCGTAAAATACGGCAGATACGGAAGAGACTCAACACGGCGTAATGACTCAAATAAAAATGCTTCTGACTTGAGTATAATCCGGACAAAAATACGGCAATGCATACCAAACCCATTTTCGAGCTGAGAAAGCGAGACTATGAAAACTTACACAAGAGCAGAAGCGGTAAGAATGAACGTAGATGAAACAGAAGAAACGATACACGCTTCGAGAGAAAACACGACGGCGGCTTAAGAAAAAGGATATAGGATATAGATCGGAAGCGAAAGCAAGCAAAGAGCCAACGGATAACGCGTAGAAATGACGGCTTCTACACGTGCTCGAGTAACAACGAGTATCTCATAAAAATACACACTTTTGAGCAAGAATCAAGTCAGTAAAAATAAAATATGAAGACATAAACCACATAATTAAAAATTAACCGTATTTACTTTAATCTATCAGATTGTAATTCGATGTTAACCGTGGGCCCATGCCCGCTGTTTTGTTGATATAGTGAGTTTATTTGAAAATATAAATAAAAACAATTACGTAATGTCAGATATCAAACCGTGTAATGCTGCCGTTTACGGCGAGCTAGGTAAAGAACCATGAGATGTTTTGTGTTTGGACGGGATATTACGATATAAGTATAAACTTGTCAATTTTCTTGACAACTCAACACATAGATGTTTTTAATATTGTCGTACACTGAATGTTAACGAATCTTGGTGTTCATAGGTTAAAAATTGTACGATCATAGATTCAATTATCTTAACGATAATATGCCGATTACTAAGTAACAACGGTCGCAAGTTATTGAATGCGTATAAGACCAGCATATGCACAAATGGAATGCAACTATAAATGATTCGTCAAAGCTGTCCAAATACAAACACATCATTGTCATGAAAAATATTTTGATACTGTCACTAATGATAATCATTGACACGCTCTTAGTATATTGCGTTGTTCAGTCCATAAATTATAGAAGGACGATATAGGAATGTACATAGAGATGACAGAAAATGTGTCTATTGTAGTATGCATATGATTGAAAATGATTACTATTTTATTCTTGTATGCCCATTTTATAATGATATTAAAAATATATGTTAACCTAAATAGTATTGAAACTGTTCTTGCATGAATTGTAGTTTGTTAAATGCTAAGAATACATTCTTGATTCACAAACTTCTTATGTATACTTATATTGCAACTGAAAACGTACAAAAGCTATAACTTGATAGATACATGTTAACCTCATTTGTGTACATCTTATTCTGTATTCATACTTTTCTCATTACAAAACTGTTATAGTGCCGTCGTGAATGTGATTTTATGTATATTTTGGGCTAAGAACATGTTTGTTGTTTTTGCCAACCACAAGTTCTGATATCAGCGTTAACAGTTGTTGAGTTATAAGTACCGCGCGTCATGGCTCCGACGCTGTCTAACCGGTCTGTCGGAACGTCACAAGAAAATATTGAGCCGGTGCTGATTTGATTAAGATACCAAAAGTAAGCTTTCTCAAATAATTTAGCTTTTGATGAAAGGAAATAGCTTTCATCTTGTCTAACAATAGAAGCCTAAACAGCTTTCAAATTGATTCCAGACATCTAAGTCCATGGTAACGTTTTTCCTCGCATATACAGAGAAATGAAAGAGAGTCATATTGTTATGGACTATAATTACAGTGCTTATTGGAGCGTTGTAATATAATGTAAAAATAAGCCTTATTGATCTCACATCAAAATGCCTGTAATTATACAATAAAATAGCTTTGTACACCTCCACTTTAAATATATAAAGCAAATACCACAAGCTGGAAATTTTAATCAGTATTTACTCAATTGTTTAGATATAATATTCTAAAAAGGCATAGTAAATTTCCTGCTGTGTAGGAACAATCGGACAAAAGACAAGAACTAATTGAATCAATGGAATATGTTGGTAGTATAGAAATAAAAAGCATAAACTGTCAACATTGTAACCTTAAACTTGCACGAATATCTTACATGTAATAGGAACAAACCCCAAAACGAGGTAAAACAAATGTGCGTGAATTTGTGGTGTTAAAAGACAGAGACAAAACAAAGCAGTGGAACAATTCGGACAAGGGCCTGTCTTTCGCTTGAACAAAATAAATTAAATTATAAAAAAAGATGCGATTGATATGTCTGCATTTCTCTCTTCAAATTACTTCGTTCGAGTTAATTGTAAGGTATATTTATATAATTCAAATGAAACTAAAAGGGCCAAATCAATTTAAATGAAAACAAATATGTTGAAATTGAAGCATTGTCAAAATCGCTGCACTTTTAAATGTATATTCCATTAAATATAGGCTACCGAAAGAAACAGTTTTTGAACAATGAACACAATATCTAAAACAGACAACGGACCAATCAAAGAATGACGATTTTTTTTTTATATATTACAATGTTTGTCAAACACGTGTGAATATTCGTGCGTACATGTTTCACTGTTTTTGCAATATCAGCAAGTCAAAGAATTTAAATAAAAATATCAAACAAATCCAGATTCCAATTGAAATCGTGGAATAGTGTTCAGTATGTTATGTTGCATTAGACGTGTTATTAGAAAGTATTCAGGGGGATTCAGGGGTATTTAGCGTTGTGTGGGTCCGTTCGTTGAAGGACAGGAAAGTGAGCTCAAAAACAGGCAGCTTCAGCCCATATGAGTAGTTAAAGAACTGTCTGGAGAATAAACACTATCTATCAGTAGAAGTTGAATACATAAGGACTGCAATTATATATGCGTGTGGACTTTCGGCGAGTCTCACGATGAGCAACGATATACATAATTTGATACCCCCTTTAAGTACACTTGTAAACATTCAAAATAATAGTGTTGCTATACATCTGTTTAACCATTATCTCATATTTGAGGAAGGCCTCTGTCACTTGTGTAATGGTTTAACCACCACCTCGCCGTGCCAACCTGCAGTTGTCTAACTGGAAGTGCTGTGCGACTCTCAACCCGTCCTAGTCATTTAACAATGTATAAATAATAATGACAACCCTACCAGATCAGTGGCAGAAAAACCGAACGCACTCAACTCGTCAATTCATTTGCACACGTCTACGAGTTTGTTCAACATAGTTTTGTGACATAAAGCAAAAAATCTTCCAAAGGAGCTATAGCGTACAAGGATGGAGTTCATCCCTTCAACAATTACAGCTCATGCCTTGTGAGAAACGTGGCAAATCACAAAACAACTTTAACAAGAGAGATGCAACACCTGTTTGATTGTTTCAATACCAGCTTATCGCTGGAATTATGAATTGCCTGACTTACACTTAAAGCTTTTAGTTGCAAGACAAGGAATTAGTCGAGTAAATTTGCCGAGGCTCCGCAGCGTTTGAAATAATACTTACAACCAACTATGACCAAAAGACAGCAATTTTTGACTTTCCATTTCACATATATATATCGGATGGATCGTAGTTTTGGCAACATCCGACGGAAATATAAAGTGCAAATGACAAATATTACAAAGTATCGAATGACTTGTAATATTATTGTCCATGCAATTTCTTGAAATCACTGTCATATAAGGGAACTCGTTATCGACCAACCCGGTTAAATGTTTGCATGTTTCTGATTTTTTTTCTGGTGTTTATTTTTGGATGATTTACTTTGGGGTTTAGCGAAAATTATTTTCGTGTCAGACTGTAATGATCAAGATTTCTTAATTTATCCAAGTAGTCCTCGATAAGTCTTCGGTTACCGCTGTAACGCGTAAAGTACATTTAAGAAAAGTTACAAAGCCTTCTTTGCTGCGTGTGCTCGATTTCTTCCATACAAAACGATTTCAGAACTCGATTTTCTAGATGGGTTTACTATCCCTGTGTCTCTTTTGGTCTTCAAAACAAAACCTATGGAATCTAAACCACGACACATGAAGCATACGACCAATGCAAAAAGTTTATTTCAACACTTTCCAGACATTTTACCGTCTCATATTGGGACCCGCATTGTCATAAACTCTCACTGAATATCCCGATACTGTCATTCTGTTACACATGAAATCGAATTGTGGAGAACATAAGTATTGCTATCTTGAAACATGATTTAACGAATGTCGACGTGTACCTTCAATGACTAGTTTTAAGAGAAACTATTATAAATGAATACCTTCAAATTAATGTTCCAATTGTATACTTCTGAAATAAGTGTATGCGCTAAATAATTTTGTTCATGCTTTTCGATGAAATATGGAGTAACAACAATGAAATAACAACAGTGAAAATATCAATCTGATTTAATCACTTCCAACTAAGGAGTGAAAATATCAACTTTAAGTTGGGTTTAGGAATTTATGTTGCCAATTATATTTGATATTCAAAAAGGTTGCAACTGTTTAAATTCAGATGTTGTGGGAAATAAACATAACGTTTATTAGAAAAATATTCATCCTCATTTTTAAATGTTTTATTGAATTCCATTATTGCTGGATGTTCAAACACTAGCTTTCGTACTAAACAAATTACAGACGAAAACAACTGCTCAAACATATGTATCAAATATCTTTTTAAACTTTATGACTTTGTAAAAGACTTCCCGGAAAATTCACACAACAAATAACCAAACACACGCCTACGAATTTGTCAGCTGCCAGCGTTGTCTTCACTCTTAAACTCGGAAAACTATTTTAATTACAATTTTAATTCACATTTGTTTTTGTAACACGTTTGACCTTTCCACTTTTCATTCACTAAATAGCGAAAAGTGCAATTTGGTCATGTATTCATGCGCTGTTTAATATAAAAGTACTTAAGTGCATTAACTGTTCTTATTTGGAACATAAATGCATCAATAAAAGTTCATTGGTGAATGTTCATAAAATGTTTGCACTTAAACACGAGTAAATAATGAACTATAAAAATACCTCTTGGCTAACTATTACTATTATAAAAAGGGGGGCATTTAGGAAAATAAAATTAAAATACCAATAACACTCAGAATTTAGTGATTTCAGTGTAAGATCGTATTTTTTCTTTCTTGATAATAGAACTCGCGAAAATATGATTTTTCTATGACAATCGTGAAATAAAATACGATTTTACACTGACAAATCAATAAATATCCTCTGTATCAAGTGTGAGGAGGAACATGCTTGTAAAGCCTTTGTCACAGATGTAATGGTTTAACAACCACCGTTCCGTGCAAATCTACAGGTGTCAAAATAACAGTGTTGATCGAGCGACTTTTACATTCCCCAATCCGCACACATTCATTATCATCGCTTTATATAACAATTATAATCCTACCAGTTCGTCGTTAAAAAAAATCTTACACACGCACATGGTTCGTAAGACGTTCAGCATTCCTGAATTGATTTGTACACGCCTGCGTGTTTGTTCAACATAAGTGACATTATTTATGTGACATAACACAAAAGCTTCCATTGGATGCTTTAGTCTACAAGGATGGACTTCATCCATTCAACAAATACAGCTCAAATCTGGAAAATCGTAAAACAACTATTACGAGATGCAAGACTGGTCGATTGTTTCCTGAACAGCTTATCGCTGAAGGTGTTGCATGATTTGCATTTGAAGCTTTCTGTAATAAATGAAATGATAAGATCCTGAGAACTGAACCTGTTGAAACATGACTAAGTAGTTCGTATAAAAAAGTACACGTACATTAACTTTAAAGGTCATGAAAACTGACGAATTTTCCCCGAAATGTGATTTGTTTCCTACGTCTCTATGTCTAAAGTTGGAAACACTTCGACACTTCGTCGTTAAATCAACTCTCATTTACCACAGGGAAACCTAAAAAGCTGCTGTAATATTTTGCTTTCGGGAAGAAAAGATATTAAAATATAATCCTACAAATTTTTCTTCCCAAAGGGCAAGTGCAGAACGAGAAATGACGCATACATTATAATTAAACAAGATATCCTAATTTCAATGATTCTAATTACTTTTCAAGGCATTTCATGGTAAATAGTATTGAAAGTATTTCATGCACTATATTGTTATACATGCATTTGTCATTTTCAATTGATAGTTTGGCGGATTCGCCAACCGAAAAATAAAATAATTGAGATCTTCTTACCATCTTTGGTTGGAAAAAGACCCGTCATAATAGCAGAAGCTCTTGCCCTAAGCAAATCAGATTTCTCGGCTTAAGCCTCGTCTAGCAGCCAAGTATAACCATTTAAACACGTACGAGGGATTTTGCGTCTGGAGTCCGTGTTCTTCAGAATAAATTTGTGTTCGTTAACGTACTTTGTCATTTTTAAAGAAGATATAGTTCGGTAAGAGGTAATTAACTGAAACTAGACATTTCTCATCAAAATGCAATATAAAATAGCCGTGTCATTTGATTCGTCGACGAACACATATTCTGCTCGACTTTCCTCTAGTAAACCATTGCTAACGTGTCCATTACAAGGTATTACATTATGTCCGTATGGCGCAGTTGTCGGTCATTGATGATAATTACTCTTACAACTTATCCTTTAAGGACCACGTAGAAACCCTGATTATTCATGGACCAAGATAGCAAGAGGTAAATGTTCTCCACAATTCGATTTCAAGTGTAACAGAATGGCTCTACCGGGATATTAGTGAGAACTAATGACAGTGCAGATCTCCAATTGAGACAGGAAAAACGTCTGGAAATGGTGGCAGAACTCCGTTGCGCTAGACTGTTTTTTTAATTATTTTTTAATAAAGATTTAGGCTTTGCGGTTAGGTTTGCTTACCTAATTTGAAGGGATACGAGAACAGTAAACCCATTTAGAAAATCGAAATTTCTATATAAAAAAGCGAACTCACTGAACAAAAAAAGGCTCTGTTTAACTATATAAATGTACTGTGCGGATAACATAGATTACCGTGGACTTATGGATGACCCTGGGATTAATCAAGACGGTTTTTAACTTTTTACTCTTGACAATCAGTACTTTCACGAAAATGAGTTTCGCTTCCAGAAATTACACTGAATTTTATACGAAAACAGAACTTATCTATGACTTATTATTTGTTGATTTACAAGTGCGGTTGCTGTTTGCACTACAAGCTCCTTATAGTAACCATATAAATACACGCATGGAAATGAAAGAAATGGTGATATTCGTGCGAAACAGAGAAACTACGAAAGTGACTTGTTTTTAAAACGGTAAATGAAATACCCTTTAAATAATTCCATTGTCAGAATATTACTACCGATTTGATGAATAAAGGTGCTCCAGCCATCAAACGGGCTCACAGTGTCCTGGATCGACATCAGGATTTATATACTTTTGAAGAAATTTGTTTGTCGTTAACATTAAAAGTTAATCTCTTGAAATATAGCAACTGGCCCTCACTCGGTGAAATATATTTCGAACATACACTTAAACAAAAAAGATCCCTTCTTATTACATGCCTTAAATGCATTTAAAATAATAGGTTATGTTAATGGTTGTGTTAATGGCTATGTTAATGGTTGTGTTAATTATAGTGTCGTTGTTGTTGTTGTTTTTCAGAAACGCGCATCAAAGTGTGTGCGAACGAAACGTCCGGAAATGACGTCGTAGAATTGTGTCTCAGCCCTGGACACTTTAGTTGTACGCGAGAACGGGCTAAATTTTCAAACCGTTTATTTTTCTTTTAGTTTATTCAAAGTCGCTCGATAGACAACGTCGTGATGTCTCTTGACACTGAAAGTTTTCGGTTTCTTTTATGCTTATTTTTGGACTATTTTGGTATTTTAATTTATTTTGCAAAATACCCCCTTTTTAATACCCCTTTGCTACCGGACCACCCGTGGGACGCCCTCACGCGCAGTGTTGATCGACGATGACGTAGACTGGCGTTCCTGTGCCGTCTTGTGGTTATATAGTTCTCCAAGAATTTCTAAAGCTTATTATTTTCTCTTGTTTCAGAACAAACATTTTATAAACATTCATCAACAAACGTGTAATGATACATGTATGTTCCTAATAATAAAAGTTAATGCACAAATTATCTTTAAATTGAGCAGGGCATCAATACATTGACAAAATTATACTGATCGTCATTTACTGAAAAAAACATTTGCAAAGAGATCAGCCTTATTCGCTTGTAGAACGGTTGTTTCCAAGATGGGGCAAACACCACGCTTCGTTGTTGACATTTAATGTGTGGTGGGGTATTTTAGTTTATCATAAAATTGTTGTGTGATTTTTCCGTTCTAAAAGTTCGTTCCAAAAAGTCAGCAGCTTGAACATCTATTACATTGATGATATTACATAAACAAATTATGTTCAATCAATTGGTTTCTACGAAAGCAAATGTTCGAGCATTCAGCTCAAAAAACGTTTGAATAAATGGGATTGCCATTTCCCTAATAAACGGTAAGATGTGTTTATTTCCCAAACATCTTCAATCAAACATATCCAATCCTTGAGCAAAATCAAACTATTATTTCACATAATTTACTGGTTCAAAAGTTTGATCGAAGGGGAGTAACAACAGCTGATTTTAAAGTAGCATTCAATCATTTGGCTGTATAGTACTACAAAACAACTTTTTGAAATGTAATGACGACTTTATTCTTTTTATTTGGATAACACAAACATAAATGGTTTATTTGTTCGTAAGGATAAAAAGCAAACCAATATAATATCCATATAGAAAAAAAAACATGTTTATAAATCGTCCCTTACGGTAGCTATTAAAAAACACACCTTACATGCATTATTCATTTACCATTTATCCTTGAATAGTATTTAATTTTAATTTTAATTTATAAATGTAAAACATGATGAAAATATGAATTAAAATGAAAACATCTCAATTAGTGCTAATCATAGCCCTGCACCATCCCTGTGATATAGAATTGAATAGAACATTGACCGTCCTAATAAAACCTTATTGAAGTATATCAATTAAAAGATTAATCAAAATTGTCACAAAGCAAAAATATATTTTAGATCATTCAAATTTGAAACCTTCATATTCAGACAAATATCATATTAAAATAATACCGACATAAAATACGACATAAAGCTCAACAAGTTAATAACCAAAAATGCTAAAATCACTTATAAATTCCATTCAAAAACCAATAAACTGCATAAGCGATAAGACCTGGAAACAGAATAAAAATACATAGCATTTCAGCAACCAGCGTGACGCCACTCTCTTCGTCGTCATGGTAACTGTATCCCGGGGTGGGTGCCCGGGGGTGGAAGCGTTGTGGGAGGTATGCGGGAGGGTACAGGGCGGTGTATCAATCTAGCTCTTCAGGTCGGACCGGATGCTGCAGTGGAATCACAGACTGCTTGTCCACGTCACGTGATAGGGCCTTCCGCATGTCTGCAATGGGAAAAGTAAACATGTTAATATCTGCTGACATACAGAGATGCAATCAAAAACTTAGAATAAAAAGGGCACCACAAGCTAATGCCATCTCTCGTCCAGTTCTATCAATATTTAAGGCATAAAATGACAATTGTTGAAACCACAGTGATTGGCTACTCACATGCATAATATGATCATCATCACTGCCAAACAAGTGAGGTGTGAATACCTTGATCGCTTATAGTTATGGCGGAATACAGGCTTTGCATGATAACAAGGAAACATTTACTCAAATTCTTTTTTATAATATGAACATACAAAATGCGGATTCCGTTGGAGGTGTATCATTTCATGACAACACTGTAGACAATACCCATGGTACATGTACGTTATATACATAAGTATAGATCTGTAGACAATACCCATGGTATGTGATGTACATACGTGCAGATCTGTAGACAATACCCATGGTATGTGATGTACATACGTGCAGATCTGTAGACAATACCCATGGTATGTAATGTACATAGGTGCAGATCTGTAGACAATACCCATGGTATGTGATGTACATACGTGCAGATCTGTAGACAATACCCATGGTATGTGATGTACATACGTGCAGATCTGTAGACAATTCCAATGGTATGTGATGTACATACGTGCAGATCTGTAGACAATACCCATGGTATGTGATGTACATACGTGCAGATCTGTAGACAATACCCATGGTATGTAATGTACATACGTGCAGATCTGTAGACAATACCCATGGTATGTGATGTACATACGTGCAGATCTGTAGACAATACCCATGGTATGTGATGTACATACGTGCAGATCTGTAGACAATACCCATGGTATGTGATGTACATACGTGCAGATCTGTAGACAATACCCATAGTATGTAATGTACATACGTGCAGTATGTAATATCCATAAGTGCAGATCTGTAGACAATTTCCATGGTATGTAATGTGCATAAATGCAGATCTGTAGACAATTCCCATGATATGTAATGTACATTAGTGCTTATCTGTAAACAATACCCATGGTATGTAATGTACATCAGTGCAGATCTGTAGACAATACCCTTGTTATGTTATACACATACGAGAGAGAGGTTTTTTATTATCTTCTAACCATAGTATACAAATGTGTCCTGTTACCTCAGGATGTTGGTGAGTTTTGATATTTTACCCTATTCAAAAAATTAATCTCTACATAATCTAACTAGTATTTGTAATATGACACAGAGTTCTTATATTTCAAGAAAATTTATCAGTGGCAAAATGAAGTACATAATTTGAAAATTCATTGTACATTTCTTCATTCTTAAACAACAAATGGGCGTAATTGCTAACCCAAATTCTTTTTTATGAGCTGCAGACACGTTTTCCCAATAAATCGTGTTTAAATGTGTATTTAAACAATAAACAATTCAAATTTTCTATTTTGAATAAGCAATTACATAAGTAATGGATAGCAGATGTACAGCCTGTGCACAATTCTCAGGTAACAGGTAGTACTGTACATGTCAGCCTGCCATACCTCCAGCAGCAAGGTGAGAGGTGAAATGCTGCTGTAGGTTGTCACTGGCCAGGTGCACCACTCACAGTGCAACTACTTGCAGTAGTTTATTTTACAATTCTCTTGTTTCAAACAGGTGCTTTTTCATGAAAGAGGTTGCCAAAATAAACAGCTTTACAGGAAGAGAGATGGCATATTGTTTCAGAAAAAAACAGAGATTTGAGTTGTAAAAGCAAGGAGTACTACATGTATTTTATCAGTGTGAGTGTCCAGGCATTATATATGAATGATACTGGTAACAACTTAAGTTATTGATTATAATTGTTTTAATTAAAACAAGAGCTGTGAAAACTGCCCTTGATTGGGCCTCGTTGAATGGATAGCCATTATCAGAGCACAAAAAGATGTTTATCAAACATCTATGCCCCCCCTAATGGCAGCCTATAAGTCATATGTCTGTGGGGTAGTTTATGGTACTAGCCAACCTCTACACCAAGTTTTAGGATAGTGGTTCCGTGGTTCCAATCAACCCCTTTATAGTTTGTAATGATTGGACAAGGTTTAATTTTTCAAGGTAACTGTGGCCCTGAATTTTGACATGCTGACCCCAAAATCAATAGGGGTCATTTGCAGATTTATGACCAACCTCCCTCAAGCATTTTCTATTTTTTAAGCAGACAAGTTTTTTGCATTTAAGGTCACTGTGTCCATTGACCTACTGACCTCAAAATCTATGAGTCTTAATTAATAGTCAACTGCTGGTCATGACCAACCTCCCTACCAAGTTTAAGAATCTTAGGCCCTAACATACTCAGACAATGTTTGGTCTACTGAAGGACAAAGAGATTGACCGATCAACCCATATGTGCAAAGTTATACCAACCCTTCTTTGTAATAATAATTAAATTTCCTATATAAAATGTAAAAATAGCCATTACAACGTCCAACAAGAAAATTGCTGGAAGATATGGATGCTTCCCATACGCCCATTTTCTATGAATAGGCAGAAATTGTAATACAATGTGCTGTTAGAAGGTAAATGGTTGTAGCATTAGTATACACAAGTTGGAAAAATTGAGAACATGGAAAGGTATGGGCAGGTTTGAGAAATAAATCTTAAAGTAAATTTCAAGACATGAAATAAAAAGCAGCCATTGAAATTCAGAAATACCCATAAATATCGCCCGTAATATCTCCGACTTTCAAAAACTATAGTTTCAGGGGAAATTACTTAAAAAAATGCAGGACAGAAATATGGTTCTTAGGTTATGCACTTTCTCTTAGGGCTATTCCAGTAAAACATATAACCCCTGGGGGGAAGGCAATTATTTGAATAGTATAAGGATGGGTGTGTTTTTTTCACAAATTTGGACCCGAAAAGGGTTAATTTGCTTCTGTAGGGGGCTGGCATAATATAAAGTGCCTTCCCCCTGGGGGTTAAATGTTTAAATGGAATAGCCCTTATTGCCATCTATTTACATTTCAAGTTTCATTTCAATTCATTCAGTATAACCTATTTCCCAAGATATACCCCGGATAAGTACACATTTTCAAAAAATATCAGGTAAAGGGAGATAACTTAAAAATATGCAAGGCAGGGCTATGGTTCTAGTGCAATGCACTTTATTTCAATTGTCATCTATCTATATTTGAAATTTCATTACAATGCCTTTGGCGTTTTTTCAAGATATGGCTCATGAAAAAAATGGTAAAGCGGAGATCACTTTATTAATATGCATGATAGGATAATGGTTATTGTGCGATGAACTACCTCCCTGACATTGCCATCTATCTAAATACCAAGTTTAATTTTAATCCCATCACTAGTTTTGAAGACACCAAGACATGGATGTGCAAACACTAATTATAAAAAAACGGTTTTAAGGATATCACTTAACCAATATGTATGATAGGAATATGGTTCTTGTGCACTGCACTTCCTCTCATTGTATATCATCTATGTGGTACGTTTTATTTCAAACCAATTAATTGTTTTGAAGTTATTTTGCTGACAAGAGTGTGCAAACGGACGGATGGACTTACAAACTGACAAAATGGCAACTATATGCTCTCCCTTCGGAGAGCATAACTAAGCACCTTCAATTCCATCGTAAGAATGAGCATGGATAATTATTGTATTAGTCCTCGGTCACAATTGCAAACATTTGAGGCAGAAATGACTTGTGACTTGTGCTTAAGAAACTTAGTACTAGTATCGTACACATAGTAGACATGAGTTTGACCTCAGAAACAGTCAAACACAGTCTCAGAAATTTGTTCTGAGATATTTGTCCACCTTTCTTTGTGTCACAGGCTTTGAAAAGTATTAGGGTAACAATTCTAGCCCAAGTCCTAAGTTGACAGCCAAATATTAAAGGCTCAGGTAAATATGTGTCCAATCTTGGGTATTCCTCCTAGCAAAATGTCTGAGATTACCAGCTGGAATTTTACATTCTGACCAATGCATGTAAACCTGAACATGGGTTTACCAACTTACCAAATGCATCTTCATCAACATCTCCAGAGTAATATTCAAGGACGCGTCTGTACACACTGTATCCAAGTTTGTTATACATCTCCACAGCAACTTTGTTTGACACTCGCACAAACAGATCTACGAAGTAACACTGCTTCCTGTTGGAAACAGGTTAAAATCATAATATCCATGAAAATAACTCATTTGTGCTAAATAATCTTCATTACATACAGAACACCATTTCACGAGTTATTTTGTGTCTAATAAAAACACTTGTATTTGTATGAGTACAAGTACAGTACCTATTAATTTAGCATATTCATAGTTAAGTTGCTAATATTTTGATACATATAGTTGTTTTATAATTTATTTGTTTGCCTATAAAGAGTGCATATTCATATACATGGGTCATGTTTGCTAAATTTAAAAAAGACAATTGTATTGTTCAATATATTTTCATGAAAAAACTTTTTCTTTATACAGGTCTACTCTGCTTTTGCTCCATTTAACCTTTCATGATATTCATTTTATTTTACAAACAAATAGATTTATAGACATATTTCTTACTTTTCTGAGATGTCCTCCAAGTTTGTCATAAGTTTGCCGGCCAGTCCAAGTCTGCGAAACTCTGGGGCAACAGTAAGGGCTGTCACATGACCATGCCATAGCTCCTGGCTACCTTCTGCCTTGCCCATAACTGAAAATCAGGAATACAAATCAATCACTTGAACAAGTTTTCAAGTAAAATACACATATTCAACGTTAGTTATTTTAAAAGCTCCAGCTAGGTTTTATCAGAAATCTTATGTTGTAAGTGGTCTAAATTGAGCCTTTGTCAAATGTATCAAATCCTAAAGTCTCGACTGAGAAGGCCTGACATAATTTGCTATGGAAGCTTCAGAAGACACTCTGATAGTTTTGAATCATCACCAACTTAACAAGAGGACTACTGGAAGTTTGAGATAGCTGATGCCCTAATTCTCATAAGGTAAAGCACAATACTTTGACAACCCATTCAGACTTACTGACAATCTTTGTAACTTACTGTATCCCATTATCTCGCCTGATGCTGACTCAGCCACCTGGAAGTATTCAGGCCAGTGGGCCAGGTACTGCATGTAGAACGGCAGTCCATACTGAACACTTGGTTAAGGATAACAATGGTGAAAATAAACAATAAACTTTACAGTGAAGAAGTTTAAAGAAATACCTTCGAAATTTGATATAACAGTACGCAGCATTTTGGAATTGCTTGAAGTTTGTGCTTCTTCCCAATAGATGTTAATACTCAAGACAGTTTCACACTTTGGCTTATGAGGGAAATAAATGAGGAAAAACTCAACACCACTCAGAGACCAGCTACTGCAAATTTAACATAATATCTGCAGAGTCCTTTGAGGTCTTGGTTTTCAAAACTTTTCTAGCAAAGGTTCAGGTCAGTCAGTCTGTACGAAAGTCATTATTACATTGCAGGACACAAGGTCCTGCAATACAGTCTACATTGCAGGACCGGACCAGTTTTTGCAGGACCAAACATTTTATGTACATTTTTGTTGAAGTCAGGGCTTTCAACAGGGTCTAAACCCAATGGTCAATGACTCTTAAAATCTGATTTTCAAGAGTCAAAATCAGATCTTCAAGTGTCATTGTCTGTGTTTTTCTAAATACATGGTCTCACTTCTTAATTATAGTTTTCATCTGTCGTATGATGGCATTGCATGGTACATGATTATCTATTAAAAACTAATACATTTATACATTTTTTAAACTGATATAGACATGGTTTAAAAAACTAATACAAAATATATTTAAGCATTGTTGTTTTTTAAACCATCGTACTAAGTGAAAAAGCAGAAGGTATCCGTTAATTTGCATAATGGGCGGAGTTATCACGTCATTGAGTTTGAGTGCTGCTAATTAACATGGAAACCGATTAGATTCTAGATCGATAATCAGTTGTCATTGCGGGTGTTAATTGCTCTTGACTTTAATTGATAAAAAGACATTTAGATCATGTCTTGCAAATGATTAATATTACAAATTTATGATGCTTCATTTTCGGGTCATTTACGATTTTGAATGCGTCAAAACCCAGGGAGCTCGGGTCGATAAACGCCCTGATTAAGTTGGTTTGATAAAGTAAACATAGGTTAGTTAATAAAATTAACAAGATACACGTTTGACACATATTTATTAAATCATTTTGACCCAAAACTTATTGCCGGACAAGCGGGCCTACAATATAGCTGTGATTGTCGGACCTCGTCATTTATTACTGGCAGGAGCCGAGGTCAGAGCCGAGACTGGTCAGTGGATGATAACATTATATTTATACCACCCAAATAACTAACTGAATGGAACATGAAAAACTAAATTCACTAAGTTCATAAAATTCCAATGAGTGACCAGTAAGGCTTAGTCTGAACTACATACAGTGCAGTAAATAAAATAAGTAAAATAAATGACAAATTAACATTTGTAGGTAGAATCAAATAACATAGATGTTTTGGTCTGTTGATAAGGCTAGAGCTGTAAGCAAACTGTCAACAATAGCCACATACACTGGAAAAAGGACTTAGATGTAGATTGTTGCTTAAATTGGTTTAACATCTGATCATTAAATTGAAATTATCATGATGATGTGTTCAAAAGTAACTTTGTCTTAAGAGCATTCTCTCAAATATATCAATTTTACTTTACTCTGTGTTCAGTGGTCGAAATTAGCACAAGCCGACACGCCCTGCACTGATTAAATGCTTTGACTGTGTGTTTAGTCAGAATTTTGGAATGATATGTCACGTGTTGACCTATTGAAATAATCTGACGATACAAAATGTAAATGGTATACTTTATGTTATCAAATATCAGTGTACACAGCGTAACCATGACTAGAGTAAGTAGTGATGACCAGTCATGTTGCCAACACAAGGGATACAGTTTCTGTCAACGGATCTAGGTTACTGAAAAAGAAAACAGCCGATTTTAGATTTAAAACATATTTTGATTGTAATGCTAAACGAAAATTAATCAATTACACAGATAAAGAGTTAGTTTAAGTACACTGCCATCCGAATACAATGTATCCGAATGGACCGCACTAGTAACAATTCAGTTTTATCGAAATATCTTTATTGAATAACTGAACAGTGTCATGTGTGATAACACTTGTGTTAAATTAAAACATAAACTTACACTTTATTAAATTTAAACAAATCATCACATGTAAACTGTCGTATTGTTGTCATTGTGTTTGTTTACACACAAGTTGCTTCCCTTTGACATATTATTCTCAAGAAAATGAAAAGAAAACTTCGGTTACACTTCACGAATATTTTTTGTCATTCTAAATGTTGACCGTACTGTGCAAACATTGATCTAGCTGTACAGATAAACCGTCGTTGCAAGCTCTAATAATTCAATATGTCGTTTAATTTTGAAGAATTTGTCAATAAGTACAAACCGCACAAGGAGACGCTGGATTTTTTCCTGGCGCGTGCAGCGGATGGGGTACAGCCATACTTTGAGATCGGGGTGGATAAGGCAAGACAGGCTAGCATCGAGGCGTCCGAAAAGTATGGAGGAAGTGTTGATTTGGATGGGAAAGAATTTGAGCTTACAGTTCCGTCGCCTTACAACAAAGGTACGTAAACACTAATACATGACCGTGAGGGGAGCTTAAATTTGATAAATGTTTTCCGAAAGGGAAGTTCACCGTGTGGCAGAGCTTTACACTGGTGCATCAGAGTAGCCCTCGTGATGTAGCATTTATGGTAGATATATATATATATATATATATATATATATATATCATATAATAGCAAAAACTGTTGACCGATTGTGTATGTAGTTGATTGTTCTTTTTGCAGATGGTATACAAGTGACTGTGTACGCACCTTCATCGTGCAAAGCCGACGACAGTCCCACAATTCTGGCGTACTTTCATGGCGGCGGCAACGTCATCGGTTGCAGGAAAACTCACCAAACCATCTGTAAAATTATAGCTAAGTGGGTTGAAAAGCCAGAGCATCATTATAAGCAAACCCTGATCATACATAATAAAATAATAGCTCTTCGGCGGTACATGTCTACGCAATTGATATTAAAGTTTTCAGCCGCAACCAGGTTTACCTAATTTTAACAGTTCAAATCATATACCAGTTTTTTATTAGACTTCCTAGTACGGTTTCAATACATAACACTATTTTCGTGATGTAGATGTCAATTGCCACGATGAATGTTTCTATCTTGATGCAGGGAGTCTCCGTGTATCGTGGTGAACGTAGAGTACCGCCTGGGCCCCGAGCATCGGTTCCCCGCCAACCACGACGACGCAAAGACCCTCGTCCAGTGGCTCGCAAAAAACAAGGCCGCCGTCGGTAATATCAATGCAAAGATATTATATGGCATATGTGCATTGTCCATCTCTTCAGTAATCGGTTTTGGCAATTTGATTTTGATTTGTTATATATACCAATTATATCTAAGATAAGTTAATGTTGTATTTACTGGATGTGCCAAAATACGTTTAACACCAATGTATACGTTAACATAGTATGTATCATACGTTAACATAGTATGTATCGCCTATCTACCAATGTATACGTTAACATAGTATGTACCGCCTCTACCAATGTATACGTTAACATAGTATGTACCGCCTCTATCAATGTATACGTTAACATAGTATGTACCGCCTCTACCAATGTATACGTTAACATAGTATGTACCGCCACTACCAATGTATACGTTAACATAGTATGTACCGCCTCTACCAATGTATACGTTAACATAGTATGTACCGCCTCTACCAATGTATACGTTAACATAGTATGTACCGCCTCTACCAATGTATACGTTAACATAGTATGTACCGCCACTACCAATGTATACGTTAACATAGTATGTACCGCCTCTACCAATGTATACGTTAACATAGTATGTACCGCCTCTACCAATGTATACGTTAACATAGTATGTACCGCCTCTACCAATGTATACGTTAACATAGTATGTACCGCCTCTACCAATGTATACGTTAACATAGTATGTACCGCCTCTACCAATGTATACGTTAGCATAGTATGTACCGCCACTACCAATGTATACGTTAACATAGTATGTACCGCCTCTACCAATGTATACGTTAGCATAGTATGTAACGCCTCTACCAATGTATACGTTAACATAGTATGTACCGCCTCTACCAATGTATACGTTAACATAGTATGTACCGCCTCTATCAATGTATACGTTAACATAGTATGTACCGCCTCTACCAATGTATACGTTAACATAGTATGTACCGCCTCTACCAATGTATACGTTAACATAGTATGTACCGCCACTACCAATGTATACGTTAACATAGTATGTACCGCCACTACCAATGTATACGTTAGCATAGTATGTAACGCCTCTACCAATGTATACGTTAGCATAGTATGTACCGCCTCTACCAATGTATACGTTAGCATAGTATGTACCGCCTCTACCAATGTATACGTTAGCATAGTATGTACCGCCTCTACCAATGTATACGTTAGCATAGTATGTACCGCCTCTACCAATGTATACGTTAGCATAGTATGTACCGCCTCTACCAATGTATACGTTAGCATAGTATGTACCGCCTCTACCAATGTATACGTTAGCATAGTATGAACCGCCTCTACCAATGTATACGTTAGCATAGTATGTACCGCCTCTACCAATGTATACGTTAGCATAGTATGTACCGCCTCTACCAATGTATACGTTAGCATAGTATGTAACGCCTCTACCAATGTATACGTTAGCATAGTATGTAACGCCTCTACCAATGTATACGTTAACATAGTATGTAACGCCTCTACCAATGTATACGTTAACATAGTATGTACCGCCTATACCAATGTATACGTTAACATAATATGTATCGCCAAATATATTTGCATGTTAATCCAGGTGGCGATGCTGGGAGCCGCCTTGGTGTGTGTGGTGACAGTGCGGGAGGCCGCATTTCCGCCGTCGTCTGCCACGAGGCCGCCGACATCATAGACTTCGCGGTTCGTACAAACAAAAATTGCTCATCCATAATTATGTGGCGGTTAATAGGATACACATTGAGTTTATCTGACTTTAAAAATGAACGAGTCATGAACAAACAATTCCCATTGACATATTTTGACGTTTTAAAAGTTAATATATATATTATATTTTTATTGAATCTGAATATGTCAAGTATATCAAGCTTTTATATTTGCCCCCAGGTGTTAATATACCCAAACGTATCATGCCGATTCGAGCACCCGTCAGTGAGTGAGTTTAAAGACGGTCCTGGTGTCACATGGACAACGATAGAATGGTGACTGTTGAACACAATATGCATGTTTCAGAGACTCTTTGATCGACAGTGGTCGTGCTTTATATCGCTAGTATAAATCTGTTTACTAATCTAGTTTGGATGTTTTGCGCTAAAATGTAATCGGACAGACGGGGCCCTTGGAGTCTTCAGAACTGTAGATCCATTCGTTTGTACACATGGGTTTATAGCCTTCTTTCGAGTAGCGCGCTATAGCTCAATTGAACTGCTATATTTACATCATTCTGAAGGCTCGAACCTCGTTGCAGGTATTAATCTACCCGAGTGTCGGACTAACGAACCCCTTCCCGTCGATCGAAGAGTTCAAGGATGGACCTGTACTATCTACACCTATTAGAACATGGTTTTATCATTTATCTTAAAATAATTTGCTGCACATAATTATCTGCATGCATATTTATTTTTGTTGAACGCTTTACCCACTTTGGCGTGCATGTAGTGACACGTACATTTATCTGTTGCGTGCAGAACACTGCACCTCCTTAGTTTACAGCGTTATCGGTGGACAATTCCTTAATTAAAAGTTCCTCCACAACAATTCCCCAAGAAGCCGACACATGCTGACTTAACTTATGTCACGTTTGTGCATATTTTTTATTTCTTTTTCATGAAATACAATATTGGTGACTTTTTAATACTACTTTTAAAAACAGTTTCGTAAATAACTATTTATTTCATTCATTTTTGTCACAATTTAATATATTATATAATAGCTATACTATAATATACTTAGTTCTAATGTTCACGACAGGTTCATGGAGAACTACTTTGAGCGGAAGAGCGACATGGGAACACCGCGCGCGTCGCCACTGCAACACGCGGACTTCGGCAAGCTTCCGCCGACCCTGATCATTGTGGCCGAACTTGACCCGCTCAGGGACGGTTGCCATGGTAAGCCTCGTTTTTAGCAATGATATTCAACTTTGATCTTATGTTATAAATTGTAAAAACACATTTACCATAGTAAATGGGGAACATGCAGTGCAGATGACCAAGTACGTACATATTTTTTTTAAAGAATTAATTTCCGCCTGAGTATTTTCATGCTCCATATGTATTACTCTGACCAGCTTACTTATTATAACAATGCTCGTATTGTATACATTAAAACTACACTAATAAAGCCACTATCGTATATTCTCTCTGCCTTTCAGCGTACGAGGAGAAGCTCCGGACGGCAGGTATTCCGGTGGAACTGCAAACCATCAAGGGCGTCCCACATGCTTTTTGGAGTCTTACAGGTGCGACTACATCCGGCTACCCTTGAAAATTAACCTTAGGTGTCTAAAGTGTAATGAACGATATTAAGCTTCGCATCGATCAATATATAATAATAATATTATAATAACACATGCTTGTTTGCAATCAATGCATTCAGGGCCCACTCCCGGCGAAGCCAAGTGGGCTAATCTTAGCGTTCATGGTTTAATCCCGGCAGAGGCCAGTGGGCGCATCATATGCCCGTTCATTGCTCAACCCCTTCAAAGGCAAGTTGGCGCATCATGGCGTTCATGGCTCAATTCCGACGGAGTCTTAGAAGTGGGCGCATCATGGCGTTCAGTGTTCAGTCTCGGTTGAGCCCAATGGGCACCGAGTCATGGCGTTTAGGGTTCAATCCCGGCATAGCCCAGTCCCCGGAGCGCATAATGCATGTTTAAGTTGGTGTTCATAGAAATTTACGTCACGGTTGGTTCGGTTAAACGTGATTTACACTCGCTGTATGAATTCAAATACATTCGCTGATCAATAACCTTGAACTTTACCAATGACTTGTCGTCACTGTATTTTTCAGGTGCGTTCAGGGAGACGGGGAAGGAGGCCCAGAGCTATGCGGTGGACTTCATCCGAAAATTCAAGGCGTGATGCAGATCAACGATTTTATGATCATTTGATGCAGTGTTAACTTTTTGTTCATGATATTTCAATAAACAGAAACATTATAGACTGCTAATGCATCGTTCTGTACTACGCGGGTTAAAGAGATCCTTAATGTGAGGCAGAATGTGGGTCATTATCGTCATGATAACAATGAGCTCTACCTATTCAGAAGTACTCAGCTTGTACTGACACAATCGTCATATAATAAATGTCCAGTACTGTGTCAAGTTGCCGAAAAACGATCAGCATCGATCAACGCCATTATTAAAATTATTGTCTAGGTGAAGACTGGATTGTATTGTATTGGACTGACGGTCAGTATGTTTCATACATGATACTAGTATCATAACAAGCAGGGGTATAGCATGGCTGTATGCGATGTGTAGACTGAATACTTCAATTGAACTTGGGGACATGCCCTTTAAAATTCATTTTGCTAGAAAATATGGTGTGCGTTTTGGCATATGTTGTTTATGTCTTGTTATTGAAGAAAGCAGTTGTCAACACTTGCATTTTTACGTTTTATCTCTCAAAATGTGTAGGCTGAAGGTACGCCCCTGATTAGTTCTTCAAGTTCTCGTAATAAAATATTGTCATGAAAACTGCGCTATACTCTTTAAAGCGGGAAAAATGCATACTTGTCTCCCGTGTTAGCGTTCTAATGTTTATAAATTGGACTTAAACCGAAAGTACTCTGCCTGTTTTGTGCTAGATAGCAGCCCATCTTTGGCAGATCTGTAAATCCTAAGCCCATCATTGGCATTCCTGTACATCCTGTAAGTAGAACCTGTCTTTACTTAATAAAGATCACAAAATGTTCGGATTTATTGTTATTTAGATAATTGTTAATATGAGATTTATAGTAACGAAAGAAAACTGTATTTTCAATAATTTTCTTGGTATACATGGTACTCTCCCCTATTAGAGTAGCACCGCCGTGGTACGGATGGACGACGGGTTGTATCAACTACAGCCTTTTGTTGTCCCGCAGTGGGCGCAACACCTGAACAACATACCCAAACATATTGTGAAGGTATGGTATGATAATTAGTATTGTCCTACAGCAGCAGTTTAACTATAAAGCTATACTATAAAAAAAATCGGAACGTTTATAAACAAAACTGCAGTTAATAAGACTCCGCGGTTCCTTCGTTGGGTTTAGTCCGATGGGTTTCGCGCAGCTTGCTAGCTTAATAGCCCGAATAAAAGACAAGAAAGCGAAACAAATCTAGTATTCGATTTTGCTCTGGGCTTCTTTATATGCGTTATGTGTTAAAGGAATGTGTACAGTGGGATGACTCACTTCTTACTGATAAAAACACCTAAATCATCAACATACCATTCGATTTTATTTTAACGTATATAGCTGTCTAACCTAAGGACGCCAATCCACAAATGGCGGCTGCCGGAAGTGCCGACCGGATTTGACGTCTACATCAAAAGAGATGACCTTACCGGCACTGAACTCTCCGGAAATAAGGTATCGAATACTTTGTTTGAAGAAGTACGAATATAAAAGAATATCACCTCGACGTCGAATAAAAATGTACGTGTTTATTTGGACGATTACATATTGAGATGCCTCGAACATAAATATTAAATAAAATGTAGCCGTTATTTCCAAACAAACCCTTCGAAAGTACCATCATCCTCCGTTATCAAGCAAAACACTATATATCCAACTGGTTCCAGGTACGAAACCTGCAGATTCTGTTCGCGGAGGCCCTGGCTAGCGGCGCCAGGCACGTCGTGACCGGGGGCGGACCTCAATCCGGTCACTGTCGGGCCGTGTCCATCGTGTGTCGTTACCTCGGCATCCAGCCGCACGTCGTGATAGAGGGTGTAGACAAGGTACAATCAACCTGTTATAAATTTATTGAATTATGGCTTTCTCAGAGAAAATATGTTGGCAATCTAAAAAGATAGAGTATCCTAGTGTCAAGATGACCGCCAATGGATTAAAGGTGGAGTTTGTAACCGAACATATCAGTCCTCTGTAAGTAAATGTAGGCATTCGATTTTCGACCTGTGCCTGTGTACTCCAGCGTGAGGACTTGGGCTCGGCGGGGAACACGTTGCTGTACCGGCTGGCGGGTAGCCAGATCTACTTGGCACCGTACGAGGGGTACGAACACTTCACTCGCAGGGTCAGGAACATGCAGAAATACATCAGGTTATTTTGTTGTTTTCATTTAAGCTAGTTCGACCATTGGTATCCTCACACTTTTGTACTTTTTGGTTTAGTGCGTAGTGTTATGCGAGCGTGCCCGTCCGTTGCTGCGTTTAATTCATCCGTGGTTTATTTATGTCTCTCGCCAGCGATCATTACCAGGAGCCGTGTTACTGTATCCCGGTGGGTGGCTCCGCAGTGGAGGGCGTGTTTGGATTTGTCGCCATGTTCCAGGAGTTACTCGAACAGGTTGGCACAGCAGATGTGTTACTCCAGACGTTTTGTATTTAGTCATTATTATTGATAATCATTTCTAATTTCTGGGAATGGATTTCAAAAAATAAATATTTTTCATATGTTTAATTCGTTTATAATAAACTCATGCACAAACGAAAATTATTTGGTAAATGTCCGTCCAGGGTTTGCACGAGAACTTTGACGACATTGTCGTAACCATAGCTACAGGAGGTACGGCGGCTGGTCTTGCACTTAGCAACTATTTAACGGGATCAAAACTAAGGTATTGACTTGAAAAGGCATTTCGACATTAAGTATTCTCTTCTAATGTTCCCATAGCCTGAACGCATTTACCTTATATTAAATATCATTTTTAAGATGGATAATTGTCCGTGTTGCTAACTATATTAATTTATTCAGTTATATCTGCTGGTTGACTTTAAGTGGACCCATGTATTGTAGGGTCCATGCCATGACGATCGCGCTGAGAAGGTCGGAGCTTGAGGAGAATATTGACCGCCTCCTGACGGGACTGGGCGCGGGTGTGAGGTGTGCGGACATCCTTCATGTCATAGAGGGACATGTCGGTGCAGGCTATGGTACCGCATCCACCGACGTACTGGGTTAGTGGCTCGTTGATATACTGAAATATATACGATTTTATGGTAATAAATGATTTGTTTTGGTATAAACATTGCAACCATTGTGAGTTATACGCTTTTCACGTACACACAGAGTATATAACCCGGGTGAGCTCGAGCACGGGAATTCTGCTGGATCCCTACTACACGGGTAAGGCCGCTCTTGGGCTAGCTAGGGAACTGAGGGACAACCCTGGTAGATTCAAGGGAACACGTATACTCTTTGTCCATACAGGTACAACATGTTTGATTTTGATTCAATATATAAGTTTTAAAGCTGCACTTTCACAGATACTAGTATAACAATTTTTACAACTTTTTTATGTTTTGTCTTGGAAAGAGCATTTTTGTGCGTAAATATCTGCAAACCAATGATATATGATTGCTGACTAAGAATCAGATCGTAGATTTTCATATTTCCGTTCGAAAATTAATGTTTTATGCCTTAAACCGTTACTAACGGTTTAAGAAAAATGCAAAAAAACATCAATTTTTGAACTTAAATTTAAATATCTGCGAACTATTTTTTGTCAGCAATCTTATCTAACTGGTTTCAATGGATTTTCGCAAAAATTGGCTCGTTCCAAGATAAAAAATAAAAAAGTTGTCAAAACGTTCAATCTGTGAGAATGCATCTTTAAGTAAAAACAATTCCGGGATATTGATTAGAGAAGTTGATGATAATTGTACGATAATTTATAGTATGCAAAGTAGTTTTTAGGCTGACACATTCGGAACTCCTCGGCCATTTTCGATCGAAACAACCTCGGATGTATGCCGCTACATCAGTAAAAGTAGTTCGTAAAATTTTGAATCATATTATTAATTAAATGTAGTGTCTTAGCTTGTATTTCTACATCTAAGTTCAAATTAATTGCCAGTGAAGTGCATTATTGCAAACATCATTCAGTTTCCCGACAGTTTAGTCATAGAGTTTAACTGCTAAATTGAAATTATTACGCGATCTACATGTACATGTACTTGCAGCGTAGTTAAAGTGTACCGATTTCTGACATTGTTAACCACCCATATACATCCGAGGTTGTTACGATAGAAAATGGTCGAGGAGTTCCGAATATGACTGAGAGTGCATGTGTTTTTGCTTTGTCCCTATAAACTCTTTAATTGAACCCGTCTAGGTGGTATATTCGGTTTATTCAACGGCGAGATGGACCGCGTGGTGGATTCCCCCGGAAGTCCCACAAATAGAATGACGTCATGGCTCGTGGAGGACCAATCCCCCTTGCAACAAACTACTCACACAACGCCCAGCTAATTGTATCTAACATTACTTTTAAATTCGCATATATTGCAATATTGAGCCTCATAATGTTAACGATTTATTTGTATTATTTTACGAAATAAAATCAATTTATAATAATTCTGAATCAGTCGTTTAGCGTGCATTAAAGTTTTTGCTTAAAAATAGTGCGCGGACAACAGTAATTCGATCATTAGTACGAAGTAGAATTCTTTACTATTTTAGCTCACCTGAGCAGAAAGTGTTGATCTCACGTCTTGATAAGGGAAGTAGTGTGTGTGTTGGAGGGGTAACTACGACCAAGCGGGTATATTTAATGTTGTTTTACCTTTTTCTCTAAAATAATAATATCAACAATAGAAAAGTTTTATCCTAGGTCAGTATGTTTGTCTTGAAGAAGCATTATAAAATAAAAATAAAAATATGCAAACCCGTCGAGTGACAGTTAATGGTTTGGCGGATAAAATCATGAGATGTTGGGTACAGCAGATAAAGTCTCCGACCCCTGGCTGTAATCATGCGATGTATGTTACGGCTGTAATCATGCGATGTATGGTACGGCGGATAAAGTATCCGACCCCTGGTTGTAATCATGCGATGTATGGTACGGCGGATAAAGTCTCCGACCCCTGGCTGTAATCATGCGATGTATGGTACGGCGGATAAAGTCTCCGACCCCTGGTTGTAATCATGCGATGTATGTTACGGCAGATAAAGTCTCCGACCCCTGGTTGTAATCATGCGATGTATGGTACGGCGGATAAAGTCTCCGACCCCTGGTTGTAATCATGCGATGAATGTTACGGCGGATAAAGTCTCCGACCCCTGGTTGTAATCATGCGATGAATGGTACGGCGGATAAAGTCTCCGACCCCTGGTTGTAATCATGCGATGTATGGTACGGCGGATAAAGTCTCCGACCCCTGGTTGTAATCATGCGATGTATGGTACGGCGGATAAAGTCTCCGACCCCTGGCTGTTATCATGCGATGTATGGTACGGCGGATAAAGTCTCCGACCCCTGGCTGTTATCATGCGATGTATGGTACGGCGGATAAAGTCTCCGACCCCTGGTTGTAATCATGCGATGAATGTTACGGTAGATAAAGTCTCCGACCCCTGGCTGTAATCATGCAATGTATGTTACGGCAGATAAAGTCTCCGACCCCTGGCTGTAATCATGCGATGTATGGTACGGCGGATAAAGTCTCCGACCCCTGGCTGTAATCATGCAATGTATGTTACGGCAGATAAAGTCTCCGACCCCTGGTTGTAATCATGCGATGTATGTTACGGCGGATAAAGTCTCCGACCCCTGGTTGTAATCATGCGATGTATGGTACGGCGGATAAAGTCTCCGACCCCTGGTTGTAATCATGCGATGTATGGTACGGCGGATAAAGTCTCCGACCCCTGGTTGTAATCATGCGATGTATGGTACGGCGGATAAAGTCTCCGACCCCTGGCTGTTATCATGCGATGTATGGTACGGCGGATAAAGTCTCCGACCCCTGGCTGTAATCATGCGATGAATGTTACGGTAGATAAAGTATCCGACCCCTGGCTGTAATCATGCGATGTATGGAACGGCGGATAAAGTCTCCGACCCCTGGTTGTAATCATGCGATGAATGTTACGGTAGATAAAGTATCCGACCCCTGGCTGTAATCATGCGATGTATGTTACGGCAGATAAAGTATCCGACCCCTGGTTGAAATCATGCGATGTATGATACGGCGGATAAAGTCTCCGACCCCTGGCTGTAATCATGCTATGTATGGTACGGCGGTTTAAGTTTCCGACTCCAGGCTTTAATCATGAGGTGTACGGCTCGGCAAAATAAGATGTAGAGCTCGGTGAATGTAATCTATTACTCCTGGCTATAATCATGCGATATAGGGTACGGCGGATAAAGTCTCCAGCCCCATGCTGTAATCATGCGATGTATGGTACGGCGGTTTAAGTCTCCGACACCAGGCTTTAATCATGAGGTGTACGGCTTGGCAAAATAAGATGTAGGGCTCGGCGAATGTAATCTCTGACTCCTGGCTGTAATCATGAGTTGTAAGGCTCGGTAGATTAAATCTTCGACCATTGGGTTTAATCATGAGGTGAATGGCGGACGGAATCTTTGACTCCTAGCTGCAATAATGAGATGTACGATGTAATCGGCCTGGCTGGTAAAGCATGTTGAACACTCTTATTTGTGTACTAGGTTTTAAATGTACATGGGAAAGAGATAAGCATAGTGCACTCGTCACCAGAAGCGAGATAATACGGCAGATAATTACGGTCCAATATAGTGTTTACATTTATAATGATCTACAATGCAGATGGCAGTCACCGGAATAGATTCCAAACGAAGTAGAATGACAATATGTTCCTTGCGGAGTATATATTTTTTATTATAATAGATGAATGAATGTGCCAATAGCAGTATGGTCTTTGGACGACAAGAGTTTGTAGGTGAATGATTAAGGACCGAACCACCAAATGGTTATCCAATTTTGGCAGTCCATCTCTACACAAAATATTCTACTTTCTTTCTTGCTTTACGATAAAATATGGAGTTTAATCAGAAATAACAAAAGTGAAAATATAAATTTGATATTTTCACTGCGAAACATAAGGGTTGAAAAGATCTACTTTTAAAATCAAGAGTAGTTACTTCCCCTTGATCAAAACGCATCACTTATTAACAAGCAAAAATAGTTTGATACAAAAAAGAATTAATATGTTAAAATAAAGATATTATTAGAAATAAACATAACTCATCGTTTATTGGAAAGGTTATCCTGTTCTTCAAACGTTTTTTTGCACTTGAAAGTTGAATGTTAGAACATTTGCTTTCGTACAAAATAAATTATATACGAAAGCAACTGCTCGAACATAATTCGATGTCATATCTGACATCTATCTTTTTCAGAATTATTTTCACCTAAAATCATCCTGTTTTGGCACCTTGGTTGTTATTGTTGGTCGTCTGCTTCGTCGGAAGACACCATGGTAAACAATCAAGGAACAATGCACACACTCGAAAAGGTTCTATATGCAAGTGTGCAAATAGTTTAATATGGTCGCAAACACTTTAGCAGACGATGAGTGTTCGTTTTGTGAAGATAAACAACAAACATATATATCGTACGTCGCAACAAATGAGAACAAATGAGAACAAATGAGAACAAATAATGATATCACCGTGAGAAGCTTGACGTATACAAATCATACATGTACTATATACTATCATATACGTTTTCGACTTCAAAACCTTATGAACATACATCGGTAACTTGTTTATATGGAATAAAGACATCGCCAAGGTGTTCCATCTTCAATGATTTGAGCTTCTAGGTTTTTTTTTAATATACACACGTCATATAAACATTTCGACAAACAACATGATCATTCACTTGAGTTTGGCCACAAGTTATATAACAAGATTACTAAAATGTCCCCCCCCCCGCAATGTGTCAGACTATCGTTAAGATTGAAAGGTTATGACAATAATTATCAATATTTAGAAGCATCAATGTGTATGCAATCTCTGGACAATGTTTATTATGTCCGTCACAAGGATTACTGTAGTCGTATAGTTATTTATGGGTATTCAATTCAGTGGGTGATTTTGCCTAGTTTGAAGGATAATAGACGCCTTTGTGCAGTAAAACGACTACATTGAAAAAGAAAGTGATCAACATCTTCAATTTCTTTACCACAGACAGGGTAAGGGGAAATAGCGGTATAATTATTGTAAAGACCGAACAACATATTTCCGAAAGAAGGGTAAAGAAGTTTCAGGCGTCACGCGTCATGCGTTTAATAAAGAGCATTCCGCAAAAAAACAATACCGAAAGTAGTAACACTATATTTACTCCCGAGGAAACCCTACCATAGCTACACCCCTGATGAAACCCTACCATAGCTACACCCTTGAGGAAAACCCACCATAGCTACATCCCTTATGAAAACCCTACCAAAGCTACACCCCTTGAGGAAAACCCACCATAGCTACACCCCTGAAGAAAAGCCTACTAAAGCTACACCCCTGATGAAAACCCTACCAAAGCTACAACCGGATGAAACCCTACCATAACTACACCCCTGATGAAAGCCTACCATAACTACACCTTTGATGAAAGCCTACCATAACTACACCTCTGATGAAAGCCTACCATAGCTACACCCCTGATGAAAGCTTACATAACTGCACTCTGATGAAAGCCTATCATAGCTACACCCCTGTTGAAAGCCTACCATGGTCACACCCCTGATGAAAGCCTACCATATCTACACCCCTGGTGGCATCCTTCTATAACTGCACCCCTGATGAAACCCTTCTATAGCTACACCCCTTGAGGAAAACCCACCATAGCTACACCCCTGAAGAAAAGCCTACCAAAGCTACACCCCTGATAAAAACCCTACCAAAGCTACAACCGGATGAAACCCTACCATAACTACATCCCTGATGAAAGCCTACCATAGCTACACCCATGATGAAACCTTACCATAGCCACACCCTGATGTAACCCTACCATAGCTACACCCATGATGAAACCTTACCATAGCTACACCCTGATGTAACCCTACCATAGCTACACCCTGATGAAACCCTACCATAGCTACACCCTGATGAAACCCTACCATAGCTACACCCTGATGAAACCCTACCATAGCTACACCCTGATGTAACCCTACCATAGCTACACCCATGATGAAACCTTACCATAGCCACATCCTGATGAAACCCTACCATAGCTACACCCATGATGAAACCTTACCATAGCTACACCCTGATGAAAGCCTACCATAGCTACACCCTGATGAAAGCCTACCATAGCTACACCCTGATGAAACCCTACCATAGCTACACCCTGATGAAACCCTACCATAGCTACACCCTGATGAAACCCTACCATAGCTACACCCTGATGAAACCCTACCATAGCTACACCCTGATGAAACCCTACCATAGCTACACCCTGATGAAACCTTACCATAGCTACACCCTGATGAAACCCTACCATAGCTACACCCTGATGAAAGCCTACCATAGCTACACCCTGATGAAACCCTACCATAGCTACACCCTGATGAAACCCTACCATAGCTACACCCTGATGAAACCCTACCATAGCCACACCCTGATGAAACCCTACCATAGCTACACCCTGATGAAACCTTACCATAGCTACACCCTGATGAAAGCCTACCATAGCTACACCCTGATGAAACCCTACCATAGCTACACCCATGATGAAACCCTACCATAGCTACACCCATGATGAATCCCTACCATAGCTAAACCCACGATGAGAGCCTACCATAGCTACACCCTGATGAAACCTTACCATAGCTACACCCTGATGAAACCTTACCATAGCTACACCCTGATGAAACCTTACCATAGCTACACCCATGATGAAACCCTACCATAGCTACACCCTGATGAAACCCTACCATAGCTAAACCCACGATGAGAGCCTACCATAGCTACACCCTGATGAAACCTTACCATAGCTACACCCTGATGAAACCTTACCATAGCTACACCCTGATGAAACCCTACCATAGCTACACCCTGATGAGAGCCTACCATAGCTACACCCTGATGAAACCTTACCATAGCTACACCCTGATGAAACCTTACCATAGCTACACCCTGATGAAACCTTACCATAGCTACACCCATGATGAAACCCTACCATAGCTACACCCTGATGAAACCCTACCATAGCTACACCCTGATGAAACCTTACCATAGCTTCACCCTTGATGAAACCTTACCATAGCTACACCCTGATCAGAGCCTAACATAGCCACGCCCTGATGAAACCTTACCATAGCTACACCCTGATGAAAGCCTAACATAGCCACGCCCTGATGAAACCCTACCATAGCTAAACCCATGATGAAACCCTACCATAGCTTCACCCTTGATGAAACCTTGCCATAGCTACACCCTGATGAAAGCCTACCATAGCTACACCCTGATGAAACCCTACCATAGCTACACCCATGATGAAACCCTACCATAGCTACACCCATGATGAAACCCTACCATAGCTAAACCCACGATGAGAGCCTACCATAGCTACACCCTGATGAAACCCTATCATAGCTACACCCTGATGAAACCTTACCATAGCTACACCCTGATGAAACCTTACCATAGCTACACCCATGATGAAACCTTACCATAGCCACACCCTGATGAAACCCTACCATAGCTACACCCTGATGAAACCCTACCATAGCTACACCCATGATGAAACCTTACCATAGCTACACCCTGATGAAACCTTACCATAGCTACACCCTGATGAAACCCTACCATAGCTACACCCTGATGAAACCTTACCATAGCTACACCCTGATGAAACCTTACCATAGCTACACCCATGATGAAACCCTACCATAGCTACACCCTGATGAAACCCTACCATAGCTAAACCCACGATGAGAGCCTACCATAGCTACACCCTGATGAAACCTTACCATAGCTACACCCATGATGAAACCTTACCATAGCTACACCCTGATGAAACCTTACCATAGCTACACCAATGATGAAACCTTACCATAGCTACACCCTGATGAAACCCTACCATAGCTAAACCCACGATGAGAGCCTACCATAGCTACACCCTGATGAAACCTTACCATAGCTACACCCTGATGAAACCCTACCATAGCTACACCCTGATGAAACCTTACCATAGCTACACCCATGATGAAACCTTACCATAGCTACACCCATGATGAAACCCTACCATAGCTAAACCCTGATGAAACCTTACCATAGCTACACCCATGATGAAACCTTACCATAGCTACACCCATGATGAAACCTTACCATAGCTACACCCTGATGAAACCTTACCATAGCTACACCCTGATGAAACCTTACCATAGCTACACCCATGATGAAACCTTACCATAGCTACACCCTGATGAAACCTTACCATAGCTACACCCATGATGAAACCCTACCATAGCTACACCCTGATGAAACCCTACCATAGCTAAACCCACGATGAGAGCCTAACATAGCCACGCCCTGATGAAACCTTACCATAGCTACACCCTGATGAAAGCCTACCATAGGTACACCCTGATGAAACCCTACCATAGCTACACCCTGATGAAACCTTACCATAGCTACACCCTGATGAAACCTTACCATAGCTACACCCATGATGAAACCTTACCATAGCTACACCCTGATGAAACCTTACCATAGCTACACCCATGATGAAACCTTACCATAGCTACACCCATGATGAAACCCTACCATAGCTACACCCTGATGAAACCTTACCATAGCTACACCCATGATGAAACCTTACCATAGCTACACCCATGATGAAACCTTACCATAGCTACACCCTGATGAAACCTTACCATAGCTACACCCTGATGAAACCTTACCATAGCTACACCCATGATGAAACCTTACCATAGCTACACCCTGATGAAACCTTACCATAGCTACACCCATGATGAAACCCTACCATAGCTACACCCTGATGAAACCCTACCATAGCTAAACCCACGATGAGAGCCTAACATAGCCACGCCCTGATGAAACCTTACCATAGCTACACCCTGATGAAAGCCTACCATAGGTACACCCTGATGAAACCCTACCATAGCTACACCCATGATGAAACCCTACCATAGCTACACCCATGATGAAACCCTACCATAGCTAAACCCACGATGAGAGCCTACCATAGCTACACCCTGATGAAACCCTACCATAGCTACACCCTGATGAAACCTTACCATAGCTACACCCTGATGAAACCTTACCATAGCTACACCCATGATGAAACCTTACCATAGCCACACCCTGATGAAACCCTACCATAGCTACACCCTGATGAAACCCTACCATAGCTACACCCATGATAAAACCTTACCATAGCTACACCCATTATGAAACCCTACCATAGCTACACCCTGATGAAACCCTACCATAGCTAAACCCACGATGAGAGCCTACCATAGCTACACCCTGATGAAACCTTACCATAGCTACACCCTGATGAAACCTTACCATAGCTACACCCATGATGAAACCTTACCATAGCTACACCCTGATGAAACCTTACCATAGCTACACCCTGATGAAACCTTACCATAGCTACACCCATGATGAAACCCTACCATAGCTACACCCTGATGAAACCTTACCATAGCTACACCCTGATGAAACCTTACCATAGCTTCACCCTTGATGAAACCTTACCATAGCTACACCCTGATGAAAGCCTAACATAGCCACGCCCTGATGAAACCCTACCATAGCTAAACCCATGATGAAACCCTACCATAGCTTCACCCTTGATGAAACCTTACCATAGCTACACCCTGATGAAACCCTACCATAGCTACACCCTGATGAAACCTTACCATAGCTAAACCCACGATGAAACCTTACCATAGCTACACCCTGATGAAACCTTACCATAGCTAAACCCACGATGAGAGCCTAACATAGCCACGCCCTGATGAAACCTTACCATAGCTACACCCTGATGAAACCTTACCATAGCTACACCCTGATGAAACCCTACCATAGCTACACCCATGATGAAACCCTACCATAGCTACACCCATGATGAAACCCTACCATAGCTAAACCCACGATGAGAGCCTACCATAGCTACACCCTAATGAAACCCTACCATAGCTACACCCTGATGAAACCTTACCATAGCTACACCCTGATGAAACCTTACCATAGCCACACCCTGATGAAACCCTACCATAGCTACACCCTGATGAAACCTTACCATAGCTACACCCTGATGAAACCTTACCATAGCTACACCCATGATGAAACCCTACCATAGCTACACCCTGATGAAACCCTACCATAGCTAAACCCACGATGAGAGCCTACCATAGCTACACCCTGATGAAACCTTACCATAGCTACACCCTGATGAAACCTTACCATAGCTACACCCTGATGAAACCTTACCATAGCTACACCCATGATGAAACCCTACCATAGCTACACTCCGATGAAACCCTACCATAGCTAAACCCACGATGAGAGCCTACCATAGCTACACCCTGATGTAACCTTACCATAGCTACACCCTGATGAAACCCTACCATAGCTAAACCCACGATGAAACCCTACCATAGCTACACCCTGATGAAACCTTACCATAGCTACACCCTGATGAAACCCTACCATAGCTACACCCTGATGAAACCTTACCATAGCTACATCCATGATGAAACCTTACCATAGCTACACCCATGATGAAACCCTGCCATAGCTACACCCTGATGAAACCTTACCATAGCTACACCCATGATGAAACCTTACCATAGCTACACTCATGATGAAACCTTACCATAGCTACACCCTGATGAAACCTTACCATAGCTACACCCTGATGAAACCTTTCCATAGCTACACCCATGATGAAACCTTACCATAGCTACACCCTGATGAAACCTTACCATAGCTACACCCATGATGAAACCCTACCATAGCTACACCCTGATGAAACCCTACCATAGCTAAACCCACGATGAGAGCCTAACATAGCCACGCCCTGATGAAACCTTACCATAGCTACACCCTGATGAAAGCCTACCATAGCTACACCCTGATGAAACCCTACCATAGCTACACCCATGATGAAACCCTACCATAGCTACATCCATGATGAAACCCTACCATAGCTAAACCCACGATGAGAGCCTACCATAGCTACACCCTGATGAAACCCTACCATAGCTACACCCTGATGAAACCTTACCATAGCTACACCCTGATGAAACCTTACCATAGCTACACCCATGATGAAACCTTACCATAGCCACACCCTGATGAAACCCTACCATAGCTACACCCTGATGAAACCCTACCATAGCTACACCCATGATGAAACCTTACCATAGCTACACCCTGATGAAACCCTACCATAGCTACACCCTGATGAAACCTTACCATAGCTACACCCATGATGAAACCTTACCATAGCCACACCCTGATGAAACCCTACCATAGCTACACCCTGATGAAACCATACCATAGCTACACCCATGATGAAACCCTACCATAGCTACACCCATGATGAAACCTTACCATAGCCACACCCTGATGAAACCCTACCATAGCTACACCCTGATGAAACCTTACCATAGCTACACCCATGATGAAACCTTACCATAGCTACACCCTGATGAAACCCTACCATAGCTACACCCATGATGAAACCTTACCATAGCTACACCCTGATGAAAGCCTACCATAGCTACACCCTGATGTAACCTTACCATAGCTACACCCATGATGAAACCCTACCATAGCTACACCCTGATGAAACCTTACCATAGCTACACCCTGATGAAACCCTACCATAGCTACACCCTGATGAAACCCTACCATAGCTACACCCTGATGAAACCCTACCATAGCTACACCCTGATGAAACCTTACCATAGCTACACCCTGATGAAAGCCTACCATAGCTACACCCTGATGAAACCTTACCATAGCTACACCCATGATGAAACCCTACCATAGCTACACCCATGATGAAACCCTACCATAGCTAAACCCACGATGAGAGCCTACCATAGCTACACCCATGATGAAACCCTACCATAGCTAAACCCACGATGAGAGCCTAACATAGCCACGCCCTGATGAAACCCTTCCATAGCTACTCCCATGATGATAGCCAACATAGCTTCATCCCTGATGAAACCCTACCATAGCTACACCCCTGAGGAAACCCTACCATAGCTACATACCTGAAATAGCCTAACATAGCTACATCCCTGAGGAACACTTACAAAGCTACACCCCTGATAAAACTCTACCATAGTTACACAACCGAACTAGCCCTACATAGGGCCCTACCATAGTTACACCCCTGTGAAATGCCTAACAAAGCTACAGCCCTGATGAAAGCCTAATATAGCTACACCCCTGTGGAATGCCTTACATAGCTACACCCCTGTGGAATGCCTAACATAGCTACACCCCTGTGGAAAGCTGCTATAAGCTGATACTGTTAACACAATATAGGGTTAATATGCATCCGTTTGTGCTTGACTCTGAGTGTTAACAAGCTCATCAGGCTTAATCATTTCCTTAATATTGTTTATTTCAGTGCTGAGTTATTACTTAATATATTTTTACGTTTTCTGCATCAAAAGTGTTAAAAAGACGGAACTGTTTGTAATTTTCCTCCTCGCCTGTCTCCGGCAATGTTTGACCAGGATATGGTGCCGCACGGCGTTGCGCTCGGGATGTCTATTTCCGGTCTTGTGTGTGCCCTGGTTGGGTTGGCCAGTCCGTTCTGGAATGTCCACGTGGACGGGGAGCGCTGGGGACTGTGGAGGGGCTGCCTCCCGCGGGGCTGCCAGGCGCTCTGGTCGACATCCGTTACTGGTAACTATCAAAGAGTTGCTCACTTTCACGCATTTATTTTATTTAAGATCCATCGGTTAAAATGATGATTGGATGTGTTCCATGCACAGTTTAACCCAAATAATATTAATTGTTAGCATTCGTAATGTTAAAATGAGCTGATTATTGGCACGATTCTGTCAGTATTCAGGTAGACAGTAATACTCGTATGTTCTGTACATTTACAGACACACTGCAAGCGGGGCGGACCTTAATTACGATAGGTCTGGTTGGCCAAATTCTGTTGACGGTGCTGTTTGTTGTTTTCATTGTACTAAAAAGGGATCGCAGGATTATTGTTGGGGGAATAGCGTTGTCATGTGTCACAGGTAATGTTTCCTTTTAATAGCATTTTACATATATTGACGCTTTGGTATATACTCGACGTATATGTGTATGTTAATTTGTGTGTATATTAAAATATATGTGGCAGTCTTGGCGTCAATTCTGATGTTCATTTGTATTTGAGTATCTGCAGCAGCGGCTGTATTTTCGCCGAGTCTTCGTTTAATGAAGTTTCTACTTCAGCGTGTTGTTCCATGTTTGGCCCGCTACTGTGGTTGTCGTCTGCCAACCTGTCTGTCAGTTGGGCGTTCTACGTCAGTTACGTGAGTGGGATTTTGATGGCGGCGCTGGGTGGGGTACTTTTATACATTTATAAACGGGACGAGGTCTGAACCTGTGGTTTTTCAACGATCGTCTACTACAAGTGTGATTCACACAAACTATATTTCGGAGTGAAAGAAAACATTGCAATAAAATCACTATACGATGGAAGAGAAATAGACAAGAGCACTCTTACATGTAGCTGAAATATGTAGTTGTTTATTGTTCTCTGTATATATAGTGTAACCTTCAAAGTAATAATTGTCATATTATCACAACATGGAAGAAAACTGACGTAGATACGCCCTAATCGGGAGTGGAAGGCTGGCGGGCGACTACTTGAACCATCGTCGGTAGCGGCTGAAGAAGTCGCGGTAGGGCGTGTTCTGGGTGACACGTCCGCTTCGCCGCTTCATGTTTATATAGGCGATCATTGGGTCGGACATGGAGATGCTCATGTTCTTAATGATGTGGTCCACACCGATGAGGCCCCGGATCTTCCCCGCCAAGTCCTGGAATGTCATGTTGTTTGGTGCTAAATTTGTGAACTCGAAGGGATTCATAACAGATATGCATAAACTTTTGTCTTTTATGTTTTTGATACCACAAAAGACAAATCATATATGGAGGAAAGTAAAACTAGTTCGCTTACATACCTGTCACCTTATGTCACTGGCCCCAATTTCTCGAGACATTTTAAGTCCTTACAACAAGATTGAGCTAACTTCATTAGTTTAAGTAGTTTTTATTGTATTTTTCTCAGAGTTTTACTTGTAAAGGAAAATATCTTAAGCACTTATATCATCATAAGCACAATAAACGGTTTGTGTTATGTAGAATCAAGTTTGAGACACTAGTTTAGCTAAATTAAATTGGCTACATTGGTATGTTCGTTTCACTGGGTGATTTTTCGCTACTCACAACGTTAAAACAAAACATTGAATTGCCTGCAAAATTGCTACCAGAATTGCCAGAATTTGGGAGATGATAAGACATGGCGATGCATACTACACGTACCCGGATATGAAGAAAGTTTGTGACGCCAATGTTTGGAAGGCTGCTAGCGTCCATGTAGAGTAGGTGGCGCCCGCTGATATGGTTCGTTATGAAACAATCCTGGAACAAGGCAAGGGTTGATCCTACAGAGTACTTTTCGCCATATCTGGAGTTTTATGTGTCTCTTAAATGACGTACATGAAATTAAGATAAATCGCAAAGTACTGCACGATTCTAGTAAGACTTATACATATTTAATAACCCTCTTGTAGACAAAAAGAAAAGGTCAACCATTTATGTTTAAAAATCACACCGACCCTGTATTGTGGATAGCCTTGCTCCACGACCCAGTCCGCCACCTGACTGGATGTCCAGTAGATAGCCATTGGCACGCCACTCCGGGTGTCCGCTTCCAGGACGAACCGACTCGGCCGATCATTCATACCTCCTGCAACTAGCCTAGACCAGGATAGGGAATAAACAACGGAAGGAAGCTGATTTCTATTGCTCCTTTCTTTGTGATTATACGAGTTTCATTTATAAAAATATGTTCACTGTGTTGCTGCACATACGCTACACTGATGCTGTAGTCAACGTCATTGACCTCGACGTTGTATCGAACGTCGCGGATAATAATTGTTATTTTGACGTATTTTTTATTATGCTCAAAAAGTAACGTCATTAAATCTTGAGTCAGTCCATTGGTGTAAAACCCTAAACATTATGAAAACTATAATAATAATATAAAATATTCATGTTTAAAATAATTCGGGTATGATGTCAGCAATTATCAAAACATGTAATTTATCACCGATTAAAGGAAAGAGACAAATAATTGTTTACATGAATTGTGTTAATGTACGTATATGACATTCTTGCAAAAATTGTAATGGATACTACCAAATGTGTAAATGTTGAAAATATATTGATTGAATGTGGTTTTACTGAATATATCTACATTATTTACAGGGTGAAATTATTGTAATTTATAATCATCATATTAAACCGAGTTGTGTTTGTCGAAGAAATGTTGAATACATGTATAATTATATTGAATTACATCAGAAAGGTATGATAGTGATAGTGTGATTATATGTGTTGTATGTTGCTTAATATGTAAGTTAGCATATGTGTTTTTGTAATACTTTTTGTGTGAAGGCCATGCTTGAAATAAGTAGTATGTCTGTTATGATTGTACACTTAGTATGCAACCTTCGTTAAATAAAGTTGTTGTTATTATTATTATTATTATTATTATTATTATTATTATTATTATTATAGCAAAAATATATAAAGACTATAACATGCGTGTATAGTGGAAAAATCCATAAATCATCCAACTGCTTCCAAATTACACCAGCTTCGACCTTACATTAAACAAAAATCATTTAGCCTCAAACAGGATCACCTCTGCCCCCTAGCCACACCAATAAATGGCTCCTCATCCAGCATGTTATGACAGATGTAGCTTAACGCTGTTTCACTACTGATAGGATACAGTTATAAGTATGACAAATCAGTTATGAACGTTCAAGACCCAAGTGGTGTGAAGTCCAAGGTTATGTGCGTCTTGTTCATATCGTACTGTTCAGAAAGGCGGAATTTTCGTAAAGCAGCCTCTCAAAATGCATTTCTATTATTGCTACAATTGCCTTGTCGATTAAACCTGTTGAAATAATTATGGAATAGATTTTGTCTGTGACATTTTCTTCAATTTTAAAGCAAGTGCCTGTTTCTTAAACAAGTTCAATAATTATAGAAACATGTCGTCAAATCAATATATACTGCAAGTAAATTTTATATGCGGTCATTGTTAAAACATAAAGTAAAGATCAATGAATTAACTTTTAAATTTGCGTATATTTGGGGAAGCGATCCAGGTTTATGGGCTTTCGAAAACTAATAACAATGTTTTACTTACCGCAGGAATCCTGACAGTTGTTCCCCGGTGGCGGTTACTCGTGTAAAAAGACATACAACCATATTGATGTCTAGACTTCTATTTTATATTAACACCGCCGTATGAGGTTACTAAGGTGGCTTGGAGGTAACATATGTGTTATTGTTTATCTCGATTAAACGACTTACATACCTCGTTAAAACGGTTTAGTTACATGTTCAAACGACTAACGTGTCTAGTTAAAACAATTAACTTAGTTACTCACTTAAACGACTTATGTATCCCGTTCACACGACTTTATATCTAGTTATAACGATACAGCTACTCGTATTAACGAGAAACTAAGATGTTCTAACGACTTACGTAGGTCAATCCTGAGTTCCAAACCAAAGGGCCTCCATCGTATATACACCATGCGAAGGCCGCCCCTTGACTGCAGCGACCGCGTAACAATATATCATTTTATTCTCGAATGCCCTTTGTATAATGACATAAGAAACACATATATAGATGAACATTTCTGGAAAAGAACAAATTTACCAAGTTTGTTGTATTAATGCAATCCGAAAATGTTAAAGTGGATACAAAACTATATATCGCCATTGAGTTGAGTTATTTGCCCTTTAACCAAAGTCACGTAATATAGAAGTATGTATTAATGTCCCACGCTTATTTAACATTTTGAGTGTCTGGATATTATCAAAATGCAACTCTGACTGAATCTGAAAAACATCGTACTAAAATCTTCGAAATATTTCAATTCGTGATGTCGAAACATATTAAGTCAAATGTACCTTTAGACAAAATAACCTCCCTTTGAATTGAAAACATATTCAACAAATTTTACCATTTATATTTATGTAAATGGATAATGTGTTATTCCCCGGACCCGGATATCCGGTTATTTCAGCCATGGAAGTAGGGGACCACTCTTGCGCTGACTTCTGTCACATATTCTTGTTATATAAAATATACCTTTTTCGTTTTATATGTTTATCCAGTGAACAAGAGAAGAAAATAACTCTAACCTTTAAATATTGCTACTTGTTTGATAATATTACAATAACAACCTGCACCTTATATAGTAATTGTCAGTAAAAATCAGAATGAGGTGCAGGTACGTTTGGTGTACCTTACCAGTACATCTTATACAGTCCTCTAGTGTATTTTTCTGTTGGGAAATTGCTTTATGTTCTAGACCTATGATCGTTTAATGGTTTTTTACATTAGCTTGTAAAGGGTTATATTTATTTCATAAAAAAACATGTTATAAAAATAATTTACTACAAACATTAAAGCCATTAAATAGTTTGTGCTTATCAGTTGTAATAAATATAGCTTGACTAGTCATGGGCTCAGAAATTGGCGGCCATCTTGGCTGTTGTCTTGGTAACCTGCATGATGTTAGCTGTCTTCCCTCGCTAAAGATGAACACCAGACATCACCTTACACATACATATCAAGAAACGCTCTGGACAACCAAAAATGCACACATACACCTCTTTACCCGCATTTTAATGATATCGATAAAGAAGGGACGTAACTGCATGCTGAAAGTAGATTTTATTTATAGTAAATTTAGTGTTCTTTAACCATCAGGCTCACGCGATAGTTCGTCTGTACTTGAACGTGAATATATAATGTTGGTTAACATCTACCGGTGTAATTAGGGTCTATTCGTGCAAGTTAGTATTCTGTGAATTGATAACTTGCTTCCTGTTGCTAAAATTCAAGAATTGATAATACTTCTGGAAGAATTATAATTATTGAACAGGGTTGTTTTCAACCCTGTTCAGTGTAGCCACAAACTCGACACCCACAACATAAAATGCCTATTATTAATAACAAGTGTCGTCTGCCTTTTTACCACCAAAAATATAGTTTGAGAAAGTACGGACCATATAAATTGCTAGCTATGTTTCCATTAACCGAGCTAGATTTGACAAAGCAAGAAGCAATCATAACGCAATATCTATTCTATTGTATTTCTTTGGTTAATAAATCCTTGGCAAGCCTAACTCATATTGTAACACCATAGGATGGAGTTATGCTGGGATTGGTTACATTCTCTATCCTGGTTTGCCTGCTTACACAGCGACATTAACTTTATTGTCAATAAAATATTAATTTGTCATTTACCATCATGCTTCAATAAACCAGAGGTGGCCCCTGTGGTTGTTTTACACAGGGAATCTTAGATTCGCTGTGCTACATATCAGCACCTTATTAATACACACATGATCGTGAATCATAATGGTGAAAACCCGTAAAAAAACCTGTTCATGCAGCGCTATCAGCGCTTTGATTTTTCCATTCCAGATATGATTTCAAGATCGGACATTTTATTCGTAAAAATATCTGATTTGCAATTATTCGAACTCAGTCGCCTTATTAATAAATGGAATTGAATAAAAAGGATGTATAGCAATATTCAGAAGGTTTAAACTTTTTAAGATTTTGCGAAATTTGTACGGTACGTATAAGTTTGAGTGCTAATCGCAGCCATCTGCTTATTTCAACGTTCAAAAGAAAAATTAAAGCCAGTTACAAGAGGGATTTATTCTCGGTTCAAATATGCCAAATCATTTTTGTGACCCTCTCTTATTGGTCCAGTTAGGAACCTGAAACGTTTTTACGTCAATCAATGACTGCATATTATGACGTTACGTTCCATTCCCGTCGGTGCAAAATTTCCAAATCCCAACCCTCGTATCGGATTTTGTCGAACTCCTATCCATTGAAGTGTTACAGAATCGTTAAATAGAAGGCATTTGTCCTGCATTTTGGTTTATTAATTATTGTGTTTTTTTTTCAATATAGTATTTCGGCACTGTTTCTATATGTTTTCCAAGCCAAACCCTGTCCGCCTTTGGTCAAAATCCGCGGTGCCATTCCTCGCTGATGCGGACTGGATGCGTGTGGGAATGCGGATTTGGACATATGGAATAGACCCATCGATGAATAGTTGATTCACATAAATGCCATACTTGGGCATTTTTGTGTAATTTCAGGGGGTTATGATTTTTAAGAGCTATATGCTGCTTAGGCTTAAGTTTAATTACAAAGTAATATGCTACTTAAATGTTATTTGAGGGCAATATGCTTTATAAGTGAAATTCAGGGATTTTTTATGTATCAGTGAAATCTGCAATAAAGTTTGGTTTTGTGTCGCTGTGCACAGGTATATCATGATCACGGAGGCATTGACGCAATCTATTGTGTTGTTGTTTCTTAGACATTTTTTTTATAAATGATGTTCTGACATATATAGAAATTATAACGATTAGAAATACTGTTCAGTGTATTACAACCGTAATACTACTTTTTTAAGAATAGCATCAATTGAAACACATTTTAGGTACAATTTGCATTTGAAAAATGTTGAAATAAGAGATTCGGAAATTGGTAAGAACATAATTTGTATAACTGGTCAATAATTCATTTATGTAATTGTTTTTCCGTTGTTTGAAAGCAGAGTGTGGATGATGTACGTGGTTTATTCGCTATTGACGAGCCTCTATTGAGTATAGACTTTTCTAGCAGAGCGCACCAGTACAATCGCTCCGAGGGATCGATACCGGTCTCGTTCCACTGGCGCCGTGATGCAAGAAAAAGTGCCATCATTATACACCATATTTGTCGTCAATATTTATACGGTAGAAATTTATATCAATGGGATGTTGTCAAACTTAAAATCCAGTATAAAGAGGACATTATCTTGGAAAGAATGCTTGTATATAATATTAGAGTTTTCCTTTAATGTTAAAGCCTATAATTTTCATAATTCACTTTTTTGGTTCAGTACCACTTTCTCTTAAGCAGATATTAAATAAATCACAATTCAGAACAATTCATGGGTTGTTATTTATCCTGTTATTCTGAACGCTATGCAATATCCCTTTCTTCTACGACGTAAGCGGTCATTCCCAGAGATGCCGCTCACCAGTATGCAGAGAGAGCCAATACTTTCAGAGCACAAGTTTTTCTAAGGCGGCCATGTTTGTTGATTAACAATTCTTCCAGAAAAGGAATTATTTCTAACATGGCTAATACTTTAGTATTGCAATTATTTGCTCATTTTGTGCATCTGTGATTTAAAGAGAGCGCGAAGACGTTTCAATAGTTGTGTCGAATTATTAAAGGAGAAAAATTACAGACATTTTTATTTCCACGCACCTTCAACGAGGAGAAATTGTCGTGTCTTCAAGACGGTGGCGTTAGTTCTAGCACCAGGCACATGCTAATTGGTGGGATTTGAGGTGATGGACAGGTGAGGAATTGTCGTCTGATCGGAAACTTTAAGGTTCCTGTAGACATTTGACAAACAAAAAAAGTTCGGTTTAATCAAACCAGGCTTCCAACATTGACATATTTGTTATTTAAAATCTTTAAAGTGTCAGTTACGTCAATTATGACAGATAATATCAAAAGAGATGTTACCCGAATGTAGCCTCATTTTGTCATCGCTTTTCCAACAATTTCCAAGATGGTGAGAAGTTGAATAATACCTTGTTTGAAAATCTTCACATTGCATATGCTTAGTGCATTCTAAAAATTTATTATTTTGATCGAATGTACACGTATGCCTGAAATACTGAAATAATAATACTAATAATTATACTAATACTAATACCAATAATAATGAATTCAATAATAACAAAAGTAATAATAATAATAATAATAATAATAATAATAATAATAATAATAATAATGAAAATAGTAATAATGATTTTAATATGTTAAATACGTTGAACACTTTAATTGTTGCCTAGAAAGAGAAACGTTTTCATTTTTCGTGTAACTTTAGTGAACTTATAAGCTTGAATATAAGAACAGCGGCGTCTTGTTTCTATCAATTGTGGTATGATTGTCGTATAGATAAAAAAGTTTATTCCATGGCCGCGAGTGTAAGATAGGTTCATCCCAACCCGAACTTATGGGGGTTTGTTTGCGGAAACGAGGTTTACCAAACGGACTTGGTAGATGCGTTTTCCGACCCAGTTAAGCAAAATATAATAAAAATGTTTTTATTGATTTACTTTTTACAAACGGGTACATTTTATATCATTTTCCGAGGGGAAGATAAGGATATCCAGTATGGTCGAACATTTGGATCTACTTATCTGCTCGGGTGGAGGGGGGAGGGGGTTGGCAGTATCCACAGCGAGATAACTCCGGCTTGAACCCACAGTAGTGTTTTGATAGTAAAGCAGGACCAATGAATGCTGACATTGCAGGGAAAAGTTAAATAAATATAGCCTTGGCTAGTGTAAAGTGAACAATTCCATAGGATCACGAGATAGCGAGAACGATACTTTTACATGGCAACACATTCAAAAATCAATTCAACTTAATAAAGAAGAACCAGACAAGATGCATACCTTTTATTCCTCCAAATTGGAAACCAAAATCAACAAGTTAATATCATTGAAATATTTCTAAAAAAAACAACCACTTCAGAAAGCACGTTGGAGTAAGCCGGTTTTCCACAATACCCATCAGAAAGTATTATAGATGATGTTACTATTCTTTGTCTTGTCTTAAAACTTGAATAAGTTGTTCATAGGTTATGTTTTGGTTAATTTGCTAATTTGAATTATTTGATTGGTTAAGAGAAATTTATGGATACATATTGACCATTCAATATGCTTTTTGGCTAGCGTTGATCAAAGGATCAAGTATTTGTATTAAATTGGCCCAAGAGGGGAAAGTTGAATGCCAGGACCTTGCACTTGTTTCACAACAGTTTACACAGAATGTCTTAAAAGACATAAAATTGACATGAAGCAGCAATGTATTGAATACAAAAGTTAAACTATTAACATATTATTTTTATTATCTACAAAAACAGAATGTTCAGTTTTCATATTGTCAATTTTGCCAAAGTGTTCTTGGCCTTGAATCATGTTTTTTTTCTTGACAACGACCTAAATTGGTGATCGCATGCAAGCCGGCTTCCAAGACAAGCTCATGACAATTTTATCTAGATTGAGCATCACAGGTTTGAATAGAGCTGCAGAGTTTAGCTGTAAAATATATGTATAATGCATAAACTTGAAATAGAATGTACATAATTCATATAAATGTATAACAATTCGCTGTGTGAATTGCGTATCTTTTCTTTTGTAGTTACTTAAAATCGTGCTTTTATAAAGAACGGCATTTATGGAGCAAAATGAGAAAGCCCATAAATATGGGCGATTTCCATTTGGAAATTTTCTAGACAATGGTATTGTGTAAAACTAATGTTTTGTTATGCAAGCCTACATTTCAATTCCTATTGAATATAAGTTATGATACCAAGTTGCTTATCGGCAGAGGACGTGTCTCGTGTGTCCAGGAACATAAAACTGAATTTTGAATAATTCATATGTCATTATAAACCAAATCCCACGCAAACTGTTTCTTAGAACTGCCTAAATATCTATGTCTGATAAGTCAATCATTATAAAGCTCCGTCTAATAATGAATTATAGTTCTCGTCTTCAATTATTAATGAAACTAAAATGCAAACTCAACAAATAAAATGTCGAACAGCGACACAACTGATCTGTCTCATTGGCCGCTCTCGAAACATCTGATCTATCTCACTGGACGCTCGCAACAGAACTGGTGTGTCTCACTGGCCTTTCACAACACAACTGATCTATCACACCGGCCAATTACAACACACCTGATCTTTCTCACTGGCCGCTCACAACACAACTGATCTATCTCACTGGCCACTCACACCACAACTGTTGTATCTCACCGGCCAATGACAACACCCCTGATCTATCTCACTGGCCACTCACACCACAGCTGATCTATCACACCGGCCAATTACAACACACCTGATCTATCTCACTGGCCACTCACACCACAGCTGATCTATCACACCGGCCAATTACAACACACCTGATCTGTCTCACTGACCACTCACACCACAGCTGATCTATCACACCGGCCAATTACAACACATCTGATCTATCTCACTGGCCACTCACACCACAACTGATCTTTATCAATGGCCAATTACAATACACCTGATCTATCTCACTGGCCACTCACACCACAGCTGATCTATCACACCGGCCAATTACAACACACCTGATCTTTCTCACTGGCCACTCACACCACAGCTGATCTATCACACCGGCCAAATGCAACACACCTGATCTATCTCACTGGCCACTCACACCACAGCTGATCTATCACGACGGCCAATTACAACACACCTGATCTGTCTCACTGGCTACTCACACCACAGCTGATCTATCTCACCGGCCAATTACAACACACCTGATCTATCTCACTGGCCACTCACACCACAGCTGATCAATCACACCGGCCAATTACAACACACCTGATCTATCTCACTGGCCACTCACACCACAGCTGATCTATCACACCGGCCAATTACAACACACCTGATCCATCTCACTGGCCACTCACACCACAACTGTTCTATCTCACTGGCCAATTACAACACACCTGATCTATCTCACTGGCCACACACACCACAGCTGTTCTATCTCACTGGCCAATTACAACACACCTGATCTATCTCACTGGTCACTCGCACCACAACTGATCTTTATCAATGGCCAATTACAACACACCTGATCTATCTCACTGGCCACTCACACCACAGCTGATCTATCTCACTGGCCGCTCACAGCAAAACTGATCTATCGCACTGGCCGCTCCTAACATAGCTGGACTATCTCACTAGCCGCTCTTAACACATCTGATATACCTCACTGCTCGCTCTCAACACATCTGATCCATCTCACTGGCCGCTCTCAACACATCTGAACTATCGCACTGGCCGCTCTCAACATAGCTGGACTATCTCACTGGCCGCTCTTAACATAATGATCTATCTCACTGGCCGCTCTCAACATATCTGATCAATCTCACTGGCTGCTCTCAACACATCTTATCTACCTCACTGGCCGCTCTAAACACATCTGATCAATCTCACTTGCCGCTCTCGACACGTCTGATCTATCTCACTGGCCGCTCTCAACATATATTATCTACCTCACTGGCCGCTCTCGACACATCTGATCAATCTCACTGGCCGCTCTCAACACATCTTATCTACCTCACTGGCCGCTCTCAACACATCTGATCTATCTCACTGGCAGCTCTCGACACATCTGATCTACCTCACTGGCCGCTCTCAACACATCTTATCTACCTCACTGGTCGCTCTCAACACATCTGATCAATCTCACTGGCCGCTCTCGACACATCTGATCTACCTCACTGGCCGCTCTCGACACATCTGGTCCATCTCACTGGCCGCTCACAAGTGTTTCTATTATTTAAGGTAGTCATACTGACGTTTGCTAATGTAACTAAGGAATACTGTTTATGATTTTGTTTTTTCTGTCTGAACAATCATTGCAACCTAAGCACAGTGTACCGACACAATACGGAAGAAGGGTACGTGGGACTAATTCACCCTTACACACACCAAAATAAAGGACGTGCCTATGTCTGACTATCAGTCGCTTCCCCTTCCCCTAAATTCTCGGTGCGGTCCACTCGCCACATACCGATACATGGATCGATCTCGGGCAGCATTCACTAGTCATGTCTATTATCACCGTGTATGTTGTTTGACACAGCTTATTCAATTTGTTGGAACTCCTATTGATTCATATCGGGCGAAATCAATGTGATTGTTTCTGGCGACCAGGAGAAAATAGCTCTTAAATAGATTAACGCGATCCATCTGGAAGACACACATTGAAACACCAGTAGCCTTCTGGGAATCTTAAAATATATTTTGGTGTTCAGTTTTTCAGCAGATGTTTCTATTGTTAATTAACACAGTAAAGCTGCTAAGCGTCCATATTTACCATTGTTATCTATAAACGTGTGTATCTGGGATAATTATCTATTATTGCTGTTTCCATTCCGAACACATCTGTGGTATCTCCAACAAATTCAATACCAGTTCTTAATGAGGTTGAAACTCTACCTCAATCTTTTCTAATATCTTACCAGGAAAGGGATTGGATTCTGCCACTTTTGGACCGTACTACATACTTACGGTGAGATTGACTACCGTTCCCCGGTGTCTAGACAATGTAATGCTTTTCAAACAACCTTAAAATCACCACTCTTTGCAAGATGCTAATATATCATTACTACATTAGAACAAAAAAAAACTATGGAGAAATATTAAGAGACAAAATAAATGCGTCTTTACAAGAGTTGAACAGGTTACGGTAGGTATGTAAACATAAGGGAGTATATACAATCCTATTAGAAAAAAACCTTTGATGGAGAATAGTGAAAGAGGCATTAACTCAATCGAAACAACAAAACTTTTGTATGAACCAATGTTTTTGTTAATAAGAAAACGTTTTCCATTTAAACGATACCAAAATGGTTGAAATGTTTGACATCTGATTGTTTTTTTGTGACATTAACAGATTTCAGATCGGTGCAAAGATGGGTTTTTTCCATACCAATGTCTGATTTTGATTTGAAAACCAAAACAAAAACATGATTGCTTCAAAACGAACTAACCGAAAGGCTTTAAATTTTATTTTCATTAAGCTATTTTTACAAAAATTTGGTATGTTTGTTGAAAACAAAATCGTTTTTTAAATTTCTTATAAAATTAACATTTCACGAAAGCTGCATGCAACTTCCCTATCAATTCACATTTTGCTTTAAATTCTTAAACACATTGACTGGACTGTTTTATAATGGTAATGCTTCTGTACCGTATACAGCCAGATTACCCACGAACTATGCCAATAACGCTCACAGGACAGGAACAAAATACAGAGAAACAGTTCTTATAATTGCATAAAGGTTTTTTTATGATGCATTACAATGTGAGGAAACACGTATTGACCGTTTAGATCTGGCTGCATGGAGAGGCGGGCGAAAGTCGGTACATTTCTCTTGTTCATCAATATTGTATAACTTCATTGGGTATTATCACACGGTCACGCTCAGGGGACCGACCGTGGGCGCCACACATGTGCATACGGCCGGGCTCGGGAACAAACACCATATTTAACACGAGTACTGCTGCTTCCGTCTGCCAATAACGACCAAGGCTGAAACGAACGATATGTTTCAAATGTAAGTTCAATGAACTCTACTATGCAATAACTTCATACATAGTTAAACGATTTATGTTTGATTAGCTAAAGGTCACCTTGTCCTTCTCACAACAAAATCACAGTCAACAGACATGTATTTACCTCATGGTCATAATGAACTCGTCGCCGTTAACACGGCACAGATTCAGTCTAAAAACGGTACTTCTAAAAGGAGATAATGCTAGCTGCACAAACACGCCAGCATGCAAAACCTATTTTTAGTAAAAGACGTTTTCCATAACTATGATAAATGTTGGTCTTCATGCAGAATTTATGGTTAACTCTGAAGCTATATTATTTTAAGAATACCTTTGGTCTGTATCATTATTGTTAATCAAATCTAAATTACTGTGAATAGACGCGTAGTTCTACTGGAAAACAACTAGAAATGCTTGTATTTTAAGAGTCGAGGTTGTTTTATAAAAGGGGGATTGTTGTGCAGTTTTTACAAAATAAAGAAAGTGCTGAAAAGTCTTGGATGGCTGTTTTGTCCAAAGTCCGAAAATATGTCCTGATATTTGTTGCTACTAGCGTGGTCCTTATTTGTTCTCATTATTGTCTTCTGGGACGCCTTTGTTGCCATACATGGCTTGTTCACATAGTAATGTGTATTTCTTGTTGATAACCTCATGGGCATGCTCTTTGTTCTATCGTCTACTTTGCACCGTCGACGAACATCAGTTCGAGCTTGGAACAAGTGCAAATTATATTACACGCGTGTGGTTGTTTCACGAACTGGTATAAATATTGTATGCTCTCCAAATCTGACTGACTAGACTCAGCATGTTCCTTTGGAGGGACTAGTGTTAATGATGGCACCTTCCGTTAAAAGTATTAACATTCACAGGCTTATTCATTTAAAACGCATGCCACAAACACATGACAAAAAAGCACCAGAAAATATATCATATACGGGCAGTAAGGCATTACAAACTTTACACTTATTAAATATAAAAATAGATAAGTACATATTTCATATAAATAAGTTTTCAAAATAAATGTGTTACATTTAGATAACTTAACACTACATCTTACTTAAAACATACTGTATACAGTCAAACAAATAAGTACTTTTGAATGAGTACATTATGACACATTTCTCAGACTAAGCCTATTAATAATAAATAACAATTTTGCAATCTTTCAAGGCAAAGGTTCTTTTTCTAGACGTTAAACCCTTTTCAAATGATACGGCAATTAATATGTGGTCACTGTTATATTATGGAGGTATACATATAAATATAAGAACTACACTGAAAGTGCTCTAACTATTTATTGCGACATGTATTGTATGATCTCTAAACTCCAACTGATAAGCACGTGGCTGTGCCTAGGTATTTAACTCAGTAGGGCAGATAACTCTGAGATGATAAGCTATCATGTACCTGTCACCAGGGAATCATAGCTCACATTACAATTTTGTATTGGTGCATGGGATAAATTAAAGCAGTGTAAATGTTGACAAAGAACCAAAAAGAACGAGTTGTACCACGTGTTAGTCATTCTACAAGCAATGCCCAAAACGGGCCTCAGGTTTATACTGACTGGCATTACGACTAATATGTTGAATTATTTAGACATTCTCTCTACTCGAGCGTTCTAGCCGACCCAGGAAAGGTCTGCATCGGAATTATATGTTCCATATCCAATGGATCGATTCTGCGATCTTGCAAGTGTGGCAAAGTGTGTTTCATTGTTTCCCGTTGTGTCCCGCATACTCCTGCCCGCACTCCTCGTTGAGTCAGGGTGACTGGGAACTACCGCATACTCCTGCCCGCACTCCTCGTTGAGTCAGGGTGGCTGGGGACTCCCGCATACTCCTGGCCGCACCCCTAGTTGAGTCAGGGTGGCTGGGAACTACCGCATACTCCTGCTCGCACTCCTCGTTGAGTCAGGGTGGCTGGGAACTACCGTATACTCCTGCCCGCACTCCTCGTTGAGTCAGGGTGGCTGGGAACTACCGCATACTCCTGCCCGCACTCCTCGTTGAGTCAGGGTGGCTGGGAACTACCGCATAATTCTGCCCGCACTCCTCGTTGAGTCAGGGTGGCTAGGAACTACCGCATACTCCTGCCCGCACTCCTCGTTGAGTCAGGGTGGCTGGGAACTACCGCATACTTCTGCCCGCACTCCTCGTTGAGTCAGGGTGGCTGGGAACTAGCCTTATACAGATGCGGGGAGATGTATTTGGTTATATTTGTTATGCCATCTGGTCCATTTTTACTTTCCTGAAAGAATGCAATTCGTCCAAATTTTCCACACGACTGTACTAAAAAACTATATATATCATCTTAAAAAACGCGAAACAACATTATAAATATGTAGTTCAACTTTCTACAACTACGTTGAATGAAATTGTTTCATTTCCCGTCAACTATTAATGCGTTTTTTGTGGCAGGAGTTGCATAAATCTTTGGGCTATGATAATGGGCATGAAACCATGGTAAATTATGGTGACACGCAAAATGTATGACACTTTAACGTCAGATTTCATTATCTGTGCATCAAGAGTTTGCTTATACAACTGTCGGCTAGGTTTAATTTAATCTTCCGAAATCATGTATACCTTGATTTTTTATTACAGACGTCCACTCCCAATATATATATTTGTCAAAAGTTCTATATCGCCGCACAGTAATGCCATTATTTTACATGTGAACCATTATTGTCTTTCTGATCAGTAGTCTTGTTTAGAATATCATCTTCAGCTTACAATACCTCAATCAAGTTTCGACCGACGGTTAGCATGATGTTTGCTATAATCGTTAGAGGTGAAAGGTCAGGGCCTAGATGGAATTACAGTGTCAAAAGGAATTCGCATTATACAATATGGGCCGATATGAATACAAGGACTTTGCAACCTTGTTGAATAACCTGTGCTCGATCATAATACCTCATCATGTTAGCTCACTTTGATTATGTTTCATTTTAATGATCCATTGACTGGAGTATTTTAAAGACTAAATAGGTCAGTGCCATATTGTCCCAATGGCAAAGGTAAATTAATAATACATTTCAGTTAATGAGATACAACGAGTATTTATATCTGTTGTAACCTTATGTCATAAATAATATTATATGTATGGTTAAGTCAGTGTCACTTTACTGTATGTGCCTATTCGTTTGAATACAACAAAAATTGGGTCACGCACCTTATTTTTTTAAGTGACGGTGCTTTATGGGCATATCACGATATCTTTATAACTTTGATGTGAGTTAAGTTATTCTGATCAAGGTTTCATTTAATTCTTTTACACAAACTATGATGAAACGGCATTTCCAGTATAATTACGCTCGTTCAAATTGCGATCCTGCACATGCTAATTGTTTATGTGGCGATCACGTGACACATTACGTAAGGTCTTCGATCTAAAGCAAACATAAGACATGAAAATGTTTAGGTGTGTTTGAGTGTTGAACAACAAATCACGAATGGTGATTGCACAAAGACCTAAGAAGCATTTGCATCTTAACGCAATACTGGAGTTAGTCATCCCAGCAAAGAAGCACTGCAATAATATGTATTCCTTGATGTGTCCAAATGACTATTACGCTATTAAAACAATACAATTCGTCCGTTGATGATAACTTCAGTGTTAAGAATGATATATAAATGTTGGAAACCATGAAGTAAATTTAAATCACTATTTTTCCATATCGGATTTTCGTGGTTTAAAATGATATCATCAAGTTGTTTAGATGCGTCTGTTTGACCTCTCGGTAGGGTCATTCCCATTTAGTTTCCTATTTGGCTTGTTCATGTCATTTCCATTGTATTATTGGAACAACAATATGTTGATGAACAATTCAAACAAAACTTTGATCAAGTATTCTCGGCGGACCAGCACTATACACAACAAAACATGTATAAACGGATACGAAGTATTGATTTCAATGATATGAGAAAGCGTTGCTTGAAATATTTGGCTTTCCCCACCAACGGTGTGTGTTTCCTAGAATGCAACGTGACATTTATTTGTTTACTTCAGGTGTAACCCTTGTTACATTTTGCAAACACGTTTGTGCCCAAAAGTCAAATAAATGGCAGCCATGATCGTGTGGAACAGTTTGTATTCCATTCACTGGTATACAATGTTAATGTAAATACTACAGTGAAAACTACAGGGACAAACCCCGCAGACAAACGTTCAAATATAAACCCTGTTTAGAGGCACAACTTCAAGGGTGATCAATGTCCAAAAGCTTTTTTCAATATTTATGTTGATTGTATCGCTTGTAACATCTAAATTTCATTTTTTCTATTCCAATCAACATATTCATACGACAAAATACATGTTAGACGTATTATAAACAGTTTGTCAAAGTAATGTTTTTGAAACTATACAGACAAGTTCGGTTGCCAGATAATAACCAAATATACACGGATCTTGTCTTTTGACATACGCGGACACACGAACTAGAAACAAAAACATTTAAAAAAAAACAGTAATACTTTGTAAGTCGTCAATTACAACATAAAGTGGGTAATAACATTGGAATGATTCGAAATATAAACGAGTTCACCTTGATGCAAACTTTTAATATGAATACATTATATGTAATCGGGTAATTACCTCAGTGTTATAGTCAACTTTATATCAATTCATAGTTGACAAGAAAGTAGAAAATACTTAACCTATATGCATACCATCGTTAAATAATTGTATTTAACGTACATGAACAAATATCGTCCCATCGACCGAGTTGATATATTACTTTAAAGACAATATTGGTGATCAGGAAACAAAAGAGATCTGACCCTGCATGAAGGACGGAATACATCTTCATTGTTTGCTTCAATGTCCAAAATATCAATTAAGCTACCCAATCCGACTGATCAGATTATCTATTAATTGCACAACTATATCTTAGATAATCTAGACAATAAGACAATGTGTATTCACTACATTCCGGCTTAAATGAGCTAAAATGCCTGACATAGAAAATATATATTTTCTCGCTCCGTGCATTTTCATAGGAGTGTGACAGTGACCGATGGGTTCTATGACAGCGAACGCAAAATAACTTCTACATCGTATTAATGTTATTTAATTAAGGTTACCTAACTCATGAAATACCATGAAACGTATTAAGTTGGTACTTCACTTCAAAGATTACAAAGGACATTTATAGATCTTACGGATATAAAGAGAACATTTCTTAAATAATTTTGCTTGGTGTTTGAATTCATCTAGGAGGTAAGTTTTCATTGTTTTTGTACTTATTAAAAATGTTTCTTATCGTGATTTTGTTTGTTCTTGACAACAAGGTTATGCTTAACTCGAATCAGCAGCACGTGTAATTGCCATTGAACAAGGTTATGCTTAACTCGAATCAGCAGCACGTGTAATTGCCATTGAACAAAGCCTACTTTGCTATATTACAGATAAGATCATTTGCAAAGTCATAAATTACGAAATTATGTTCTGAAGTTTCTTTTTCTGTTTTATACATGTAATTTTAACAATCGGGTCCTTCGTGTTACATTACGTTCACATATGATATAAAATTGATTCAAATGACAAGCGTTATTATCTTAAATTCCTAACACTGTTTTTAATTGTCTCCATACTGTTTCTAGAATTGTCAAGGGCATTCAAACTGTCTATTTATAGCGCATTTACAGTTTGAATTACACTTGCGTTCAAATATGGAAAAGAGTGAATTACAATACCATGGGAACGGTTTTTTACCTTCAGTTTTTGGGTATTGGGGATTTTTTACTGCAGGTTTCTTGCATGTGTGAACAATGATTATTAGGCGTCTCCTTCTTGACTTATGATTTTGTTTTTCTTTGTAAATCTCGTTATATCAAGCAAAATCATGGTTGTGCGAAGTAAGCAAAACTTACTACATTGGATATTCAAAAAATGAATGTCGTGCTGACATGACATTGGACATTGGATATTCAACAAAAGCATTGAGTTTTGGACATTAAAATATGAATGTACAATGTCGTGCCAGCGCGGCATTTTTTAATGTCCGATGTCGTGTTTTAGATGTACAAAGTCCAATGTCGTACCAGCACAACATTTTTGAATGTCCAACGCAGTGCCAGCACGGCATTTATTTTCGAATGTCTAACGTCGTGCAAGCAGGACATCAGTCATGTTAAAATGTACAGTGTTGTGCTAACGCGACTATCATGTTTTAAATGTCCAATGTCGTAACAGCTCGATATCGTATTTGAATGTCCAATGTCGTAACAGCTCGACATCGTATTTGAATGTCCAATGTCGTAACAGCTCGACATCGTATTTGAATGTCCAATGTCGTAACAGCTCGACATCGTATTTGAATGTCCAATGTCGTAACAGCTCGACATCGTATTTGTCGTAACAGCTCGATATCGTATTTGAATGTCCAATGTCGTAACAGCTCGACATCTTATTTGAATGTCCAATGTCGTAACAGCTCGACATCGTATTTGAATATCCAATGTCGTAACAGCTCGACATCGTATTTGTCGTAACAGCTCGATATCGTATTTGAATGTCCAATGTCGTAACAGCTCGACATCTTATTTGAATGTCCAATGTCGTAACAGCTCGACATCTTATTTGAATGACTCATGTCGTAACAGCTCCACATCTTATTTGAATGACTCATGTCGTAACAGCTCGACATCTTATTTGAATGACTCATGTCGTACCTGTTCGACATCTTATTTGAATGTCCAATGTCGTAACAGCTCGACATCTTATTTGAATGACTCATGTCGTACCTGTTCGACATCTTATTTGAATGTCCAATGTCGTAACAGCTCGACATCTTATTTGAATGACTCATGTCGTACCTGTTCGACATCTTATTTGAATGTCCAATGTCGTAACAGCTCGACATCTTATTTGAATGTCTCATGTCGTACCTGTTCGACATCTTATTTGAATGTCCAATGTCGTAACAGCTCGACATCTTATTTGAATGTCTCATGTCTTATGTCGAATGTTCAGGAAATGACTCATGTCTTATGTCTAATGGCGTAACAGCTCGACATCTTATTTGAATGACTCATGTCGTACGTCGAATGTTCAGGAAAACTTCACACAGATCAAAACGCATAAAATGAAGACATACGTGAATTATGAAAAACTTGCAATTTGTTCATTTATAAAGTGGCTGTATTGTTAGGCGTATGTTTCAAGCCTCACTGACTTACTGTTGTAAGAATGACAGAAAATAAAAAATCAATCTGATAGTCTGTGTATTATGCAAGTTTCCTGCGGTATTACGCTTTGATATGCATAGCAGTTGTATTTCAACTTTACTACAATTAGCATGACACGATTAAGAGTCTAGCCACGCACGGTCTCTTGTCGAAGGTTGTTTGTACCAGGTGGTCATAATAACCCATTGGAGTATACAACCATGTGCTGTTGTTAATTGATATAAAATATCCCTCTGTTGGCCAATTTAATGGTTGACCAGCTTCGTGTCAATTTATATTAAGCGAATGGGAAACCTGATCCCGTCTCGTTAGTTGTCGGAGTTTGCTTGTAAGAGGTTGTCAAAGTAATCCATTTAATTATACAACCAGGTGCATTCATTAATTGACGAAAGGCAAGCTCTTTATCTGACAACTGAATAGTTGAATGGCAACAATAACATTTTTACATAAAACCTCTTGCAAAAATCAAGATCTGTACGAGATATTAGAGTATACTTTCGATTGACCCATATACTACCATATCCACTGTGCATCATCATCATCATCATCATTTGTCTCCAGATAAACTGTATGATGGTTTTGTAAAGGGGTCCCAAAGGACTGGTAGATATTGATCAGGCATTGTGTGAACGTGCTTGTGACACCAGCACATTTGGTCTATGCCTACTATGATCGCACGCACTGGACATGTGGTGTCGGCTGTTCCATGCGTTGTCTCTGGCGTGGACCAACGGTACCATTCGGGGAAAATACACTTTTAGTGTCGAGTGCGCTGCTCTTAATCGGCTGCAAATGCTTGCAAACGGCGTGTTATCATGCAGTTGATTGCAAACAGAGAATTATTTATGAGACTTATAATTAAACTATTGAATGAAATGCAATTCTGAAGACCTCCTTCGATCAAGATCAATTTCCAATTGTTAAGATATTTACCGACAAACTTCATTTACATATACATCATTGTCGGTTATACAATACAACGAAATTGTTGACTCGACAGCAACAGTTTTATGAAAACAAAATTTTCGCATAAGCTCTCAAACTTCCTGAAAGCCATACACTGAAGCCTTTTACTGTTTTTTATATAAATATTACTAAGCACCTAACACAACCATGCACCTACAACTGCACCTTATACAACAATGCGCCTTACACAACCATGTACCTAATACAACCATGCACCTACCTACTGCACCTAATACAACAATGCACCTAACACAACCATGCACCTACTACTGCACCTTATACAACCATGCACCTAATACAACGATCCACCCACCATTACCATGTACCTAATACAACCATGTACCTAACACAATCATGTACCTTATACAACCATGCACCAAATCCAACCATGAAACTAATACAACCATACACCTTATCCAACCTTGCACCAAATACAACCATGCACCTAATACAACCATGCACCTAATCCAACCTTGCAGCAAATACAACCATGCACAAAACACAACCTTGCACCAAATACAACCATGCACCAAACACAACCATACACCTAAAACAATCTTGCACCAAATATAACCTTGCACCAAATACAACCATGCACCTAACACAACCATACACCTAAAACAAACTTTCACCAAATACAACCATGCACCTAATCCAACCTTGCACCAAATACAACCATGCACCGAATCCAACCTTGCACCAAATACAACCATGCACCTAATACAACCATGCACCTAATCCAACCTTGCAGCAAATACAACCATGCACAAAACACAACCTTGCACCAAATACAACCATGCACCAAACACAACCATACACCTAAAACAATCTTGCACCAAATATAACCTTGCACCAAATACAACCATGCACCTAACACAACCATACACCTAAAACAAACTTTCACCAAATACAACCATGCACCTAATCCAACCTTGCACCAAATACAACCATGCACCGAATCCAACCTTGCACCAAATACAACCATGCACCTAATACAACCATGCACCTAATCCAACCTTGCAGCAAATACAACCATGCACAAAACACAACCTTGCACCAAATACAACCATGCACCAAACACAACCATACACCTAAAACAATATTGCACCTAATATAACCTTGCACCAAATACAACCATGCACCTAACACAACCATACACCTAAAACAACCTTTCACCAAATACAACCATGCACCTAATCCAACCTTGCACCAAATACAACCATGCACCGAATCCAACCTTGCACCAAATACAACCATGCACCTAACACAACCATACACATAATACAACCTTGCACAAAATACACTCATGCACGTAATAAAACAATGCAACTAATACAACCATGCACCTAATACAACCTTGTACCGAATATAAAAATGCACTTAACCCAACCATGCACCTACCACTGCACATAATACAACCATACAACTCACACATCCATGCAACTAATACAGCCATGCACCGTATCCAACCTTGCACCAAATACAACCATGCACCTAACACAACCATACACCTAATACAACCTTGCACAAAATACACCCATGCACCTAATACAACCATGCACCTAACAAAACCATGTACCTAATACAACCTAGCACCTTATACAACCTTGCACCAAATACAACCATGCACCTAACACAACCATACACCTAATACAACCTTGCACCAAATACAACCATGCACCTAATACAACCATGCACCTAACAAAACCATGTACCTAATACAACCTAGCACCTTATACAACCTTGCACCAAATACAACCATGCACCTAACACAACCATACACCTAATACAACCTTGCATAAAATACAACCATGCACCTAATACAACCATGCACCTAACAAAACCATGTACCTAATACAACCATGCACCTTATACAACCTTGCACCAAATACAACCATGCACCTAACACAACCATACACCTAATACAGTTTTGCACCAAATACAACCTTATATAACCATGCACCTAACACATTCATGCAACTTATACAACTGTACACCTAATACAACCTTGCACCAAATACAACTATGCATCTTATACAACCATGCTCCTTATTAAACCATTCACCTTTACGCATCTTATACCACCATGCTCCTTATATAACCATGCACCTTCATGCAGCTTATACAACCATGCTCCTTATATAACCATGCACCTTCATGCATCTTATACAACCATGCTCCTTATTAAACCATTCACCTTTACGCATCTTATACCACCATGCTCCTTATATAACCATGCACCTTCATGCAGCTTATACAACCATGCTCCTTATATAACCATGCACCTTCATGCATCTTATACAACCATGCTCCTTATTAAACCATTCACCTTCATGCATCTTATACCACCATGCTCCTTATATAACCATGCACCTTCATGTAGCTGATACAACCATGCTCCTTATATAACCATGCACCTTCATGCAGCTTATACAACCATGCTCCTTATATAACCATGCACCTAATACAACCATGACGTTGCTACTATATTGTGTATACCTTAAATATCCCGGTTCATTTATTTTAAATAGGCCTTGACCAGGCATTATCTATAACATACTCTTAAAAGTCGTTAATATAAAGAAGAAATGTGTATTTACGGACGATATTCCTTTTTCACTCGGGGCAACTAACGCATTATACAGATACACTTTTAATATTTTATTTGTAAAATACTACTGGTTTATGTACATTGGTATGAAATATAGTGTGAAAGTCGTGCTAACCCGACAAGCTCATTTATAATTCAGATTTACACCACAACCGAAAGCGATAAACGCGAAATACGCAGGTTTTATTATAAGAAGTAATTGATACAGGTACTAATCGTTGAAACTAAACCTTCATTTTGTTACACAAATCACTCGAAAAAGCTACCAAAGTCAATAAGAGATGATCTGATTTAAATTTATTTCAATCGATCTGTCTTGCATACGAAGACATTACTTTATTATTGCACGTTTTGTTCTTGACTTCTCGGAATGTATCTGGGTTGTTGTTGACTTCTCAGAAGGTATCTGGAGTGTTGTTGACTTCTCAGAAGGTATCCGGAGTGTTGTTGACTTCTCAGAAGGTATCTGGAGTGTTGTTGACTTCTCAGAAGGTATCTGGAGTGTTGTTGACTTCTCAGAAGGTATCCGGAGTGTTGTTGACTTCTCAGAAGGTATCTAGGGTGTTGTTGACTTCTCAGAAGGTATCCGGAGTGTTGTTGACTTCTCAGAAGGTATCCGGAGTGTTGTTGACTTCTCAGAAGGTATCTAGGGTGTTGTTGACTTCTCAGAAGGTATCTAGGGTGTTGTTGACTACTAAGAAGATATCTTTGGTGTTGTTGACTTTTCAGAAGGTGTCTGGTGTGTTGTTGACTTCTCAAAAGGTATCCGGGGTGTTGTTGACTTCTCTGGAGGTATCCGGGGTGTTGTTGACTTCTCAGTAGGTTTCAGGGGTGTTGTTGACTTCTCGGAACCAATCCGGATTGTTGTTGACTTTTCGGAATGTATCCGGGGTGTATGTTGACTTCTCATAAGGTATCCGGGGTGTTGTTGACTTCTCAGAAGGTATTCGAGGTGTTGTTGACTTCCCTGAAGGTGCCCGGAAGTGTTGTTGACTTCTCAGAAGGTATCCGGGGTGATGTTGACTTCTCTGAAAGCTTCCGCGGTGTTGTTGACATCCCGGAAGGTGCTCGGGGTGTTGTTGACTTCTCTGAAAGCTTCCGGGGTGTTGTTCAATTCTTGGAAGTTCCCTACGTGCTGTTGACTTCACGTGCAGAAAAGATCTTGGAGTGTTGTTGACTTTTCTGCATGTGTCTGGGAATGTTTATTTTCGGGAAGTAAATGAATTACATTAATGGCAATAACATTGAAGTCGTAATTAAATTAAATCATGAAAACGTAAATTGTGTTTGTTTTTTAGAATTCATTTCAAATAAGTTTTGTTCTTCAACATTGCTGGAACAGAGGGGATTGGTTTACGTGTACACGTGCATGTTGTTTTGAGAATTGTTACGCAAATGATAAATTGTGTTGGTTCAAAATACATGGAATTTTGATTTACTTCTATATCACCCGCAGCATTTTTAAGTTTCGTGAATATATCTTACCACTGCATTCATCAAAAGAGAATTTTCGTGAATGTCTGTAATATAATAACTGATAGCAAAAAGGACGAGACTAAAACCAGAATGAATGCCGGTGGGACGGTTTTCTATTGATCAATGGTTTGTCTAAACAACCCCAACATCAATAATTCATCCGTATCTCATGCCCTTTCCAACAACTAGTGGAGGCCAATCCGCTTTTATAGTCTTGATTTCGTAAAGCAGTAGGACCAATTTGGCTAATACACGGACATAACGATTGCAGTTAAAAGACTGTGTCCGTTGTCGCTCCCGCGTGTGGGTCCAGCTAATTGACTCTTTAAATCAATTCAGTATTCCACTAAGGGAAGTCGTGCTCAAAGCATTACAAAGTCATGGCTACATATTTCAACATTAATACACGGAGAGCAATACTCTACAGGCTTAAGGCGTGAAGTAGTTAGGAAAAGAATTGTTAATTTGTTATGATGGCCTGAGATTAAGTTAACTGTATGATACTGTTAAATAATAAAGACACACAGCCTTAGACCTATGCCAAATAGCGTGGGAGGTCCCACATGTTGCTAGCAAATAAAACATCAACAATAGTGTCTACATGTAGGCGGCATTGTCACCATCGTTACTGTGCCAAAACTTCTCTTTTGGTTTGGGCACGGGTTTGTTTTTCTTGGATCGATTTTTTATATAAGAACTACAAGAAGTATTACGTAGACTTGGTTGAAATAAACTCAATAAACTAACTCTGTCTGTTTTCCAACACAGAGTTTGCCACTTCCTGAATCCCCTGTACATTAACGTCGCTTTTTGGTGTGTAAATCATGCTTTTATGCTGTGGGATAAAATCATCAATACAATTAGCGTAGCCAGTATTTTCATTTAAGGAAGTCGAAAAGAAGTCTGTTTTTTGTCGACCTAAACAAATTTAAGTGTGGCGTGACGTTGTCAGCAATGGTATGTTTAAGCACTATAGAGCATCACACTTGTTAGAGGCTACAATGACCACATTTACAATCTATATAAACATGTGCTCGTTTTGAATTCATGTAACGAGTCAAATGTCAGATCTCAGAAATCAATTTGCAATCAGCGTACATCTCCAGTGCAACTGCCGAGCATCGTGAAAACATTCCATCGATTTCTCACCATGTAAATGAGTCGGCACAAGACTTTATTATAGAAATGGCATGGAACTTTGCCTTCACGACCCATGTCAGATGAATGACGCCTACATTCTTGTACGGAATCTAGCCTTTTCAAAATGGTTTACACGCTTCCGTAGGGTACCTTTATTAATTACATGTGGCTTTAAGACAGGCTCATAAAGCCAAACCACATGTATGAAATGAAATCGTACCATTTTGTCGTGTATTTTCGTAGTATAGTTCAGTATATTGTTAAGCGAACCATGACATGCATGATTTTACAAAAAAAAAAATATATATAGTATGAAATGATAATGATGGTGGTGTCGGTAATGTTGCAATGATTGGCAGTATCAGCGTTATGTTATGATGCCCTGGCATAGGTCATACTCCGTTTCGTCTCGATGTCTTGTTTCTCGCTCATGTTTTGTTATGTCACAACTCCCACTGGGCTGTGATTGATCGTACAAAAAAGTTGGGTACCTGCTACAAACCGCAATAGACGCAACAATGCATTGATTGATTTTGTCTTCTTGTATGAGTTTTAATTTGTTTGATTTAAGTATGATTTCCATACACACGTTCAACACAGTAGCAATGAAACTTAAACTTGGGTCCTATAAAGTTTATGCAATCAAGGCCATGTTTAAGTAGAGGTCATAATGCTGGCCTTGTTGTATAATTTACTATATGAGTGAGAGCTTACAACATATTGATGGCAAAGAAACAAAATCATTAACATGAAAATCTCGACTTAACAGAAAATTATATACAGATAATTTAGACATTGGAAATCGTTATAGCACATTTACAATGACTATCCAGTTACCACAAGTGTGAACGAGCCATTTTCATCTTCAGTGTGTAACAGTATGTGTATACCACGTGATAAATTACGTCATATATGCTACGTCGGAAGGCAAAAATTTGCTTAAAATAAAGATTTAAATCAAAAATAACTTTTTATTTACAACACCATTTTAAATGAACCGAAGAGCAGTCTATGCCGCTTAAAGAGCCCCGCATTTATTTTATTTTCGAAATTTGATGAGTACATTAGTTTCATCAAACACTTCGACAAACCTGTTTCCAAAATGATGTTTTGACAGTGCTCCGTCAGACGGCCGTATTGTGAAAAGGTTTGTCGAAGTGTTTTAAGAAACTAAATTCGCAATCAAATTCTGGTGAAAGAACGAAGGTGGGGCTCCGTAAGCGGCGTAGACTGCGCTATGTTTTATTTAAAATGGTGAAGAAATAGTGAAGATATCTTTGTTTAAAGTCTTTTTTTCTAATCAAAATATTGCCTTCCGACGTAGCATTTATGACGCAAACTATCACGTGGTATACACACACTGTGTAAATGCCTGAATCTATGTATCTTCTATCGTAACTAAACGGTGACGTCAGGATTGGATGAGTACCAAAAGTAATACTTCGTGAATGGCGAATGTCACGATTAAAATAATCATTTTAAGTGTAAAAGGAAGTAAACTGTAACAAACATGCTTTCCTTTAATGATATGCCTTTAAAGTATATAAAATTTGACTTATTATAGGCTTTATTTTAACAGTAAAGCGCGCCAAAGTTTAAAACAGTGAATTATCATTTTTTATTTGAATAATAAATAGAGTATCAGATCGCAATATATTTCACAGAGTGAGAACCAGAATTATATTTCACATGTGGCCTAGCAACGGCCTTTTCGTTATCGTATTATCCCATTATCATCATCGTACTGCCGCTTTTTCGTTATCATAGTTTCGTGATTCCGCGTGTTTATCATCGTACTATCGAGTATGGCGTTTTAGATCAACACATTCACAGGCGATGGCCCTAACGGCATTCCGTAGATCACGAGGTGCAATATATCGCGATCTACCACTGAAACAAACATTTTTTCTCTTTTTCTTATACCCCTATAAAGAATATAAAATGGCATTTAATTGTTGATTTTTCAGAAAAGCCTGCCAAGTTGTATGCGAACGTAGTGTCATTTCTGAAATGACGTCGTTGAAATTGTGTCTCAGCCCTGTGCGCGCTGAAATTGGATTTGGACGTGAGAACGGGCTAAAATTTGAAAACTGATTTAAGACTGATATTGTGTAATGGTTGAAAGTCAATAGTCTCAGACGCGCGGTTCATCTATTTTCATATATACATACTATGCCCTTTAACTATTTAAGTGTTCATGATTATTTTTTGTTTACAAAAAGCCTTTTCTAGTTGACCAATAAAAATACAGGCGTGGCGAACATAACGTCAACGTGCAATACAGAAGTTACGCCATTGGTGGATACGTATTCAGGTACTTTTATACACCCAAACGTGTTGAAATCTCAAGCCGCAAACCTGGCCTCTTAATCCGCCTTTGCGCATGTAAAAAGTACCAAATACTGAAACTGTTTTTATACAGTCGACTATCCAGGTTTAAGTCATATTCAACCATTAATGCCGATTAAGCGAAATAAGTATACGACATATTTAAAAAAAAATACCGCCATCCCATTACACACTATCAAATTTATTTCATAGATGAATCTCTTTTAACCACCGAAAAGCATAAAATATATCTTTATAAAACAATCGAAAAAAGCATTAACATTTATTTTTGTTTATTGCTGTGTTTCAAAATTTGTGTTCGCTTAATGCTCAGAAAAGAATAAAACATGCGTTCATATCACGTGTGCATCATCATGTATGTACCATTAGTTTTATTCAAAGTAAAGATAATCTGCTGAACGGGTTTAAAGGCGTTTTGTAGGGTCGTATGTAGCTCTGTGAGAGCTTGGTTGGGTCGTACATTACTCCATAAGCGACAAGGGATCGGCAGGGTTGTACATGGTTTTATGAGCGATGGGTTGGATCGTTTATGGCTCTACGAAGAAAAGGCTGTGTCGTATGTGGTTTTATAAGCGAGTGGTTGAGTCGTACGTGGCTCTGTGAGCGAATGGTTTGGTCGTATATGTTTTGTGAGCAAATAGGGATTGGTTTGGTCGTACTTGGCTCTGTGACCGATTGGTTGGGTCGTACATGGCTGGAGAAGTCTATTGGTGTGAGCGGTAGACAATACAGCGACAATGCGATCGATACCCGCAGAGTTCCACCGCAATATAGCATTACCAAGCTCATTGCAGGATTCCATCTATACACGGGCACTGACTTAAAAACGCATACATCTATATGACCGTTATATCTATAGTTGTTAAATATGCTAAGTTTTGTCATTTAATTTTCACATCTGTTGTCGTCAATCACGTTATTGGATTTGACGTGTGATAGTGCGCTTGTTATATTTTCTACATAGGAGTTGAAACTGGTATTACCGGAGATGTAATTGTGGAAGTGGTCATTTTGTGACAATTTGTTCGCATATATGTACATCGGAATAACGTGTTGTGTTGTTTAATATTAAAACAAATCCCATGAAAACGAGAAGTTAATATGTAAGTATATAGAATATACTCGTACATAAAATTATAATGGTTGTGTGTGACTAGTGTCCTTAGTGTTTATATTGTATTTTTCGTATGTGAGGCTTGCTTAGTGTTCAACAACATTTCATTATGTACAGTGTGTTTTAGTCATGTGATTTTATAAGAGTGTTCATTTTCTTTGTTAAAATACATCGATTGACAATTAGGTTTCTTGCTTTTCAATGTCAAACTAATTAAATCCTATTATTTTTATTCGAAACGTGTTTGTAGATAAAAACATTATGGCATCATCCCCACTTATAAGTGTATTTCTCCCCATGCACAAAATTCATATAAACACTCGTTATATGTATTGCTACTATCCTTCTATTTAGAGATACAAGAAATGCGAATTGAAGAGAGACATATGGATATCGGATGCAGGTATTGACGTGGATAATGAAACACTATCATCCGCTAATATCGACCGCCAACTAAAACATATTGTCATCCTTTGTATCAATTAAAATCCTGATACTAAACATCGGGATTGCTTGAGTAAATAATGATTCTTTACTCTTATTGTCTCCCATCCACTGGCCACCATTGTAAATATTAATTACGCAATAATTAGGCCAGTATTCTTTATCAAACCGTTTTAATCAAATGATTCGGAATGTCAATACAATACCTGATGGGCATGTGAAATCGTAGATGTACGGGTAAGGAACGCCTTTTGATTAACATGTTGTTGAATATTCTTCAGTTAATATAATAGAAATAATATTATGCTTCAAGATAATTCATACGATGCAGTGAACGGTGTACAGGCTGATGACAGTATATTTGCATGAATGCATGTCATTTTCTTCACCAATAAAATTCTGCGCTTTCAATGCAGAGATTAATGTTAGATGCTTATTGTTCTGTTGTTTAATTATTCATAGTTACTGGCGCTGAAAACAATGGTTTTTCAGTATCATGAATAATTGAAACTGCCGCACGTAGGTTTGGCAGTACATTGCAATTCTAAATATTCCGAAAAAAAACAACCCACAAAACTCCTCGTTGATAGGTATAGTATATAATAACGTTATATAAGATAATATTGTCCGCATTTTGCAACGAAACTAAACCAAGAACATGTTATCGTTTGAGTTTGAAATAACTGTACGATTATTGATTAACCCAAAACAGGTGATTTCTGACGAATATACAGAACACATGACAGAAAAAAACACACAGAAGCATAGCCGACACTTCTTTTTCTAGTATGAAGGCCTTTCAACATAGATTGGTATATACTTGGGCTGAAGTATGTAAGTCATATGAATGTCTATATCTTAATTATTGACAACAAGGTATGCAGTAACTTTAACGACATAGAACGCTTACAAAATATAATGTCTCACAGTGCAATTTTTAATGTGCTCAGCTCATTCTTAAAGTTGTTAAACGTTCACAGCTTATAGTAAATGTTTTTCATTACAAAACAAATCCAATTGTTTCCAAAATAGTAAGAGGACATCGATGAAAAGCTGTTTTTAAGGTAAAAGTTGAACGGTGCAATTCAAAAGGAAGTTGTTAAAGCTCACACTCGGATTCGGGCGACAGCCCGGCTCAACAAAAACATAGTTACCCTAGCTTACATGGCGCTTCCCTGCTAAAGCAGACTCTCACATCACCTCATCTAATTACCGAATATTACAACGATATCGATACAACTACTACAAGTATTTTACTGATGGAGTATAGCCCCCATGTGTTAACAATAAACGCGTATATATAACATCAATGACCACATCAATGTTTTATTAGTCTGATATTGTCTTGGGATTACTTAGTGTTTCTCTTGGCATTCCGCGGCCAGAAAGGAGATGTCAGAAGTTAGCCTTTTCAATGCATCTAGTATTTACCACGTACAGATGGAAAAGAAAATATTAGTCCATTTTGAACCATTAAATGAATTTGTAGAAATAGCAAATCTATTAGAAATTACCCTTCATGTTATTTTGTGTATTTTGACAGATGGTGTTTCTTTCCAAACGCAAATGACATAGTTCTTTTTAGAATGCCGTTGTAATAGCATAAGTAATTGCCTTTAAAGAAACATCTTTGTTCCGTTAACGTACGGGTCAAATAGTCATCGTGTTATCTAGGTTGAGAGTGGGTGTTTGTGTGAATGGCAGGTTTGTTGATGATTGGACGGCATTAGTTCACACTTTTTGTCCAACTTTGGTTGCCATCGGTGCAGTAAAGGTAGGTCGTCGTTACTGACCTTGCACTTATAGTTTCATTGGAATGCGATTATGAGTTCCACAAGCAAAAAAAAACAAAACACAATACTATGTTGCCAGCTATGATGTCTTTTTCTTACTTGTTGCTGGTCTTCATTAAATGTAAATGTGCAGAGCTGATGATTCTAATCACTGATAGCTTTTACCATGCCAAAAATCTTTTTTCATATATGCTTTCATCTATTTAGTCAAGAATTGACATGTAAGAGACATTTAAAAAATCCAGACTAATTCTTGATATGTCTTCTTTGGAGATAAAACACATAAAAGATCTTCTCTTTCAATTATATCACCTATTATTATAACAAAAACATTAATAAGAGCGATGTCCGATCAAAGTGTGCTGCTTTAGTTATCTTCTGAGCATATTAATGTGTTAATCAATTGTAACGAATCAAAAGATATCACCATTCATCTGCTTATGTCAGCATCTTGTCTGATGTATGATGTCTTCTAATACTTAGAGATTACGTCATTACCTCTTGGGGGTGTCTATGTGTGAACTTGTTTCATGTGTGCATCGTTCGTCTTTGTTTTTTTCAAATTGTGTTAACGTGACAATCCTGTTTAGATATATGTTGAATTACTGTTTTGTCACCGAAACAGCTCTTACACTTATGTTGAACAAGGTTTGTGCCAAGTATAAGTTTTATAGACCACTTAATTATTATAATACTATAAAAAACTGTTCCCAGTCACAATTGATTTATGCTAAGTTCATATAATTTCGTATTCTTTTCATTTACTTGCTGTCCTGAAAGCCAGTCAAACTGGAAGCCTTGGTCTATTAATGTTGCAGACCTTTTACAGACTCTCATAGAAAAAAGTAGTTGGCCAATCCTAAATGGCGTCACTCAAATGCTTGATCCTAAATGGCGTCACTCAAATGCTTGATTATTCAGGATATCTTCAACTAAGTCTATGTTTATTCATTTCTTGAGGAGCTTTGATAATTGATGTTGCATGGCAAAACTACAACTTGAGTCATCATCCTTGAAAAAAAACTAAACTGTGTTAGCAGGCATGTAAATGGACCGTATTCACTAGCGTCTTTTATCTGGGGTGTTTTAAATTCAACAGTGTCGGTAATGGCATTCGTATTAATAACAATCTTATTGACCCAGCTAGAAGTGTCCTGGTGGCGTTGTTTGCCTCTACAACACATTACAACGTTATGTTATAAACATAACGATGGTACAAGGTGCATGATACATGATCATACTTGATAAATTGTTATACATTGAATTGTACATGATGTGCGTACGTTCTGTATGGCTTTTCTTCATAAAACCATTACGCAGGTTTTGTTTGCGTCATTCAGAGAAATTGGAGTATATACCATCAAATAAAACACAAAAAGCGGGAATTATTCGAACGTTATATGAAAGGTCCGAACAGCTGTACTTTGGAAATGATTGCGTCATGGAACTTCAGTACTTTGGTAATGTTGTCGACATGGAACAGCAGTTCTTTGGTAATGTTGTCGCCATGGAACAGCTGTACTTTGGTAATGCTGTCGTCATGGAACAGCAGTACTTTGGTAATGCTGTCGTCATGGAACAGCAGTACTTTGGTAATGCTGTCGTCATGGAACAGCTTTACTTTGGTAATGCTGTCGTCATGGAACAGCAGTACTTTGGTTATGCTGTCGTCATGGAACAGCAGTACTTTGGTAATGCTGTCGTCATGGAACAGCTGTACTTTAGTAATGCTGTCGTCATGAAACAGCAGTACTTTAGTAATGCTGTCGTCATGGAACAGCTGTACTTTGGTAATGCTGTCGTCATGAAACAGCAGAATTGTTGTTATGTTGTCGTCATGGAACAACAGAATTGTTCTAATGTTGTCGTCAAAGAACAACATTATTTGGGAATGGAACAGCAGTACTCAGAGTAATGGTGTCGTCATGGAACAACAGAATTGTTGTAATGTTGGCGTCATGGAACAGCAGAATTGTTGATATATTGGCGTCAGGGAACAGCAGTACTCATGTATTTTTGGTCATGAATCAGCAGAATTGTTGTAATGTTGGCGTCATGGAACAGCAGAATTTTTGTAATGGTTGTAATGTTGGTGTCATGGAACAGCAGAATTGTTGTAATGTTGGCGTCATGGAACAGCAGTACTCGGGTATTTTTAAGGAATGAATTGCGGGGCTGATGCCATTATCGGGGTATGAACGCAAGTGGGTTGGTCAATGTGTGTGGACATACACACATTGACCAACAGAATTGTTGTATTGTTGACGTCATGGAACAGCAGAATTGTTGTAATGTTAGCGTCATTGAACAGCAGAATTGTGGTAATGTTGGCGTCATGGAACAGCAGAATTGTTGAATTGTTGGCGTCATGGAACAGCAGAATTGTTGAATTGTTGGCGTCATTGAACAGCAGTTCTTTGGTAATGTTGTCGTCATGGAACATCAGTTCTTTGGTAATGTTGTCGTCATGGAACAACCTAATTGTTGTAATGTTGTCGTCATGGAACAGCAGAATTGTTGTATTGTTTGCGTCATGGAACAGCAGAATTGTTGTATTGTTGGCGTCATGGAACAGCAGTACTCGGGTATTGTTGTCATGGAACAGCAGAATGGTTGTAATGTTGGCGTCATGGAACAGCAGAATTGTTGTATTGTTGGCGTCATGGAACAGCAGAATTGTTGTATTGTTGACGTCATGGAACAGCAGAATTGTTGTAATGTTAGCGTCATTGAACAGCAGAATTGTGGTAATGTTGGCGTCATGGAACAGCAGAATTGTTGGCGTCATGGAACAGCTGTACTTTGGTAATGCTGTCGTCATGGAACATCAGTTCTTTGGTAATGTTGTCTTCATGGAACAACCTAATTGTCGTAATGTTGTCGTCATGGAACAGCAGAATTGTTGTATTGTTGGCGTCATGGAACAGCAGAATTGTTGTATTGTTGGCGTCATGGAACAGCAGTACTCGGGTATTGTTGTCGTCAAAAGAGTCTCGATCATAAATTACTTCTTTATGACTGGTCCGATATAAGTGTATGTAAACACGAACTCGCCATTGGCGGGCTCACATATGTTTTGGAAAAAATGTTAAATGAGAAGCGCGATCGTCTCAGATAGATCAATGATTACAGTTTAAATTAGTATTACAATAGTATATTAATTTTATTGTTGAATATGCCGATTTACTTCTACACTAACCTGTTATTAAAGCATTCTAGTTCTGTCTAGTATAAATGAAAATTATTTAGTCATCTGAGCGAGCTGTAATGAATATGTATGTCACCAGGCTTCGGAATTCAGCACCTGATGTTTAAGCTTGATATTTTCAGGCTTTACATCTTTGTGTTCACTATTCGATCTGATTGGTTGATACGGTGTTGTTTCAACGGTGTCTTATAACATGAATGTGAAGCGTGATAGTGCGATATGTCTGATTGGTTGATACGGTGTTGTTTCAACGGTGTCTTATAACATGAATGTGAAGCGTGATAGTACGATATGTCTGATTGGTTGATACAGTGTTGTTTCAACGGTGTCTTATAACATGAATATGAAGCGTGATAGTACGATATGTCTGATTGGTTGATACGGTGTTGTTTCAACGGTGTCTTATAACATGAATATGAAGCGTGATAGTACGATATGTCTGATTGGTTGATACGGTGTTGTTTCAACGGTGTCTTATAACATGAATGTGAAGCGTGATAGTACGATATGTCTGATTGGTTGATACGGTGTTGTTTCAACGGTGTCTTATAACATGAATGTGAAGCGTGATAGTACGATATGTCTGATTGGTTGATACGGTGTTGTTTCAACGGTGTCTTATAACATGAATGAGAAGCGTGATAGTACGATGTGTCTGATTGGTTGATACGGTGTTGTTTCAACGGTGTCTTATAACATGAATGTGAAGCGTGATAGTACGATATGTCTGATTGGTTGATATGGTGTTGTTTCAACGGTGTCTTATAACATGAATGTGAAGCGTGATAGTACGATATGTCTGATTGGTTGATACGGTGTTGTTTCAACGGTGTCTTATAACATGAATGTGAAGCGTGATAGTACGATATGTCTGATTGGTTGATACGGTGTTGTTTCAACGGTGCCTTATAACATGAATGTGAAGCGTGATAGTACGATATGTCTTCTTTTCTTTTTGTCTGGTAAATGTCATCTATGTCTAACGGCCATTTTGTCTGGTAAATGTCATCTATGTCTAACGGCCATTTTGTCTACAGCGATACATCGATACGATATATACCCAGTAGTAAATAATTAGTTTAAAAAAGTATAAACCCTGTTTTATATATTTGCGCTAACCAAGTTTGTTATCGAGGGATTCGTCACTTGTGGAAGATATGAACTACACGCATTACAGCCTTTATAACTATTTAGATGATTTTTTTTCAATTCAAAGGTTGAACATTTAATCTCTAGTTCAAACGACTTAGCAACAAAACCATTTTAACTAAACTAAAAATGTCTTGCTACCAAATGATCTTCTTTAGTGTCGAAAACTATCATGGTAGAGTCGTGTTTGGTTTTGCAAGAATACTGACGTAATTCATCGTAGCTGACGACCTACGCACAATTGTTGGGCCCGTCTTATTAACATACGACAAAATAATTGTAAGGAGGAGAGTTTTGGTTGGATATTATGGTATTATCAAAACTGTTACTGAACGTTTTCATGTAAATTCACATTCTTCGTCTTACCACGTGATTATTAGATGTGTTTCGGCTAGATGATACTGATTCATAAAGTGATCGAACTATACGATCGCTGATACGAGAATGGAACAGAAAGCGCCCATGGGCCTGTGGGCATATAGGAACGAAACTATGAAGCTACAAGTGCTGTTAGTATTTTGTTGTAAACTTTAGACACGTCCATCTTCAAGGTAATGATACTGCAATAGTTACATGCAGGTACGTGTGTATATAATAATTTTCCAGGCTTTGATCTGGGACTCTCTGATCTTGTGGCTGTCGTATATCGATGGTACTAAAGATCAATATGAGTACATCATCTCCCAGTCACTAAAACTGCACTCGATACATCATCAATGTAAGAATCAATTCCTGTAATACAGAGCTCCAGTCCGGGCTTTTACTGACATCAACAATGCAAATAATAACGTATTGCATCTTCATTACTGTAGCCGTGTATGTAATTGTTCAACTCTTTTTTGCGGCTTTGATTTGACATACTTACCGTTCATTATAGAAGGTAAAATCATCTGAAAACCCACATCATAGAATACCTGAATGAAATGTTTGTATTAATTTTCTTAATTTTGACTTTGCATGAAAAAGCATTGTCAAAATCACCGAGAAACTCAAACTCATGTTATGAAATAGGGTGAGTAATAATAAACCGTTGTTCTACAATTTGTGAATCATAAACAAATCATAAATATTTCCTTATTGCTCCGCAAGGTATTTTCGCGAGAAAGTCTTCATTTCATTTTAAACGAGTCGTTGGGTTTTCCTATTCTCAAACAAGCGATAAAGCGCTTCATTGAAACACTTGGCACAAACCAGTTATACACATACCAGTTATACACATACCATTTATAAACATACCAGTTATACACAAACCAATTACACACATACCAGTTAAAAACATACCAGTTATACACATACCAATTATACACATACCAGTTATAAACATACCAGTTATACACATACCAATTAAACACATACCAATTATAAACATACCAATTATAAACATACCAGTTATACACATACCAGTTATACACATACCAGTTATACACATGCCAGTTATACACATACCAATTATACACATACCAATGATAAACATACCAATTATGCACATACCAATGATAAACATACCAGTTATACACGAACCAGTTATACACATACCAATTATACACATATCAATTATACACATAACAATGATAAACATACCAGTTATACACATACCAGTTATACACATACCAGTTATACACATACCAATTATACACATACCAGTTATACACATACCAATTATACACATACCAGTTATACACATACCAATGATACACATACCAGTTATACACATACCAGTTATACACATACCAGTTATACACATACCAGTTATACACATACCAGTTATACACATACCAGTTATACACATACCAAGTATACACATACCAATTAAACACATACCAGTTATAAACATACCAGTTATAAACATACCAGTTATACACATACCAATTATACACATACCAGTTATACATATACCAATTATACACATACCAATTAAACACATACTTATTATAAACATAGCAATAATATATATACCACTTAAACAGATACCAGTTATAAACACGTTAAAGAACATGTTACTTGGTGTTGACATTTTAATGATGGGTAAGTAAGTTGAATGTTAATTTGATTAATTTCTGAGATTGACCGATCATATATTTTAGTCAATTTGGTTGAATGAAAAGGTCAGCAAATATCAGCAGTTACAAAACGTTACAAGTCAGTGTCTACTGGTTATCACACGTATATATAAGAAAGAAGTTTAGAAAGAAAACTTTGAGTAATTTTAAAAAAGCAAAGTTTGCCAAAAATACTAACGGGATGCAGGGTCAGACTTGTATATTGTTTAAATACTTGCAGGATATGGGGGCATACCAGTAATTGGTTAAATTACTAACGAGCTATGGGGTCATACCAGTATTTGGTTAAATTGCTAACTTGAAATAGGGAAATAAGGTCAGCCAAGCATTTGGTTACATTACTGACAGGATATAGGGTCATCCCAGTATTTGGTTGAATTTTGACACATACATATTTGATAGGAAGCAGACAGTTGTTCCTGGCAAGCCTAGGAAATCAATACTCCTGGAGAACTGTTGGGCAGGCAAAATATGCATTGTAAGGACCGGGCCATTTTCAGTTTTGTTTTAAAGTTTATCTTTCCAAGCGTGAGTCCAAGACACATACTTAAAATAGCGCCATAATTTGATGGAAATATCGAGAATATTTTCTTGAGATCTAAACTGAAGAGGATTTGAAGCCGGCCGTATGTCGGAATCAATTACTGTTACATGTACCCGTGTGTGTGTCTGGGGACCTGCAAGTTCATAGAAAATGCGAGAAAACGCCGCAACCGGGACACTTACCATAATACCAACTATCGATTAATTGTTCCATCACCTTCCATCGTACATAGTCTCGATATGGTGTATATAAAATATTAATAGGAAAGAAACATTAGTTTATATCTGTTAACAATAGCTTTTTTATGTCGGTTTCACGTTGTGAACAAATCGAACAAAACTGATGGCAATGAAATAACAAAGCACGGCGATTTCATTCTTAGTGCAGGCTCACATACTGTAATGGAATACATTTAAATAAATATTAATTAACATTAACGAGGGGAAGTGTCCAAAGGTTAAGTTCGGTTATTGTATAACCATTTTCTTCAACATGTATACCAAAACATGTTAATAGGATAAGAGTCGTGTCCTCATTCGATCGACTACCATTGCCATGACATAGCAATGTTAATTTGTTGAAATGATAATAGTTATGGTCCGTGGCAAAAATTGGGACTGATTTGTTGCTGCTTCATTGTTTCATAATTATGTTCATGGCCCATCCACATGTTGTTGTTTTTATAATTATATAACATGTCGCATGTGTTCTCTGCTAGATGAATAGTCAGTATAGATTCTAAAAGTATTTATTTGTCCTTTATCAGAAGTAAAATACCTTTTGTAACAGGAGGAATCAATAGGACTTGCGATTTCAACTTACTCATACTTTGCCAGTCGATGCATTTGACCTTTAGAAGCTGTATATGTTTCCCCAAGGATGGCTTTGCTTTCGATCCCTTTCTGAGCGTAGTAATTGACATTTGAAACAATATTTACAATATCTGGCGTCCTGTAGACCGTTTACAAAGCATTAGTACTGTGTAACCTTGGTACACTTTGGAGTTCCTATATTTTGTTCTGGACAATGGCAGTTTAAGATGTGTTTAATGAATCCACCTTGAAATGTTATCTTCTTCGTTATCATGGGGACTAGGGATTTAAGACATGCATCTATGTGTAATAAATGTGAATCTCAAATTACAGAGGCGGATGCGGGCTGGCACGCAGAAGACAGTCGGTAGCCGCGGGTGGACATCACCGTGACACATTGTGACACCACTGCGCCATAAGTGGTAAGTCGGCTATTTTAAATAGACCATTCTTCGACATTCATTGACCATACAAGACAGTAGCTTCTTTCAAACTTGCCATAAATTCAGTGCAAACTACAGGGACATGCCCAGGAGCCAACATCTTACTGGGATCTCAAAAAAGGGCCTTCCTCGACAGTTCGTTTGAAGGAAAAAAAACATTAAATGTTTCATTTTTAATTAGTTTTTTTCTTTTCTTTTGAAGTTAATATTTAGGATACAAAATGCATCCTTCCATTCGAAAATGCATCGGTGTTGTATTGAGTTTAGCAAACTTTACGACATAATATTTTATCAGATTTTGGCACAAAAAGCACTTGCGTGTTTTCGGAAAAGTCTTTCTACAAAATGAATATGTGTTATTTCAAAATATTCGGTTTTATAGTGATTGCTTCTATCTTAAGTTTATGTTTGCATTTCGTTACAACGAAATGAATTTAATTATCTTTTTTTTCATTTCATTACATTACATATTGTTCTTTTTTGACAATACATTGTTGATGGTGTAGTGTGGAGAATTTTGACATATATAAAGTGTCGACAAACTTTTCCAAAAAAAATGCAAATGTTTTTGAGCCAAAATCTGATCAAAAAATAAAAAATTATGCTCAACTCCTTATTACACCAAAGCATGTTGCAAAGTATATATGATTTTCTCCTGACAACTATTCTAGGCCTTCCCCACCCACCTTTGCCCTGCTGAATGCCCTTAATGGCACAACGATAAAGCCAATTCGAAACAAGTGAGCGTGATTGCTTGTAAGATGATTTACCAGTAACCATATTTAATTAACACATTGTACCGAATCAATCACTAATGCATGTTGTACCAAATCAATCACCGATGCATGATGTACCAAATCAATCACCGATGCATGTTCAATGCAACATGTTACCTTCGGTGCAGATCATGACTCACCAGTTGGGTAGTTTAGGTTTGAAAAGAAACTAATGAAACTACCGGGACATGTACAGTCGTAAAACACAGCAGAGTAATACTACCTTGGTCTAGATGACCACGGTGCAACATCAAAGAACGAAACAAACGAGAACTACGCAGGCCAACATTAAACATGCATGTAATCGTTGTTGTGTAACATTCGTTCAATATTCAATGTTACCGAAGGCATCCACGCAACCAATTTTAGAAGTGAAAAAAATGTTTATTCCGACAATCATTCTTCAATTACGTGACTGTTCAGGTGTTGTATTTTGGGGAAAATACCCAGCTGGAATTCAATCTAAGCTTACTTATAATTTCTGTTTTGTAATTGAACAAGTTTTACTAAAATAAATACGATGCTAGACGTTTAAACTCTTTTTGGTAAGAGATCATTTCCCAAACTTTGATCCATATTATAAAATATCAAAGAAGTTACATACATATGTATCTGAAGCAAACCCCTTTTAAACGGTTATTTTACGTTAGAGAGTGACATCCTACCCCCCCCCCCCCCCCCCCCCCGTTTTGTTTGGATAAAGTAAGTTAACACTTGTTACATAATATTTTATGTCACATAGATTGACATTTTTAAGTTAAAGTTTGATTAGGAATAAGTTTAAATTTTATTGAAAGCCTTTTATCAGTGTAAAATTCTAACTTGACACGGTCTAAACACAAGTTGATTGTAAAAAATAATAAAAAGTAGCGCCGGAAGTAGCATACATTTTTACGGGTAAGAAATTAATATTAATTAAGGTAGCACACCCCTAATGGGCACCATTTCAAACTATGATCAGCTTGATAATTTCTTAATGTGTATCATTTGCATCATAAACGAAATTTAAAAGAAATTTACAATTTTATTTAAATTTGAATTACCCTACCCCCATTTCAGAATTGTCGATAAAAACGACTTCACCCGAGAGACAAGAACAATCCTTTATTTCATTTATTTTCAACATTTTGGTAATAGTTTGGTTTCAGAGTAACAAGAATTATATGTGCTTTCAGAAATAATACATTATTGATCACATCACCAACAAATATAATCATACTGAACTGAAATAGCCGTATTGTATTTCAATTTTAACATACTGTTTTGACCGCGTAAAAGTGGAACATCGATTTTTAAAAGCAAAAAAAAAAAACAAGTTCTAGAAATACTCATGATCTGTTCTTTAATAATAATTATCTTTAATCTTTTGCAACATTATGCCAAAAAATCAAAATGTTTACCGTCTCATTTTAAAAAACAACAACAAAGTTTGTAATTCCCAACCACCTATTACAGCCGTGCCTGCAAGTTAAAAAAATCTTCACAGAAGCTGATATTCATGTGTAAAAATGTATTTAATTACTTTTTAATGAAAATACATAGAGGATATTTGTTTATTTCAGTGTAAGATCGTATTTTATTTCACGAGTGTCATAGAAAAACATATTTTCACGAGTGACGAAGCCACGAGTGAAAATGTATTTTTTTATGATCACGAGTAAAATAAAATACGATCTTACACTGAAATAAACAAGTTTTCTGTTTCTTTTATGCTTATTTTCGGAGTTTTATTTGATTTTTATTTATTTCTGAATTACCCCCTTTTTTGAAAAGGGTGGGCTATAGGCCGCTACCCGTGGGGCGCCCCTCATGCATAGTTATAGCTGTCAACTTTTCTACTTTCTGTTTGCTGAGAAATAGTTCTCTGCTATTCATTCTTATAGCTTAATATTCGCTTGTTTTTTTATTGCAAAGCTTTATGAACAGTTAACAATGAAGTATTATTAGTGCACATATGTTCCAAAAAATAATGAAAACACTTTTTATTTTAAGATGGGCATGAATACAAAACCAAATTACTACGCCGCTATTTAAAGAATGAAAATTTGGAAGGTCAAATGTGTTAGCAAAACAAATGTGGATACTCATTGGATTTTAACCATTCTTCTTAGTTTAAGACTGCATGTACGCGCGTTTTTATAGTAAGTTAATATTCAGTCATATTACTGTCAGAGACCAGTCTGTTTCGATTTAAAATGTTTGTTTTCCAGATAAAGAGTAAATGCCACGCTAGTTTGTTGACACATTTTGAGGTGTGGGTGGGGTAAAAAATATCGGATCTATCTGTGAATTGTGTGAATTCTCCTGGAAGCTCATTTTACTTACTACAAACGGTTAACAGTTCAAAATACATTCGAACGAGGATATAAAATTTTATTTATGTTCGAACAGTTGTTTTTGTCTGTAATTTGTTTGGTATGAAAGCAAATGTTCGAACATTCAGCTTCAAAGATCAGTAAAATGTTTGATAAACGGGATAACCGGTTATAAATGGTAAGTTGTTAATTTCCAATTATATATTTATTTAAATTTATAAAATATTTCTTTCTTTTTTTTTAACATTTTTTGACATAATTTACTGAAGTCCAATGTTCTGTTTTGATCAAGGCAAGTACATGTATCAACAAAGGAATTTAAAAGTAGTTCTGAAAGTTGATATTTTCACTCCTTATTTTGCAAATTGATATTTTCACTGTTGTTATTTCACTGTTTAAACCCCATATTTCATCGTAAAGCATGAAAGAAAATATTAACTTTTGTAAAAAAAATGTTAGCTAATGAAAACCAAAAAAAAAAAATGTGTGCTTCTGACTGGATTCGAACCACTACCTTCGAAACCCTCAAAAGATTTGTAGTCCCGTGCTTAACAACATAGGCTAAAGCATAAAAATTGAAGAGTTTCAAGTGGAGGTTTTCATTAGGGGTGTGCTACCTTAAATCGAAGACTTGTCGATGGATGACGAACTGTATCGGTAACCATTGTCACACCATATGTCCTGATTGGACTGAAAGTTGTACACAGCGGATCGATTCGAACGGGTAACTTTTTTACATTTGGTTTGTTATCCATGTGCATTTAATATATAATTGTCAAGATCAATTATTTTATGGTTACTTTAAATTCTGAATAAGATTGAATTTAATATATGACACTTAATATTGAAATCATAATTATTCATGTTGCTCAATTTGTTCGTGCCTGTCGACCAGTAGTGTCAAGGGGTTATCCTGAAGTTATTCCAATTACTGCATTAGCATTGCTATGAAAGTGAACTCTTCCTACTACATGTTTGTTTCTCTTTTGCCTGATTGCCATTAGGTCTTAGTTGCATTGCACAAGACTAAAATGATTAGATATTTGCTAACTGGACGGCATAAAAGATATCTAACATGACTAGTTAATTGCTAAATGGACGGCATTGTAAAAGACTAACATTATTAGTTAATTGCAAGTTGGACGGCATTATTTAAAGATGTCTACCATAATGAGTCAATTGCTACAACTTGGCCGACATTAAAGAAGACTAACATTATTGTTAACTGCTAGCTGGACGACATTAAAAAAGACTAACATTATTGTTAATTGCAAGTTGGACGACAATTAAGAAGATTAACATTATTGTTAATTGCAAGTTGGGCGACATTAAAGAAGACTAGCATTATTTTTAATTGCTAGTTGGAGGACAATTAAGAAGACTTACAGTATTGTTAATTGAATGTTGGACGGCATTAAAGAAGACTAACATTATTGTTAATTACTAGCTGGACGACATAAAAGAAGACTAACATTGTTAATTGTTAGTTGGGCTATATTGAAGATGACTAACATTATTGTTAATTGCTAGCTGGACGACATTAAAAAAACTAACATTATTGTTAATTGCTAGTTTGATGGCATTAAAGAAGACTAACATTGTTAATTGCTAGTTGGGCGGCATTTCAGAAGACTATCATTGTTAATTGCTAGTTGGGCGGCATTTAAGAAGACTAACATTGTTAATTGCTAGTTGGGCGACATTTCAGAAGACTAACATTGTTAATTGCTAGTTGGGCGACATTAAAGAAGACTAACATCATTTTTAATTGCAAGTTGGACGATATTTAAGAAGACTAGCATTATTGTTAATATTAGCTGGACGACATTAAAGAAGACTAACATTATTGTTAATTGCTAGTTGGACGACATTAAAAAAGACTAGCATCATTGTTAATTGTTAGCTGGACGACGTTAAAGAAGACTAACAGTATTGTTAATTGCTAGTTGGACGACATTAAAGAAGACTAACATTATTGTTAATTGCTAGTTGGACGACATTAAAAAAGATAAACATTACTGTCAATTGCTAGTTGTACGGTTATTTTACTAAGTCATAATGTCGTGTAAATAATCGTACACAAAAATTCATTCACATTGATGATAAACCATTACTGTACAGAAATGCATTTGAATACATATTTATATATATATATCTGTTCTTCATCCGACAAAAGAAGGGCAAACTAATAATGCATTTTTCCCCAAGTATTTCAGAAGGTCGCCAGAAAACGTCCTATAATATTACCATTTTTGTCTCCAATGAGCAATTGGAGTTCCTAAACCAGGTTGATTATCGGTAATTTTAAAAGTTATAATGACAAACAAATTTGAAAACATTGGCAAGTGCATTGCTACTGTACATAAACATGATTCCTTCTTTGGATAGACGCGCTAATAACATATTTGCAGTTGTTGATTATCTTAATGCATCCATATAAAAGGTATTCCGATCCCGACGACAGGCAGCCAGGAGAAGCAATGTGTATAATTGAAACCATGTGATGTGAGCTTGTTGTACCCACCTGGCCTTAGTATAGGTTAGTTGGCATGTTTCATGAATTAAACACTCGAAGAAACGGCATTCAGGATGGTTACAGTCGACTAATTAATCCCACATTTTGTTTCTTATTAATGTCACTGGGTCTAGTGCACGAGGGTACTTAACGCACATTCTATTATTCTGATGTAATCGAAAGTCTTCGACGTGATAAATGTACAATTAATGGGTCATAATGAACCGTTTTGCGACATTTCAGTCATCACAATGTGTTTACATACAGTGTCTGTGCCAGACATATGGCGCATATGTATAGTTGATTCCGATGATTCACTTATTACACATATGATGCACATACAGTTAATAAAGGCTTTGTGGAGATAGCGAAGTTAAGAGTTATGTCACCAGATTGATTAATTGTTTCAGCTGAAACTCTTCTTTTTATTTACTTACATCTCACCCCATTTCTCTCCCATTAATGTTTTTTGTCCTATAACCATAGCCATAGTATACCACACAATTCTGTTAGCATCCCTAAGTTTAAGTATAATCTGTCAAAACCCTATTAAACCCTTAACAGTACTGGAATGTTTTAAATTATTTTCTCATAAATGGTTCCAATACCAAGCGTGGTGTCGTTCTGCTTAAACTGAACATTTCTGACTCAGCTTCAAATTGATGTATGAAGGAATTGAACACATATTGGTAAAATTGTGTTAAACCTAAATGAGCTTGAATATGGTAAAAATCTTCTTTGAAATACTATTCGATAAAGCTATTGTTTGATTAAAACATGTTTGCTTTTAGAAATGCAAGATTGTTTTCTCAAAATTTTAAAACCGACCCAAATGATTATTCTTCAAGTTGACATAAAAAGTTTAAAATTAGACTAACTTTCCTTTCTCGACATGTATGAATATATGAATAATCCAATACTGAAAATCACTGGTTTTCCCTTGCTTAGTAACAATGCTATTTGACATTATTTCTAAAATCAAGGACCAGTAGCTGAAGCAATTAATTTGTGCGTACATTTTTCTCCGACTATTTCTATCAGGTCGATGCCCATCAATTGCTTTCGATTTTGCTATTAAAACGCTTTAAAACAAAGTACACCATCAATCGGTAGACCAGTATAAAACTTGTGACGAGTTTATTGCGTCTATCTTAGCGAACGTTTGATATTTATGTTGCTTCTTTCCTTATAATCAGACTAATGTTCGCGTGACTCGGCTGTGCCTTTCAACGCTGTGCTTGAGCCGAGTGCTTAATATGCTCTATCGATTTGCAGTGAAATTCAAATGGGATTGATCTAAAATGGTCCAAGAACTCTGAAAACTGTATTATCAATATTTTCTTTGCCTTCGCGAATTCCTTCGCGTCTTTTGGATGGTAAACGTCTACTTGTTTATTACCTTACCATCCTTCAGATTGATTTAATATGAGATCGATTTAAATATTTGCCAGGGGGTATGGGTTGGTTTAAAGAGCGCAGACGATAATGATGGACATATTGAGCTAGTTCTTTCCGACCGTTTAAGGCCCGAAATGTTGAATGTTCAGACATAATTAGAAAGAAAAAATGGCTATACGCTAGCTTTGGTATGAGCTTTATAATTTTAGGAGACAGAGAAATACGCCCTAGCAGTTTGGCTGCTGAAATCCAGTATCATGTTTGTGGCAGGTTCGACCAATTGGGACTGCGGACAGTATTGTCCGTTCTTTTTAACAAATAGAATAATAAACTGCATTGTTTTGTCTTCTCAAGTATGCAAATTTACCCGTGTACACGCATGCCAAAATTTAATATGCTCACGAAAGAAAACAGAAATACATGAATTGAACATAAACTATTAAGGTTACGTTATTAAACGTGCAGTTTTTTACCAAATGCATAAAAGGCTGACTTCCTCCGCTTTTCCGTTTTTGTGTTCAAGATAGTTTCCCGGTGAATTTCCGTGACACCTCACATGCAGTGTCATGCTTGAGTGGTCAATGTTTTCATGCAGTTCTTTTACAAATTTTATTTTGTTTTCTTCTTCGATGGTGATTTGAGTTTAATGACTGCATTGATACACACTTGGGGCTATCCATGGTGCCTTCAAACAAGTTGCACTCCTACCAGTCGAGTACGGTTCAGTACAGTACATCTGCAAACACGTAGCTTTCTTCGGAGCTTTCGAAATTCCCGAGAGTAGCAGCACAAAACGCTCCTCTTAATTCGGTAAGAAGTATTACATTCATCGAAACTTTGACATTTTCCCAATAAAGCCGGGTCTTGGAAACAATATCACGTGTTTTCAGTGTGCTGAATAGTTAATACAAAACTGAATGAATACTGTTTTATGGTGAGTCTCAAAATTGTTCTAGTCGGCTTTCGGGAAGATCTATGTGATTATTCATATAATGTCTCCTGTGTTCCTTGAGGATCGGAGGAACAAAAACTTTAAATGTTTTATTGAACGGTGTTTGGCTTGGTTACATGAACATGACGGCACATGTGTGCACCTTCGGTCGGTTTTTATAATATAGAATTTGGAATCACCAAAAGTGCGAATGCAACTGGAATGCAACAGTTTGCGCGTCTTCCTGCTTGTTGTGTACCAGTGGTTCTTCAACTTCTATATTTTTTTCTTTTTTGTTTTAACGACATATTGAAGCCCAAGAATAACAAAAATAATAAGATATCTAAATGTACCAAGTCCATATAAAACACATTCAGATAACATGTACATTGTATGAAGCCTCGTTGCAAAAGCCTACTTAGATATATTTCTTAGACAACGTAAACATAACTGAAAGAGGATTTTATACATGGTAGCACTCCACTTTTTACAACAAGCACGGACATGGATAGCTTTATTACGACGCATTCTACTAATGTTACCCTTGTCTTATGGGCAAACATGGACAGGACGGGTGATACCCTTGTCATATGGGCGAACATGGACAGGACGGTTGACACCCTTGTCTTATGGGCGAACATGGACAGGACGGGTAATATCCTTGTCTTATGGGAGAATATGGACAGGACGGTTGACACCCTTGTCTTAAGGGCGATCATGGACAGGACGGGTGATACCCTTGTCTTATGGGCGAACATGGACAGGACGGGTGATACCCTTGTCATATGGGCGAACATGGACAGGACGGTTGATACCCTTGTCTTATGGGCGAACATGGACAGGACGGGTGATACCCTTGTCATATGGGACAACATGGACATTACTGGTGATATCCTCGTCTTATGGGCGAACAGGAACAGGACGGGTGTAACCCTTGTCATATTGGAGAACGTGGACAGGACGGGTGATATCCTTGTCTTATGGGAGAATATGGACATGACGGGTGATATCCTTGTTTTATGGGAGAACATTGACATGACGGGTGATATCCTTGTCTTATGGGAGAACGTGGACAGGACGGGTGACATCCTTGTCTTATGGGAGTACATGAACATGACGGGTGACATCCTTGTCTTATGGGAGAACGTGAACAGGACGGGTGACATCCTTGTCTTATGGGAGTACATGAACATGACGGGTGACATCCTTGTCTTATGGGAGAACGGGGACAGGACGGGTGATATGCTTGTCTTATGGGAGAACGTGGACAGGATGGCTGATATCCTTGTCTTATGGGAGAACATGGACATGACGGGTGATATCCTTGTCTTATGGGAGAACATGGACATGACGGGTAATATCCTTGTCTTATGGGAGAATATGGACAGGACGGATGATATCCTTGTCTTATGGGAAAACATGGACATGGCGGGTGATATCCTTATCATATGGGAGAACATGGACATGACGGGTGATATCCTTGTCTTATGGGAGAACATGGACATGACGGGTGATATCCTTGTCTTATGGGAGAACGTGGATAAGACGGATGATATCCTTGTCTTATGGGCGAACATGAATAGGACGGGTGTTACCCATGTCATTCGGACAAACATAGACAGTGCGGGTATTATCCTTGTCATACGGGCGAACGTGGACAGGAAAGATGTTACCTTTGTCCTATGGGCCAACATGAACATTTAGGGCGTTGCCCTTATCGTTCGGATGAACAATGGCAGGAAGGGTGTCTTGACGAACATGCCATTAACATAGACGATACTCTTTTTTAGAGGGAATTGTAGAGTTAGCGTGGGCTAAATGTTGTAATGTACTTAGATGTATTTTACAAGTAATTATACCCGATTGTATTTTCAGGGATAGTGTGTACAGAATATGTACATTTAATGATATTTTAGAGCGAGCACAGATATGAAGTATTTTACAAATGATATGTGCGCTTTATTTCAGAAAGGGCACGACATGATGGATATCTTGTTTACGTTTTAAGAGCGATTGTGTACAGAATGGATATCTTATTTTCGATTGATAGAACGAGTTTTGGTAACTTTACTACAATGTATTTTACAAATTACTTGCCTGTATCATTGCAGAGCGAGTGCTGACAGGATGGGTAGTTGTGGCGGGGACGGTCCGGGGGAGGTGGAGGAAAGTGAGGAGTTCACACCCTTCCGGCCCTTCACCCGCGCGTCACTCTTCAACATGGAAAGACGAATCGCCGAGGAGGCCGCCGCCAAGGTATACAGCTGATATACTGACCTTGTTATGTTTGTTTGTTTCACGCAATCATATTGAGGTTCGATACTCAGGTATATGCCCCGCGCATAAAAATGTGAGATGAAATACACTAATTGACGTTAACCCTTTAAAAAAAATAACTATGTTATTACAATTGACGAGAAATGCGTACGTCTGCATCGCTATCATGCGCACGTGGATATAGGACGGGATCAACAAGTGGACATTGACGTTTTAACAATAAAGGTTCTGTATTTGATTGCGATTAGTATTTTCGGTGACATTTGCAAGTGGCCACCAAACCTCCAGTTTATCGGTCGAATGTTGACAGCACGAAAACGGGTAACTAAGGTATATCAAGGCACGGGTGGTTTTGTTACAAACGTCTCTGCGTTTGTTAGGTCAGCATTACCAGCAATCTCGTCACTTCTGAAATACAAGAAATACAAGTCAGAATATACATACATCTGGACAAAATTTGTTTTGATAGTTTTAGCGTTGCAAACCCGGTACTGATGTATAAAATGTATATTTCACGACACCGTGATATAAATATCACACTGTCTTTCACAGAACATACGGAAGATATATAAACCGGAGTGACAGACGGGTACCTTTACATATAGACAGAACCTTCACACAACCCTAGCTTTATAAGCATATTAATATGCATAGTAAGCATAATTAATCTTCAATGCAAGGTTTAAGTAAAAAAAAACTGTTCAGAACATTAATTATATTGTGGACCGCTAGATAAACCCCAATATGCATAGTTTTGTTTGAGAGGTTACATGGACCGTAATGCTACGAGGCTGTATAGTTAGTTATTCCCAAACAATGAATAATACATGCCCCTGCACATGTGGGCATCGGATGCCATCCTGCGATCCTGTCGTTTATGAGCAAATGCCGTAGGCTTTAGCTCCATTGATCAGTTTTCCATTAAGTGTCTTAGTGTAAAGCTTAATTGATTAAATTGATTAAGCAGGCGGAAACAACCAATTGCAAACATGTAAAAATCAAATATTTATCCATTGTAATGGTAGGAATGTGAGTAATGAGGCGAACTTGGAAATGTAATTATCTAAAATGTTACTTAAGCACTCTAGGGTAGAACATGGAAGATGATTTGGTCAGTTTATTATCTTTTTTAGTACAAAAATACAAATATTTCATTCATGTTCTGTAAGGGATTGAGCGACAAAAACATGACTGCATATTTGACAGGTGCGTCCGGAATTGGAACCAAACGTGTCCCTTTAACAAGCACAGAACGAAGATCTTACATGTCGATATTGCCATGATAACACAATTGTATATTAATTGATTTATTAATGATGTTTCTAATAAATAATTTAAAGTTCAAAACTGACTAGACTGGTTAATTATTAGTGCTCCATTGAACAGGAGGAGGAGTTAAAAATGCTGGTAAGCCGTCACATTACCATCCGCCTATCACGTGATTATCGTCCGGGTATCTTGTTCCCTCCTGTGAAGTTTGGAGAGCAGTTGTGTGGCTGTTGAAATGCTATCTGGCTTAAAACAAACTCTTTCCATTAGATTACTTCTCTCCAGACTTTACATTTAAAGATTGCCCCCAAGCAGTGCACATGTGGGATTCGGGTTAATAATTGCTTATGCAAATTGGTTATGCAAACGAAATAAACTGAATTTTATTTCGATTATGTATCTAGTTAATATGTTATGGTATTTTGCATATTTACCGAGTACGTGCAATGTGTGTTATGAATTGTTGCGTGATAGATACACGTCCGATGTTCCTATCCTACTAACTATTGTTAAAACACCAACCAGAGTTGTAATAATACTAACACACTGTACTGCATTTGTTCCTTGTAGCTCTGTTTTGCATGACAGCAAGATCCACCTAACTAAATATTTCTAAAATGTGTTTAAGTTATCATACACAATACATCAAGTGTTAACTTTTGTCAGGTAAATGATGGTGTAAACATACATACACATTTGTCTATATGTATTTTACTAACCTGTCTTGAAGCGGGAGAATGGTTGAGTAAAAGCCTTGTTCTGTATTTCTTTAAAACATTTTATATATTTCACATATCTTCTTTCTTAAAATGTGTATTTTATGTACATGTACTAATGACATAACCTACTGGTGTGTTTAAGTTTTAGAATAAATTAGTAAATCAACTTAGTAAATGTAACTACTATGCAATGGGGCAACCGTTAACATACACACGCATAGAGACAACCCCAGTTTTCAAAATTGAGAGTATCAAGAAAACACTAGAACCATTATGCAAAGTAAGTAGTGAAGTTTACAAACTCAACATTTTAATCTTGTTCTCTCCACCATAAAAGGCGGCGGATGAGGCGGCGGCGGAGTCGGACGACGAGGAGGAGGCACCCAAAGAGGAGATGAAACCCAACCCGAAGTTGGAAGCGGGCAAGAAGCTTCCGCCTACCCTTGAGGACTTTTTCATGCCCGAACACGTGGGGCGCCCCCTAGAAGACATCGATGAATTCTACATGAACAAAATGGTAAGCGCGTCTTCAATGTTATAGAATTATTTCTTTGAAGTGTTTTTGAGCGTAGGGTATAGTTTGCATTGACATTATTGTTAATGCAACCAGATAATCAATACAACACACATCACGGGCATTGTGGTACAATTTATTAACAAGTGTTTGGAACCCATAGACTTGTTTTAACCCAGTGGACTCCAGTTTCGCTGACGGTTCCTAGGCGACATCCCCGTCATTTATTATCAGTACACTGGTTGAACTTGTAGACATTTTAACTGAAACTAATGGAATTCAATATTCATACTTTGAGCAACTGTCCACTACTTATGGTGAGATCGGTCTGTTGGTAAAGTATGCATCTCTCCCAAGAAGTGTTGGTATCTTGTCTTTGCCTCTGAAACTGTTCATCTGTACTGGTTTCTTTCTCAGAAAGGAACTCTATGATAAATAAAACCAACTCAACACCATCATGAAAAAAACAACAACCATTTTTTCTGCAGACGTTCGTGGTGATCGGGAAGGACAAGACCATATTCCGATTTAGTGCCACAGACGGCTTCTTCCTGCTCTCCCCATTCAACTACGTCCGCAGGGCGGCGCTCTACATTCTTGTCCATCCATATCCTTTGTCATGCGAACGCTTTTGCTAAGGACATGTAGCCATAACATTTCAAAAACGGAATACTTCGGACATTTTCCATCGAAAACTACCTCGGATATATACCGGTGAATCAGTAGAAGTAGTTCGTAAAATCAATTATTTTTATATTAATAATATTAATTGAAGTGTTCAAACGTATAGTTTGTATAACTTTGTTCAAATTAATTGCAATTAAAGTGTTTTTTTGCATACAAAATTAGATTTCGAAGAGAATAGTCCTCATGTTTAACTACCTAATTGAAATTACTTCGCGATGAACTTGCAGCGTAGTTAAATGTATACAGGTCTGACATTGTAAACCGTTCATATACATCCGAGGCTGTTTTCGACGGAAATGGCTGAATTGTTCTGATTGAATAGTCCATAGTGTTTAATGGATACATTTCTTTTTTAAACGCTCTAAAATTATTAAATGTGTTGGTTGCCTGGTTTGCTGAATTTCTTGGACTCAATTCTATCTATTTTAGTCTAATTTAGGTTCAATTTATTTGGAGAATGCTTATTGTATATTTATAATATTTGTACTTTGCATCATGTATTGTAACTACAGTGACTGCTTAAGATTCGGCGTCCAGTTTCAGTTAATCTGCAGCTTCAATTTAGTTGCAAATATGTTCCGTCGCTTTAATAGCATAATTACTGTATGCGAACTTTACAAAGCTTTATTAACCACGAAAATAATTCAACGTTTCGTTAAATTGCGTGGAATCAAGTATAACTACATATGCTTTAAAATATTGTGGTTTCAGGTACAATTCTTTAATCTCTTTTCAGAGTTCTGTATTCCTTATATAATAACTATTAAAACGGATATATTCGACTGCCTTTGATAATTTAAATTGTAAACAACAATGAAGTGCTTGTATACTCTCGAAATAACAATAAGCTTAAGTTGCAATGTTTATCATATTTAAAGACATTCGAAACACATTGTTATTTACCTTAACATTGACCACTCTTTTTAGCCTAATGGTTATCCTGACAATTGTTGTCAATTGTGTATTTATGACATTCATTGAGACTCCTGGCGGAGATATGACCGAGTAAGTTCGCACGTCGCAAATCACCGTACTTTACCGTACCAACTACCGTACGGTTCCGTACCAACCTATAGATGTGTTTCAATTTTCTTGCACTGTTTTATAACATTTAACCTTGTTTGTGTACGCACTGATGTGTCTCACACTTTTCCTGTCTTTTCTGCATGCAGTCGTTCAAATCTCTCAACACCACTTCTCTGTATACGTCTATATGATTTTATTCATTCCATTTCTTACATTACCTTAAGACTGTGTAGCAAAATTAACAAAGCTGGTGGAAACTTAAATGTGTTTAAAAACATATATTTATGACTGCATCTACTGAACAATATGCATGACAGTTTGCATGTTTTTTGTCTGCATGATATAAATTTACCTATGTGTATATTACCTATACGAATCTTTCTTTCAATTAAGAGGATTCTGGCTCACTCTTAAACATATCTGTTACTAAAGATAATTATTTTATTTCTATAATGGAATTTACTGATGGATGAACATATTAGAACACGTATTTTCATTCTTTCTTTCATACATAGCCAATGATATTGTGTTGGACATTTTGCATTAATTCACAGCATATATAATTTGAGTGCACCCTTTTTAGTTTTTTCCTTAACATATCTCACTCGGTTTAGCCTGCTAGTTATGCTCACAATCATAGCAAACTGTGTTCAAATGGCCTGGAACTTTGCTCCGGATATATCCAATACGTTAGAGTAAGTTTACGGGTAAAAGTTCTGAGTGTTTTGTAATCTTGGAAAATTACTAACAGAAACTTTCTAGATTATGTTCGTACTTTGACGTATTGTTCGCAATAAAAGAAAAAAATACAAGTTATGCTAGTAGTCATAGAGAAACGTTGTCTGCCACCAATTACATGTATTACCCTTAAATGGGCACACTTTAGATTTGCACTTGATAAATGAACAAAAGAAACGTATTAATTTTAATTCATTATATTTAACTCATTTTACATCTTAAGATCAATACAAAAAAGCCTATGATTTGTTTAAAGATAAGAAAATATTAGCGATATTAGCGATATTAGCGATATTTGTTTTCTGGGGAATTTATGACCACGTAGCCATTAATTGAAAACCAAATTTAAATATTTGTTATCTGTACACAAATAATATGTTGTTTTTATTTTGATTATTAAAGTCAAATGAGTTGTACATAATAATGCATTAAGATAAATACGTTACTTTGTGCATTTATCAGGTGCAGACTTATAGTGTGCCCCTTTTGTATATAGAGAGATGCTAATACAATATACTCCACTGGCACGAGTAGTCCCTCCCTTCAGTGCTTTGATTTTTATTTGTGAAATATTAATACAACCTTTTTCATACGTTCACACAGAATTTCAATAGTTGGTTTATGAGACCCATTTGAACAGAACAAACACCATATAGATTTTTGCACCTTATTTATTTGCAGATTTTTCGTACATACGATACCAGATGTTTAATGTATTTATATAATTAAGTACGGTTAATTAAGTCTCGTGCATCAAATGTAAACTATTTAATGTATATTTAATCCTACCAGTTTAAACGCATAGGTTATTGCATTGACAAAAAAATTATTATATAACAAAAGAGTCAATTGAACGTGTATTTAAATCAAATTCAGTAATAGCTGTTTTGTTCCTCAATTAAATAATTATAGTTCTATGTGGCGCTAAACTAGCATGTTGAGAGTTTGCTGTACGGTTCCTTCTAGGTACGTGTTTACGGGCATCTACACGTGTGAAGCGGTGGTGAAGATGACGGCCCGGGGGTACGTCCTGAAGCCGTTCACCTACCTACGGGACCCGTGGAACTGGCTCGATTTCGGTGTCATCGCCATCGCGTAAGGCACTAAAAAGCTCTCTTACTTTAACCTGTTAAGTGATAAACAAAGGAGAATCCCGATTATTTGTCTCATAGTTCAAATATTATTAATTTAAAGGAAGCAACTTTGATCTCATCTTTTTGATTTATCTTAAAAACCATTTTTGCGTTAATGTTTCACGTCTTGGTCTGCACTCAGTTGGTATCTGTATTGCATAGTTTTATTATCTATTTCGCAAACGGCTGAACCGGATTAAAACTGAAGGCGCCAAAGGAAGAAGGTCGGACAATTAATTTTGAACCTACAGCAATCCTCAAAATGTGTTAGTTGTTGTAATATGACCATGTTTGTACCGGACTCAGGTAATTTCTATGTTTCAGTTATATGACCATGTTTGTACCGGACCTGGGTAATTTGTCGGCCCTGCGAACCTTCAGAGTGCTTCGAGCCTTGAAAACCGTAGCAGTAGTACCGGGTATGTGTTCATTTAATCTGCATAGGACGAGTACATGAAATGTCGGTTGAATTTAAACAATATGCATAACTACATATAGTACCGGTAACGAAATGAGTAACCGTATCAGGTAATTATGAATTCAATCCGTAGCTCTAGTACCATGGTGTGTATAAATATAATCCTCGTTGAAGTAGTATTGACTACCGTATGTAATCACACTGTTACTAGCAGTAGTATCGACTACCGTATGTTATCACGCTGTTACTAGCAGTAATATAGACTACCGAAGGTAATCACGCTCTTACTAGCAGTAGTATCGACTACCATATATGGTCAAGCCCTTACTAGCAGTAATATCGACTACCATAATATGTAATCACGCCCTTACTAGCAGTAATATAGACTACCGAATGTAATCACGCTATTACTAGCAGTAGTATCGACTACCGTATGTAATCTTGCTTTTACTTCGTGCAATTCGTATTAACAGTATCGAGATTGCATTAATGTTAACCGTATCAACAGTATCAGGCATGTATTCATGCAATCCATATCGGTCATGTCAGACATATTTTCATTCAATTCGTGTCAACAGTATTAGGTATGTATCCATGTAATCCATATTGACAGTGTCAGACATGTATTCATGCAATTCGTATCAACAGTGTCAGACATGTATTCATGCAATTCGTATCAACAGTGTTAGACATGTATTTCACATCAACAGTATCAGGCATGCATTCATACAATCAGTATCAGCAGTATCAGACATGCATTCATAGTATTCGTATCGATAGAGTCAGGCATGTATTCATGCAATCCATATTGACAATAGCTGGTATGAAGTCAAACATTCCATATCTACAGTATCTGATATGTTTCATGCAATCCGTATCAACAGTATCCGGTATTCTATATCGACAGTATCTGATATGTTTCATGCAATCTGTATCAACAGTATCTGGTATTCTATATCGACAGTATCTGATATGTTTCATGCAATCTGTATCAACAGTATTTTGTATTCTATATCGACAGTATCTGATATGTTTCATGCGATCCGTTTCAACAGTATCCGGTATTCTATATCGACAGTTTCTGATATGTTTCATGCAATCTGTATCAACAGTATCCGGTATTCTATATCGACAGTATCTGATATGATTCATGCAATCCGCATCAATAGTATTTGGTATTTTATACCGACAGTATCTGATATGTTTCATGCAATCTGTATCAACAGTATCTGGTATTCTATATTGACAGTATCTGATATGTTTCATGCAATCTGTATCAACAGTATCCGGTATTCTATATCGACAGTATCTGATATGTTTCATGCAATCTGTATCAACAGTATTTTGTATTCTATATCGACAGTATCTGATATGTTTCATGCGATCCGTTTCAACAGTATCCGGTATTCTATATCGACAGTTTCTGATATGTTTCATGCAATCTGTATCAACAGTATCCGGTATTCTATATCGACAGTATCTGATATGATTCATGCAATCCGCATCAATAGTATTTGGTATTTTATACCGACAGTATCTGATATGGTTCATGCAATCTGTATCAACAGTATCTGGTATTCTATATCGACAGTATCTGATATGTTGTCATGCGTATCGTGTCACCAGTATGTTGTATTCTATATCGACAGTATCTGATATGTTTCATGCAATCTGTATCAACAGTATCTGGTATTCTTTATCGACAGTATCTGATATGTTGTCATGAAAATCGTGTCAACAGTATCTTGTATTCTATATCGACAGTATCTGATATGTTTCACGCAATCTGTATCAACAGTATCTTGTATTCCATATCGACAGTATCTGATATATTTCATGCAATCCGTATCAACAGTATATGGTATTCTATATCGACAGTATGTGATATGTTTCACGCAATCTGTATCAACAGTATCTTACAATCTATATCGACAGTATCTGATATATTTCATGCAATCCGTATCAACAGTATCTGGTATTCTTTATCGACAGTATCTGAAATGTTTCACGCAATCTGTATCAACAGTATCTTGCAATCTATATCGACAGTATCTGATATGTTTCATGCAATCCGTATCAACAGTATATGGTATTCTATATCGACAGTATGTGATATGTTTCACGCAATCTGTATCAACAGTATCTTACAATCTATATCGACAGTATCTGATATATTTCATGCAATCCGTATCAACAGTATCTGGTATTCTATATCGACAGTATCTGATATATTTCATGCAATCCGTATCAACAGTATCTTGTATTCTATATCGACAGTATCTGAAATGTTTCACGCAATCTGTATCAACAGTATCTTGCAATCTATATCGACAGTATCTGATATGTTTCATGCAATCCGTATCAACAGTATATGGTATTCTATATCGACAGTATGTGATATGTTTCACGCAATCTGTATCAACAGTATCTTACAATCTATATCGACAGTATCTGATATATTTCATGCAATCCGTATCAACAGTATCTGGTATTCTTTATCGACAGTATCTGATTTATTCATGCAATCCTTATCAACAGTATCCGGTATTCTTTATCGACAGTATCTGATATGTTTCATGCAATCCGTATCAACAGTATCTGGTATTCTTTATCGACAGTATCTGATATGTTGTCTGTATCTGTATCAACAGTATCTTGTATTCCATATCGACAGTTTGTGCACCATAGTCATGCGATCCGTATCAACAATAAAAGGAATGTGGCTATGCAAACCTTAATCGTAGAACTGAGACCCCTGTATGAACAAAACAGCTAATAGTTTCAATTATTTTCAGGTCTTAAAACCATCGTGGGTGCCTTATTGGAAGCTGTAATAAGATTACGTGACGTTGGCATTTTGACGTCATTCATGTTATCAATCTTCGCATTGATCGGTATGCAATTATATAGCGGGAGATTGCGCAATAAATGTATTCTAAACGTCGGTGAAAATCTCGGACCAAACGTCACCGACGAGGTGTGGACTAATTTCACACTTAACACAAGTAAGTTTTATAAGATTAATTTTGATTGAATCTAATTGTTCAAATGAAATGCTTTCACGGAACAGTACAAGAAAAAAGATTATGAAAAAATACACCTATATTTGTGTACTCTGTAAATAAGCTTGATAGGAAGATGCTTATCAGCATGTAATAAATTGACTGCCTTAAGTGATTTGTAAGCCAACTATTGTTGTCAGAAAGTAACCGTGAATACACCATGTTTAACTTTTACAATGTTATACTTTGCAGGCTTTTAATTCGTTATTTACTCAAGCTATGTGATTGTATTGTTAAATATTTAAACATTCACTGAAGATCCGAGTGTTGATATGTGAATACATAATATACAATATCACAATATGTTCTGTAACTCGTAGAGACACATGTCTTTACGCCATTAGATGATTTATTCGTTGGCGCCTAACATTATTGTTGTTACACTTAGAGAGGTGATTCGCAAACTGTATGTTGATATTTCAAGTTTAAACCGTTGTGGTTTATGTTCAAATATTTTTTTTTTCTTGAAACTGTCACAATAAATGCTCAGTAATGACTCGACATTTCCTCTTTTCTCCGCACAGTATTCGTGTGCCTGCCTTTACTATGTAACGAGGCTATGTCTGTAGTATCGGTGTGATGTTTGTTTCCGTCCACAGTGTGTGATTCACCTCTTATCTCTTATTCTTTGAACTTACTCTTTTATTAAGGCAACATATACAAATTGGACAGTGGGGAATTTCTTGTATGTGGTGGCAACGTCTCTACCGGTGGGTAAGTACAGCATAGTACAGAACATCATTAACAAGGCATTATATGGTTGTTTGTAGTCATTGGTGTTAGGGTAATATGATAACCATCAAATAATAATCCATTTTAGGCAACCACATTGAAACCATGTGCGGGAATGCGTCAACTGCGGGGTATGTGTGCACCGTTCACATTCGATAACAACTACTACAGAGGCGGACCTCATTTTTGCTCATTTCTAAAATGCATCATTCAATTAATCTCTTTTCCTCTTTTGGTTTTCTTATTTCAAGTCTCTACACCAAATTGTTCTCGAATGTGAGACGTTCTTGTGCAATTTACGGAAACGTTTTTCTCAATACTATATTGTAGTAGTTTGCTGATAACTAGACTTTTTCATCTTCTACACTAACTTTTCATGACATCCCACTATCTAGAACAAAAGTTCTATAATTAATGTTAGTTTATTGTCATTTTAAGTTAAATACTGGTTTATTTTAGGGCTTAAATACTAGTAAGGTTATGTAGTTCGTTGTCTTTTTAAGAATGCAAAATTTACACCCACATTTTTCGGGGTGTTTTTGGGGTTATGAGATTAGACTGACAACGCCCAGGATACATGATTCATTTAGGGATGTCATGATATTTTTCTCTACGCATGTCCTTTTATTCTGCATATGACTTGGACAGGGGATTTCTTCTGGTCAACGGAAGAGTCATGGTTCGCGTACACGTTATGTTCATTCTGATATTTTCAAATGCATCTTCGGTAGGAACTATGGTTCATATCACAAATTTGACTTATAATGCCATTACAGCTACTTCATCGAAAACATCATATTCAATCTATAAAATGAGTGTATTTGCCTGTATCGCCACCATTAACCTGTATGTATGATTATTTCTATTCGAAATATTCCATCGTTCAGTCGAATCTGAGTGAACCACCTGTTTTGCCTATCGCGATAGGAAACTGTTTAATTGGCATTATTACAATAAATAGAAGCAATGTTTAATTTTATTAATCAAAATTGATACTATTGTCAGCCTCATATGCATTGGAACCAATGTATGTTTCTATCCGACTGCTGGTCATGGCTGACATAACTATATATTGTCCTGTTTTCCATCAAAATCATTTAAATAGGCATATTGTAAATGACCTCTTCCAAAGTTTTCCGTCTTGTAAATACATTTTATTATTTTCATTGGGGGGGAGGGTTATTGGGAGTAAAGAGTACGTTGAAGAGTAATTATTCCGCTTATATCGGAAATACTTTAACAATTTCTCAATTGTTTGCATGTAATTCTTGTTTATGCATTTTAAAATATTTGGTTCCATAGTCTGTGAAGCAGTCAATAGTGTTTCTTTTAATCACTGCACATCATATTTTAGTACAATAAATTGCACAAACTGTTGACAGTTATAGAACAAGCAAAGCCCATTTCAGTAATGTATATGGCATTGACGAACACTACCAGTCTTGCACTACACTGTTATGATTAGTATTTGCACGTTATATTGTGGATTGGAGAGGCGATCGTACATACATGTGTCATAAGATGTAGAGTGGGAATGAGTATGCACTTGAACAACATGTATCTTAGGTGAAAAGTTCGTCTGTCTGTTGTTCAATATTGAATGGTTGTACAAATAAATTATATCGTAAAGCATTTGGCTTGTCACATTTCAACAGTGTTTCCACATGTCATGTTCATTGTACAGTTCCAACATGTCATGTTCACACTACAATTCCAACAAGTCATGTTCATACAAAAAATTAACATGTCATGTTCACACTAAAATACCAACATGTCATGTTCACAATACAATACCAACATGTCATGTTCACACTACAATACCAACATGTCATGTTGATACTACAATACCAACATGTCATGTTCACACTACAATACCAACATATCATGTTCACACTACAATACCAACATGTCATGTTCATACTAGAATACCAACATGTCATGTTCACACTACAATACCAACATGTCATGTTTATACTAGAATACCAACATGTCATGTTCACACTACAATACCAACATGTCATGTTGATACTACAATACCAACATGTCATGTTCATACTAGAATACCAACATGTCATGTTGACAATACAATACCAACGTGTCATGTTGATACTAGAATACCAACATGTCATGTTCACACTACAATACCAACATGTCATGTTCATACTAGAATACCAACATGTCATGTTCACACTACAATACCAACATGTCATGTTGATACTACAATACCAACATGTCATGTTCATACTAGAATACCAACATGTCATGTTCACAATACAATACCAACGTGTTATGTTCACACTAAAATACCAACATGTCATTTTCACACTACAATTTTAACATGTCATGTTCACACTACAATATCAACATGTCATGTTCACACTAAAATACCAACATGTCATTTTCACACTACCATACCAACATGTCATTTTCACACTACAATACCAACATGTCATGTTCACACTACAATACCAACATGTCATGTTCACACTACAATACCAACATATCATTTTCACACTACCATACAAACATGTCATGTTCATACTACAATACCAGCGTGTCATGTTCACACTACAATACCAACATGTCATGTTCACACTACAATACCAACATGTCATGTTGATACTACAATACCAACATGTCATGTTCACACTACAATACCAACATATCATGTTCACACTACAATACCAACATGTCATGTTCACACTACAATACCAACATATCATGTTCACACTACAATACCAACATGTCATGTTCACACTACAATACCAACATGTCATGTTGATACTACAATACCAACATATCATGTTCACACTACAATACCAACATATCATGTTCACACTACAATACCAACATGTCATGTTCACACTACAATACCAACATATCATGTTCACACTACAATACCAACATATCATGTTCACACTACAATACCAACATATCATGTTCACACTACAATACCAACATATCATGTTCACACTACAATACTAACATGTCATGTTCACACTACAATACCAACATGTCATGTTCATACTAGAATTTTAACATGACATGTTCATAGTACAATTCCAACATGTCATGTTCACACTACAATTCCAACATGCTATGTTCATACTAAATTTCCATTATGTCATTGTCATTATTCAAATTCAACATGTTGTCTGCACACATCCATCTAAGCAAAATTTCGAAAATAGCCAAAGCACTTCAGTCTGAATAATTGCCATAAAACTAATCACGAAATAAGCAACAAACGCAAACAAACGGAACCCCAGAAAAACACTTAGTAGAAAAAAACAAATAGGACTGACTAATAGTGCCGTATACTACCACAAAACGACACGTCAAGCCTATTCTACCACAAAACGACACGTCAAGCCTATATTGGCACAAAACGACACATCAAACCTATACTGACACAAAACGACACGTCAAGCCTATATTGGCACAAAACGACACATCAAACCTATACTAGCACAAAACGACACATCAAACCTATACTAGCACAAAACGACACGTCAAACCTATACTACCACAAAACGACACATCAAACCTATACTGACACGAAACGACACGTCAAACCTATACTAGCACAAAACGACACATCAAACCTATACTACCACAAAACGACACGTCAAACCTATACTACCACAAAACGACACATCAAATCTATACTGACACAAAACGACACGTCAAACCTATACTGACACAAAACGACACATCAAACCTATACTACCACAAAACGACACATCAAACCTATACTAGCACAAAACGACACGTCAAACCTATACTAGCACAAAACGACACATCAAACCTATACTAGCACAAAACGACACGTCAAGCCTATACTGACACAAAACGACACGTCAAACCTATACTAGCACAAAACGACACATCAAACCTATACTGACACAAAACGACACATCAAACCTATACTGACACAAAACGACACATCAAACCTATACTGACACAAAACGACACGTCAAACCTTTACTGACACAAAACGACACGTCAAACCTATACTAGCACAAAACGACACATCAAACCTATACTAGCACAAAACGACACGTCAAGCCTATACTGACACAAAACGACACGTCAAACCTATACTAGCACAAAACGACACGTCAAACCTATACTGACACAAAACGACACATCAAACCTATACTAGCACAAAACGACACATCAAACCTATACTAGCACAAAACGACACGTCAAACCTTTACTGACACAAAACGACACGTCAAACCTATACTAGCACAAAACGACACGTCAAACCTATACTACCACAAAACGACAGGTCAAACCTATACTAGCACAAAACGACACGTCAAACCTATACTGGCACAAACCGACAAGTCAAACCTAGACTGACACAAAACGACACATCACCTATACTAGCACAAAACGACACATCAAACCTATACTAGCACAAAACGACACGTCAAACCTATACTGACACAAAACGACACATCAAACCTATACTACCACAAAACGACAAGTCAAACCTATACTAGCACAAAACGACACGTCAAACCTATACTAGCACAAAACGACACATCAAACCTATACTAGCACAAAACGACACGTAAAGCCTATACTGACACAAAACGACACGTCAAACCTATACTAGCACAAAACGACACGTCAAACCTATACTGACACAAAACGACACATCAAACCTATACTACCACAAAACGACACATCAAACCTATACTAGCACAAAACGACACGTCAAACCTATACTAGCACAAAACGACACATCAAACCTATACTAGCACAAAACGTCACGTCAAGCCTATACTGACACAAAACGACACGTCAAACCTATACTAGCACAAAACGACACGTCAAACCTATACTGACACAAAACGACACATCAAACCTATACTAGCACAAAACGACACATCAAACCTATACTAGCACAAAACGACACGTCAAACCTATACTAGCACAAAACGACACATCAAACCTATACTAGCACAAAACGACACGTCAAACCTTTACTGACACAAAACGACACGTCAAACCTATACTAGCACAAAACGACACGTCAAACCTATACTACCACAAAACGACAGGTCAAACCTATACTAGCACAAAACGACACGTCAAACCTATACTGGCACAAACCGACAAGTCAAACCTAGACTGACACAAAACGACACATCACCTATACTAGCACAAAACGACACATCAAACCTATACTAGCACAAAACGACACGTCAAGCCTATACTGACACAAAACGACACATCAAACCTATACTAGCACAAAACGACACATCAAACCTATACTAGCACAAAACGACACGTCAAACCTATACTGACACAAAACGACACGTCAAACCTATACTAGCACAAAACGACACGTCAAACCTATACTACCACAAAACGACAGGTCAAACCTATACTAGCACAAAACGACACGTCAAACCTATACTGGCACAAACCGACAAGTCAAACCTAGACTGACACAAAACGACACATCACCTATACTAGCACAAAACGACACATCAAACCTATACTAGCACAAAACGACACGTCAAGTCTATACTGACACAAAACGACACATCAAACCTATACTAGCACAAAACGACACATCAAACCTATACTAGCACAAAACGACACGTCAAACCTTTACTGACACAAAACGACACGTCAAACCTATACTAGCACAAAACGACACGTCAAACCTATACTACCACAAAACGACAGGTCAAACCTATACTAGCACAAAACGACACGTCAAACCTATACTAGCACAAAACGACACATCAAACCAATACTACCACAAAACGACACGTGAAACCTATACTAGCACAAAACGACACATCAAACCTATACTAGCACAAAACGACACGTCAAGCCTATACTGACACAAAACGACACATCAAACCTATACTAGCACAAAACGACACGTCAAACCTATACTGACACAAAACGACACGTCAAACCTATACTAGCACAAAACGACACGTCAAACCTATACTGACACAAAACGACACGTCAAACCTATACTGACACAAAACGACACATCAAACCTATACTAGCCCAAAACGACACATCAAACCTATACTTAAGCCATGCAATAACTTGACGAATGGATCTTAAGTTACGAAACCTCGCAACAAGGTGACGTTTCCTTTTCCAAGTGCCCAAACATTTAAATTGTTATAATCGTACAGAATTATAAACGGTTTTCATTACTGCATGACATCTAGATATCCACGTGTTATTAATATGTCTACTTTCTAACACAGTTTATTCCGCTTTAGTGCATATGGTTGCTTCCCGCCATAATGAAATGGGCTTTGCTTATTGTATGCTATTTTCATTCAATCGTTCAATATTCCTTTGTCCATTCTTGCTAACTTCTTGCTTAATTAGATATAAAAGCCTTTATTTGACACATGCAATAATTAATGCTTTTTCATAAAGATTATATCATTCATATTCTCCAATTTAGTATAGTTAAAAATGTTTCATGATTCCGGGTCACATTTGGTTCAATGTTGTTTTGGGGGAAGGGGGATTTAATTTTCATATGGAAAGAAGACATGGTTATCAAGAAACTTATATAACTATATTTGATTTATAATGGTGTCTAGAATTCAATATGCCATCTTGCTAGTTCTGTGCCATTTCCTATTCAATTCACCTACCGGTGTGTTTTCAGACAATGTCCGGAAGGCTATGAGTGTCTGCAGTATATCGGAGAAAACCCAAACTTCGGCTACACCAGCTTTGACAACTTTGGCTGGGCTCTTCTCTGTTCCTTCCGCCTTATGACCCAGGATTACTGGGAAAACCTGTACATGCTGGTGAGAATTTCGTAATTTTTGACAACGATTATTTTAAATACCCGCTACATTTCATCAGATTTATTCAAATGCACATATTGTTTAGACCATTTTGTTTGCTTATTTTCATATTTTTGGTGTACAAACCTCTTAATTAACTAGTTAGTTATATGGTTATCTGGTGGCAGAAATATGCCACCATAGTTCCGGTTCTATGGTTCTGTTTAAATTAAAAGAAAAAATACAGACCATTTACGTTTGCATGACAAAATAACCGTTGATTGTAAATTTACAACTTGTTAAATGACATAGAGCTAAACCGATCGGAGAAAAAAACATTACAAATGTTCATCGATGTATGCAAACATTTGGTCATTGCACGGACAATGATGAAGTCCTTCTTACTTGGCTAACCGAGCGCTGACCAAATGTTTTCATACACCAATAAACCACCAATGAACCGCAATACTAAAACACGTACTCCTTACTTATACAACTGTACCATCCGTTAATATACCATATGAATAATATCAAGTTTATAATACATCAAGTGACATGAAGAGATGCCTCCACCATAGTATATACTTGTTAAAGCTGGACTCTCACAGATTTACCATTATTACAACTTTTTTTATTTTTTGTCTTGGAAAGGGCAAATTTTTGCGTAGAAATCTGCACCCCAGTGATATAAGATTGCTGACAAATAATCAGATCTCAGATTTTCATATTTCAGATCGAAAAGTAATGTTTTATGGCTTAAACCGTTACTAACGGTTTAAAAAAAATGCATAAAACATCAATTTTTTAACTTAAATATAAAAATATGCCAGCAGTCTTATATAATTAGTTTCCATGGATTTTCGCAAAAATTGGCTCGCTCCAAGACAAAAAAATAAAATAGTTGTCAAAACGTTCAATCTTTGAGAGTGCAGCTTTAATAAGTAAATGAAATGTATTAACATATGTTAAAATCATTCAAAGGTTTGTACTTGAGCCGACAAAATAAATAAGTGACATTCGAAGTGTTTTCAGTGCTTTGATTTGATATGTCTATGTTTTTGTTCCCAGGTACTGCGAGCTGAAGGTTTACCACACAGCTTATACTTTATATTCGTTATTCTGCTGGGTTCCTTCTACCTGGTCAACCTGATTCTGGCCATCGTCGCCATGTCCTATGAGGACCAGCAGAAAGCTGACCAAAGTGATGCTGAAGAGGCGAGGCAGGAGAAGGAAGTACGGTTTTACTTTTATGTAATAGGATACACATGGAGTATAAGGCCTTCCAAAACCCGACATGTTAATGTCGATTACGTTTTGTATTTCATAAATATAATAATAAAAGCATTATAATTAATAATAAGTATCGTTATTATATTCCCATAGCATAGTTTACTTGTTGAGTTGTGAAAAAATATACTTTAACCAATTGTACGTTTATGTTGATTTGTCATTTGTGATTTTGTAATATGTAATTGTACTGTTGCAGTTGTTGTTTTGTAAATAGTATTGGTCGATTTGTTCACAGTGTTCATGTAAGCTTAATGAATGCATGAAGTAGATTACGTCGATGTTATTTGAATTTGTTACAGCTGCCTGTTTAGATTTTAGTTCAGTTTGTTTTTATTCGGAAAACACATTACTTGAAAGATATCTTTATACGATTCATATATCGCATGCCCATCCATGTGCATGGACATTTGAATTTCATTTGCAATTATCTTCTACTGAACAGGATTATGAAAATTCAAAGGTAGTATTGAACACAGTTTCTTAACTGCTATTCTTTCCATTTTTCTAACAGCTATTTCATATATACATCAGCTCCTTTCAACCTTGATGTTTGTAGTTTTTACTTTTTTATGATAGTTCGCAAAACAGACGCTGAGAGAAGCACCAGGACTTTGCAATATGGTCAAACTTGTGTTGCCAAAACCGAAAACTGTAAACTTAAATGTACATCGATATACTGTAAATGATTAATAAAACACTTCATTTCACTCTGTTTCAAAGCTCTCAATCAATATCACCTTTATACCATTCACGAGCGCAGACTAACGTTTCGTGAAGACTAATATATTTTGTTTTAACATTTGTGCATGAACAAATAGTGAAAAATGCTGCCAATAAATGTTTTGAATAAAAATGGCCAAATTAGGTCTCAATAAACAGGAGTACAATGTATGTGTAGATTATGTATTAAAAGATTAATTTTATATCTTGAAATTCGTCTTGAATTTACCTATATTGATGCTTGGTAATAGTCTTTTCTTTTTGTTGTTTACAACTATATAACTTGTATGCTGTCTGTTGTGACTGTTTCCTTTCCGTTTACCAAAACTTAAATAATCTAAATATATGAACATAATAGAGAGGTTGCCAAACCACTTCTTGTCCTTGCACGTGTATGTGTGGGCTACTTTCTAAATGTGGCGTCGGTCCAGGTAAGCTTCACAACTCCAAACGTCTAGTTGATATCTACGTCACACATTTGAGTAGGCATTTTAGAGAGTTTACGTTGTATCATATTCACCCTGAACGATAGGGAAAGGTACAAAATCACGAGGTACACGATTCTGTGTGTGTGACAGAGGGCCATCAAGTACAATAAAGAGACAAACTCGACTTTTACATGAACCGGCATCCACACGTACAAGTGAAGCACAAGTGGTGTTTTTTAACCTCTCTTATACCTTTGTTTAACGTTACGTGGTGTCTCCTAACCTCCGTAACGTTACGTGCACTTCTTGCTGCTCTGTTATATGTTTAAATGTCTTTATTATATTTGCATTTTGTAATTGTTGTTTATATTTTTTTTTAAGTTTAAATCATTTCATGAAAACATCTTTGTAATTGTTCATTTACTAAGGTATTTATTTTTCTATGCCATTTGTTTCTTTGGTCATACAAACAAAGCATGTATATTCTTTAGACATTTTTGTTTTTTAAATGTTTTAAATGATTAATAAAATGGTTGTCTGCATTAATAGAATAAGCTGATGAATGAGTTTGAAGACGTTATACACGAAATAACGAAGAGTCCCAGCGTTGTATCCAATACCAGCGACCCTCAATTCAGTCCTGGGTCAGAGAGCAAGGGCGAAGATGGGGTAGACAAAATATCAGTGCAGTCGGAGAAAAACTCATTGGACCCACACCATCTTACTGTGGCTGGAACAAAGGTAAGACATATCAACGCATTTAACGCAATTGATGTTTGCAATCTAATAATAAGTAATTTGTAAATTAGCATGTTTACTGCAGTTTGCAAATATACTTAGCATTTCAAGGGTTTAAAGTATTGAATGATCGTGGCTTTTGCTCCGCCATATACCAACAAGTGTATTTTGAATCAAGTGCAACATCATTGGCCTGCCAATCAATTTGTCAATCGACTTAACATGTCAAAGAAATAGCGACTGTCGCCGTCAGCCATTTGGTGTTTTTGATTACGCATCATGTAGAACATACTACTCAAGCGGTGGGCTCATTGTCACCCAAAGTATCCATACATGTTCAGTTTGCATTGGTTTCACTTTAACCGGCAAATAAATTCGTAGCTTTAAGTTACGCGCGCATAAACTGCCTGGTTTTAATCGAAACTCTTGCAAGAGTTGGAACTGACAGCCCGAGTCTACAAGTTGACTGTCCCTGCGATGTAAAATGGCAGTGCGATCATGCTTTGTTTAACTAATTGACGATCACGTTTGGCTTAGTTTATTAATAAACAGTTGTAATGCATGCAGCTACTAACTGAATACTACTTAATATAACAAAAACGTGCTCGACGAACATGTATCGAATTTATTGATTTTGATTAATTCTAAACGTAACTAGCATGTCTTTAAAACGCGGCTACTAACCGGTTTCCATAGTAGAACTTACACCTTTGCTTGAAGTGGCTTTTAACCCTGCTTGCCTTTGTGTCTAACCCAGCTTAGCTTTTTACAGGCCAGCTTTAGCCTACCGGGATCTCCTTACTTCAGAAGACGTCGATCAAATCCAAGTAGACTTAGTATAAAGCTTGCAAAGCAGTTGCGTCACCAAGCTGAACGCCAGCCATTGGTTCATTTGGAATCTCTCAATCTCCCATATGCAGACGACTCGAATGCCGTCACACCCTGTTCTGATGATATACGCCTATGCACCTTACCTTCAAAGTTCTCAATTCTTGCCCGAAAAGCTTCCATGAGGCGAGCGCTTGAGGAATCCTCAAGAAGGAGTTCTAACGTATCCCAGAGTAGTCGCACCTCCCACTCCAGGCATTCGCCTCACTCCCCTACCGACAAACTCTCATTTCTTATGGAACAGTTTGAACGAAGGAGTAAACAAAACCAACTCATTTCTGCGGAGAAAACGGTATACCCTCTAACTCTCACATGGACTGTTTTATATTGGTGAACATTACGACTGATTCTAACAATACTAACCAAAGAAATGTTTACTAATTGCTAGTATGCCTAGCTGTGTGCTTAGCAAACCATGCATCATCTACATTAAAATGCTTCATAGTATAATATCTATAGAAAGCATGTTTGACATAAATAATTTCGATATTTGTTTGTATTTCAGAAATATTAAGTAGCTAGGTTCAAAACAATGATGTATCAATTTCAGGACGACCCCGGGTACGATTTGCATAAACGATCGAAAGGATACTGTAGAACACCAAGTGCATCGCAAGTTGATCCAAAAGGTACCTGAAAGTGTTTTGTTATAAAATTCTTACATGTATGTAATATATTCATGTAGTCCTGTGCCTTTGACCAGCGTCCTTGTAAACGTTTTGGCTAGTAGTCCTGTGCCTTTGACCAGCGTCTTTGTAAACGTTTGGCTAGTAGCCCTGTGCCTTTGGCCAGCAACTTTGTAAACGTTTTGGCTAGTAGCCGTGTGCCTTTGGCCAGCGTCTTTGTAAACGTTTTGGCTAGTAGCTCTGTGCCTTTGACCAGCGTCTTTGTAAACGTTTTTGGCTAGTAGCATTGTGCCTTTGACCAGCGTCTTTGTAAACGTTTTGGCTAGTACCCTTGTGCCTTTGACCAGCGTCTTTGTAAACGTTTTGGCTAGTAGCATTGTGCCTTTGACCAGCGTCCTTGTAAACGTTTTGGCTAGTAGCATTGTGCCTTTGACCAGCGTCTTTGTAAACGTTTTGGCTAGTAGCATTGTGCCTTTGACCAGCGTCTTTGTAAACGTTTTTGGCTGGTAGCCCTGTACCTTTGACCAACGTCCTTGTAAACGATTTGGATTGTAGCATTGTGCCTTTGACCAGTGTCTTTCTAAACGTTTTGGCTAGTAGTCCTGTGCCTTTGGCCAGCATCTTTGAAAATGTTTTGGCTAGTAGCCTTGTGCCTTTGACCAGTGTCTTTGTAAATGTTTTGGCTAGTAGCATTGTGCATTTGACCAGCGTCTTTGAAAATGTTTTGGCTATTAGCATTGTGCCTTTGACCAGCGTCTTTGTAAACGTTTTGGCTAGTAGCATTGTGCCTTTGACCAGCGTCTTTGTAAACGTTTTGGCTAGTAGCATTGTGCCTTTGACCAGCGTCTTTGTAAACGTTTTGGCTAGTAGCATTGTGCCTTTGACCAGCGTCTTTGTAAACGTTTTGGCTAGTAGCATTGTGCCTTTGTCCAGCGTCTTTGTAAACGTTTTGGCTAGTAGCATTGTGCCTTTGACCAGCGTCTTTCTAAACGTTTTGGCTAGTAGTCCTGTGCCTTTGGCCAGCATCTTTGAAAATGTTTTGGCTAGTAGCCTTGTGCCTTTGACCAGCGTCTTTGTAAATGTTTTGGCTAGTAGCATTGTGCCTTTGACCAGCGTCTTTGTAAACGTTTTGGCTAGTAGCATTGTGCCTTTGACCAGCGTCTTTGTAAACGTTTTGGCTAGTACCCTTGCTCTTTGGACCAGCGTCTTTGTAAACGTTTTGGCAAGTAGCCTTGTGCCTTTCACCAGGGTATTACTGAATGTTTTGGCTTGTAGCCTTGTGCATTTTATAAGGGTGTTTGTATATGTTTTTGCTACTACCCTTGTGTCTTTACCAAGGGTCTTTGTTGATGTTTGGTTTCAGCCCTTGTGCCTTTGACCAGGGTCTGTGTTAATGTTTGGACCTCAGCCTTGTGCCTCTGACCACGGTCTAAATTAATGTTTTGGCTACTAGCCTTGTGCCTCTGACCACGGTCTTAATTATTTTTTTGGCTAAAAGCCTTGTGCCTTCGACCAGGGTATATGTCAATGTTTTAGCAACTTTACTTCTGCATTTGATCAAGGTCTTTCTAAATGTTTGTACCGTAGCCTTGTGCCTTTTTCATGGTCTTGCTACTAGCCTTGTGCCTCTGACCACGGTCTTAATAAATGGTTTGGCTACTAACCTTATGCCTTTGACAAGGGTCTTCTTGAATGTTTTGACAATTCGCCTTGTGTCTTCGACCAGGGTCTTTGTTAATGTGTTGGCTACAAGTCTTATGCCTTTGACAAGGGTCTTTGTTAATGATTTAGCGAGTATCCTTGTGCATTTGATCAGAGTCGATGGTAAACTTTTCTACTTACCTTTTGTCATTGGTCAGTGTCTTTATTATTGTTTTGGCTGCTATCATTGTGCCTCTGGCCAGAGTTTTTGTTAATGTTTTGGCTACTTGGCTTGTGCCTTTGACCAGTTTTTGTATTTAAGTGTTGGTTTCTTGCCTTGTGTCATTGCCAAGGATCATTATTATTATTTGGCCTTTGTCTTGTACATTTTAAATAAGTGTGTGTAATATTTTGGTTACTAGCCTTGTGCCTGTAGTCTTAATTGTAGTTTTAACATCTCTGTTTACACAAACTTCAGATGTGATGGTTTTGAGAGAGCTCATTGACCACGTGGAAACAAATTCAAGGACACGCAGCGTATTGAGTGGAAGCATTTTTAGCATGATGGAGAATGAGCCTCTAAAGGACAAAATTTGGCGATTACTCTGCAGCTGGGAAGTACCCGTGTGGTTTGCCAAGATCCAAGCCATCGTAGGATTCTTCATTTTGGATGCTTTTGTCGACCTCTTCATAACGCTTTGCATCTTGGCGAATACAGCGTTTCTCGGTGCGGATCAACATGGACTTACACAAGAAGCAATGCATACTCTTGAGGCCGGCAATCAGGTAGGATGAAGTTCAGTTTATATAAAACAGTACTCTGTGTACATTTACGGTTTGTGTATACCAAGTGATAAATTGCGTCAAAAAGCTTCGTCGGAAGGCAATATATAGCTTCGAATGAAGACTTTAAACAAACATAACTTTACTATTTCACGACCATTTTAAATGAAACATAGCGCAGTCTACGACGCTTACAGAAACACACATTCGACAAACCTTTTCACAAGACCGCTGCTTGGTGGGGGCACTGTCAAAACATTGTTTTGGAAAGAGGTTTGTTGAAGTATTTGAGGAAACTAATCACCTAATCAAACTCCGGTAATAAAACGAAAGCGGTGCTCTTTAAGCTCTTTGATGTAGAAAAAGAAAAGTTATCTTTGTACGTCTTTATTAGTCTTCATTCGAAGCAAAATAATGCCTCCCGACGAAGCATTTATGGCGTTATTTAGCACGTGGTATTTGATGGTGTTGATGTTGTTCTCATTAATATTTTACTTTTACAGGTTTTTACTTATATCTTCGCCATAGAATGCTTTCTGAAGATCATAGCTTTAGGCTTTATCCAGTACATGAAAGATGGTTGGAATGTGTTTGATTTCATCGTTGTAGCATTTAGTTTTCTTGAAAAATTACTCGAAGATGTCAAAGGTTTGTCTGTGTTGAGGACATTCCGTTTGGTAAGTATCCCATATATTATATTTTCAATTAGTTTAAATTGAAATTAATAAAATTTCATTTAAATAAGATCACTCGCATGGTTTTTATTGCAAAAAACATACCATTGGTAATGTTTTATTCAATTGCTTAAAGATAGTTAAACACTAAATATTAAATATCAAAGAAATTCTAATAGAGTGTCTGTTATAAATAATTGTTAAGTATTAAAAGAAATGTTTAACAATTTAACATCCAGTACTTTTTATCTGTAGATTACACCTATCTTATATGACTTTTTTTCAGCTGCGTGTATTTAAACTCGCGAAATCATGGCAAACATTGAACATGCTCATAAGTATTGTAGCACGAACATTAGGTGCACTCGGAAACTTGACATTTGTGTTAGGAATAGTTATTTTCATATTCGCTATCATGGGACAACAACTCTTTGCTCAATATTACCCCCCATATTTCGGGGATGATATTCCAAGATGGAACTTTAAAGACTTCTTGCACTCGTTTATGATAGTGTTCAGAGTGCTGTGTGGTGAATGGATAGACTCCATGTGGTACTGTATAGAAGCTGCTGGATATCCATGTATTCCTTTCTTTCTACTCACATACATTATAGGAAATCTGGTGGTGAGTGCCCTTTAAACATTTGTATTTCTGGATACGGTCAAAAATATGTACATGTTTGCTAAGTATTACAGTATGTAACTGTTTACTTGAAATTCTGCATATCAGTGCATGTTTGAATTAAAAGAAAAGATCATTTAAATGATGAAATTCGTTTCCAAAGCATTTTTATAGCAAAAGCTAACAGTGTTTTTTGTCTATATAGGTACTCAATCTTTTCTTGGCCTTACTGATTGCTTCCTTTGGGACGGAAAGCCTGGCCTCGGACTCGGGGGAGGAGGAGGCGCCCGCGGCACCAAATAAACTGCAGGAAGCCATCAGCAGGTTTTCAAGGTAACCATTCATCAATTGTTCGCTGAATAAATAAAGTAATTGTGCATGTAAAAATAGTTTAAAATATCCACAGATAATTTAATTCTGAACGAATACAATGTCTGTCAAAAATGTTGTACGATTTGAATAAAATGGGAACCGGAAAGAAAATCTATATAACTGTTGTTTTTTTTTCTGATTTCGTATCACACAGTTGCCTATTGTGCATGCGCAAATCTACTTCCACAAAACTACGCCAAAGAAAAAAATTGTTTCGTCGTATTTAAATGTTTTTTTTTCTAAAGAAAAAATATTATCGTTTTCATTTTAAAATCAAACAAAAATAATCTAGGTATGAAATAAAAGAGAAATCTTGTAAGTCGGTTGATGGGTGTGATTTTATCACTTCTGTTTGCTTAAGAAACGTCGCGCTCGACATTCGGTCTCGTGCGACATGGACTTGACGCAAGTCACACGAAGTAATACAATCGCACAGATCATACGACTAACATAATATTCCACATGTGTCAGAGCTTCATTGAGTTGTTGAATAATTGTAGAAGTCGTTTAAGACAAAGTTCTAAGTGAGTAAACGTTAAAATAAGCATGCCCACATGGGTATACTGGTAGTTACGTATGTGTATTTTACCTTTGTTTCAATTTATATTATTACTGAATTCAAACCCAGAACTGTTCACTTTGTTGCGCTTGTATCGTGTTTTCTGCATCCAATGAGCAAAATGGTACCAAACGTTGTTAGTTAAAAGTGTAGGTCAAGCAATACGTTTTGATTCATTGATTATAAAACGATGCTTTATATCGTATATTGAATTCATTTTCTTGTTTAAAATTCAAAACAAATACATCCTCCTGGAAGAAGGTGTCTCGTTTTGAATGTGAGATTATCTAAAAAGATAACTATTTTGCCTGTTCAAGTATGCTGCTATAACTAAAGTTCACTATAACTTGATAGTATAAAACCGAAATCTGCATTCATATTTCAGACTAGGAAACTGGATCAAAGTCCATGTAATAGTGGTTGTAAAGCGAACACGGGAGAAAAAGCGCCCCCTACCGGTGACCGTTGACTCGGGCGGGAAGAATGGGACACTTCTGGACGGCAGTGTTATCGGTAATGGTAATGTGTGTGAAATGACGCATGAGGAAAATGGACACATTACGCCTTCTACTAAACAAGCAGGTTCATAACATTTACTAACTATCTTTCGAGCATGTGATGTGTTCTTATACTTCTAATGCATGTGAACTTTAGATTTTATGTCATATTATTAATTAAAAATAATTATTAGATCATTTGTTAACTAGGTTTAAATGAACGTAGGTTATACAATGTCTCACTGGGTTAACATGTATTGAATAGTATGTATGTACACGTTGCATGTGCATTCCTTTACAATAAAATGTCAATTCATTTACTTATCTATATTTAAACGGTTGTGGATATTTAAAAAAGCATGTATGTGTATATTTCCTGTAATATAAAGAATAATCATAATGAAAGTGCATATAACCATCAATAAATTCCTGTTTAATATAATCATAACATACAATAAAGTGATGCGAAATTTCGTATTGATTTCCATTTCAGAAATGAACGGCGATACAGTTGATGCCATGGTATGTAGAAATTGTCTGAATCAATACCATATTTATTAATTTTCAAAACAAAAATGGGTTCCTCAAAATAACTTCGAACATTTACATAGCAAAGATGCATAAGATTACTGCCTAAGTATAATTATTGACAGTTCAACAAATGTTAGAGATTTATACCTTTCCTTATGAAAACCATTTATGGATTGCACCAATGAAATATACAATGTGGTTTGGTGTTGTAGTTGTCCGAGCCCTCGACAAGAACACCAAGCCGGACCTCAGGCGGAGAAAATCGCAGTACACTTTCTGACACCGACTCAACAATATCAGATGATTCAGAAACAGGTTTGAAACCGGTCGATGCAACAGGTGACCCGGTAATTAACAACGCTGACCTGGTTGAAACCGAGGAACCAGACCCGTGCTTCTGCAATATATTTAGAAACAAATGCACTTGTTGTATGAAGGTGGAAAATTCTGCATTCGGCAAGATGTTCTTCGGCTGGAGAACAAAGGCGTTCACGTTTATTCAACACAAATACTTCGAGACTTTCATCATTATAATGATCCTGGCCAGTAGTTTAGCCTTGGTATGGACCTTGGACATTCTTTCAATTTGCAAAGCTCTTATTGATACCCTTATGCGAATAAATCACATTCTGTTTATGTTTAAGTTATACATGTATTTCAATTATAAGAAAACCATTGATAAAGCTATGTACTGAATTTACATATCGGAAATAACTATGTAAATTTCAGGCATTAGAGGACATATACCTGGATGAGAGACCAATATTGAAGTTGGTTTTAATATACATGGACCAAGTGTTTACCGTGGTCTTTTTCCTGGAAATGTTGATTAAATGGTTTGCATACGGTCTGAAGTATTACTTTACAGATGCATGGTGTTGGCTTGACTTTGTCATCGTGGCTGTAAGTTTATATATGATGTTCCCTTTCCCATACAAATTTCGCTAGAGTTTAGTTAGAAAGTGTCTTTGAATGATTATCGAGCATTTAGTGTTTGTATTTTAGATGTCAAAATATTCAACACCTGTATAATACAGGGATATACTGATATTACTAGGCCGTTTTTCTCATCCAGAACAACGTTGATCTAGTTTTTGTATCGGCATAGCATACCTAACTAAGTGTAGTACTGTGTATGATTTATTTGAGGCATTTATGTTTTGTCAAGGGTCAAGGTTGTAAAGCCACAGGCCGTGCCGAACTTGTATGGACGAAGGAAGAACACAAACGCATCGCTTTCAATGAAAATTGGCATTTCTTTAAAATATCATAAAAAGATCAATGACAACTCAATTATGAAACGTAAACTAGAGAAGCAAAATTCAGGAATCACATATCTTGGCGGACAAATGCCCAATACGAAATCCACCGATCACAAGAATATAAATTATATGGAGGAATTTGTCTAGCAAACCTTTGAACCACCATATAATGATATTTATAGTTCAGCACTTGTTTTCCAGATTTCACTCATAATGATTGTAGCCAAAGTGGCTAACATAGGCGACGCGGAGTCACTGAAAGCCATGCGGACACTCCGAGCATTGAGACCCTTGCGAGCTGTGTCTAGATGGGAAGGAATGAAGGTAGTGAAGACTTTAGAAACTCCTTTAAAGCATAATGGAATTACATGTACTATATCTTAGAACACTACCGCAAGTCGACAAACAATAATACTTATTACTACCAGAAACACTGTTGTTGATTTTTTGTTTAAATGTATTGTATTTTGCTTTGTTTTACAACTATATAAATAGAGTGTGTTATATTTTACCAAAGCTTTTATAAATCATTTTTTTTTCCTCTAGGTTGTCGTCAACGCATTGATTAAGGCCATTCCATCCATATTCAACGTGTTACTGGTGTGTCTGGTATTTTGGCTCATATTTGGAATCGTCGGAGTTCAGTTTTTCAAAGGAAAGTTCCACAAATGTGTTGACTTTGAAGGCACAAGAGTCAACTATTCAGAAGTTAAAAATAAAACGGAGTGTTTGAACCATCCAAACAATTATTCTTGGGAAAATTCTCAGATCAACTTTGATAATGTGCTGAACTCCTATCTGGCTTTGTTCCAAGTGGTAAGTATTGAAACATTTAATCCTCTGTTAATTGCTGTGGAAAATTTAGCTTTGGTTTTGAACAAAAATACAAATCAAAACATGATTTTGATCCTACTTCTCCATTTGTATTTGAAAGGCATGGTGTTGGTCGGATATACCATAGGAATAGATAATTATCTTAAAAGATAAAAATGAAAAATGTAACGATAACTAAAACAGATCACAAATTGCACGGTGTCTTATTTTTCGGTTTAATATTGTAAGGAGCACATTTCAACAATTACATTGCCAAGATAACATGTTCAGTTTTTATGATATACTTACAAAGCTTGATTTTTGTTACTTATGCACATATTGCCATATAAGAACTATGATTCGGCGTTATCGCCTTCACTTTAAGCACAATATTCCTGCGAAAAATATTGCACAATATTGCGAAATCTGATTTTGCCATCGCTAAATTTGTTTGCTGGATCACCCGCAACTAACTTCATCTACTCCTTGTATGAAGTTCTAAACAAACGCTTTATTAGATTACGTATTGTAATTTTGCACGATTATTTCAATAGCGAATGAGTGTACGCAATTATTTAAATAGTGAATGAGTGTGCATGATTGTTTTGCAAACACTTTTATATTTGCGTTTGGAAATTTACTTTTACCTTTATTATATTTGATTGAATTTGTGTTTTTTTTGTTTTTCTATTTTGATGTTTACTTTCTGTTGAATGAAAACATGCATTTTAAAAACACACCAACTGCATGTGCGTCACATTCGTTATGAAAACTGTAACACTTATGACTGATCATTTCTTTAAAGAAGAAACTCTTTGGATTTATGACATTTATTTTCAAATGTCAAAACTACATAAACGATGTAAAAATTACAAACTGAGATAATCTTCTTCATTGACAGTTCTTCTCTTTTCTTATTCCATTGACATGTGTATGTACAATGGCTCCAGAACCTTCCAGAGCTTAGTTCGGTGTTGTTTCTCGTTGTTTAGTGCCATTTCCTTTCAGGCTACATACAAGGGTTGGATTGATATCATCAGGGATTCCGTCGACAGCCCACCGGAAGTATGTATTTGAGCGTTTGGCCACTACATGTATAACATCGGAGTGTACATGTATGAATATCCCCGAAAACCGGGGTTTCGAAATGTAATCATAATGTCCTTTGTATCAGTGATATAATGTTATAAACAGTCATTGATATAAAGGCATTTCGAAAACTCCCTCTTTAGGTTTAAATATGGCAGATATGTGCATATCATAATAATAGAATTTGTATTACGGTACGAGCGGGTGTGCATTTCAGGCGACATATAAAGGTTGGACTGATATTATACGAGATGCTGTAGATAGCCCATCGAAGGTAAAACCGTACTTGTTTAAGTAACTTTGTCTCTTATATTAGATAAAGTAATAGACATGTGATGTTGTACTGTGTTTTGTTGCTTTGACATTTTATTAAAACTACAAGGTAAACATAATGACGGTCTCCGTGAAATTGTTCTATATTTTGGTACAAAACCGTTTTATATGTGTGCTCTATATACAGCTAAGCGTGAACAGGGTAATAAACAAAAATAGTTCTTTGCTAACTTTCTTACGTGATAAACCTTGTCCTATTTCCGACACGTAATGAATTTACAAATAATAACATCTTTCAAAATTCATTAGATAGACAGATTATAAACATAGGTTTTCAATGCCAAAGAACATAATATTTATTAGTCTTTAATTTTGAATCGAATTCTTAATACTTGTATTGAAATCTATGTTGTCATTTGTACTTTTTTATAAAATAAAATTGATTTAAACCAAACATACTTCATTTAAAAATGCAAAGTTACATAAACATGTCTTAATAAATACTACCGATGTGTATCCTTCTTTATGTAAAACATGTAAATAAGTGTTCAGAATATCATGTACAACAACCACATTTAAAACCTTCTCCGACACAAGCTGACTAGCAGTGACACAACATACAAGCACTGTTTAATGCATTAATTAAAAAAATGATAACACTTTACATAAACATGTCTTAATAAATACTACCGATGTGTCTCCTTCTTTATGTAAAACATGTAAATAAGGGTTCAGAATATCATGTACAACAACCACATTTAAAACCTTCTCCGACACAAGCTGACTAGCAGTGACACAACATACAAGCACTGTTTAAGGCATTAATTAAAAAAATGATAACACTTTCCATCTAAAACTATTCAGATTGATGACCAACCAAATGATGAGATAAACCCGTTGATGTATATTTACTTCGTCTTCTTCATCGTATTTGGCTCGTTCTTCACGCTCAACCTCTTTATTGGTGTCATCATCGACAACTTTAACAAGCAGAAGAAGAAGGTTCGTAATACCTGCGTTATGTCGTTACTATCTATTGCAATTCCGGTAATGTTAATAATCTTACACTGTTTGAATTTCAGAATTGTACCTATGTTTCTGTCCAATTTCAAAACTGATGACAAGGTTTGGTAAATGTAAGTGACAGTATGCAAATGTAACGAAGGTTGCACTTTCCTTTTAAAAGTAGTTTAACATATTTACAGGATGAGTCAAATGGCAAATATTTATCAAATTTATGTTTCAGTTTAGTATTTTAGTACATGTATCTTAGGGCTGGAGATTAGAATTATTTAAAATGAACATTCGAATGATGTTTGACATCGATTGCTTTGTTGAGCTTCTATGTTGTTGTACGTTAAGTGTGACAAGAAACAGTGAACGCATTCGAATGTTGATCAAAAATATTTATACAACGTATAAACTGTAATTGGTTTATGCACTCTTTTGCTTAAACCGTTTGTTAATTATATTGATCAATGTTTATAACTTGGAAACAGCAGTTTTTACATACAATATTCGCTTTGTATCTGACATTTTCCATGTATATTAGGCAGGCGGCTCTCTGGAAATGTTAATGACTGAGGACCAGAAAAAATATTACAAGGCCATGAAGAGAATGCAAGGCAAAAGCCCTATAAAGGCCGTTCCGCGGCCAAACGTCAGTAGCATTGGCGTCAATATAGTCCAACGTCAATGTTTTCTCCCCGCCCAGTTTATGTTGTCCAGCGGCTGAAAGCGATGTCTCACTGTTGTACTTAATGTTAGTTTTCTGCATTCCGTGCTGAACTTGTTTTATTGTGTCACCTACCATGTGTCCTGGCTGTCCCATTTGTGGGACAGTCAAAAGTCGATAACTTAACTAAAGATGTTTAGCACGGATGAGGAACAAAATGTCATAAATGAACGCAATGTTTGTATGCAACATGCTTTGCTTAGTAGCTGTCTTACTATGTGTAAAATGCAAGGACTGGACACTTCAACTTTTCCAAGAATGCACATACAAGCTGCACAGACATACAATTGGGGAAAAGAAACATTGATTTAAATAACACAACAGAAATATAATTATATTGCAATACAGATATATTGTTTCTTCTGATCTATCTTAAAATTGCATTACAATTGCACCTGCACAAAAAGTCACAAGCAAACCAAGCTTCCCATCTCAGACAATTCGTGCACTGCAGGATTCATTTCAGTCGGGTTTGATTCGCCAAACATCATTCCAAATTAACAGATGATTTTGAAATTGGAAACAGATACCAGGCTTGCACGCATTCGATTGTTTCTAAAAGAATGAATCTTACAAGCAATTGATTGCATTTTTAGACACTCAAATGCAACATTTGCACTGTTACAAATTCAAATTAATTTCTTTGACAATTATGGCAGTTATATCCGTGAATCTTGTAATAAAAGCACATGTTAACACAGTCAGACCTTGACCAAAACTACTTTATTGCAAAACATTGAATTTCTGAGAATGAACGAAACGAGTTAGAAATTATTATTAACAATGTAACCTTTGCAGGAAATACAAAAAGGCGTAAAGAGTTGTAATAAAATATACGTGCCGATAACTGATTTTTGACTGTAGTATTTGATTGTCGATGTGTTTTCGATTGTCAAATGTATTCGTTATAATACTTATTTATACATATAAGGTGTGTAGTTACGAATCGATTTTTACCAAGTTTTTTTTCTAGATTTCAATTACAGACACAAAGATCAATTTCTTATCAGCAACTTATTATTGTGACGTATTCTAGGCAGGCGGCTCCCTGGAAATGTTTATGACTGAGGACCAGAAAAAGTATTACAAAGCCATGAAAAGAATGCAATCGAAAAGCCCTATGAAGGCTGTACCACGCCCAAACGTCAGTGGTTTTTGACGTCATTGACGTCACGTTAGCGTCTTTCTAACCTGAAATTTATGTTGTGTATGAATGGGCTTTTACTCATATATGTTGTTATGTTTTTCAAAATTCGTGCCGAAATACTTTTTCGAAGATAAATAAAAAGAACTATTACAAGCATAAGTTCCTTATTATTATTATTATTATTATCAATACCATTTAAACAAATATGCATCATTCACATTTCTGCACGAATTCACCCCAATCTAGACGAATTAATGACAGTCCTTGTAACAAAAAGGTGTCATTATTTTGTTAAATTTTGGAGGTTGAGTATTTTACGTCATTAACAGGTGTGAGAGAGCGGCAGTATAGCATTGCTGTGATAACTTTTAATCATTCAACCTCCATGTACTTTTCCAGATATAATTATTTACATTATACCAAACAGGTATATCGTTTCAAACTAGATATCACAATCAAATTATATGAACTTAAACGAAATATAACAAAAAATGTTTTAAAAAATGAATAATTGGCTACCTACCTGGAAGTTGTTTGAATAAGTGTACTAACCTTTGTGTTATTTGGGCAGTTTTCTTTCTTGATAACATCAAAACAAAAACCTTTTATAGCAACTCAATATAGACACTTATTTCGAAATCACTTAATACTTATACGAATTGTAACGTTATCTCTGGGAGAGAACTGTTTACCTATATGTGTTTGTTAGCGTACTCCTGAGGTAACGGATGCTATCTGGCTTTATTTTGTGGGCTGGACGTCAGCTTAAGCTTTGAACGCCTGCTCTAGGCACTACTTTCATACTTCTCAACGTTCATTTCTTCAGGCGGGTTCTCTAGAAATGTTCATGACTGAGGATCAGAAGAAATACTATAATGCCATGAAGAGGATGCAGTCAAAAAGTCCCCAGAAATCAATTCCAAGACCGACTGTTAGTTTGCTGAATGGAGGAAATTCTCCCTCACTTTAGAACGCTATACTGCAACATGAGACTAGTCAATTTTCCTGTCGCTCAAAGCAACAGAATAGATATAACCTCTACAATTATTTACATGGACTCGTTCTTAGAATAGGAAAACCATTGGTCATGTGAATGAAGCTAAAATTAAGTTGTTAAATTACATAAAATCATATTCTAACCGCTATCTTCAAAAACATTAAACAATATATACCTTTATTATGAATCGTTGATTTTGAGAAGCATAGCGGTTACCAAGGAAATATAATCATCAATACTAAAAAGAGTTTCTTCTAAAAGTTATTGTTAAACCACTAAAGAAGATATCGAGATCATTCCTGCTGTTTTTAAACGCTTTAAAATGGCATTATTTATTAATGTAACATGTACATGCATGCTCTCTAAGAACGAAACCATGTATGTAATTCTGTGTTGCAATATAGCGGTGATCCAGAGAATCCATGCATGACCGTATGGATGGACCAAAGTTGTCCATTCCATTTGAGACCTTTGGACCCTGGATCCCTGAGGGCATAAGCATATCAAATAAAATATCATTTTCTAAAATCTAGACCGATAAGCAATGCACAAAGCACTGCACAATTCAAATCAAACAGCTACAACTGTGTACACTCACGGTGGTAATGGATTTGGCTACAAATTAGAACATTGATTGATATGCTTTCTCTACAATCTACAAAACACGTTATCATGCACCATCTTTTTTACTGCACCTGGACCTTGACCGTAGATTCACCCATTTATTTCATAAGACATTTCAATTCTTATTTTCTATTGAGTGACGCTTAATGATATCAATTAACAGAACGAATTAATATCCTTGCATGTTAGGATCATAGAGACTCCTGAAAATACATATATAAAGCTTGCACATATTGCATTATTTCTTAAGCAGTAGTTAAAATAGTAATATTTAATAAAGACGTCTTTATTTGTTATATTGCATGCCCCTCAGTTGTTGTCCCTGCATGCGCTCGTGGTAATGTTCTGGATTGATCAATCGATGCTTATACATATATCTACTGTCTGTTTTGGGAATAACAAGTATTCTATTTCTATAGTAGTTTACAACTATTATCATGTATACAGTCTAAAATGTTAGATTATTTAATAGTAAGTATGTGTATTTGTATTATGTGCAGATGCTAATCGAACATTTGATCAATAAATCTAATTTCATATAACTAAATAACAACGTTGACTGTTGTATTTCTCTTTTCATCACGTGATCGAATAAAAAAGTACTTTAGATACATACTTTTGATTTTGATAATTCGTAATTATAAAAGATATTGTGCATTCTATCATTTCCATAATTTCTTTGAATTCAAATGTATAGTACTTCTTTTACTTTGTTAAAATAGTGGTTTCCGGGAAATATATTGTTTGACGTCACGACGACTCAGAAGTTTGACATCGTCATCATGGCTGTGATCATCCTCAACATGGTCACCATGACTATGGAACACTACGAACAGACTCAGGCCTTTACTCGAGGTCTCTATTGGGTCAACTTTTCCTTCATCGTCATCTTCACCGCCGAGTGCATCATGAAAATCACCGGTCTCCGCCTGTACTACTTCAAAATTCCCTGGAACGTGTTTGATTTTGTGGTCGTCGTACTATCTATATTAGGTAATGAAAGATGTATGGCTGATACGATTTGTATGCTCATTAAGCAATTAATATTGAATTTAACAAACCAGTTAACAATTTAAATAATTCAAGTAGAGTTGCCTTAATATTTTAAAAATAAATATGTAACAGGATTTTTACGGTTAGAACTTTCGTATATTTGAAGACAAACGATTCTCATTACTTTTGACAGCATTTTCGATGTAACAGTTACAGAAATCCACAATATATGAAGTGTTTAACCATTGGGAATGTTAGTTTGCACAAGAGGTGCATCAATAATTATTGATTAGATGAACACAGCTCATAATATGTATTCGATCTGTCTTGCAGCTGACTTTGGTACCATTAATTCCGGCGATGTTAAGTACTTCACAACCAAATAGTTATATATGTATAGTCATTGATCACTTTAAAATGAAGAAAATATGAATTCATAAATAGTTCACCCTCAGATTCATTTGTACTTCTAGGAACTCCCATGAAAACAAAATCAAACATAATTATACATGTTCTTTAAAAATTGTATTTCTTCCATATTGTAAGCAGGTGGCGGTATTGTATGATTATCACATCTTGTAATGAGTTTTAATGAAATGCATGTTTAATTCATCGAATATGTCATGTCAAGTATTTCAATACTTTCAGCTGAATCAATAAGTAAGTGTTATGGTCTGGACTTTATGTGTTTGAACCGATACCTTGACCTTATAATGAAGCTTATGCATAACCATGGTGTATGAATATATTGTTGTTTCACAATGTAAAACCAATGGTTGTTTTGGATAGTTTTTTAAGACGAATACATTGTGTTAAACTGAATATTATTTCTGTACTCATTAAGTTTGTGAAAGTGCTCCTTACATTTTATGCTGTCTATTTCAAACACACCGATCTCAAACACAAACTGATTAATGCAGTTAATGTTTCATAGTGACCAAAATACATAATGTATCTTTATAATTGTTGTATATGCCTACTTCTGTTACAATGAATTTCAACAACAAAATCTTGTTTGCGCTTTTGACAATTTGAAATGTGACCCGTTTGTTCTAAGCATTGTGAAGCAACAAGATATTCACAGTCAACCCTGTGTTGGACCAGAGTGTCATTCCTTTTTGAGATGATAATACCGGCGTGTTGTCCCAATTTGATTTTGTTTATTCTAAATAAAAAATTCAATTAAAACTGCCAAAAATATATAAGAAGATACCTGTTTACCTAATTTTAACATCTTCTGAAAATGTGAACGCTCACTTGATTAAGCATAATAGTAAAATCAAGTAAATGTACCATTCTCTTCATTCTGATAATATCTGTTATATGCGTGAATATGCATTTTCCTAGTTTGTTTATTTTCGCATGGCACGTGTGTGAATGCAATGACGAAGGACCAGTTAGAACAAAATAGCATACCTTCATAATATTTTATAATCGTTTATAATAAAAGTATGGTCATTTTACACTACATGGGTGTTAGTTGGGCTTGTTTCCTACTTAGTTGACTTCATTGTATACAACAACATAAAAAAGGAAAATAACATAGAGGTACTTTTATCATACATGACCATGTTTAAATTTCAGGTTTATCACTAGGAGGCTACCTGGAAGAGCTACCGGTCTCCCCCACATTGCTTCGTGTTGTCCGAGTCTTCCGAGTGGGACGGGTACTGCGGTTGGTCAAGTCAGCCAAGGGGATCAGAACTCTGCTTTTCTCGCTTGCTGTTTCACTGCCTGCTCTTTTCAACATCGGTTTACTTTTGTTTCTTGTAATGTTCATCTGGGCTGTTTTTGGAATGAACTTTTTCAAAGATGTGAAAACACCGTACGGTGGACTAGACGATGTTTTTAATTTTCAGACATTTTTTAAAAGTATAATAACATTATTTCAAATGTGTACTTCGGCGGGATGGGATGGTGTTCTGAAAGGATTGATGAATACAAAAGATTGTAATAGTAATCCACAGGAAGACGAAAAGAATACGTGTGGCAGTTACCCATTAGCCGTCATGTACCTAGTAACATACTTGGTCATCAGTTTTCTTGTAGTTGTGAACATGTACATTGCAGTTATTTTAGAGAACTTTAGTCAAGCTACTGAAGACGTACAGCAGGGCTTAACCCCGGAGGATTTTGATATGTTCTACGAGAAATGGGAGAAATATGATCCTGATGCGACACAATATATTTCTCTTGACAGGCTGTCGGACTTTGTTGATTATCTGGACGAACCATTGAAGCTTACAAAACCAAATTACTTTTTGTTAGTAAAATTAGATATACCAATTTATGAGGGCGATAGACTATTTTGTCGCGACATATTAGATGCTTTAACAAAGAATTTTCTGGGAACTTCCGAAACAGGTGATATTCCTGCTGAAGAAATTGGTGAGGCGAAAAAGAAGATAGAGTATGATATAATCAGCAGCACGCTTCAGAGGCAAAAAGAACATTATGCTGCTAAAATTATACAGAAAGCTTACCGTAATTACCGAACCACACACGGTGGTGGTGGCGGTGGAGAAGAGGATGGGAGTATTGATGTGACTAAGGACTCCCCTCCTGCATACAATGAGATTATTGTGGAAATACCGGACGTAAATTCTAACGAAACAAACGAGGATAAACGAGATGGAGGAAAGGAATCTATTGAAATGCAAAATATGGATAGTAAACATGACGATGACACAACTGAGGAAGAAACTAATCCTGACCATACAATTGTTGAGATTGATTTAAAGCCAGACAGCGATGTTGTCGCATGACGTGGTAAAAGAGATGGTATTTTCGCATACCTTGTGATATAGATTATGTGACTGAGTCCCTATATGGGAACCAACAGCACAGTATGCTACAGACGTGCAGCAATGCAATATTACTCTCTTAAGTTAGAACATTCATTACAAGAGCACTTTTCTGTAGCATTTAACAAATAAATCAGCATTGGGTTTTGTAGGTATGAATTGTCAACGATGCTTGTCATGTCGGTTGGTCAACAAACAGCGGTTAGTGCTTACAAAGGTTGTATCTGTATAAGTTATAACCAAACAGCAAATAATAGAACACACTTTGTGACAGAATAAAGATATGTAGAAACTTATTAGATTCTTGACCATTTTGTGGCCTGTAAAGTAACCATGCTGATTTTTCTTAAAAATGAGATTGTGAATTGCATGCATTTAAATTATTGTGCAGTCAGCGCTTCAAGAAGCTTGTTAGCAATAAACAGTTTGGAATCGCAACGGGTAACAGTGTACTGTGGGTGATACCACACCAGAGTGGTTAAAATTAGCAGGACTTTGCCAAATGCGACAGGTATTTGTATTCAGAATGAGGAAAAATATGAAAGGATACAAATGAATAATTTGTAAAGATGTACAGCAGCCAATTGTATACAAGTGGTTGTTTATTTTGGTGTGGATACAGTTATCAAAATTGGTTATTGATTGGAAAATACTTATCCAATAATAACTATTGACCAATAAAATAATTTGAATGTGTGAACTAGCGAAGGGTAACCTGTGAACTACGTTTCCATTTGTATTCAATTGGCTGCTAGCTTTTTTCAATAAGCTGTTATTATGTCCTGTATTTAGTATCATGTCGATTCGTTTATTTTCTATGCACGTAATGCAGGATGATCACGTGGTCACATGTAGTTTGAAAGTTTTTGTACTTTAAGATTTTTTTTCCATTTTACTCCAGAACTTATTCTACTGTTCAAAGTATATGTGGAGTGTATATTGTGAGAAACTTTATATGTGTTATAAAAGAATCGCTTTTTGTACATGCAGGTCGTAGTCATCTATATAAATTATTGTTTCACGCATGCCTATCAGAATTTATGCATTTTGTGTATTCATAAAATTGTACTTTACTTCTATCAATATTGTAATGAAACAATTAATTTGATTCGATACAAAGTATTACTTTTTAGACGTCATATCCTTAGAAAACTGTTTAAGTTTGCTCTTATTCGATATTTATAGTGTTGTTGATGAAGGCTCATTTAGTTTGTTATTTGTAATTACACTGTTATGAGTTGTTATTATTTAATATATTAAATATCTCTTTGATGTAGAGGAGACAATGAAATATTCTTCTTTCGAATTAAGTTTTCCTTAACTCTCATATATCTGATTTGATAGAAATTTTCGTTTATATTCTTAAAAGTCACTACAAACTCATACACGTTTTTTTAAAGTTCATGGTTTTCCTAAACAAGAAAAGTACTCGTAGTATTCGTAGTACTCGTAGTAGTTTTAAAATATTTAAACATGTAATATCATTACCGTAAACGTATGGTATCTATGTACGATATACGTTTGTGGACGTCTCACACCAAGAAATATTGATCATAATTTATTTTGTTAATGTACAAATTTCGTGACTACTACGCTTTCTTAAACTATATATATATATCAAGTTATACAAAACTAATATGGTGACAATTAAGAATATATAAACAAAATATTGTTCAGATCTACAGAAAAGTAAAAAAAGAAACACCACTGATTAAAATAATAATAATTGTCTGATAATATTCATGGCACACTTTCCACTGGTTAGCCAAAACCAATTTCATAAGTATATATATTTTAAAAACAATCGGAGCACCTCAAGGGAAAATGGCCGAGGTGTTCTGATTGATTTTTAAAAAACAAACTGAAATCACCATTTTTTCTATCCCACCCTCTGACAGTGCTGAACGCATTCGCGAGTGAGAGCAGTGCCATAATCTAGCTTGTGTCTGTGTCATGTATTCATTAGTATCCACGTTTTTGCGATTCTTTCAAAGTATGCTCAATTTTTATTAATTCATTTTATTCCATAACTGACATATGTGATATCACTGTATTCGTATTAACCTCTTGTGTACATGTGTGCGAGCTTTTTATATGAATACAGCAAAGATTACATTGACGCTTTTAAATCAGTTGTCCTCACTTCTGTAAATGTATGTTTAACTTTTATGTCTTTGAGAAATAAATTTCCACGCTGAACTAGTCTTTCTTCCATCATTATTATGCGGAAATGGGTGTGTATAATAAAATTAATCCAAACAGTACATGAGTGCTAATCTCTACATACTGAACTCTCCACAAATCCATGTATCAAGAGAAAACGGGGCAACGGGTTAGAATACGTACCGTTGTCATCACCAATCGCTCCTTTTTATTTCGGCTATAAACTGGTTTATTGCACAATTAAATCAATGGTATTGAATTTTATTGTATAGAAATTCATTGCGTCGGATGAAAATTCCTATGCGTGTTCCCGATGCTGTACCAGCGTAAAGATGTTGACATTGACAAGTAAAAAAGCTGTAACGAGAGATTTTCTGAGACAATTACCATCTGCTATGGAATAGAAATGACATCAACAGTGTAGTCTGGTCATGTAGTGAGTCTTAGATGCTACTAAAGCAGTTCTCAGTAGCATCTAAACATAACTACATTTTGCCTATTTCCGTATATACGGAATCTGGATGGATTTCTGAGCCTTTAACGTCCTCATTAAAAAGTGCTTCATATAGGCTATAACTAAAACCATGGTCGCCTTGCATCATTAATAACCAATGTAGAAACCGCTTTAAGGACTACCAAGCTGCATTTAACATTAGATTTACAAACATATATAAGTTTGTATTCATTCAAATAAAAAAGTTTTAATCCGTTAACACACTTTTTTCGTGTAGGGCAGATCTTGGAGCAAAAATGTAAACGACTGGGAATCTCGTTAAAACGACTAAGAAATTACATTAAACTACTTACTTAAACTACATTCTGTCTCAGTATCCCGTTTTAACGACTAAATATCTCTCTTAAAAGACTTACCGACTGGTTTAAGACTTACTATTTCGATATACGATTTACAATCTGGTTTAAATGATTAAGTATACCATCTTTATAGCTAGACTTCACTACTGTCGTTTTAAACAACTTACAAACACTTGTTTCTTTAATCAAGCGATAAAAGCAATAGAAATATGTTTGTTATCCAATCTAGGTTTATAATACAATAGCTATTAAACGGTAAAATAACAATGGCAACTTCACGCCAGATGTTAAAACATCCCTTCATCTATTTGACCAAAACTGTTACGTTATTTGAAATCAGCTTTCAGTGCTCTTTTATAAATTTTATTGATTGTCATATGACAAACGGTTTCCGGTTACGGCCAGGTTGTTCTATTAACAGAATGGGTGAGAAAGAATTATTGTAAGGTTTCCTGAAAAGTATTTTTTAAGAATTCTGGAAAGAAATCCTGAACTATTGGTGTAAATATAAGCACGGACTTTAATAAATGTAGGTCCATGATATAAGTAATGATGTCATAATCTGGGATATGAACGCAGTTGAGCTGGTTAAAGTACGATGTAGCTGCCAACAAATATGGAAAAGTGAGGAGTAGGTTTGTTACTATGTTTCGGCTTCATTTTATTCAATAAACGGAGAAATAGTAAAAAAATCACTTTTTTTCTTCCAACATGGTGGCGATAATCCGCCCTAGCTGTATAACTTTTCAGTTTTAAAATTAGTTTATGATAATTTTATTAAGCTTTATTAAATAGAATATCTAGAAGGTCATGTGCCATGCGGACAAATACATACATTTTCAAGTGTTTACAGCTGATAGCAAACGAGCAAAAACATTCATTATACAATGTTTAATAAATAAATGTTTTATTACATCATGAATTAAATTATTTCATAATCATATGTAACTTATGACAAATTTTATACAGCTATCGTTTAAATATATACATCCCAAGCATCCTCGGCAATGATCTTATATTATATCAAGTATTTACATGTATTTACTTGTTGTTAGAAAAGACAATCAATATTACATGTTTATTCAAATATAAAAATGCTTATGCATACTTGATATTTTAGGTAATTTTTGGCCAATTTCTTAATAAAAGTTTATAATAAACATGACGGCTATATAAATCTATATTCTATTAATTATGAAAAAAATCTATAATTTGATGCAATTTAGATAATGCTATTTCTAAACATAACGATCATATACATAATTAAGGAACGAGTTAAACGACCTCGACTATTATATCAAATAACTGCTAGTCAAAAAAGGGAAGTGTCGATGATGTGTTTCCATTACGTATGCCGAAAAATAATTGTTACCGGCGTTCGAACTCTGGTCGGATTTGTACATATCCGCAATGGAACCAGGAGAACTAAAATTATAAGAGTCCGACGTTGGAATAACGTCGACGACGTCGCGACCTTAATTAAACTTTATCAATTTCAAAGTCAGTCTGACAACAAGTGCATGATTGTGTGGGATTGTTGTATTGCATCACCTTAAAAATCAGAAAAAAAATTGTTACATTACCGAAAATGTGAAAAATATTGTCTTACGAATGGATAAAACCAACGCTTTATGGCAGTTGAATTAATTTCAAATATTGAGATTTGATAACAGGAGAGGTAACTCATGCAATACTTTACTGCAGCAAAAGTTGAAGTAATGGTAGTCTGTATCCTTCAATTGTTTCAAGGAAAAAATACGAGTTATCCGAAGTTGTTTACGACAAGTATTTTCAGGAATTTCTCCGTGAATCTTTGCAAATTTTAGACGATTTACACTGCAATAACCAATGTGCAATGGGAGAAAAGACTGCACCTAATTCCCAGTTGCGACTGGAGTGGGTTTATGGTTATAGAGGTCACCAATGCCGCAACAATTTGTTTTATACGGGTGCCAAAGATATTGTTTATTTCGTGGCCGGTGTAGGCATAGTTTATAACCCAAGAGAGAACCGGCAAAGATTCTTCCTTGGACACGATGATGATATTTTGTGGTCAGTATCAGATGAGTTTCTGCTATATTTAGTGGCTATAAATGCTTCACATGATAGTTGATATAATATTGTTGGTATACAATAGTTGGTATTTCTTAACAAAGCCTTATGTGAAAGTGCATCAATTCTGGGTTTGCTGTCTGAGCATTTGCTGCAATCAGTCTTCCTTTCTGCTTCAATAATGTTGTATTAAAATCGTTGGAGACGATAAATATAGTCTAAGTTATCATCACAATCATGTCTTAGTTTGTTGATTATCTTTTTTTCATCATAATTTACTTTTGTATTGGCCAAAATTATAAGCATATAGTATTGAATAATTGATATTTTGTGCATTTCAGCTTAACTTTGCATCCAGATAAGAACCAGGTTGCTACTGGGCAAACAGGAAAAGACCCATACATTTGTGTCTGGGACAGCAACACTCTAGCCACACAGTCGATTCTTAAGGGTGGGCCGAAGAATGGTATAGGAGCTGTGTCATTTGATAGGGAAGGCCAGGTATTACACTGCACATTTTCACCAACAATGTCATATTCAAAATCTGAAAAAAAACCATATTTGACAATTTCAAAACAAGTTTATTTGTAAAGAAATCAGTTATGGAGAATATAAAGAAAATATCTATATAATGAAAATGTTGATTTCCGTCAACAAACAAACTTAAGTGTTGTTTGTTTGTGTTGTTACAGAGACTAGTATCGGTAGGTCTGGACCCCCATGCCACAATACATGTCTGGGAATGGAGGAAGGGCAAGGTTATAGCCACCGTCCGAGGACACACCGACAGGGTAATATATGTTCATCTGTATATGTACAAGCATTATTGGTGTAGTTGTATTATTAAATAAATTGTTGTATGATGAACTAGTTCATAGATCCATTGGACCTAAATAAATCTTAAAGTAAGCTATTTTTTCTTATACCAGTCATTTTTATCTGGAACTTGAATTTCATATCTTAAGAAATAAGCTGACTTATTATGTTTTTCAGGTGTTTGACATCAAATTCAGCCCATATCAAGAAAACCTCATAGTTAGCTGTGGAGTTAAGCACATCAAATTCTGGAATTTGTGTGGAAATGCTCTTACAGCTAGCAAAGGTATGACTATCTGTATATTCTCCCATCTTGATTGATAAAGATAGTATTCATAGTTAGAACTTATGCAAAGTTGTTTTTACGTAACCGGTACATATACCAATGGTAAACACCTGTTATAACATCACTTGTTATAAGTTAATAGCACTAATTGGTTTTCAGTCCTAATAGATTATTGGTTAATGCTATGCAGAATTACAGTTTGTTCTCTCTGCTAATACTTGTGTTTTTCTGCAGGTATATTTGGTAAGGAAGGTGAGATTCAGACTGTCCTCTGTGTGTGTGCGGGCAGTAATGACACAACTTACTCAGGGACACTCAGTGGTGATGTCTACATATGGAGGGGTAATAGGCTTGACAGAATTGTCCAAGCAGCGCATAAGGTAAGCAATATACAATAAGTATTTTATGATCATCCATAACATTGTTTATATCTCAATAAGCAGTTTTTAAAAGGAAAAAATATAAAGAAATTGAATTAATGTTAACCAATTAATTATGGATAAAAATGTTCTCTGGGCTTCAAAACTACATGTATATGTATGTGAGACTAAAATGTTCTTTGTATTCCAGGGTGCCATTTACACTCTGGACATGACGGACGAGGGTTTCAGCTCTGGAGGGAAGGATGGGACCGTGAGACTGTGGGACCTTGACTTTAAGCCTATCGCCACTATCAACCTCTCTTCCTCTAAGGATGGATACAAAGGTAGGATAATGAGTCAAGAATTCAGTATTAAGTGCTTGGTTATTTCTGTCATAGTTTGTTGTGGTAAATCTTCACAGAATACTTGAGACTGGTGTGAAATGTCAGTACAAAGTTGAAGTGAGACATCCCAATTCAGCAGATAAGTAATGTTACAGTGCTAATATATTTTCTCAGGTCTAGTTCAGCTTTAATGTTTCTATTCAGATTTGTGACATAAATCACTTTATTCATTTGTTGTTTAGTATTCCTTTTCACATGTAAGGCATTCTATATATTCAATACTAAGTTGTACAAGAACCTTACAGAATATATGTCTTGGTTTGTCTGCAGGTCTGTGTGTGCGGAGTGTGTGCTGGCGTGGGGAGCGAGTATTGGTGGGGACTCAGGATAGCGAAATATTCGAGGTTGGAGCCCACGGACAGGAAATGCCCCGCTGTCTCGTGCAGGGCCACGCTGAGGGGGAGTTGTGGGCCCTGGCTGTTCACCCACGGAAACCAGTATTCGCTACTGGCAGCGATGACCAAACACTACGGTAAACTATAAGCCCTTGGCAGTTATGTTTTTGAACAAAATGAATACATGTAGAATGTTGAATTGTTTATGTTATTTTCAACAAATTCTATCTGGTGACATTTTTATCACTTGTCATGAGTTGAATACATTTACAACGTGCTGAGGGTTGTTAATTGTTTGGTTATTTCATTAATTCAGCATCTGGAGTATGAACAACTTTGAGATTCTCTCCAAGACCACAATGGAACAGAAGATCCGCTCATGTGCATTCGACAACGATGGAGGACAGCTGGCCGTTGGCTTGATGGATGGATCATTTATGGTGCTGAAGTCCAGGTGGGGATCATATAAGTCTTGACTTACACTGTTCACTAAGGTCTCAAGTCTGATCTTCAGGCTCAGGATAAAAGAAACTGAAACTCTGGCTCAGGTTTCAGACGTAAGTGAATATGGGCCCAGACCTCAATTTTCAGGATATTTTGTTGTTAAAACTCCCTCAACCCAGGTCTTTAAATTGACCCAAGTTCTCTGATTTTGATGCATAGACCCAAAGTTGACATGTCCAATACATGTTAAGTTATAACTTCTGTGTATTATCGACATGTATTAATTGTCAAAAAACTAATGATTACTCACTGCTGGAAAAAACATGGCTTTTATTTGCCAACTTACTTGCAGTCACTGGGTTTCCAATGCTTTGATGAAAGATAAGGGGACTGGATGGTATCAATTTATTGCTAAAAATGTGTACTTACAGCATAGAATCTGCGGTCTTTGACTGAAGGGGAGCCATACTGTTATTGTCATTTTTAGCTCGACTGTTCTAAGAATAAGGAAAGCTATACTACTCACCCAAGTGTCTTTAGGGGAGACATCAGCAGTTTTTCTCTTTTTTATGTTTTAATACCAGATTTTAACTGTTGAAAATTAGCATGGAGGGGTCTTTGACTTTCAGGTTTCAGACCCTGTAGCCAATATTGTCTTACCTCCATGCAATAATAAAAGAATGACTGGAACATCAAATATAAATGCCTACTTTACAAAACAAGCCCTTTACAGTGATGAACTGTCAATTTGATTAGAGTTGATTAAAAAGTATTGAATATTTTCAGGGACCTGTCCGAAGTGATCCATATCAAGGACAGGAAGGAGGTATTACATGAGATGAAGTTTAGTCCATGTGGGAAATTTCTGGCAGTTGCCTCTAATGACAATTTTGTGGACATCTACTCTGTTGAGCAGCGATACAAGCGGGTGGGCACTTGCTCGGGAAACTCGAGCTTCATTACGCACATTGACTGGTCTGAAGACAGCAAGTACCTGCAGACAAACAGTGGGGCTGCAGAAAGGCTGGTCTTCAAAATGCCAAGTAAATAATTGTGTATATGAATGTTCTTTTGGGCTCTCCCTTGCAACGTTCTATGCAACATACATTATAAAGAAGTGATTACTATCTAATAAATGCCATACTATTCTGGTTTTTAACAAATCCTAGAAATTTCAATGGCCATCTATCAAAATAAATCATTGACATTTGACTGTCAGACACATTGAAAGTGTCTAAATGTTAGTTTCAACTTTATTTATTTTATGATTGCGAATAAAGTTGTGTTAACTTATACTAAGTCGCTATTGTTGGCGCAAGCCTGAGGTCATATGTTGTGCAGGAAACTGTACAACCCGGAGAACTCCCACTTATCCGGATTAGTGACCACCAACCAAATTTACATGCACCCAGGCCTGGATTTGCCAGGGTCGCCTTCACAAGAATCAAGTGCGTTAACTCAACAACCAGAATCAATGGTATTTATAAATTTAGTATGTATGTGTTTTTTACATGCAAGTTTAACTACACAAATGTTTCATCCATTGGCAGCTGGCAAGCAGGCCACAAACAAGGATGAACTGAGTGCCATACACTGGAGCACATTCACAGGGGTCCTCGGACAGGAAGTGAACGGTATCTGGGAGAAATACACAGACACTAATGACGTCAATGCCGTAGATACAAACTATGAGGGCAAAGTAGCAGTTACGGGTGATGATTTTGGATTGGTCAAGCTCTTCAAATTTCCTTGCTTAAAGAAAGGTCAGAACATTAACATGTTGTTCATTTTATATTTTGTCCTATAAATATTTTGGGAAATCACAGCAACACAGCATCCAGTGACAATCTTTCAGAGAAAAAAGAATTCATTCAATTTCAATCTATTAAAAATGGTTAAAGATAAAAAGTTATAAAACATTACAATCATGTTTGTGTGATTTATGTATTATATTGTTCAAATTATAAAGCTGCTTTATTTTTACCTATCTGTAGGAGCCAAGTTCCGGAAGTATGTTGGTCACTCTGCCCATGTGACGAATGTTCGGTTTTCCCAAGACAAGCAGCGCGTTATTTCAACAGGAGGCGGTGACCATGCTGTGTTCCAGTGGCGGTTCCTGGCAGAGGGAACAACAGAAAATGACATAGGCGATCCACAACAAGGTGTGTGAGAACAACCATCATGTGTTTGCAATTACTGTTTCTGAAGGGCAATGCATCAAAATGTTATGATTTAAAAAGCTTTTTTTCAAAGCTCCATATTAGTTAGGCTACTTTTGATTTCAAAACTATTGATTGGCAGTAATAAAACACCATCAATGAAATTGTTTGGGCATTGAATTGCTTTTGTGCCATTTATCAGTTAGATTATATTCTAACAGATGATGTACCTTAATACTATGATGTGCATGTATGAATTAGTTACAGTATATTGTGTTGTTGGCAGGTTTTGTTGACTCAAACAGTGAGGAGTCTGATTCTGATCTTAGCGATGTTGGGGCGGTGGACTCGGACCTGGAACAGGAGAAGCAAGTGTCGTACGGGCGGAATGTGTATCGGGAGGATCTGATAAAGATGAAGGCACTCATGAAGGAGGAGCTGGGTGGCGGCAAAAAGAGGAAAACTGCCCCTACCAACAGTCTCAAACTGGAGTTTGTGCACGGGTGAGCTGTACAGTATGGTCAATAGTAGGTCAATGATTGTTTATTCAAGCATGTGTTGCTATTATTCAATCTTAACACAAATGCTTTCTGTAACATAATTTCAATTGTATCAAATCGATAGATGAAAGCACCTTGTCAAACAGTATTTCAATCCTCTGTTTTGGAGTTCAACATTATATATTTTTAGTTAATCTCCTTTGCATATAAGGTACCGAGGGTATGACTGCCGTAACAACCTGTTCTACGCCCAATCAGGGGAGATAATATACCACGTAGCAGCTGTGGGAATTGTGTACAACCGAGAAAAGAACACCCAGCGCTTCTACCTTGAGCACACAGATGACATCCTCTGTCTGTCTATACACCCACTGAAGGACTTGATAGCCACTGGACAGGTATTGTGTAAAAAGAAGTACAATATTTGAGACCCTTTCAACACTCATTCGAAGTCAATTCATGTTTTTCTCAAAACAATTATTCTTTAAACAAAGAATTCACATTCACAATACACATTCATTCAATTCTAGGACTCAAAATGGCTTTGTATTGTACTTAATAAGTTATGTGTAATTGAATAGCATTCACAAAACCATGTGTTGCTATTGTGTTATTTGCATCTTACAGCTTAGTTGATAGCCACAGAAATAAAATATGCTTTACATTGTACCCTACATGGCACATTTTGTTTGACTGCTTACAAAGATGACTTAAATGTGTATGTGGATGTTTGTAGGTTGGTCGTGACCCATCAGTTCATGTGTGGGATGTTGAGACACTGAAAACGGTGGCTGTACTCAAGGGCCAGCATGAGAGGGGAGTGTGTGCTGTAGACTTCTCAGGTGAGTGTAGTTAACACTCTAGCTGCTAGAATAACATGCTGTAGACAGTCCATTCAAAATGATAGTTTGATAAAAAGAAGTTTTCAATAGTTAACAATGTGTTGTAAAATAATGTTATTATTCTGTGCTATTGAATGTATTACTAAAATTATATGATTAATGTTGTGACAAGAGATGTTCTCTTATGGCCTCAGGAGATGGAAAGAAGCTGGTGTCAGTGGGGCTTGATGATAACCACTCCATTGTGATCTGGGACTGGCGGAAGGGGGAAAAACTAGCAACCACAAGGTCAGTTCTGTTTTTGTAAATCAATTATATCTTTTATTCGAATTGGTATACAGTTGGTTTAAACAAATCAATTTTATGAAAATATACAAGTGACAACATTTATTACATTCTAAATATTTAAGAACATGATCGAAAGCTAAAAGCTGGTATACAGTTAAGCTTTATATGATGAATTTCAATTAAATAATTCAAGCTTGATAGATTTAAAATTAGAGTTAAGAAATACTGAATAATGCAGTTTATTAAATTGATACCTAGGTAAGCTGTATTTTATTTTCAACCCAATTTTTACGTGGAATGTTGGAATAACCTGCAAGTCTATTCTTTTAATTTCTATTCAGGGGTCACAAGGACAAGATATTTGTGGTGAAGTGGAACCCGTTTGATCCTAACAAGCTCATCTCTGTAGGCATCAAACACATCAAGTTCTGGACACAAGCAGGTAAAAATCTATTTATTACTTCTTCATTATTTCTCCCAAATATATTCTGGTTAATATACATCAATTTAATATTGCATTGACTGAAGAAACCTTGGTTTTGTAACTGTTTCCCATTATTTTGTTATTTGCAAGTCATATGTGACAAGATTTTGAACATAATTAACAAGATAATATACTAGTACAATGAAGCGCAAACTAAACTACTTTGTTTTCCTTCAGGTGGAGGTTTCACTTCCAGTCGAGGTACCTTTGGGAAGATAGCAAAGAACTGTGACATGCTGTGTCTCGCGTTCGGCAAGACAGCTGATCTTGTGTACTCTGGAGGAAGTGATGGCAATGTGTTTGTCTGGGCAGGGACGAACCTTCAGAAAACTGTCAAAGCCCATGAAGGGCCTTTGTTTGCTATGCATTCCCTAGATAAGGTAGTTGTCATTATACTATTCTATTCCAAAAGTGAAATATAACAAGTTTGGTTTCACCATCGTGTGAAATAAGAGCTGCAAGAAAGGCTTCTTTTTGTTGTGATAAATATATAATCTTGCAGTGATCTGTGCCCATGTATGGAATTGTATATCTCATATAACATAATCAATGACAATTGCATTATACATGTACATGAATTTTGCAGGGTTTTGTGACTGGAGGTAAGGACGGAGTTATCGGCCTATGGGACGACCAGTTTGAACGATGTCTAAAGACTTATGCCATCAAGCAGGAAACCCTGTCTGCGGAGTCTCGCGGCGTTCTCCTCCGCGACTCTCCTGCTGTGCGTGCCATCGTGCTTGGCCACGGGAAAATACTTGTGGGAACAAAAAATGGGGAAATCCTTGAGGTGGACAAGTCTGGGCCCATCACTTTACTTACTCAGGTGTGCATTGTGATATCAAGTTATTTAGCTTATACATGTACATCCACTGTACTTTTTATGTAAGAAAAAGTTATTGCATTATGATCTGTGCTTTCACTGTAGAATAGTATAACTAGAATAAGTCTACAATTCCACTCACTCATCCTACTGTTTAGTAAAAGCTAGATCTGCAAATAATAATTTTGCTACTTTTAAATCCAAACATCCCTTACTGCAATGATTTGATTTGGAGGGATGTGTATATAAATTTAGATTATGCTTTGATTTGGAGGGGTGTGTGTATAAATTTAGTTTATGCTACGGTAACTTATTAAAATATTTAACTCCAATACCTCTCATAGGGTCATCTGGAGGGTGAGGTGTGGGGTGTGGCAGTCCACCCTGTGAAGGACTTCTGTGCCACAGTCAGTGACGACAAGACTCTCCGTGTCTGGGACATGACAGACGCCCATCGCCTTGTCAACTTCAAGCTGCTCCCTCAGGGGGCCAGGTGTGTTGACTTCTCTCCTGATGGAAAGTTCCTAGCTGTTGGATTAAGAGATGGTAAGGGTTTAGCATTGAAATAGTTAATAGAACGTTATCATCATTGTGGTGTATGCTTATTTAGAAATAAGAATAACTTGTATATTTGCTTTGTACCTGCAAACATTTCTAATAACCTAACATATCCAACTGTCTGATTGTCTGTCTGTCTATCTACCCATTACATTATTTAACAATTAATTATGTGCAGCTCTTACCAAATCCTATGATAGGTATAGTGTTCTATAATTTGTAAATCTATTTTGCTGTCATTACTTTGCAAGTGCAAACATGATAACTTTGATGTTAAACTTTCTACACGCATCGTATACTTAAAACTGACTGCATGCTTCCCTTGCAGGCAGTTTCACAGTTGTAAACTCAGACACAATGAACGAGGTTGTCTCCATGCACCATAGGAAAGAGGAGATCGCTGATATCAAGTTCTCACCAGGTAGGGTGGATTGTGACATATATTATATAATCACCATTTCATATGTGATGGAAGAATTTTGCCATAGCATTTAAGTATACCTTACCATATTTTAGATAGCCAAAATGAATCCTAAATGACTTTTAAGTACAAGAATGTTTTGTTTGTATTTCCATAACAGTATTGCTGACATTTTCTTTCACTCTTTAAGACACTGGAAAGTACCTTGCTGTTGGTTCCCATGACAATTTTGTGGACATCTACAACGTGCTGGGTCAGAAGCGGGTGGGAACGTGCAAGGGGGCTTCCTCCTACATCACACATGTAGACTGGGACAAACAAGGTACATAGTACTGAGTTTAAATTGGCTTTAGTATTGCTTAAATGTGTTATTGGTTTTGCAAATGTGACACATTTTCATACCAAAACACATAATAACTGCTAATATTGGTACTTGCATCTCTTACATTTAGCCCTAGAACTACATTTTAATTGAATTTGCTTGATATTAAGTGGACTTTCATACAGATTACAATAACATGCATCATTATTACATTGAGAAGGGAGTCTTTTTTCAAAGGCAGATTTTATATAAAATATACAAATGCTTTTAAGGTAAGGTGTTGATCGTGAACTCTGGTGCAAAGGAGCAGTTGTTCTTTGAGGCCCCTCGAGGGAGGCGGATCACACTGAAGAACCAGGAGATTGAGAGGTTTGGCTGGCACACCTGGACGTCTGTTTGTGGGGCCTCCTGTGAGGGTCTCTGGCCCCCAAAGTCTGATGTGACTGACATCAACGCCACCTGTACCACTAAGGACATGTCTGTCATTGCTACTGCTGATGACTTTGGCTTTGTGAAGCTATTTAACTATCCTGCCAAGGTGAGTTATGTTTGTAAAGCTTAGGTCGAAGGAATACACATGTCAATGTTTCAAAACACTTCTATGATAGTTGAGATCTGTGTTTGCTTTGTCAGTTTTATTAACAAATAATCACTTTAAGATTTATTTAATCACCACTTGGCTGACAGTTTTTTTAAAGGGACATAGGTATTACATAAAAGAGACTGATAGACAAACATCAGTGTAACCAGCATCATTTTATCAATTCAAACGACAACAGTGTACCCTGCATTATGTATACAATTAAAACAACAAACTGTTTTTACAGGGAAAATTCTCCAAGTACAAGAAGTATGTAGGTCACAGTGCCCATGTGACCAACTGTATGTTCTCAGCGGGGGACAAGAAACTAGTTACCACAGGAGGAGCGGACACGTCTGTGATGGTTTGGACACACATCTCTGGCCAGGAACGCACAACAGCATGTGGGGACAGCGACGACTCAGACACAGACTCTGAAGAGGAGGGAGGTAGGCTGTGCAAGTTCACTGCAACTCAATTTATTATATTGGTGTCATACATACAAACTATAGTGAAAAGTTCCATCCGACTTGCTTATGTGTCCAACACAATACAGGCATTGTACGTGTAAGTACCATTGAGGAACTAACAATTGACAAAATGTCTACAAATTAGATATATGATAATTTAAAAAGGTGTCGCTATCGGTATGCAGTGAGATGGTCAATTAAACTTATTATGAAACGTCTGGTCTTATCCAGGTTATGACAGTGATGTTGAGTGGGAAAAGAATATGGACTACACATCAAAGATCTACGCCAATCCAATCAAGGAAAAAGATGGGGTTAAACCTCACTTGCAGGAATCCACACAGGAGGCCAAGTATGTGCAGACATATATGATATAGTGTAGATTATACTGATAAATGTGAGTGCAATGTGAAGACAGCTATAAGCTGATAATATTAGAATAATTATTGCAGATATATCTGGTGGAAAACAGTACTGGTGTATTCTTTTAGAAGCCTAGAGAATGTGACCCTGGTAGTGCTGGAACCCATCACCTCATTGGTGGAAGGTGGACACCTAAACCACTAAACCTCTCACACCAATTTAACAAACATTATTTTATTCTTTTGAAGAGTTGGTAAAGATCATTTGTGGATTTTAGCTCTATAAACTCAGACTGTGTAAACATGTTACCTTATCATTTATCTTCCATCAAAGTTTAGTGTAAATCCACAAAAGCTGAAAAAATGTTGATGCAATTTCCAAAATGATCATACATGTACTGGGCTTGAAATTTTGTGGTTTTTCGAAAAAGGACAATTTTGTGAGTTCTTAAATTCCTGGATTTCATTATTATTTTTAAATATTTGGATCTGCGATCCTAAATCGTCTGCAAAATTACCATGCGCCAATATCCTGTTATGTTTCATCTATGTAACACAGTTTCAGACACAACAATGAAACAATATGTCAATTAGTGCAGATACCCTTGTCTATTATCGCTTGATCAGTAAATTAAGGGTCATAAATAAAGATGCACCCACATCAAGGATATGATATAGTAAAGCCATTGAATGTGTTTTGCAGACTGTGTAAACAGAGGTGTTTAATTAAATAATTGATTAAATATTTGATCATAGAAACAAAATCAAGTGACGACGCTCAAACACGCAAGGTCAATAATCAGCACATTTTATATGTGCTGCACAGAAGGTTGATAATTAAATTGTTTTAATGTTCAGACAATGACAAACAAAAAACTGAATGTAAGTACTAATAATTCAATTTTATTTATTTTCATTGAGGTTAAATAAGATTATAATATAAACCATATTAACAGTAAAATAAACAATGAGTCAGGTACTTCAAGTTGTATACCGCGACAATGTATATTCATGTGAATACATGTATACATATTTTACAAAGACAGTATGATTTTAGAATTAAAGGTCAATTTTTTGTTGGGATCTTGAATTTGTGGATAAGCCAACCCATGAAATCCATGAAAATTAATGTCCCACCAATATTTGTGATTTACGGTACAGTATATTTAAAATTAACTTGATGTACTAATGGTTTGAAATTCTCTATTTTCCCAGGCCCCTGGTGAGCAGAAATGCCCCTGAGCCTCCAAAGGTGAAGAGAGCTGAGATCCCTGCCACGAGTGGAGGCAAGAGGAGGAAAACCACACAGGTCAATGTAAGAGAATTAGTTTGTATATTCTGGATACATAATATTATCATAAAATATTTGTCTGCCTTGAGCTATATGTTGAATTGATTTTGATTCACTTCCCTCAAATTCTTTGAAAAGTGAAGATATTACCAAGCTTCTCTGGTTTCAGATTAGATGAAATAGTTATATTTATTATTTAAGTCCTTGTATTCCTTTATCCTACCCAGGACCTGCAGCTGGAGTACATCTATGGTTACCGAGGGTTTGACTCCCGTAACAACCTGCACTATGTGAATGATGGTGCTGATATTGTCTACCACGCTGCTGGGGCTGGCATTGTGAAAAATCTCTCATCAGGTAATTTATGTAGATATTTGTAATTCTATATTGTCTGGGTGTTTTTTTTAAGAAAACTAATCAGGCTATTATGATCGTCTTGGCTTCGTTGTCAGCATCAGGCTTAAAACTTGGCCATAATTAAAAGTCTGTTCATGATGTTCAAATGAAACTTGGTACACAAGGTGCCACAAACAATTGACACAAGTACAGCAAGCCCTGTAACTCTGGAATAGATCATTATTGAGTGATGCCTTTGTTTGACGGAATAAAATAAGAACAGACAGGTATTGGCATTCACGCTGTAGCACTCTTGTTACATGAATAAGTACCAGGATAAATGGATAAAAAAACTCAAACATTACCACATTGACAAAAATAGGAGAACAGAAAAGCTAAAGCTGCCTGCACATAGATGATATGTTTCATACCAAATAAAGATTGCAAAAAGGGTGTTGTATTTACTTTTTTCGGTATCTCTCATATCTTAACCATAGTGTACACAATATTTCTGTCTCATTACAGGTGCACAGTCTTTCTACCTGAAGCACACAGATGACATCATCTGCCTGGCTGTGAACCAGCACCCCAAGTTTAAGAACATTGCAGCGTCCGGTCAGATTGGTAATCCACCCAGTATCCACATCTGGAGCACAGCCACCAAGGAGACTCTGTCTATACTCAGGGGAGAGCACTCTAAAGGGGTGTGCTCAGTTGACTTCTCCTGCACCGGAAAGTATGTAGTCTCTGTTGGCCTGGAGCATAGTGTCACCGTCTGGCGCTGGCAGGATGGTATGTATGGTGTACATGTTGTCAATTTCATTTGTTGGCCATATTGGACCTAAATAACAATAGAAATATGTTTAATAGAATCTTTCCACTGAATTTTGTCAATGAAAATTAAATGCCTGTATGTAAAGAAGTACTAAAATGTCAACTCTATTTCTGTAGTTTAAAACTTCTTAGTATAAATAAATGTTTTGTAGGATACTTTAGCATTCATTCAAGGGATAACATTTATGGATTGATTTGGTATTAATTTCAAGGTCAAAAGCTTGCCACTGCCAAGGGCCACAACCAGAGAATCTTCCGTGCTGAGTTCCGGCCTGACTCTGACAGCCAGTTTGTGACAGTGGGCGTAAAGCATGTCAAGTTCTGGACTGTAGCTGGGAACCAGATTGTTGGGAAGAGAGGCGTGCTTACTGACGCTGGAGCGGGAACCAATATCAAGAAACTACAGACCATGCTCTCCATTGGCTTTGGAGCTGTAAGTTAGCTCTGACCCTAGACTGTAACTGTATTGAAAAGAATCAGCTACGAACATATTTATAAGTAAAAATTATCGTTAAAGACAGAACTTGATTTTATATACATTTTAACACATAAATTAACACATATTCATGTACTTACCATATAATTTTTGCAGATACTGATATATTAATGTATCATAAATTATTTTGAAAGCTGATCCAAAAGTATCTAATGCTTGAGTATCTAATTCAAAAGCTGATGCTAAAGTATCATAATTTGAAAGCTGATGCTAAAGAATCTAATTTGAAAGCTGATGCAAGTCAACATAAACATTTATAGTATTTTTCCCAACCATCCTGTCCTGGTATTCTTGCAGAACAATGTGACATACACGGGAGCTATGAGTGGTGATGTGTATGTGTGGAAGGATCAGATATTACAGCGCCTTGTCCAGAAGGCTCACAGCGGCCCCGTCTTCTCCATGTTCACTACACTACGTGACGGGCTCATCGTCACCGGGGGAAAAGAAATGCCGTATGTACCTAATGATCTGTTCTTATTCAATGATCAGAATTAAGTATCAAGATTATCTGTTAGGATGAGGTGTTATAGTGATTGTACTGAAACTTCTATATATTTAAGTAGACAATATATTGTAGACTAAACAGATACCAGTCAAGACCTAGTTTATTGTTATGTGTTGTAAACTTATAATGAAACTTGTCTGTGATTGTTTGGTGTTTCAGCAGAAAACACAAGATATCAATCTCTTGCACTGTTTAAAGTTAACTTGTGTACATGCACATCTATTTCCCCTGTAGACTTAAACAAAACTAAACTACCGTACTTGAATACTTGCAGATCCAAGGACAATGGCCCTGTGAAGCTATGGGATCAGGAGATGAAGAGATGCCGGGCCTTCCCTCTACGAGACCACGGTTCCAAGGCAGATGTGGTCAAGTCTGTCTGCAGAATAAAGGTTTGGGCCAAATTGAATTGGTGGGGTATAATAATTTCCAAGAATCTAACCTGACAAAGGTAGCTCTGTCTACTATACCTACTTCTATAGACTGCTGGTACTTAGTCTGTTTAACTTATCGTTCATGCGTAAACATTTAAAGTGTATATAAAATGTTGAGGTCAATTGTTTTCATTTTAAACATCATGTACATGTACAAATCTTGTACCTGAAATTTGCGACATTAACTCCCTCATTGTACAGTATGATTCCTGCATAGCCTGCTCATGTCTTTTAGGGCAAGATTCTTGTGGGCACAAAGGACAATGATGTAATAGAGATCGGAGAGAAGAATGGAGCAGCCCACACGCTGGTTGGCGGTCATGCTGAAGGAGAAGTCTGGGGACTGGACCGACACCCGACCCTCCCACAGGTCATCACAGCCAGCTTTGATGGCACTGTCAGGATCTGGGACATTCAGACCAAGGTATGAGATCAATGTATTATCCTGGCTTGAACTATTTGTATTGATCATAAGAAATTAAATTACTTGAAAATTTCACTTTTACAGTAAGTCTAGGTATTGTCAAAAGTTCTAGTGCAAAAACTAAAACCTTGGCATTAAATCAAAAACTGCTCAAGATATTCTAATGTTTGATACACATGTTGCCAGAAACAATTAGCACATAACCATGATTTTTATGCCCCCGAAGGTGGGCATATTAAAATCACACTGTCCGTCCGTCTCTCCGGCTCAATTACTCGTGTCCGGGCTGTAAGTTTCCCTTGCATGGACAGATTTTAAAATAACTTGCCACATGTGTTCGACATACCAAGACGATGTGGCGCGTGCAAGACCCGTGTGGTCCTACCTCTTAGATCAAGGTCACACTTAGTGTTTATTCACAATGAAGTGCTGCATATTGTGTCCGGGCTGTAACTTTCCCTTGTATAGACAGATTTTAAAATAACTTGCCACATGTGTTCCACATACTAAGAGGACGTGTCGCGTGCAAGACCCGTGTCACTACCTCTAAGGTCATGGTCACACTTAGGTGTTTATTCACAATGGAATGCTGCATATAAAGACATAGAGTATAGGTTGTCGTGTCCGGGCTGTAACTTTTCCTTGTATGGACAGATTTTAAAATAACTTGCCACACGTGTTTGACATACCAAGATGACGTGTCGCGTGCAAGAATTGTGTCCCTACCTCTAAGCTCAAGGTCACACTTAGTGTTTATTCACAATGGAATGCTGCATATAAAGACATAGAGTATAGGTTGTCGTGTCCGGGCTGTAACTTCCCCTTTTAAGGACAGATTTTAAAATAACTTGCCACATGTGTTCCACAAATCAAGACAACGTGTCGCGTGCAAGACCCATGTCCCTACCTCTAAGGTCAGGGTCACACTTAGTGTTTATTCACAATGGAGTGCTGCATAAAAAGACATAGAGTATAGGTTGTTGTGTCCGGGCTGTAACTTTCTCTTGTATGGACAGACTATAAAATAACTTGCCACATGTGTTCCACATACCAAGACGATGTGTCGCGTGCAAGACCCATGTCCCTACCTCTAAGGTCAAGGTCACACTTAGGTGTTTATCCACAATGGAGTGCTGCATATAAGGACATAGAGTATAGGTTGTCGTGTCCGGGCTGTAACTTTCCCTTGTATGGACAGATCTTAAAATAACTTGCCACATGTGTTCCACATACCAAGACAACTTGTCGCGTGCAAGAACTGTGTCCCTACCTCTAAGTTCAAGGTCACACTTAGTGTTTATTCGCAATGGAATGCTGCTAATAAGGACACAAGAGTATAGTTTGGCGTGTAACTTTCTCTTGTATGGACAGATTTTAAAATTACTTGCCACATTTGTGTGACATACCAATACGAGGTGTCGTGTACAAGACCCATGTCCCTACCTCTAAGGTCAAGGTCACACTTAGGTGTTTATTCACAATTGAATGCTGCAAATATAAGGACATAGAGTATAGGTTGTCGTGTCCAGGCTGTAACTTTCTCTTGTATGGACAGATTTTAAAATGACTTGCCACATGTGTTTGACATACCAAGACGAAGTGTTGCGTGCAAGACCCATGTCCCTACCTCTAAGTTCAAGGTCACACTTAGGTGTTTATTCACAATGGAATGCTGTATATAAGGACACAGAGTATAGTTTGTCGTGTCCGGGCTGTAACTTTACCTTGTATGGACAGATTTTAAAATAACTTGCCACATGTGTTTGACACACCAAGGCAACGAGTCGCGTACAAGACCCATGTCCCTACCGCTAAGGTGAAAGAAACACTTAATGTTTATTCACAATGTAATGCTAAATATAAGGACATAACAGTGTAGATTGTCAAGTATGGGTGCTATTTTTTTATCTTCAGAGGCAATTTAAAATATCTTGCTGTATGTATTTGACACGTAAAGGTAAGATCAACTGTTCATGTACTGACATTGTCATAGGTCAATGTCACTTTCGGGGGCATTCGTCACATACTGTGACAGCTCTTGTTTAGTTCCTGTGAAATCATTTATTTATCCGCAGGCATGGATTTTTGTGGCCTTAAAAAAAAAAGAAAATTTTGTGGGATACCTACTTAAATACAGGATTTGGATTTTTTGATAGATAAGATCTGCAATCCAAATTTTTTGCGAATTCGCTGCCGCTTGCTTGGTAAATTAATGGTCATAAATGCACCAACATCAAGGATATAAAATAGTGAAGCCATTGAATGTCAATTTAGCATTTTGCGAACTGTGTAAATACAGTAAGGGTGCAGCTTGAAAATAATTTGATTAAATATTTGATCATAGAATCCAAGTGCCAACACCCAAGATTAAATTCACTACATTTTACATGTAAATACTCTTGTGCCATATGTTAATAATTAGCTTGTTTTAATGTTCCTTCAATGTCATACCAAAAAGTGCAAACAATTGTTTTTAATTTATTATCATTGAAGTTAAATAATATAAAACATATTTATAGTACTATAAACAATGATTAAAGTACTTGCACTGTATACCGCAACCATGTATATTTCATGTGAATACCCTTTTATGTAGGCAGTATAATTTGATAATTAAAGGTCCAATTTTCATTGAGATTTCTAATTCGTGGAATACCATACCAACAAAAACCATGAATGTCCCACGTATATTAATGATTTCACAGTAATTATCATGTTAAGCTTGTTTTTTCGATTGGAGAAAGAACAGATGAGCATTGGTATTTGCTACATGATACTCTTGTTTGATGTGGAGCCACCGGGTACACATATATTTGAGGATTTTTCTTTTTTCTGAACAACAAAAGTTCTGTTACTTAAATTATATTTAAACAGGTGCCTCTTCCCTTTAAAAGATGTGCATGAACATTTGCTTTTTAGGATTAACCACTTTCGTTTAGGTGTTCTTTATTGCTGGATTTGATCTTTCCAGGCATTAGTTGCCAAGCTGTCAGTGGGAGCAGCAAGATGTGTGTCATACAGCCCAGATGGGGAGATGATTGCCGTTGGCCTCAAGAATGGCGAGTTTCTCGTCCTGATGGCCAATGGGCTCAAGATGTGGGGCAAACGGCGAGACAGGGCGGGCGCCATTAATGATATAAGGTACTGGAAACTTCAACACAGTGAATACTTAACCCAAGTTACCCTTTACTTCATACTCAGTGCACTGCAGTTATTCTCTGTCTGGTCCCTCAGGATCATTGAAGACATAAACCTAGTGATTCTTTGAAATAGAACACCACTCAACCATTGCTTGGGATATGTACAGTGTTGCACTTCCCTATCAGTCCGTAAACACTTTCAATCAAACTGAACTGCTATTTTGATTCTTCCGGCTGTTGTGAATTGACATATAGATCCTCCAGTTATTTTTGTCTGTTGACACCGAATAATTATGCCGCCACTTTTGCCCCCACAAAGTGGCGGCATATAGGGTTGCCCTTGTCCGTACGTACGTACGTACGTACGTACGTACGTCCCGAAGATTGTTTCCGATCTAATTCTTGAAAACCGTTTGTCCAATCCTCACCAAACTTTAAACACATGTTTGTGACCATAATATCTTGATCAAGTTCGATAGTCATGGAAATCGCTTTAGTCATTTAGGAGTTACGGCCCTTTTTTGCCAAAAATTCCCGAAGATTGTTTCCGATCTAATTCTTGAAAACCGTTTGTCCAATCCTCACCAAACTTTAAACACATGTTTGTGACCATAATATCTTGATCAAGTTCGATAGTCATGGAAATCGCTTTAGTCATTTAGGAGTTACGGCCCTTTTTTGCCAAAAATACTTCAAAAATATATGTTTCCAATCTAATTCTTGAAAAGTATGTGTCCAATCCTCACCAAACTTTACATACATGATTGTGACCATAATATCTTGATCAAGTTCGATAGCCATGGAAATCGCTTTTGTCATTTAGGAGTTACGGCCCTTTATTTGCAAAAAAAGACTTGAAAAATACGTCCCGAAGATTGTTTCCGATCTAATTCTTGAAAACTGTTTGTCCAATCCTCACCAAACTTTTAACACATGTTTGTGACCATAATATCTTGATCAAGTTCGATAGCCATGGAAATCGCTTTAATCATTTAGGAGTTAGGGCCCTCAGATTATCCTGAATAATCATTATGGCTTATTTTCTGTGACAAAAAATCGAAGTGGGGGCATCCGTGTCCTATGGACACATTTCTAGTTACATTTTATTTTGATGATACTACTGTCTGGTTATATGTAGACATTTAACTGCATGTTCCATATATGCACAGATTCAGTCCGAACGGCAAATACCTGGCAGTGGGGTCAGAGGACAGTTGTGTGGATTTCTATGACATCAGTAAGGGCCCATCTCTCCAGCGTACCGGCTACTGCAAGGGCATACCAAGCTTTGTCATACAGCTCGACTTCTCTGCAGACAGCCAGTATATCAGGGTAGGTTTGGAATGTTTAGATATGTCCAAATGAATTCCTTTTCTCACTGTGGTTTTGTACCAGTAAACATGGTTTTAAAGTCTCAGCTGGTGCATATTGTTGCGAGGCTTGAAGCAGACACAGTGGTCGAAATTAGCACAAGCCCGCAAAATGTCTTCAGGGCTTGCTCAAATTCTAAATTTTATATAGCAGGGCTTGTTAAAAAATTTGGTACCAAGCAATAGTATAAGAATTCGGGCTTGTTCATCCAAAAGTCTAACTTCGATGACTGCAGACAAGGATTTAAGTGACTTTATTGGTCTGTTCATGTAGGCAAAATGTAAAGAAAAACCAACGGATAAAATACAGGTTTGTCAAATTTCTCTTGAATTATTTATTGTATACCGTAATAATAATTCATTGAATGTGAGGGCTAGGCTGCATGTAATCTAATAACTATACATGAAGATTGTATGTACATGACCACTGTATTGCAGGTGAGCACAGGGGCATATGTACATCAGGTGTTTGCAGTACCTGCTGGAACACTGGTGGAGGATAAGAAGATTGTAGACAAAATCACCTGGGCATCTTGGACTAGGTATTATATATAGAGGAACTCATTTACTGTGGCATATCTTGCGTTTCAGACATGTACTATCTGTTTATCACTGTTATAATGTGTTTTTTGTTAATAAGCTTTAAATAAATAATGCTTTTTTGTTCATACTTCATCTTTTAAGATAGAAAATAAATGCATCTAAACTTTAGGGATAACTTGATTGAAGAAAACTTGCATTATACATGTATCCATCCTTGTAGTGTTCTGGGAGAGGAGGTGGTGGGTATCTGGCCGCGTGATGCAGACAAGGCGGACGTGAACTGTGCACATCTCTCACACACGGGCACCGCATTTGCTACTGGCGATGACTCTGGCCATGTTAAGCTCTTCAACTTCCCTTGCGCAGAGAAATATGTGAGTCATCCAACAGTTTTTGTATGATAGATAAGTCTTCCCTGTTCTAGTTATGAAACTGTCATAATCAATAATAGTGTCTTTTTTTCTCCTCATGTTTAAAACTCTTTGGTGTAAGTTATTGATTGAACAAACAATATTTGTAATTGTAAATAATTGCTACTGTAATTACTACTGTTTAAATATTATAATTAAAACAATAATTGTATCTGATGTCTTTTTCTTCTTTTACTGCTTTCTTTTCTTTTCTGCTTCATGTATATGAAATATTCACTGGCGAAAACATAATTTTTACAATACAACAGTTTAGTGACTTTATTCTGTTGTGAATTATATTTTTTTTCTTTTTTCTCAATTTCGGTTCAGGAGGTGGTAAGTTCTGGCAAATGCATATCAAGTATTCCTCACACCAAGTAGATCTTTGTAAACACTTCAATGTTTTCATATTTTCTCTGCTTGCTAGCACAGTATGTACAGTTTAAGATATTGTATGCACAGCAAAAAAAAATGAAAGAGGAGACCTTAGTAAACTTCAAATACTTTAATGCATGTTTTAAATGTTAGAAGTAGTACTGGTAAGAAAGTCACTACTTTTTTAATTTGAAATAAATTATCCTTGATACTTGTTTTGAAAAATAAAGTCAGTAAATATTAACTATAAAACATTTTCTGTTCCTTACACAAAAATAGACTAAAACAATACTGTGTATTAGTGATCCACCAATTTGTATCAGTATGATGTACATGGTCACATGCATGTTTATGACATATTTCGTTATATACTATATTACATTTACAGGCCCCTCATAAGATGTATGGTGGCCACTCCGCCCATGTGACCAATGTGAGGTTCACAGCAGATGACAAGTACCTCGTCAGTACAGGTGGAGATGACTGCTGGTAGGTTACACTCTCATGTTATATACTTGACCTGGGTATCAAAGGTATAGACTGTTGCTTCAATCCACAAAGTTGCCTGTGGTTTTGTCATCAAATTGATAAGTTGTAGTGTAATCAACTTTGTAGTTGCTAACATACATCTGTCAAAGTCAGTTAACATCCAAGATGGCATTACACATGTGTGTAGCAGTCTCATCACTCATCATGTTTGGAGTTATGCTATTGATAAATGGAAAAAAGGAGGATGCAGTGTTTTGATAAATTTCGTTGACATTGGATCTAATTGTGCTCAAAGGTAAAAGTAATTTGCTTTTAATCAGACATTTTCTTTTTTCACTTTCAGTGTGTTTGTCTGGAAATGCATCTAGGACTGTGAGTGAACACAGAGTCGTTGGAGGAACAATGAAATGAATCAGCAGAATGTAATGGATCATGCTTTAAAGGGTGTAGTTTGTGATGCTTAGTTTTTCTGTGTAGGAGTCTTTACAGGGATGTAGATGCAGAGCTTTGTCTTATTGTGGACCTTACATGACAAAATGTGGGAAAATATATCATCATAGTAGAAGTTTAGAATTAATATCATTTTAGATCTGACTGAACAATTATGTGTAAAAATTGATAGAAAAAATGTACTAAAATCTTGTTACTTTTCTATGTCAAATATAGACATTTCATTAAGGTTTATGTTGTATTTTCAATTTGTCTTATTTATTGTATCCGTCCATTTTACAAAATATGTAATATATTTTCATAATAGTTTAAGACGAGACTGTTACTGATTATTTGAATGTTTGAACAATGAAAATTTTACGTACTGTTTTGAATTTATTAATGCCTGAATGACTCCATTCCAATAACATGCATGTTGTTTTGCAGCATGTTTACTTCCAGGGAAAATACATGCTCATTTTGGATTTGTACAATGTGGCCCCAATTTCCCCGAACATTCTTAACTCCCTCTTAACAAGATCAAGCTAAGCAAACATTTTGTCTCTGTATACTTTGTGTAATGTTCTTCTTTTAAAAGGTTAGAAACATTTAAAAGAAATCATTTCACAGACAATTATGATAAACTATGTTTTGTTTATGAAATGAAGTTGAAGTTAGTAATTTGTCTAAAATACTGAAATATGATACCTAATCCTGTTATGCTTAAGATTTTAGGGGAAATTGGGCTCAGGTATTGTACTGATTAAATGTTCTTTTGACCATCTTTTATTTTTGTAAGCACATTTGTCTTCTTTTTATCTGTGATACTCATTATATATATATTGGATTTTTTCATTATGATATAATTTTCTGATTAATTAGTGCTTATGGTTATACAGATGTAATTTACATTATGCATTATACATGAATGTTTGAATGTTTTTATTAAGGATCAACGATTGTGACAATTTTGCAACTTCTTTGTTACTGATGACATTTTCTCAATTTCTATATAAGTTTGAAACAACAAAGTGCATTTAAGAATAGCGAATTCTGCCGATCATTTAAGGGTTTTCTGCCTGTCATTATAACCTTGAATGTGATTCATGCATGTACCCTCATGAATGACTGTCAGTTTAAGGAAATAACTCCCAAGTAAAACCATATGCCTTGAAGTTGTGCTTATGACCTTTTTCAGGCATTTTATCATATCACATATTGACTCCGATGTGTATATGGCAGCATAAGTCATGACTTGTAGTAAGATAGTATGGCTTTGACTTACTTACATGTAGATAGATAGACATCATGTAATTTAGGTTATTTTACATTAAAATATTACTAGTGATGTTTGAGTTGTCTCATTTTTCTTGGTCATGCATCAGGCCCCAATATCACGAAAACACTTCCAATCTCAATTTCAACTCATTCTACCCAATAACATCAACAGTTTTTAAAAATTGTACATGCTTTTAATCTTTTTAAAAGCGCATTATGTCAAAGAAACTCTTGATTAAAATTTTTGATCAAGATTACCAAGAAAAAATATGCTGCAGCAAAACAATGTTTTTAAACAAATACCCCTAGTATATTTGTTCATCACTGAAAAATGTATGCCCCTTATTCTTCTACTGCTGGCCTGAGTTTGAGAACAAAAGGTCATATACATGACAGTCCATTCTGTAGAAAAGGGAGTGATAGAATTTAGGAGTTACTACTACTGTGCGCGGTTTGATTTCAGAAAAGTTGTGTTTTAATAGTGGAAATGTGCTGTCCAATTTCATTCTTGTCTTCGTCAACTATGACTTGATCAGGTTTTCCGAGCTTGAGTCTGTCTCTATAGACTAAAGAGGTCAGATTTTCAATATGTTGTATAAGCCAAGTGTTCAACCAATATTCATGTAACTCAACACATTCTTAACAGAACTTAAAATAAGCTAAACAAACATAAACAAAACATGTTAATTTAATGTAAGGTAAGTAATCAACAAGTCATACATTAATATCATAGTGATGACAAAGATTGCAACAACAAGATTAGTAAAGTGAAATAAATAATGCTATATACAAATACATGACAATAAAACAATCAAGAAGAAATATTTCAAAAGTCTTATAAACCATTAAAATAAATCTTCCAAACCCCAAACCCAGGTTTTATCAAATCTGATGAATGTAAAAGATGATAAATCAAAAAGAAAAGAAGCCAGGATTAGAATCCTTCAGTTTTTTCATGTTATGCACATTTTTATCTAAATAGTTCTACTGTTGTTTTCCTTTCCATATTAGTAACAAAATTTGGCAATGGCGCGGAAATCAATGAGCATCAATGCTCATCAAACTATATGACAATATTATTAAGCATTCAAATTTAAGCTAGGGTTTAGTAAAACAATAATGACAAGAACAGTCAACTTAACACAAGAAACAAAGCTTTAGAATAGAAGCAAATGCAAGTCTTATTTTACTACATCGGAAATGTGAATTTTTGAATCATATTTGAAGCTTTGTTGGTTGAAGCTCAAAAAATGTTATCTATTGCCAGGTCAAACCATTATAGACAAAAAATATCCACATAAATGTTAGCCTGATTACTTACACTAGTGTTAAAAATTTAACACGCCCTGCCATATAAAATCCAAAATTTAACCAAGTCCTCAATGAAAGTGAAAGGCTTTCGGGCCAATTCTTGTTTTGACCATTGAAAATTACGTTTCTGTGAAAAAACGAATAAAAGAAATGTCCTGTATCTTGAAACAAAAGGTGTCCTTCATAGGACATAATATCAGGAAAAAAAATATGTTGAATTTACTGTCCCCTGACCAATACTGTCATAAATGTCCTAAAGTAAAATTACAACTAATAAAAAACTGACTAGTTCAATTACCAGGTCATCAGGGTTTAATCACTATATTTATTTCGAAAAAATAACATGAAAAATGTCATTAAAATGATAAATGCTTTATATCATTTTTCAAATATAGATGTTCTTTGGAAAGCTTTCTATTTGGTTGTGGCTTTTTCTTTCTTCATCTTCTCTACCTCCAACATCATATATTCCAGTGGTTTTTCTGGTTTATGGTAAACGATGCCTGCTGTGAGTGTCTGAAAAAGAGCACAGATACATGTCATTGTTGCATTTAACCTAGTTTCATTGGTAAATCATGAAGTATATTAAAGAGATGAATCCATCGGCAAAGTATAAATAGTAATATAGCAGCATATACACTCCTTTTTCGCAGACACACTCTTGAGGATAGATTATATGAAAACTGCTATACCAGAGGTACAAGTATTTCAAACAATTTATTTAATGACCAGCTTACTGGTGGAAGACCACTTAATCTCCAGAAATGGAGGTTTTTCTTGAATAACTTGAGAAATACCAAATATTGTCAAATGAAACAACAGGAGAGAAAGTTGTGCCACTGATCTTAAAATCCATCTGGTAAGATTTATAATGTATGTTCATTTTAAAAACGAATAATTTGGTCACTTAAGAAATTGTATCTATAATTATTTAACAAAAATATCAAAAAGTGTTCCTGACTTGCAACAAAAATATTTTATTTCCTTCTATTTTCTGTATGACAAACAGTCACAATGGAATTGCTAAAGAAACGCTTAACTGGTTGAGGGAATAATTGGAGCGAAGAAGTAATCCCTTTCCAGTGCTGCATAAATCATCTGACAGATTTCCTACATGGGTTTCTTTTTAGATACTTAAAAGCATATAATTAAAAAGAATAAATCAGTCTTAGTGCTTCTGTGTTGAATTTTATTGTAGAAAAAGTCAGAATATTACCTGAAAAAGTTGTAAAATGTTATGGTTTTCGAGATATGTTATTGCTTTGTTGTATGGATCTTGCATGGGCTCGACATAGTCTGCATCTTCAACAGCATCTTTTTGCTTATTCAAGAAATCTGATGGTTCTTCGCCTTTGGTTTGATCTGAAAGGTTTCCCATTGCAGTAGCCATTACTTGAGAAATTTCATTTTGAGCTGCTTTTAGAATTTCATCCTGATTCTGCTCTGTTTTCGATGCAGAATCAACAACGACAGCCTCAGTGTCCGCCATATTTGTTTACTTCCGGTGTCAGGCAAATCAGGGTTACGTTAAACTATTATTTAAACACTATTATTCGGTACCGAGGCAGTGATCTCCCCTGACATTTAACATTTTTAAACGCCTGTTTATATAACGGGTCGTATTGTAGTGTATGTGAGTAAGAACCAACCACCAAGAAAGCTCAGTTGCTAAGAGCGCTGTGCTAGTGTTCCGGGGATCGTAGGTTCGAGCCCCACACTGGTTGCACTTTTCCTCCATGGTTTGCTTTACTGGTGTCAGAAGTAGAAGAAAAGAGTGTCTGGATCAGCCTGAAACTTTTATAGACGGAGAAGTGTATTGTGTGTGGGTAAGAACCAGCTGCCCACTTAGCTCAGATGGTTAAAGCGCTGTGCTAGTGTTTAGGTGGTTGTGGGTTTGAGTCCCACACCGTGTGCTCCTTTCCATCCAGGTTTTCCACAAGATACAGGCATCTCCATTTACAGTCGGGTATATGCTAACAAGAGACATTAGCTCAACAAGCTATTTTCATGAATAAACAAACATACATGACAAATCAAAAACATAACAATGCTTGTGACCTGGATAGCATATAGGTTAAAATGAAAAAATATTGGAACGATTACTTATAAAAGCTGTTCGTTATCATATTCATCCATACAATTACAAAAAGTGAGTTGGATCAGAGCATTGAAAACAGTGATAACATCAACTAGTTTTCCCGGTTGTACAGACAATCCACACGCGCACGGTTCCGCTAGTTGACATTCTACTGTAAAATGTATGTAATACCGTCTCCGTGGCCTAGTGGTTATATCCGCCAACGGAGCGGGAGGTCGTGGGTTCGATCCCTGGACGCGTCATACCAAAAGACGTTAAAAGTTGGTACAAGTAGCTCCCTTGCCTGGCGCTCGGCATTTAAAGGGTAGTGCTTGGAAAAGTGGTGTACTCAGTACTGGTTTAACCCAGGAAAGTTGTACCACGTGTATCGGTGCTTTACACCGAGCACGTAAAAGAACCAAGGAGTCTCTTCGAAAAAGAGCTAGGGTATCGCACCCGGACTTTCTTGTATCCCACCACTGTCTCTTCAGCGTGCTCTCCCTTCAGCAAAAACAAAGGACCCCTTTGGAAATAAGTGCTTGCGTTTTCACGGGTTATCCTTGACCGCAAGGTCTAAAGAAACACACACACACACACACGCACACGCATACATACATGTTTAGTTCTTTCAGGAGTATAACTTAACGGATAATCGTATATATCTAAATAGCAAAATTGTAAGTAGCATTATATACATGGAAATGACAGCAAAATACATTTATGTACTGGTAGTTGGTAAATATGATATAATTATTCTAGCTTGACAGGAAAAATCTTTGAAAAATATTGCTTATTTAAATTATTAATTATTAAATTATATTTATCATGTAATTTAAATACTACTAGATTTTGCGGTTATTATCATTAACAGTAGCGTACAAAGGCATTGTTGATCCCATGATTTGCCCGGGTAAATCCCTACCTTCAGGTAACCATCCAAACCTCTGTCTGACCACTGTCCTGACAATATCAGCACCTACCACTTAGTAAGAATGTAAATTGAAAGTGCCAGGTCATAACATGCATAACACCGTTAACAAAATACTTGCCCTCAAAAATGAAAGTAGTAGTATGTGTTCGACAGATCTTATATAAATTTGAAACAATCATAAAAAGATATAAGCCCTTGTTATTTAATTTGATTATTTGTTGTTTTTAGCTCACCAGAGCACGAAGTGCTCAAGGTGAGCTATTGTGATCGGTCTTTATCCGGCGTCTGTCCGTCCGCCCGTCAACAATTGCTTAAAAAACTTCTCCTCTGAAACTACTAGGCAAAATTCAATGAAACTTCACAGGAAGCTTCCTTGGGTGACCATCTACAACAATACAACAAGGTGTCACGATTGATCAACAACAACAACAACAAAAACAACAACAAAATGGCCGACTTCCTGTTTTGCTTTAAAAAACATCTCTGAAACTACCAGTCCAAATTCAATGAAACTTTACAGGATTCTTCCTTGGGCGAACATCTACAAAAATACAACAAGGAGTCACGATTGATCAACAAAAACAACAACAGCAACAACAACAAAATGGCTGACTTCCTGTTTTGCTTTAAAAAAACATCTCCTCTGAAACTACCGCTCCAAATTCAATGAAACTTCACATGAAGCTTCCTTGGGTGACCCTCTACAAAAATACAACAAGGGGTCACGATTGATCATCAACAACAACAACAACAGCAACAACACAAAATGGCCAACTTCCTATTTTGCTTTAAAAAAACATCTCCTCTAAAACTACCAGTCCAAATTCAATTAACCTTTCCAGAAAGCTTACTTGGGTGACCCTCTACAAAAATACACCAAAGGTCATGATGATCAACAACAACAACAACAACAAATGTTCAAAATGTTAAAATCTGATAGTTATGTAAAGTTTACTTTTGAAGCAAGGGCAGCAAGTCTTGCTATATGGTCTCCCTTTTTGTTGGAGATTCCACTACATTGTACTTTATATTTTTAGTAACAAGGAAATAGATTTTAAATTTTATTAAGTCTTCAACATAGTCACTTAAAGGTAATTATTGTTCATTTTTTTGGGTTCATAGATTCAAATAATTATTATACACTTTATTCTTTAGAAGAAATTTCATTTTTACTTAATAATAAATTTAATAATCAGACTTTGACATTGAACTTCATGTAGATTATTCTAAGCTACAATAACTTCTGTGTGGAAAGTGAATACGCCTTTGTGAATTTAAAAAAAACATGAGCCGGCGTAAGACGCTCGACTACACCGCTTTGAATACAATAACGATGTAATAATACCAAGTCTGGTCTCTTTATGTCAAACCTAACTAACATTATTTGATACATAAGGTGACTTTGATGCTGCCCTCCCACCAGCCCGCCCAAACAATGAAGCAAGTCATTCAAATAACTTGAATTCCCATTATGAAAATGTGGTTAAGAATATACAAATATGCCTTTCAAAGGAAATTAAAAAAAAAATCAAGGGCCATAACATGCATTTAGGCTTAAAACGGAGTTATGTTTCTTGTTGTAAGATGGTCAGAAATAATTTTGAATTTTATTAAGTGCATTTAATGAACGGTATAGAAGTTTTTTTTATTAAAATCCCAACTTGCCCTTAACTTTTACTTGCCTAAAACTTTAAACTAACTCAATCAGGGGCCATAACTTGTATTAAGGGTATAGAGTTATGTAACCTCATTGGGTGATGGTCCTGAACAATTGTGTGAAGTATTAAGTCAATTGAATGAAGGGTATAGAAGTTATTAAACAATATCCCAACCTGCCCTAAAACTTTAACCTAAGTTCCATAGTCAATCAGGGGCCATAATTTGTATAAAAGATAATATGGAGTTATCTAACCTCATAATGTGATGGCTCTGAACATCTGTGTGAAGTATTAAGTCAATTGAATGAATGGTATTGGAGTTTTAAGTGAAAATCCCAACTTGCCCTAAAACTTTAACCTAAGTCAATCAGGGGCCAGAACTTGTATTTAGGATAATATGGAGGTATGTAACCTCATTGTGGGATGGTCCTGAACAACTGTGTGAAGTATTATATTAAGTTAATTGAACAAATGATATAAAGAAGTTATTAATAAATATTCCAACTTGCCCTAAAACTTTAACCTAAGTTCCATAGTCAATCAGGGGCCATAATCTGTGTAAAGAATAATATGGAGTTACCTAACCTCATCAAATGATGGCCCTGAACAACTGTGTAAAGTATTAAGTCAATTGAATGTAGGGTATTGGACTTATAAGTGAAAATCCCAACTTGCCCTAAAACTTTAACCGAACGCCGACGCCGACACTGGGGCGAGTAGTATAGCCCACCTATTCTTCGAATAGTCAAGCTAAAAATGATCCTGAACATGTGAAGGAAGGTGATGTTGACAGAGATGGAAGAAGCAGTGATAATAGTGGAAGGTGCTGAATGCGTTCTGATATTTGATTATTAGAGCTTAATGCACCAGTGTAACCACGGCCCCCCAGGTCCGGGGAATAGCGGGGACTTTGACTTTCGGTCCAGCCAACCCCTGGTAAAATCCCCGACCTGCAGGGACAAACTGATGGTAAACAAAACGCCCATTTCCCCGGCTATCCCTGGTATACCCCCGGACATGGGGAGGGGGGGGCGGGGCGTGGTTACAATAATTGACTGGTGCATAAGGCAGTTTATTGATTTAATTGGATGGTGCACTGTTTGTTGTTTGTCTATCTATACTAAAAATTATTTCAGTGTGCAAGCAATTTAACATAGTTTTGTCAGTGTGCAGGCAATTGAACGAAGTCCTGTATGTGTGCAGGCAATTGAACAAAGTCCTGTCAGTGTGCAGGCAACTGAAAAAAGTCCTGTCAGTGTGCAGGTATCTGTACCAAGTGCTGTCAGTGTGCAGTCAATTATCAAGTCCTGTCAGTGTGCAGGCAACTGAACAAAATCCTGTCAGTGTGCATATATGAGAATCAAATTCTGTCAGTGTGCAGTCAATCATCAAGTCCTGTCAGTGTGCAGGCAACTGAACGAAATCCTGTCAGTGTGCAGTCAATCACCAAGTCCTGTCAGTGTGCAGGAAACTGTGACAAGCCCTGTCAGTGTGCAGGCAACTGTGACAAGTCCTGTCATTGATTATCCAGGCAACATGTTTGATCAGTATGCTTTTCAATATTCTTTGAAAACAAATATCAAGCTATATTTATTACAAAGGTTAAACTCTTTTACTCAGATGAGCGATTTAGGGCCAATAAGGCCCTCTTGTTTCCAAATGTCCGCTGATTTTTTTTCCGGTATTTGAATGCCATATCTTGTCCAGTAGGTGTAGGCATGTACTACAGTTTGATAGATTCACCCACAACATATGGGTGGGCTGCGTCCAATATTGTCCTATCATTAATTTTAGACTGACCATAAGAATGATATGTTTGTTAACCAGCCATACAAGCATTATCGCCCTCAATTATAGAAATAACCAAAAAGCAGTCTTTTCTGATCATTAACTTTAAACTTTTGATCAATCATCACCTAATTTAGGACAGGATCTCTCGGTCAGGTTCTATAACCAGCCATGACCCCTCCACTACTCCAGAGTTATGACACTTGAATTAGCAAAAACAGTTTTAACAGCAAGCACTCTTTAAATTTGTCCTAAGGTACAGCCACTTATCACCAAACTTCGATGTCCCCAAAAGAGGACGGACACATTTTGCGATAGTTGGCGCACTTGTTAAATATTTTTTATAAAACATTTTGCATTTATATTGTATTCATATTTTATTGTAATAAAAGAAGTCGTAACATTGCATCAAACTGGTTATCGCTTGCTTTAGATTTTGTAGAGAATTCAATTTAACAAAACTGTCCAAAAAGGTTCAAGAAATTAAGTACGAGAATATATACCACATACATCATTTGAATAATGTTTGTAGGCTGGTTGGTGGGATGGTCTGTTGGTAGATATACCATGTCTTATCCGCACAATATCTGGAGAATGGTTTGACATAGGACCATAAAACTTCAGTGGTAGGTTGCCCTTGACCATTACATGTCCCCTATTAATTTATGGTCAGCTGGTCAGTCAACAGTATAATGAATACTTTGTCCACACAAGTACTCAAGAACAGCCTAACGTCTGACCCTGAAACTCAAGTGGTAGGTTGCCCTGACCAGCTGTTGACGCATATTATTTTTGCAGACAGTAAGTTAAAAGATCGGGGTCAGTTTCAAAAGCTAAGGGAAACTGCCAAACAACTTCAGAAAGTCTTTGCTTAGGACCACTAAATGTAGGTGGTAGATTGCCCATAACCAGTACATGACTTCTATTATTTTTTGAGTTCAGTAGGTCAAAGTCCACTGTCAAGTCTTAAAAAAAAATTGTACACACATTAACTTAGGAATGGTTTGACCCATGGACCATTAAAGTTCCCTTTTAGGTTTGGGTTACAGTCAAAGTTCTTGCGAAAACTACGTCCACAGTTAAAAGTTTAAGATGTTTTTCCTATATGTAGTGCTTTATAAACTTTTATTATTAGCACAAGTTTCAACCAGTATTTTTTAACATTTTAGTTAATGGTTGAAGACATTCACATAATTTAACAAGGAAAATAAATTTTAACAAGGAAAATAAATGATAAAATACTGCGATTATCACATCATTTCTCCAATCACGCCAAACTGTTTAGTAATCACTTTTTTCTCTTCATCAGGAGAAAGTTCCTTATAATGGTCTAGCTCCATTGAGAATGAGGCTGTCCCTGAGGTGAGTGTTCGCAGGTGAGTGGAATATCCCACTAGGTTAGCAAGGGGTGCCTGGGCATGGAGAATCCTGTAGCCACCCTGCATGCTGTCCTCAAGCACATCTCCCCTCCGCCGGAATAGGTCACTCTGTATCTTCACTGCATATTCATTGTCAGTGTGAATCTGCAAAAAAAACAATGAAAAGTGGTTGGGTTAGATTGTTCATTTGGCGACAAACAGAAGAATCATTCTAGAAATCTCTATACCATGAAACTCTGTTAATTAATGATAACAGTATTTCAACTATTTTTTTGGCCAAATGTCTCTGCAAATTATTTGTTTTTTACAACACTACAAGGTGCTGACAATAGTGCAAAATGGTAAAGGATATCAACAGACCTCCATCCTCATGACTGGCATTTACAAGGTGCTGACAATAGTGCAAAATGGTAAAGGATATCAACAGACCTCCATCCTCATGACTGGTTCCATGAGACAGCATGCGGCCTGCAGAAGGGCCTGGGAGATTGTATGAGCGGCGGCCGCGGTTACAAACGTCTGTGATGTACCAGGCTCAATGTGAACACTTGTGACAGTCACCTCCACGTCCACCACCTGACTAGACAACAGAGGGCCTGAAACAATGAGCAATGTTTGAAGTTTGATGTACATGTAGTGGCAGTACTCAAGTCTTCAAAAACAGTTATCTTATACAGTTGTACTAGTATTTTCAGTCGGATTTTGTTCATCAAACTTTTGCCTTTGAACTTATAATTTTGGCATATTTTGATACAGCTGACGTTATTAACATTAACCTTATAAAAGATTTATATCATGCATAGAAAGGTGTGATGGAAACACTGCTGTTGAAATTATTTAATCCTATGTTGAAACTCCCCCAAAATGTATTGAAGAACTTACCACAACTTAAAGCAGACTGTATTCCCCTGTTAATTGCTTTTGTTAAAGGATGATTCGGATTCTTCAAATTACTTGGTACAGTTTCCCCTTGGTATGTTGCCTGCTTGAAGAGAGGCAGGGCATTTCCAGGGACGATCACCATCGTCATGGTGACAGAGTTCCTCTGTTTGCCTATCACATTTTCCAGCTTGTCTGTGTGTTCTATTGCTTTTGTTACTTTTTCTCGATAGTTTATCTGCAAATAACCATTCATTTGTTGATTTCAAGCCATATTCCCACTAACTGTACTAAATAGTAGCAGTCAGTGCAGAAAAAGTTAAACAGTAAATATGCAAGCAATGTGGTGTTTATTGCTGAGAAAGTATGAATTTTGCTAGGTTGTTTTGAAATATGGTAGCCTTATTATTTTACACTTTGTAACATCATGTTCAGTCCCTCAAGCAAATGTTCATGTATATCATAATATATGCATGTAGTTTATGCCCAGAGTCTGGAACTCATTCCCACCCCCATCTTTTGCTATTTTTTAAACTTTACTCCCATTAATACATATTGTATCAAGCCAAATACACCAAGAACTGATCCCTGTACCTGTAGGGGTCCCAGGTATGGTTCCACACCATAGTCCCTCTCCAGACGGTGTTTGACTATCTCCAGGTGTAACTCCCCCATTCCCTTTAGAATGGTCTGACCAGTTTCACTGTCAATCTCAACCTGCACATATAAAAATGGAGGTTAAAAGTATTGCGATCTTACACTGATATAAAGAGGGTGTTTTTCTTTATATTAAATGCCTAGGAATAATTTTAAAAGACCTTTAATTGCATTTTATCAGAAAAGCACATTTAACTGTACTCAGACTTTACATCCGAAATGACAGTAAGAGTAGTGGGACTTACTTTACATTCAATTTTCATGCAGAAGACTGGTGGCTAATGATTACTTTAAAATCAGCAAATCTGAAACTTGAAGGTATCATAAATCACCATTAAGCTGGGATCTTCTCTCTGCATCTGTTCCAGGGCTAGTTCCATATCGCGCTGCTTGGAGTTGCTAGGGGCCTCGATGGAGCAGTAAAACACAGGCTGGGGAACATTCAGGCCGGCTAACACTGGACCTGTAAGAAGGCAGAGCTATACTTCTAAATCTGCTACATATAAAATACATAGGTTCATAAATAAATATTTCATGCATTGAATACATGCTGAGATGCATGCATCAAACTGGATCATTTACAAGAAATATTCACCTTCAAGATCATTTTCATCCATGTCAAGGTCATCTTCCAGGAGTTTCATATACTGGTCAGATGCATACTTGGCTGATTTCTGGCTGTCTGTTATTGTGTCTCCACTTCGAACCTGAATAAGCACCTTTATTAACTACCACCTCTATGAAAGATTCACAGTTTATGTTTTGTTCAGACAGATGAAAAAACAATGTGTACATAAACTGTACCTAGAAACATGAATTGATTTCTATTTTACAAACATTCAAATGTTTAATATAAAATTTTCTTACCTCCTGCAGTCCAGACACACAGGCGATGTTTCCCGGCCCAACTTCCCGCACAAGCCGGTAATTGTCTGCGTTCACCTCAAACAGGTTCTGTTTACCAACCTTCTCTGTCTTCTTCAAGTTCACATTGTACACACTCTCCCCCTCTCTCAACCAGCCTGAATAGATCCGCACATATGTTAGTGCTCCTTTATGCCGATCATGCACTATTTTGAATGTCAATGCACATAGGTGGTTGCCATAGTAACTCAAGAAACTGTGGTGGATGTCTGCAGGGGAAGGGAGGTAGCGCACTGTAGCGTCTAAAAGAGGCTGGATTCCAACATTCTTTTTTGCACTCCCACAAAGAACTATCACAGCTTTGTTACTTAATGTCACTGCTCTTAAGGCTTTGTGAATATCCATAACTGGAATATCTTCTATTTTAGTGTCATTTAATACATGATTTTCAATAGTTTCATCATATTCAGCTAAACTACCAATGAAAGAATTACGTTCATTTATTACAAGTTTTGTTGATACATTATCTTTATGCAAGTCTATTTTTTCGCTATCAAACAAACGACCATCATTTGACTTTTGAGAATCCCATATTTTCTGTTCTAGAGATATGAGATCAACTATTCCAGTAAAAGTTTTCTCTTTTCCAATTGGCAAGTTGATAGGAATTGGTTCTACATGCAACCTTTCTCTTATAGATTTTAAACACATATTGAAATTTGCACCCAGCTTGTCCATCTTGTTTAAAAAGATAATTCTAGGGATTTTGTATCTGTTCGCCTGCTTCCACACTGTTAATGTCTGAGCTTCCACACCTGCAAAACAAAGTACAAAATAAAAGAGATTTAACTCTCTTGTAAAATGCCTAGCAATACCAAAACAAGAGATGTTAGTGAAACATTTATGCCCCCTTGGGAGCCAAATTGTTAGTAGGATTTGGACACTTAAATAAAATATGGACAATCAGAAAACCTTTTTTCAGCTTACAGTCACACTGACCTTGACCTTTGACCCACTGACCTCAAAATCAATAGGGTTCATCTGCTGGTCATGACCAATAAGCCTACCTAGTATGAGGTCCCTGGGTCAAAGCGTTCTCAAGTTATTGATCGGAAACCGTTTTTCATGTTAAGGTCACACTGACCTTGACCTTTGACCCACTGACCTCAAAATCAATAGGGTTCATCTGCTGGTCATGACCAATACACCTACCAAGTATGAGGTTCCTGGGTCAAAGCGTTCTCAAGTTATTGATCGGAAACCGTTTTTCATGTAAAGGTCACACTGACCTTGACCTTTGACCCACTGACCTCAAAATCAATAGGGTTCATCTGCTGGTGATGACCAATACACATACCAAGTATGAGGTCCCTCGGTCAAAGTGTTCTCAAGTTATTGATCGGAAACCATTTGGTATTCCGACCGACCGACAGACAGACAGACCGACCGACATGTGCAAAACAATATACCCCACTTTTTTCAAAAGGGGGCATAACAATAGGATTTTGAATAATATACTTGTACCAGCAAGGCAGAACATCCATACTTCATTATCATTGGGAGAATATATCTCAGACACTGTTTGAAGTGTTTTTTAAGTGTCATTCTGGTATTTTGAGATATCAGCCTACCGCTTTTTTAATTAAAAGAATACAAATAAGCTGAAATTCAGTGTCATATCATTGTTTACTATGGTTTTGATATAGGAGTGCAATGGGGTCAAATTCTACTTTGACAGTAGTAGTTCTCAGAGCTTTCTGAAAATGGTAGAAAAGAAATGTGTTTAATATCTAAATATTTAAAAAACTATTAATAGTAAATCTCAAGATTTCCATTCATACCATCAAATGATATTGTTCACAGTTCAGCAGAATAGTTTGCTGATTTATACCGTTAACCATGTGCTGACTTGCTGCTCCATGTCTGACAAACCTTGTTTGTTGCATATATATATACACAACATTGAACAATAATAGAAAATAGTATGAAATTGTATATTGTTTACAAAATTAAGCTACTTGCCTCTTAGTGTTAAAAAATATATACATTCAATGGATTATCAGTGATTGTATGGAACAAATGACTACAGAACACCAATTTATCAAATAACAAAAATAAAAAATAAAAAGAATGAAGCATTCACCTGCTGCAGCATCAAGAACAGTGACTGCTCCATCTAGCACCCTCAATGCTCTCTCTACTTCCACTGTGAAGTCCACATGACCTGCAAGGTATGTAAGTTTGTGTATGTTGTGTACATGAAAATTATATCTTACTTGTTACAGCGAAATAGTATTCTGTACTCCTGTCAGACAAATCAAGAGAAACATTTAAATTGCATTTACCAGGTGTATCTATAAGGTTAATTCTATGTTTGTTCCAAAAGAGAGTGACAGCCGCTGACACGATGGTGATGCCCCTCTCACGTTCCTCTTCCAGATAGTCTGTCACTGTGTCACCATGATCCACATCACCTGCAAGTGTCATTATATTTCAAATAGAGTTCCATTATTTTAATCATTAGATAATATGGAAATTTCATTATGTTCAGCTCAGCCAAATGCAGCTAAGGTACATGTACATTTATGACAGACATCAGCCTTGGTTGCAGGTTATGAAGCAGGCAAGTGTGTAGCAGAGACATCAAATCAACCTCATAATTTGAGAGCTGTGGTGCATTTTAGATCCTAAACAAGAGATGTTAGTGAAACATTTATGCCCCCTTGGGAGCCAAATTGTTAGTAGGATTTGGACACTTAAATAAAATATGGACAATCAGAAAACCTTTTTTCAGCTTACAGTCACACTGACCTTGACCTTTGACCCACTGACCTCAAAATCAATAGGGTTCATCTGCTGGTCATGACCAATAAGCCTACCTAGTATGAGGTCCCTGGGTCAAAGCGTTCTCAAGTTATTGATCGGAAACCGTTTTTCATGTTAAGGTCACACTGACCTTGACCTTTGACCCACTGACCTCAAAATCAATAGGGTTCATCTGCTGGTCATGACCAATACACCTATTGATTATGAGGTTCCTGGGTCAAAGCGTTCTCAAGTTATTGATCGGAAACCGTTTTTCATGTAAAGGTCACACTGACCTTGACCTTTGACCCACTGACCTCAAAATCAATAGGGTTCATCTGCTGGTGATGACCAATACACATACCAAGTATGAGGTCCCTCGGTCAAAGCGTTCTCAAGTTATTGATCGGAAACCATTTGGTATTCCGACCGACCGACAGACAGACAGACCGACCGACCGACCGATATAAAAATAGAGGAGTACAATCTGAAATAGATGTCAATGTCTCTTCTGCCAAGGAAAAGAAGTCTTTGAAATGTTTTTTTAAGACGAAATTCCAATCTAAACCTGTAGCCTGTATTTCTTTATTGAATAATTGGCATTTTAAGCAAAAATATTAGACCTATAGCCTTTACCTATGACCATGTTGTAGATCTAATATTCCTGTTCACCATTACATAGCAACCCCAGTCTAACATTGTTCCATGTTAAAATTGATGTTACTGTAACGACACTTCTTCCAAAAGAATACTGTACTGGGCAGTTGCCTAATTCCGGATCAATTGTGAAGTTTTCTTAAAATACTGTCATAATTAAGGAATATAAGTGCATAAAATTTTAATAGAAAAATGTTGGGTCCTATATTAACCAAAATGGAAAAAGAACAAAAGAAAAAAAACAATTAATTATAATATAATATTCAGTACGAAATAAGGGCAAAAACGACATCCAAAAACCTGCATTCAGTGCCTAAATATTTGGATTATTTCAAAGAACAAAGTAAACATTATCAAGTCAATATACAAACATTTAAATGCTACTTAAATGAAAATCATGTACCGTAAATGACTGGGTATAAGACAATAGGGGGTATTAGACGCAGGGAAAAAAATCTGTGAAAAGTCCGAGAAAAAAACTTTTAATCTATGTTTTTGGTTAAAAGACGCATAGAAAAAATGTCAAAATCGTCCGGCATTTTCTACCACCATGTTTGTTGACAGTGACAAAAAAATAAAAATCCGTGAAAATGGCGATGGTTATCTTTAAAACCATACAACCATACTGTCGAGAATGAAAAGTTATGTTATGCAAAAAATATTTTGACAGTGCCCAACTTTGCTTTTTTATATGTAAGTTTGATTATTGTTTAATTCAATTTATTATTCAAAATAATATTGAATACCGTAATTCACAAGAGTTCGGACACCATAAATTAATTCTTTTTTTCGCTCTCCGAATACATAGAAAATTATCATTTTCACATTTTATTTACATGTTTGTTTAACCTGCCTTTTTTCTTCATGTTTGCTTTTTACCACTTATCAATTTATCCGTAGTAATCAATGGTCATAAACTTATTTATTACGCCTATAAGTGTAAATCCTTCAAGTTAATTAAAACACCATTTTATACATGCACTGAACTGAATAAACACATTCTATCGGCTTCAGATCAAAGAGTCACACTGTGTGACGTCACATAACTTACAGTTATACCCATGAGGATCTCGTGGAGAGCATGGACATTGCCATGCAGGATTAATGTATAACTGTACGATTATTGCTTCATATAGTCTATAAGTGTGGTACAAGTTTGAAAGCTTATTGGCAGATCGTTTTACAAACATGCCATGTCGATGTTTTCTTAATCCCTTGATTGCCCTTGTTGTTTGTTTAATCCTCAAATAAATATATCACACTTCCTTTTCAACAGGCAATGAATCGTTTAGGATGGGTAGTAACTAATTAAATTGTCACAGTGGTGTATACGGTTAGGTAATCTAGCCATGCATTGTAAAGATAAAAATCAATAATCTTCGTCAGTGAAACTTGGTAACTATGAAAGTTATGATTGATGTCCTTTGGGTGTCCGAAAATTAGGTACGCAAAATAAATTATTTTGGGAAATAATTATGAGTGTCCAAATATTTAGAGTGTCCGACCTCTTAGGTGAATTACGGTAACCTTAATCGAAAAATATTTTTGTTGAAATTATAAACGTCTTACGATATACAGTATCCCGATCTTCAACTGCCGTTTTAACCCGTATATTCTCGATCAATATGACGCGAGTAACATGCCTTTCTACATAAATCTAAACAAACTCTCGGCTTGAAATTGACCTCAGAAAAAAAGTTCAAAAAATTGTTACTGGGTATTATACGCAGGCATTTTTTTGCATCAAAATCTGAGGAAAAAAAGTGTGTCTAATACCCAGTCATTTATGGTATTAAATGTTTAACCTGTATATAAATTTTATACTTCTCTGACGGTGTATCTGAACTACTAATTTGTCCGAATTTGCAAAATGTTGAAAGTACGAATCTGCTTCAATTTTGCTTCACTTTCATATCAAATGCTGCACAACACAAAACAATGACATCGTCAATTTATTTACTTTATATGTAATTGGCATTGTATTTCGTGATTGACGATAAGTCATAAACATTGTATAGTAGATCTAGTGTTTAAAGATAACCCTGTCGAACCTCAATATAAAAGCTCGCGCTGTGTGACGTCATCCCCCACGTGACTTAATATTGACATTTAGGAAAGCGAAAGTTTAGAGGTATTTATTTTGGGGTTATACTCGAATAGCTGCACTCTCTACCATTTAACACCAGGTGAAATAATACATTGTAATATAGGGCATCAATGTTGAAAAATAACGACAAAATTGTTCAATATCCGACAGTGATCTAAACTGGATTGAATTTGTCTAACAACCACCATATTTACCTAAATGTCTAGAAAACCCAGCGTAAAAGAGCATTCTCTCTGTAGTTGTGGTCTTGCCAGCATCTATATGAGCCATAATCCCAATGTTCCTAATGGATTTCAAATCATTTTCTTTAGTTCCCTCACTCTGTGTAGAAGACATGTAGACTGGCTTTGAGAATTTAACAAAACTTTGTTTACAACCTAGAAAGTAGGCTCTACAAGTTCGGTCGATCGCATGCCCATAGACATTCCATAAGCGCAACATTTTAACAGTTTAATGTATAAATTATATATAAACATATACATGCGTTGACATTGAATCTTGGTTAATCAGACGATTTCTTTTATGAAGGATGTAAGCGGCTAATTGTTTTAATCGATTAAATTTAGGCTACACTCTACCACAAACGCACTGATTGCTCAATTTTTTCACCTAACATGTATGCCCTTATCTTTATCACTATGTTGTCATTTTTTTTTATCATCGATATAAATATTTCCACATTTTCATACACTTATGGTTTAAAGTCACAAATTTAAATGGTTTAAATGAATAAACATAATTACCGGGATAGCCTTACTCTATACAATAGTTTACTGTATGAATACAACATTTGTAGTATCATTGCTTAGCAGGATATGTACATTTGTAAGTTATAAAAATAATATAACTATTATTTATTAATCGCATGGGACTGTGGGTATATCGGGGACTTTAAACAGCGAATGATTCCAATCAGACAGAATTATGACAGGCCTGGTGAGACCGTCGCTCCGAAATATATTATTGACTGGAACACCACCAACCCCATGAATGTTGATAATTTCCCTTTTATAAGGTTGGAATTTAGATATAAAAGCATTCTGATTCAGGTTGTCTATCTTCCTTGTGTGTACCCCAACATCCCCGCTTCCTCCCTGGTGGGGCAAAACATTGATATATGGTTATGAAAGTTGAAAATACAAATACATTTAAATGTATGCCACACTTTTACGGCAACAATTTCAAGCACATTTTTGGGAATAAATCTTAATACGACGTTTTTTCTAAAACCTTTGTTGAGTTTTATGCGTTGAAATAAATCTAAACGACCAATACTAATAGCAAAAGAAGTAGCGCCATAATGCATGTGGTATATTTTCTGATTACAAGCTACAAAAAAAAAGATGGCTCGTCAAAAGCAATTTTCTGAGTCACATATTCATACCGCAACTGTGAATGATGGTACTTCTGGGAATGCTGTTCTTTTTGCCTGAACACTAAGAAGATTTTTTTCTAATATTTTGAATCACATTTTTCTTTCAAGTTACAAGAATCTTGAGTCGGGTATAAATGTATGCTAACAAGAAACATTAGCTCAGTAAGTTTTTTTCCTATATACTCACTCACATTCTTCAAACTGTGGAATCTTCTCAGGTACTAAAGACGAATCACGGTGTCAGACAATGATAAACCCAACATATGAGTTGTCTTGCCGTCACTCTCTGTAAGTCTGTAAAGTTCGTTCTAAAGCAATCCAATTCGCGCAACTCGTTCAAACTAAAGAACTGAAGAACCGCGATGTATTTTCTTTATTTATACCCCAAACGGAAACAATCAGAATAAAGATTAAACCCAATGACCCCACACAATATTACTGCAGCATATACACATAGAAAGTGAAAGTACAATACGCAGTAACTAATTATAAAGTTCAAAGGTCAAAAGTTTATTGTACAAAAGGCCTCCGGCCCATACACAAACACAATAGCATTCATATATCAAGCAATCATGATAGATGGTGAAAATGACATGTTATGATATCAAACTCAAACGTCCATAAAATATTTTCTTTCTTCAAATGCATAATAAATAAACATTGCTACATCACGTGTGCTCAAAGCATTTGTACTAGAAGCATATAACATTTATATTTTGCAATATAAACATTCCTTTAAACATTATATAAAGGACATATAATTATATTTTATCAAAGTTAAAATAATGCTATCAGGTGTCATATAACACATACTAATAACATAAAACCACGGACATATAAACCTATAGGTCCGTGATAAAACAAATACAAAATCCACATTTCGGTTTGTATTTTCGGTTATGATTATGTCGGATTATGTTTGTTTGAAATTCAAATCGGAAAATAGCTTATTGAGCTTATGTTGATTCATTCAGCCGTCTTTAAATAAAGATTCTTCTATCTTGTTAAGATAACTGTGCACGTGTTTTTTATGCAAAATGCACTAAAAATAAAATGTTGTGGACTTGTGATGACATGTATCTTGTTAAGATTTTCTTACTTAAGAGACGCCTCTCTAGATATATTTTTTCATTTAAAATAATGAACATGTTTTTTTTTTGTTTTTGTTTTTAAATCAAATCAAATTTTATTTTCAGTCGGCATGACATATTTATTTTATCGTATCTTTCAAATTCCATTGATTTGACAGGACACATAATGTTGAACCGGTTTATTATTTAATAATCCGATCAAGAAAGCGGATAATGGTGTAAGCGGCTAAGTTACAAAGGACCGGCAATTTTCGCTAACGCCAAGCCAGCAGCCAATAGCTAGCAGCCAATAAGTGTTTGCGTTGACTTACGGAAATAGATACGACGAAATAGAGAAAATTGCCAAATACATTAAGTCAGCAGCCAATAAGGAATTTAATAATAACCGTAATAAAATTTGCACTGAAAATTCTTGAAATGCACCAGATTGTGGAAGTAAAAGGAAACATAAAACACATTTATTGGTGAACGCTGAATAAGAATTGGACGTAATTCAGTTTAATGCAATAAATAAAATGATGAAAGAATATCAATTAAAGAAGACAACAAGTCTGGTTTGATATCAATAACATAGATCGCTGTATAGATGTATTTGTAACCAATAAACGAGGACTGGACATTCTGTATGATGCAATAAATGTAATATTAAATGAATATTAATGAACAATTAAATAAACATACAATCATGATCAATCTCTGTTTTGACGTACAGGCCACCACAGCCTAACCAATTGAAACCAAACATCACGGAACTTGGGTGGCTGTTACGACCAGAAGGAGGCGATGTGACGCCCCAAGACCGGGTACTGGCATGTAGGGGACATCCAGGGCTATCACCTAGCACCGCCCAATAACTTCCATCTTGGGGTGAGCTTGACCAAAATTGACCCCCAACGTCCAGGACCCCCTATTTGGGTAAAACAAGCACATGGACCTACTTTGGGTGGCTGTTACGACCAGAAGGAGGCGATGTGACGCCCCAAGACCGGGTACTGGCATGTAGGGGACATCCAGGGCTATCACCTAGCACCGCCCAATAACTTCCATCTTGGGGTGAGCTTGACCAAAATTGACCCCCAACGTCCAGGACCCCCTATTTGGGTAAAACAAGCACATGGACCTACTTTGGGTGGCTGTTACGACCAGAAGGAGGCGATGTGACGCCCCAAGACCGGGTACTGGCATGTAGGGGACATCCAGGGCTATCACCTAGCACCGCCCAATAACTTCCATCTTGGGGTGAGCTTGACCAAAATTGACCCCCAACGTCCAGGACCCCCTATTTGGGTAAAACAAGCACATGGACCTACTTTTGGTGGCTGTTACGACCAGAAGGAGGCGATGTGACGCCCCAAGACCGGGTACTGGCATGTAGGGGACATCCAGGGCTATCACCTAGCACCGCCCAATAACTTCCATCTTGGGGTGAGCTTGACCAAAATTGACCCCCAACGTCCAGGACCCCCTATTTGGGTAAAACAAGCACATGGACCTACTTTGGGTGGCTGTTACGACCAGAAGGAGGCGATGTGACGCCCCAAGACCGGGTACTGGCATGTAGGGGACATCCAGGGCTATCACCTAGCACCGCCCAATAACTTCCATCTTGGGGTGAGCTTGACCAAAATTGACCCCCAACGTCCAGGACCCCCTATTTGGGTAAAACAAGCACATGGACCTACTTTGGGTGGCTGTTACGACCAGAAGGAGGCGATGTGACGCCCCAAGACCGGGTACTGGCATGTAGGGGACATCCAGGGCTATCACCTAGCACCGCCCAATAACTTCCATCTTGGGGTGAGCTTGACCAAAATTGACCCCCAACGTCCAGGACCCCCTATTTGGGTAAAACAAGCACATGGACCTACTTTGGGTGGCTGTTACGACCAGAAGGAGGCGATGTGACGCCCCAAGACCGGGTACTGGCATGTAGGGGACATCCAGGGCTATCACCTAGCACCGCCCAATAACTTCCATCTTGGGGTGAGCTTGACCAAAATTGACCCCCAACGTCCAGGACCCCCTATTTGGGTAAAACAAGCACATGGACCTACTTTGGGTGGCTGTTACGACCAGAAGGAGGCGATGTGACGCCCCAAGACCGGGTACTGGCATGTAGGGGACATCCAGGGCTATCACCTAGCACCGCCCAATAACTTCCATCTTGGGGTGAGCTTGACCAAAATTGACCCCCAACGTCCAGGACCCCCTATTTGGGTAAAACAAGCACATGGACCTACTTTGGGTGGCTGTTACGACCAGAAGGAGGCGATGTGACGCCCCAAGACCGGGTACTGGCATGTAGGGGACATCCAGGGCTATCACCTAGCACCGCCCAATAACTTCCATCTTGGGGTGAGCTTGACCAAAATTGACCCCCAACGTCCAGGACCCCCTATTTGGGTAAAACAAGCACATGGACCTACTTTGGGTGGCTGTTACGACCAGAAGGAGGCGATGTGACGCCCCAAGACCGGGTACTGGCATGTAGGGGACATCCAGGGCTATCACCTAGCACCGCCCAATAACTTCCATCTTGGGGTGAGCTTGACCAAAATTGACCCCCAACGTCCAGGACCCCCTATTTGGGTAAAACAAGCACATGGACCTACTTTGGGTGGCTGTTACGACCAGAAGGAGGCGATGTGACGCCCCAAGACCGGGTACTGGAATGTAGGGGACATCCAGGGCTATCACCTAGCACCGCCCAATAACTTCCATCTTGGGGTGAGCTTGACCAAAATTGACCCCCAACGTCCAGGACCCCCTATTTGGGTAAAACAAGCACATGGACCTACTTTGGGTGGCTGTTACGACCAGAAGGAGGCGATGTGACGCCCCAAGACCGGGTACTGGCATGTAGGGGACATCCAGGGCTATCACCTAGCACCGCCCAATAACTTCCATCTTGGGGTGAGCTTGACCAAAATTGACCCCCAACGTCCAGGACCCCCTATTTGGGTAAAACAAGCACATGGACCTACTTTGGGTGGCTGTTACGACCAGAAGGAGGCGATGTGACGCCCCAAGACCGGGTACTGGCATGTAGGGGACATCCAGGGCTATCACCTAGCACCGCCCAATAACTTCCATCTTGGGGTGAGCTTGACCAAAATTGACCCCCAACGTCCAGGACCCCCTATTTGGGTAAAACAAGCACATGGACCTACTTTGGGTGGCTGTTACGACCAGAAGGAGGCGATGTGACGCCCCAAGACCGGGTACTGGCATGTAGGGGACATCCAGGGCTATCACCTAGCACCGCCCAATAACTTCCATCTTGGGGTGAGCTTGACCAAAATTGACCCCCAACGTCCAGGACCCCCTATTTGGGTAAAACAAGCACATGGACCTACTTTGGGTGGCTGTTACGACCAGAAGGAGGCGATGTGACGCCCCAAGACCGGGTACTGGCATGTAGGGGACATCCAGGGCTATCACCTAGCACCGCCCAATAACTTCCATCTTGGGGTGAGCTTGACCAAAATTGACCCCCAACGTCCAGGACCCCCTATTTGGGTAAAACAAGCACATGGACCTACTTTGGGTGGCTGTTACGACCAGAAGGAGGCGATGTGACGCCCCAAGACCGGGTACTGGCATGTAGGGGACATCCAGGGCTATCACCTAGCACCGCCCAATAACTTCCATCTTGGGGTGAGCTTGACCAAAATTGACCCCCAACGTCCAGGACCCCCTATTTGGGTAAAACAAGCACATGGACCTACTTTGGGTGGCTGTTACGACCAGAAGGAGGCGATGTGACGCCCCAAGACCGGGTACTGGCATGTAGGGGACATCCAGGGCTATCACCTAGCACCGCCCAATAACTTCCATCTTGGGGTGAGCTTGACCAAAATTGACCCCCAACGTCCAGGACCCCCTATTTGGGTAAAACAAGCACATGGACCTACTTTGGGTGGCTGTTACGACCAGAAGGAGGCGATGTGACGCCCCAAGACCGGGTACTGGCATGTAGGGGACATCCAGGGCTATCACCTAGCACCGCCCAATAACTTCCATCTTGGGGTGAGCTTGACCAAAATTGACCCCCAACGTCCAGGACCCCCTATTTGGGTAAAACAAGCACATGGACCTACTTTGGGTGGCTGTTACGACCAGAAGGAGGCGATGTGACGCCCCAAGACCGGGTACTGGCATGTAGGGGACATCCAGGGCTATCACCTAGCACCGCCCAATAACTTCCATCTTGGGGTGAGCTTGACCAAAATTGACCCCCAACGTCCAGGACCCCCTATTTGGGTAAAACAAGCACATGGACCTACTTTGGGTGGCTGTTACGACCAGAAGGAGGCGATGTGACGCCCCAAGACCGGGTACTGGCATGTAGGGGACATCCAGGGCTATCACCTAGCACCGCCCAATAACTTCCATCTTGGGGTGAGCTTGACCAAAATTGACCCCCAACGTCCAGGACCCCCTATTTGGGTAAAACAAGCACATGGACCTACTTTGGGTGGCTGTTACGACCAGAAGGAGGCGATGTGACGCCCCAAGACCGGGTACTGGCATGTAGGGGACATCCAGGGCTATCACCTAGCACCGCCCAATAACTTCCATCTTGGGGTGAGCTTGACCAAAATTGACCCCCAACGTCCAGGACCCCCTATTTGGGTAAAACAAGCACATGGACCTACTTTGGGTGGCTGTTACGACCAGAAGGAGGCGATGTGACGCCCCAAGACCGGGTACTGGCATGTAGGGGACATCCAGGGCTATCACCTAGCACCGCCCAATAACTTCCATCTTGGGGTGAGCTTGACCAAAATTGACCCCCAACGTCCAGGACCCCCTATTTGGGTAAAACAAGCACATGGACCTACTTTGGGTGGCTGTTACGACCAGAAGGAGGCGATGTGACGCCCCAAGACCGGGTACTGGCATGTAGGGGACATCCAGGGCTATCACCTAGCACCGCCCAATAACTTCCATCTTGGGGTGAGCTTGACCAAAATTGACCCCCAACGTCCAGGACCCCCTATTTGGGTAAAACAAGCACATGGACCTACTTTGGGTGGCTGTTACGACCAGAAGGAGGCGATGTGACGCCCCAAGACCGGGTACTGGCATGTAGGGGACATCCAGGGCTATCACCTAGCACCGCCCAATAACTTCCATCTTGGGGTGAGCTTGACCAAAATTGACCCCCAACGTCCAGGACCCCCTATTTGGGTAAAACAAGCACATGGACCTACTTTGGGTGGCTGTTACGACCAGAAGGAGGCGATGTGACGCCCCAAGACCGGGTACTGGCATGTAGGGGACATCCAGGGCTATCACCTAGCACCGCCCAATAACTTCCATCTTGGGGTGAGCTTGACCAAAATTGACCCCAACGTCCAGGACCCCCTATTTGGGTAAAACAAGCACATGGACCTACTTTGGGTGGCTGTTACGACCAGAAGGAGGCGATGTGACGCCCCAAGACCGGGTACTGGCATGTAGGGGACATCCAGGGCTATCACCTAGCACCGCCCAATAACTTCCATCTTGGGGTGAGCTTGACCAAAATTGACCCCCAACGTCCAGGACCCCCTATTTGGGTAAAACAAGCACATGGACCTACTTTGGGTGGCTGTTACGACCAGAAGGAGGCGATGTGACGCCCCAAGACCGGGTACTGGCATGTAGGGGACATCCAGGGCTATCACCTAGCACCGCCCAATAACTTCCATCTTGGGGTGAGCTTGACCAAAATTGACCCCCAACGTCCAGGACCCCCTATTTGGGTAAAACAAGCACATGGACCTACTTTGGGTGGCTGTTACGACCAGAAGGAGGCGATGTGACGCCCCAAGACCGGGTACTGGCATGTAGGGGACATCCAGGGCTATCACCTAGCACCGCCCAATAACTTCCATCTTGGGGTGAGCTTGACCAAAATTGACCCCCAACGTCCAGGACCCCCTATTTGGGTAAAACAAGCACATGGACCTACTTTGGGTGGCTGTTACGACCAGAAGGAGGCGATGTGACGCCCCAAGACCGGGTACTGGCATGTAGGGGACATCCAGGGCTATCACCTAGCACCGCCCAATAACTTCCATCTTGGGGTGAGCTTGACCAAAATTGACCCCCAACGTCCAGGACCCCCTATTTGGGTAAAACAAGCACATGGACCTACTTTGGGTGGCTGTTACGACCAGAAGGAGGCGATGTGACGCCCCAAGACCGGGTACTGGCATGTAGGGGACATCCAGGGCTATCACCTAGCACCGCCCAATAACTTCCATCTTGGGGTGAGCTTGACCAAAATTGACCCCCAACGTCCAGGACCCCCTATTTGGGTAAAACAAGCACATGGACCTACTTTGGGTGGCTGTTACGACCAGAAGGAGGCGATGTGACGCCCCAAGACCGGGTACTGGCATGTAGGGGACATCCAGGGCTATCACCTAGCACCGCCCAATAACTTCCATCTTGGGGTGAGCTTGACCAAAATTGACCCCCAACGTCCAGGACCCCCTATTTGGGTAAAACAAGCACATGGACCTACTTTGGGTGGCTGTTACGACCAGAAGGAGGCGATGTGACGCCCCAAGACCGGGTACTGGCATGTAGGGGACATCCAGGGCTATCACCTAGCACCGCCCAATAACTTCCATCTTGGGGTGAGCTTGACCAAAATTGACCCCCAACGTCCAGGACCCCCTATTTGGGTAAAACAAGCACATGGACCTACTTTGGGTGGCTGTTACGACCAGAAGGAGGCGATGTGACGCCCCAAGACCGGGTACTGGCATGTAGGGGACATCCAGGGCTATCACCTAGCACCGCCCAATAACTTCCATCTTGGGGTGAGCTTGACCAAAATTGACCCCCAACGTCCAGGACCCCCTATTTGGGTAAAACAAGCACATGGACCTACTTTGGGTGGCTGTTACGACCAGAAGGAGGCGATGTGACGCCCCAAGACCGGGTACTGGCATGTAGGGGACATCCAGGGCTATCACCTAGCACCGCCCAATAACTTCCATCTTGGGGTGAGCTTGACCAAAATTGACCCCCAACGTCCAGGACCCCCTATTTGGGTAAAACAAGCACATGGACCTACTTTGGGTGGCTGTTACGACCAGAAGGAGGCGATGTGACGCCCCAAGACCGGGTACTGGCATGTAGGGGACATCCAGGGCTATCACCTAGCACCGCCCAATAACTTCCATCTTGGGGTGAGCTTGACCAAAATTGACCCCCAACGTCCAGGACCCCCTATTTGGGTAAAACAAGCACATGGACCTACTTTGGGTGGCTGTTACGACCAGAAGGAGGCGATGTGACGCCCCAAGACCGGGTACTGGCATGTAGGGGACATCCAGGGCTATCACCTAGCACCGCCCAATAACTTCCATCTTGGGGTGAGCTTGACCAAAATTGACCCCCAACGTCCAGGACCCCCTATTTGGGTAAAACAAGCACATGGACCTACTTTGGGTGGCTGTTACGACCAGAAGGAGGCGATGTGACGCCCCAAGACCGGGTACTGGCATGTAGGGGACATCCAGGGCTATCACCTAGCACCGCCCAATAACTTCCATCTTGGGGTGAGCTTGACCAAAATTGACCCCCAACGTCCAGGACCCCCTATTTGGGTAAAACAAGCACATGGACCTACTTTGGGTGGCTGTTACGACCAGAAGGAGGCGATGTGACGCCCCAAGACCGGGTACTGGCATGTAGGGGACATCCAGGGCTATCACCTAGCACCGCCCAATAACTTCCATCTTGGGGTGAGCTTGACCAAAATTGACCCCCAACGTCCAGGACCCCCTATTTGGGTAAAACAAGCACATGGACCTACTTTGGGTGGCTGTTACGACCAGAAGGAGGCGATGTGACGCCCCAAGACCGGGTACTGGCATGTAGGGGACATCCAGGGCTATCACCTAGCACCGCCCAATAACTTCCATCTTGGGGTGAGCTTGACCAAAATTGACCCCCAACGTCCAGGACCCCCTATTTGGGTAAAACAAGCACATGGACCTACTTTGGGTGGCTGTTACGACCAGAAGGAGGCGATGTGACGCCCCAAGACCGGGTACTGGCATGTAGGGGACATCCAGGGCTATCACCTAGCACCGCCCAATAACTTCCATCTTGGGGTGAGCTTGACCAAAATTGACCCCCAACGTCCAGGACCCCCTATTTGGGTAAAACAAGCACATGGACCTACTTTGGGTGGCTGTTACGACCAGAAGGAGGCGATGTGACGCCCCAAGACCGGGTACTGGCATGTAGGGGACATCCAGGGCTATCACCTAGCACCGCCCAATAACTTCCATCTTGGGGTGAGCTTGACCAAAATTGACCCCCAACGTCCAGGACCCCCTATTTGGGTAAAACAAGCACATGGACCTACTTTGGGTGGCTGTTACGACCAGAAGGAGGCGATGTGACGCCCCAAGACCGGGTACTGGCATGTAGGGGACATCCAGGGCTATCACCTAGCACCGCCCAATAACTTCCATCTTGGGGTGAGCTTGACCAAAATTGACCCCCAACGTCCAGGACCCCCTATTTGGGTAAAACAAGCACATGGACCTACTTTGGGTGGCTGTTACGACCAGAAGGAGGCGATGTGACGCCCCAAGACCGGGTACTGGCATGTAGGGGACATCCAGGGCTATCACCTAGCACCGCCCAATAACTTCCATCTTGGGGTGAGCTTGACCAAAATTGACCCCCAACGTCCAGGACCCCCTATTTGGGTAAAACAAGCACATGGACCTACTTTGGGTGGCTGTTACGACCAGAAGGAGGCGATGTGACGCCCCAAGACCGGGTACTGGCATGTAGGGGACATCCAGGGCTATCACCTAGCACCGCCCAATAACTTCCATCTTGGGGTGAGCTTGACCAAAATTGACCCCCAACGTCCAGGACCCCCTATTTGGGTAAAACAAGCACATGGACCTACTTTGGGTGGCTGTTACGACCAGAAGGAGGCGATGTGACGCCCCAAGACCGGGTACTGGCATGTAGGGGACATCCAGGGCTATCACCTAGCACCGCCCAATAACTTCCATCTTGGGGTGAGCTTGACCAAAATTGACCCCCAACGTCCAGGACCCCCTATTTGGGTAAAACAAGCACATGGACCTACTTTGGGTGGCTGTTACGACCAGAAGGAGGCGATGTGACGCCCCAAGACCGGGTACTGGCATGTAGGGGACATCCAGGGCTATCACCTAGCACCGCCCAATAACTTCCATCTTGGGGTGAGCTTGACCAAAATTGACCCCCAACGTCCAGGACCCCCTATTTGGGTAAAACAAGCACATGGACCTACTTTGGGTGGCTGTTACGACCAGAAGGAGGCGATGTGACGCCCCAAGACCGGGTACTGGCATGTAGGGGACATCCAGGGCTATCACCTAGCACCGCCCAATAACTTCCATCTTGGGGTGAGCTTGACCAAAATTGACCCCCAACGTCCAGGACCCCCTATTTGGGTAAAACAAGCACATGGACCTACTTTGGGTGGCTGTTACGACCAGAAGGAGGCGATGTGACGCCCCAAGACCGGGTACTGGCATGTAGGGGACATCCAGGGCTATCACCTAGCACCGCCCAATAACTTCCATCTTGGGGTGAGCTTGACCAAAATTGACCCCCAACGTCCAGGACCCCCTATTTGGGTAAAACAAGCACATGGACCTACTTTGGGTGGCTGTTACGACCAGAAGGAGGCGATGTGACGCCCCAAGACCGGGTACTGGCATGTAGGGGACATCCAGGGCTATCACCTAGCACCGCCCAATAACTTCCATCTTGGGGTGAGCTTGACCAAAATTGACCCCCAACGTCCAGGACCCCCTATTTGGGTAAAACAAGCACATGGACCTACTTTGGGTGGCTGTTACGACCAGAAGGAGGCGATGTGACGCCCCAAGACCGGGTACTGGCATGTAGGGGACATCCAGGGCTATCACCTAGCACCGCCCAATAACTTCCATCTTGGGGTGAGCTTGACCAAAATTGACCCCCAACGTCCAGGACCCCCTATTTGGGTAAAACAAGCACATGGACCTACTTTGGGTGGCTGTTACGACCAGAAGGAGGCGATGTGACGCCCCAAGACCGGGTACTGGCATGTAGGGGACATCCAGGGCTATCACCTAGCACCGCCCAATAACTTCCATCTTGGGGTGAGCTTGACCAAAATTGACCCCCAACGTCCAGGACCCCCTATTTGGGTAAAACAAGCACATGGACCTACTTTGGGTGGCTGTTACGACCAGAAGGAGGCGATGTGACGCCCCAAGACCGGGTACTGGCATGTAGGGGACATCCAGGGCTATCACCTAGCACCGCCCAATAACTTCCATCTTGGGGTGAGCTTGACCAAAATTGACCCCCAACGTCCAGGACCCCCTATTTGGGTAAAACAAGCACATGGACCTACTTTGGGTGGCTGTTACGACCAGAAGGAGGCGATGTGACGCCCCAAGACCGGGTACTGGCATGTAGGGGACATCCAGGGCTATCACCTAGCACCGCCCAATAACTTCCATCTTGGGGTGAGCTTGACCAAAATTGACCCCCAACGTCCAGGACCCCCTATTTGGGTAAAACAAGCACATGGACCTACTTTGGGTGGCTGTTACGACCAGAAGGAGGCGATGTGACGCCCCAAGACCGGGTACTGGCATGTAGGGGACATCCAGGGCTATCACCTAGCACCGCCCAATAACTTCCATCTTGGGGTGAGCTTGACCAAAATTGACCCCCAACGTCCAGGACCCCCTATTTGGGTAAAACAAGCACATGGACCTACTTTGGGTGGCTGTTACGACCAGAAGGAGGCGATGTGACGCCCCAAGACCGGGTACTGGCATGTAGGGGACATCCAGGGCTATCACCTAGCACCGCCCAATAACTTCCATCTTGGGGTGAGCTTGACCAAAATTGACCCCCAACGTCCAGGACCCCCTATTTGGGTAAAACAAGCACATGGACCTACTTTGGGTGGCTGTTACGACCAGAAGGAGGCGATGTGACGCCCCAAGACCGGGTACTGGCATGTAGGGGACATCCAGGGCTATCACCTAGCACCGCCCAATAACTTCCATCTTGGGGTGAGCTTGACCAAAATTGACCCCCAACGTCCAGGACCCCCTATTTGGGTAAAACAAGCACATGGACCTACTTTGGGTGGCTGTTACGACCAGAAGGAGGCGATGTGACGCCCCAAGACCGGGTACTGGCATGTAGGGGACATCCAGGGCTATCACCTAGCACCGCCCAATAACTTCCATCTTGGGGTGAGCTTGACCAAAATTGACCCCCAACGTCCAGGACCCCCTATTTGGGTAAAACAAGCACATGGACCTACTTTGGGTGGCTGTTACGACCAGAAGGAGGCGATGTGACGCCCCAAGACCGGGTACTGGCATGTAGGGGACATCCAGGGCTATCACCTAGCACCGCCCAATAACTTCCATCTTGGGGTGAGCTTGACCAAAATTGACCCCCAACGTCCAGGACCCCCTATTTGGGTAAAACAAGCACATGGACCTACTTTGGGTGGCTGTTACGACCAGAAGGAGGCGATGTGACGCCCCAAGACCGGGTACTGGCATGTAGGGGACATCCAGGGCTATCACCTAGCACCGCCCAATAACTTCCATCTTGGGGTGAGCTTGACCAAAATTGACCCCCAACGTCCAGGACCCCCTATTTGGGTAAAACAAGCACATGGACCTACTTTGGGTGGCTGTTACGACCAGAAGGAGGCGATGTGACGCCCCAAGACCGGGTACTGGCATGTAGGGGACATCCAGGGCTATCACCTAGCACCGCCCAATAACTTCCATCTTGGGGTGAGCTTGACCAAAATTGACCCCCAACGTCCAGGACCCCCTATTTGGGTAAAACAAGCACATGGACCTACTTTGGGTGGCTGTTACGACCAGAAGGAGGCGATGTGACGCCCCAAGACCGGGTACTGGCATGTAGGGGACATCCAGGGCTATCACCTAGCACCGCCCAATAACTTCCATCTTGGGGTGAGCTTGACCAAAATTGACCCCCAACGTCCAGGACCCCCTATTTGGGTAAAACAAGCACATGGACCTACTTTGGGTGGCTGTTACGACCAGAAGGAGGCGATGTGACGCCCCAAGACCGGGTACTGGCATGTAGGGGACATCCAGGGCTATCACCTAGCACCGCCCAATAACTTCCATCTTGGGGTGAGCTTGACCAAAATTGACCCCCAACGTCCAGGACCCCCTATTTGGGTAAAACAAGCACATGGACCTACTTTGGGTGGCTGTTACGACCAGAAGGAGGCGATGTGACGCCCCAAGACCGGGTACTGGCATGTAGGGGACATCCAGGGCTATCACCTAGCACCGCCCAATAACTTCCATCTTGGGGTGAGCTTGACCAAAATTGACCCCCAACGTCCAGGACCCCCTATTTGGGTAAAACAAGCACATGGACCTACTTTGGGTGGCTGTTACGACCAGAAGGAGGCGATGTGACGCCCCAAGACCGGGTACTGGCATGTAGGGGACATCCAGGGCTATCACCTAGCACCGCCCAATAACTTCCATCTTGGGGTGAGCTTGACCAAAATTGACCCCCAACGTCCAGGACCCCCTATTTGGGTAAAACAAGCACATGGACCTACTTTGGGTGGCTGTTACGACCAGAAGGAGGCGATGTGACGCCCCAAGACCGGGTACTGGCATGTAGGGGACATCCAGGGCTATCACCTAGCACCGCCCAATAACTTCCATCTTGGGGTGAGCTTGACCAAAATTGACCCCCAACGTCCAGGACCCCCTATTTGGGTAAAACAAGCACATGGACCTACTTTGGGTGGCTGTTACGACCAGAAGGAGGCGATGTGACGCCCCAAGACCGGGTACTGGCATGTAGGGGACATCCAGGGCTATCACCTAGCACCGCCCAATAACTTCCATCTTGGGGTGAGCTTGACCAAAATTGACCCCCAACGTCCAGGACCCCCTATTTGGGTAAAACAAGCACATGGACCTACTTTGGGTGGCTGTTACGACCAGAAGGAGGCGATGTGACGCCCCAAGACCGGGTACTGGCATGTAGGGGACATCCAGGGCTATCACCTAGCACCGCCCAATAACTTCCATCTTGGGGTGAGCTTGACCAAAATTGACCCCCAACGTCCAGGACCCCCTATTTGGGTAAAACAAGCACATGGACCTACTTTGGGTGGCTGTTACGACCAGAAGGAGGCGATGTGACGCCCCAAGACCGGGTACTGGCATGTAGGGGACATCCAGGGCTATCACCTAGCACCGCCCAATAACTTCCATCTTGGGGTGAGCTTGACCAAAATTGACCCCCAACGTCCAGGACCCCCTATTTGGGTAAAACAAGCACATGGACCTACTTTGGGTGGCTGTTACGACCAGAAGGAGGCGATGTGACGCCCCAAGACCGGGTACTGGCATGTAGGGGACATCCAGGGCTATCACCTAGCACCGCCCAATAACTTCCATCTTGGGGTGAGCTTGACCAAAATTGACCCCCAACGTCCAGGACCCCCTATTTGGGTAAAACAAGCACATGGACCTACTTTGGGTGGCTGTTACGACCAGAAGGAGGCGATGTGACGCCCCAAGACCGGGTACTGGCATGTAGGGGACATCCAGGGCTATCACCTAGCACCGCCCAATAACTTCCATCTTGGGGTGAGCTTGACCAAAATTGACCCCCAACGTCCAGGACCCCCTATTTGGGTAAAACAAGCACATGGACCTACTTTGGGTGGCTGTTACGACCAGAAGGAGGCGATGTGACGCCCCAAGACCGGGTACTGGCATGTAGGGGACATCCAGGGCTATCACCTAGCACCGCCCAATAACTTCCATCTTGGGGTGAGCTTGACCAAAATTGACCCCCAACGTCCAGGACCCCCTATTTGGGTAAAACAAGCACATGGACCTACTTTGGGTGGCTGTTACGACCAGAAGGAGGCGATGTGACGCCCCAAGACCGGGTACTGGCATGTAGGGGACATCCAGGGCTATCACCTAGCACCGCCCAATAACTTCCATCTTGGGGTGAGCTTGACCAAAATTGACCCCCAACGTCCAGGACCCCCTATTTGGGTAAAACAAGCACATGGACCTACTTTGGGTGGCTGTTACGACCAGAAGGAGGCGATGTGACGCCCCAAGACCGGGTACTGGCATGTAGGGGACATCCAGGGCTATCACCTAGCACCGCCCAATAACTTCCATCTTGGGGTGAGCTTGACCAAAATTGACCCCCAACGTCCAGGACCCCCTATTTGGGTAAAACAAGCACATGGACCTACTTTGGGTGGCTGTTACGACCAGAAGGAGGCGATGTGACGCCCCAAGACCGGGTACTGGCATGTAGGGGACATCCAGGGCTATCACCTAGCACCGCCCAATAACTTCCATCTTGGGGTGAGCTTGACCAAAATTGACCCCCAACGTCCAGGACCCCCTATTTGGGTAAAACAAGCACATGGACCTACTTTGGGTGGCTGTTACGACCAGAAGGAGGCGATGTGACGCCCCAAGACCGGGTACTGGCATGTAGGGGACATCCAGGGCTATCACCTAGCACCGCCCAATAACTTCCATCTTGGGGTGAGCTTGACCAAAATTGACCCCCAACGTCCAGGACCCCCTATTTGGGTAAAACAAGCACATGGACCTACTTTGGGTGGCTGTTACGACCAGAAGGAGGCGATGTGACGCCCCAAGACCGGGTACTGGCATGTAGGGGACATCCAGGGCTATCACCTAGCACCGCCCAATAACTTCCATCTTGGGGTGAGCTTGACCAAAATTGACCCCCAACGTCCAGGACCCCCTATTTGGGTAAAACAAGCACATGGACCTACTTTGGGTGGCTGTTACGACCAGAAGGAGGCGATGTGACGCCCCAAGACCGGGTACTGGCATGTAGGGGACATCCAGGGCTATCACCTAGCACCGCCCAATAACTTCCATCTTGGGGTGAGCTTGACCAAAATTGACCCCCAACGTCCAGGACCCCCTATTTGGGTAAAACAAGCACATGGACCTACTTTGGGTGGCTGTTACGACCAGAAGGAGGCGATGTGACGCCCCAAGACCGGGTACTGGCATGTAGGGGACATCCAGGGCTATCACCTAGCACCGCCCAATAACTTCCATCTTGGGGTGAGCTTGACCAAAATTGACCCCCAACGTCCAGGACCCCCTATTTGGGTAAAACAAGCACATGGACCTACTTTGGGTGGCTGTTACGACCAGAAGGAGGCGATGTGACGCCCCAAGACCGGGTACTGGCATGTAGGGGACATCCAGGGCTATCACCTAGCACCGCCCAATAACTTCCATCTTGGGGTGAGCTTGACCAAAATTGACCCCCAACGTCCAGGACCCCCTATTTGGGTAAAACAAGCACATGGACCTACTTTGGGTGGCTGTTACGACCAGAAGGAGGCGATGTGACGCCCCAAGACCGGGTACTGGCATGTAGGGGACATCCAGGGCTATCACCTAGCACCGCCCAATAACTTCCATCTTGGGGTGAGCTTGACCAAAATTGACCCCCAACGTCCAGGACCCCCTATTTGGGTAAAACAAGCACATGGACCTACTTTGGGTGGCTGTTACGACCAGAAGGAGGCGATGTGACGCCCCAAGACCGGGTACTGGCATGTAGGGGACATCCAGGGCTATCACCTAGCACCGCCCAATAACTTCCATCTTGGGGTGAGCTTGACCAAAATTGACCCCCAACGTCCAGGACCCCCTATTTGGGTAAAACAAGCACATGGACCTACTTTGGGTGGCTGTTACGACCAGAAGGAGGCGATGTGACGCCCCAAGACCGGGTACTGGCATGTAGGGGACATCCAGGGCTATCACCTAGCACCGCCCAATAACTTCCATCTTGGGGTGAGCTTGACCAAAATTGACCCCCAACGTCCAGGACCCCCTATTTGGGTAAAACAAGCACATGGACCTACTTTGGGTGGCTGTTACGACCAGAAGGAGGCGATGTGACGCCCCAAGACCGGGTACTGGCATGTAGGGGACATCCAGGGCTATCACCTAGCACCGCCCAATAACTTCCATCTTGGGGTGAGCTTGACCAAAATTGACCCCCAACGTCCAGGACCCCCTATTTGGGTAAAACAAGCACATGGACCTACTTTGGGTGGCTGTTACGACCAGAAGGAGGCGATGTGACGCCCCAAGACCGGGTACTGGCATGTAGGGGACATCCAGGGCTATCACCTAGCACCGCCCAATAACTTCCATCTTGGGGTGAGCTTGACCAAAATTGACCCCCAACGTCCAGGACCCCCTATTTGGGTAAAACAAGCACATGGACCTACTTTGGGTGGCTGTTACGACCAGAAGGAGGCGATGTGACGCCCCAAGACCGGGTACTGGCATGTAGGGGACATCCAGGGCTATCACCTAGCACCGCCCAATAACTTCCATCTTGGGGTGAGCTTGACCAAAATTGACCCCCAACGTCCAGGACCCCCTATTTGGGTAAAACAAGCACATGGACCTACTTTGGGTGGCTGTTACGACCAGAAGGAGGCGATGTGACGCCCCAAGACCGGGTACTGGCATGTAGGGGACATCCAGGGCTATCACCTAGCACCGCCCAATAACTTCCATCTTGGGGTGAGCTTGACCAAAATTGACCCCCAACGTCCAGGACCCCCTATTTGGGTAAAACAAGCACATGGACCTACTTTGGGTGGCTGTTACGACCAGAAGGAGGCGATGTGACGCCCCAAGACCGGGTACTGGCATGTAGGGGACATCCAGGGCTATCACCTAGCACCGCCCAATAACTTCCATCTTGGGGTGAGCTTGACCAAAATTGACCCCCAACGTCCAGGACCCCCTATTTGGGTAAAACAAGCACATGGACCTACTTTGGGTGGCTGTTACGACCAGAAGGAGGCGATGTGACGCCCCAAGACCGGGTACTGGCATGTAGGGGACATCCAGGGCTATCACCTAGCACCGCCCAATAACTTCCATCTTGGGGTGAGCTTGACCAAAATTGACCCCCAACGTCCAGGACCCCCTATTTGGGTAAAACAAGCACATGGACCTACTTTGGGTGGCTGTTACGACCAGAAGGAGGCGATGTGACGCCCCAAGACCGGGTACTGGCATGTAGGGGACATCCAGGGCTATCACCTAGCACCGCCCAATAACTTCCATCTTGGGGTGAGCTTGACCAAAATTGACCCCCAACGTCCAGGACCCCCTATTTGGGTAAAACAAGCACATGGACCTACTTTGGGTGGCTGTTACGACCAGAAGGAGGCGATGTGACGCCCCAAGACCGGGTACTGGCATGTAGGGGACATCCAGGGCTATCACCTAGCACCGCCCAATAACTTCCATCTTGGGGTGAGCTTGACCAAAATTGACCCCCAACGTCCAGGACCCCCTATTTGGGTAAAACAAGCACATGGACCTACTTTGGGTGGCTGTTACGACCAGAAGGAGGCGATGTGACGCCCCAAGACCGGGTACTGGCATGTAGGGGACATCCAGGGCTATCACCTAGCACCGCCCAATAACTTCCATCTTGGGGTGAGCTTGACCAAAATTGACCCCCAACGTCCAGGACCCCCTATTTGGGTAAAACAAGCACATGGACCTACTTTGGGTGGCTGTTACGACCAGAAGGAGGCGATGTGACGCCCCAAGACCGGGTACTGGCATGTAGGGGACATCCAGGGCTATCACCTAGCACCGCCCAATAACTTCCATCTTGGGGTGAGCTTGACCAAAATTGACCCCCAACGTCCAGGACCCCCTATTTGGGTAAAACAAGCACATGGACCTACTTTGGGTGGCTGTTACGACCAGAAGGAGGCGATGTGACGCCCCAAGACCGGGTACTGGCATGTAGGGGACATCCAGGGCTATCACCTAGCACCGCCCAATAACTTCCATCTTGGGGTGAGCTTGACCAAAATTGACCCCCAACGTCCAGGACCCCCTATTTGGGTAAAACAAGCACATGGACCTACTTTGGGTGGCTGTTACGACCAGAAGGAGGCGATGTGACGCCCCAAGACCGGGTACTGGCATGTAGGGGACATCCAGGGCTATCACCTAGCACCGCCCAATAACTTCCATCTTGGGGTGAGCTTGACCAAAATTGACCCCCAACGTCCAGGACCCCCTATTTGGGTAAAACAAGCACATGGACCTACTTTGGGTGGCTGTTACGACCAGAAGGAGGCGATGTGACGCCCCAAGACCGGGTACTGGCATGTAGGGGACATCCAGGGCTATCACCTAGCACCGCCCAATAACTTCCATCTTGGGGTGAGCTTGACCAAAATTGACCCCCAACGTCCAGGACCCCCTATTTGGGTAAAACAAGCACATGGACCTACTTTGGGTGGCTGTTACGACCAGAAGGAGGCGATGTGACGCCCCAAGACCGGGTACTGGCATGTAGGGGACATCCAGGGCTATCACCTAGCACCGCCCAATAACTTCCATCTTGGGGTGAGCTTGACCAAAATTGACCCCCAACGTCCAGGACCCCCTATTTGGGTAAAACAAGCACATGGACCTACTTTGGGTGGCTGTTACGACCAGAAGGAGGCGATGTGACGCCCCAAGACCGGGTACTGGCATGTAGGGGACATCCAGGGCTATCACCTAGCACCGCCCAATAACTTCCATCTTGGGGTGAGCTTGACCAAAATTGACCCCCAACGTCCAGGACCCCCTATTTGGGTAAAACAAGCACATGGACCTACTTTGGGTGGCTGTTACGACCAGAAGGAGGCGATGTGACGCCCCAAGACCGGGTACTGGCATGTAGGGGACATCCAGGGCTATCACCTAGCACCGCCCAATAACTTCCATCTTGGGGTGAGCTTGACCAAAATTGACCCCCAACGTCCAGGACCCCCTATTTGGGTAAAACAAGCACATGGACCTACTTTGGGTGGCTGTTACGACCAGAAGGAGGCGATGTGACGCCCCAAGACCGGGTACTGGCATGTAGGGGACATCCAGGGCTATCACCTAGCACCGCCCAATAACTTCCATCTTGGGGTGAGCTTGACCAAAATTGACCCCCAACGTCCAGGACCCCCTATTTGGGTAAAACAAGCACATGGACCTACTTTGGGTGGCTGTTACGACCAGAAGGAGGCGATGTGACGCCCCAAGACCGGGTACTGGCATGTAGGGGACATCCAGGGCTATCACCTAGCACCGCCCAATAACTTCCATCTTGGGGTGAGCTTGACCAAAATTGACCCCCAACGTCCAGGACCCCCTATTTGGGTAAAACAAGCACATGGACCTACTTTGGGTGGCTGTTACGACCAGAAGGAGGCGATGTGACGCCCCAAGACCGGGTACTGGCATGTAGGGGACATCCAGGGCTATCACCTAGCACCGCCCAATAACTTCCATCTTGGGGTGAGCTTGACCAAAATTGACCCCCAACGTCCAGGACCCCCTATTTGGGTAAAACAAGCACATGGACCTACTTTGGGTGGCTGTTACGACCAGAAGGAGGCGATGTGACGCCCCAAGACCGGGTACTGGCATGTAGGGGACATCCAGGGCTATCACCTAGCACCGCCCAATAACTTCCATCTTGGGGTGAGCTTGACCAAAATTGACCCCCAACGTCCAGGACCCCCTATTTGGGTAAAACAAGCACATGGACCTACTTTGGGTGGCTGTTACGACCAGAAGGAGGCGATGTGACGCCCCAAGACCGGGTACTGGCATGTAGGGGACATCCAGGGCTATCACCTAGCACCGCCCAATAACTTCCATCTTGGGGTGAGCTTGACCAAAATTGACCCCCAACGTCCAGGACCCCTATTTGGGTAAAACAAGCACATGGACCTACTTTGGGTGGCTGTTACGACCAGAAGGAGGCGATGTGACGCCCCAAGACCGGGTACTGGCATGTAGGGGACATCCAGGGCTATCACCTAGCACCGCCCAATAACTTCCATCTTGGGGTGAGCTTGACCAAAATTGACCCCCAACGTCCAGGACCCCCTATTTGGGTAAAACAAGCACATGGACCTACTTTGGGTGGCTGTTACGACCAGAAGGAGGCGATGTGACGCCCCAAGACCGGGTACTGGCATGTAGGGGACATCCAGGGCTATCACCTAGCACCGCCCAATAACTTCCATCTTGGGGTGAGCTTGACCAAAATTGACCCCCAACGTCCAGGACCCCCTATTTGGGTAAAACAAGCACATGGACCTACTTTGGGTGGCTGTTACGACCAGAAGGAGGCGATGTGACGCCCCAAGACCGGGTACTGGCATGTAGGGGACATCCAGGGCTATCACCTAGCACCGCCCAATAACTTCCATCTTGGGGTGAGCTTGACCAAAATTGACCCCCAACGTCCAGGACCCCCTATTTGGGTAAAACAAGCACATGGACCTACTTTGGGTGGCTGTTACGACCAGAAGGAGGCGATGTGACGCCCCAAGACCGGGTACTGGCATGTAGGGGACATCCAGGGCTATCACCTAGCACCGCCCAATAACTTCCATCTTGGGGTGAGCTTGACCAAAATTGACCCCCAACGTCCAGGACCCCCTATTTGGGTAAAACAAGCACATGGACCTACTTTGGGTGGCTGTTACGACCAGAAGGAGGCGATGTGACGCCCCAAGACCGGGTACTGGCATGTAGGGGACATCCAGGGCTATCACCTAGCACCGCCCAATAACTTCCATCTTGGGGTGAGCTTGACCAAAATTGACCCCCAACGTCCAGGACCCCCTATTTGGGTAAAACAAGCACATGGACCTACTTTGGGTGGCTGTTACGACCAGAAGGAGGCGATGTGACGCCCCAAGACCGGGTACTGGCATGTAGGGGACATCCAGGGCTATCACCTAGCACCGCCCAATAACTTCCATCTTGGGGTGAGCTTGACAAAATTGACCCCCAACGTCCAGGACCCCCTATTTGGGTAAAACAAGCACATGGACCTACTTTGGGTGGCTGTTACGACCAGAAGGAGGCGATGTGACGCCCCAAGACCGGGTACTGGCATGTAGGGGACATCCAGGGCTATCACCTAGCACCGCCCAATAACTTCCATCTTGGGGTGAGCTTGACCAAAATTGACCCCCAACGTCCAGGACCCCCTATTTGGGTAAAACAAGCACATGGACCTACTTTGGGTGGCTGTTACGACCAGAAGGAGGCGATGTGACGCCCCAAGACCGGGTACTGGCATGTAGGGGACATCCAGGGCTATCACCTAGCACCGCCCAATAACTTCCATCTTGGGGTGAGCTTGACCAAAATTGACCCCCAACGTCCAGGACCCCCTATTTGGGTAAAACAAGCACATGGACCTACTTTGGGTGGCTGTTACGACCAGAAGGTGGCGATGTGATCGCTGGAGCTTACTTTTGAGTAGTCGAAGCATTGACACGTACATATAAAACAATGATTGGTAATGCCACTTTCCAAGGTTGGTAGGCATTTGGAATTTCTTCAATCACACATGGGCTATTGTGGTCGAAAAAGTTTGGTTTGACCACATTAAACATATTATCATTTTTTATGCAATGCTATATTGTTTGAACATACACTATGCAAATCCCGTGACCAAGGACAAAAAATAGAATATTTTTTCGATAAATGAAATTATTTGTAAATTATGTATTTCTATCTGTAGTTAAACTAAATCCTTTGGCTAATTGCAAGTTGGTCAAAACTACCAAATGAAGGGGGAAGAAAAGGGGGAAGAAAAAGCATTTGAAAGGTGTATGTCGCTGAATTCCAGCTTTATGCAGATATTAGGGATGCAAACGAATATTCGAATATTTGAATATTCGATGGGGTTTTTTTGGTATTCGAATGTCAAAATCGGTTAGGTGTTTTTTTTGTTTAATAAATATAGTAATGAATATTTTGCCTACAACGCTGTTGTTGTTTTTAAGATTCGGTTGTCTTGTTTTACGATTGGTCCATAATGCCAGAGGTGTGAAAATGATGACAAT